>NC_053165.1:52725785-53378910 GCF_016835505.1 Polypterus senegalus | reverse complement strand
TTTGGACAGTTCCTTCATTTCCTGTGCTCCACTGTAATTAAAGAACACTTTTTTCGAATTAAAAGTTTATTCTCACAAAGAGATTTGGTGCTTTCCCCTATTGTTAGACAGGGTTTTACGGCTCAACTGGTTGCTATGTCTTTGCTATCCAACACATGGCGCATGACAAACATTAGCATTGCTTTTACAAATCCTGCACCAAAAGAGACAGAGCAAGCAGATGGACACACTGCATTGTAAACCTTAACACTGGGGTCTATGTTAATTACTTAGATTTCAATCCATCTTAGGCAGGTAGTATAGCAAAGTGACCCTATAAACTTAAAACTGCTTGATAATCTGCCTGGGACTCTTAAGTTCTTTCTTCCTAAGTTCTTTTACTGATATTCTTCTAACTTTGCACAGTTTTGATGAGTGGATCAGGATGCATTTTACTGTGTGTTGTCCTGTATAACTATGCATGTGACAAATAAAGAATCTTGAATCTTGTCTGACAGGTTTAGTGTGTGTGGGGGGGGGGGGCATCAACCAAGGGGTTTCATTGAAAGGTAAAGCAAGGGTTAGGGATGAAAGTGATAGCAAGACACTGGCTTAAGGCCTCATTACTTTTCATCTCTTCATCCTTAATTCCAAGGAAGTTCAGTTCATTTGCCTTGTTGTGGAGATCATTACAATATTAATGTATAAAACTGATTGATTGATTGATCGATCATTTGATTAATGGGCAGCAGAGCCTTAGATTGCAGGTTTCCAACTCCAATCCTGTCACAGAGAGGCTGTGAGGTTCCCCATCCAGGAACAGCCTCAATGTAGCACAGGAATGACTACATCACAGCGTCCGCTAGGAAAATGAACAATTGATCAATTCAGTGTCCCAGATAAAGCGGGTGCTTCTTTAGGCTTCGTTTGCTTGTGACAGCATACAGAGAATCTTTGTAATTTCTGTAAACTCGAAGTCCTGTACAGTCAGCACTGACTGCAGATGCAATTCCTTTTGTCATTCTTAAAAGCAGGCAGGCTGTCTCTCCCCACTGATTTAATGTGCTCAGACAGCTAAATAAGCAAGCAGGACTCTGAGAGTGCCCCAGGCCCCGGGGACGATACCTTTCTGAATAATCAGAGTGAACGTAATGGCTTTCTTCAAAGACAAATGCTAATGGTGCTGGAAGATGTACAAAAAGACGGAGAACAAAGGATGACAAATACCTTTACTTTCCACTGCAGGCATTTTAAGGGCTTTTCTGATCTACTGCTTAAGATCACTTTAATAATAATAATAAAAAAAGCATACAAACATAAAGGAAGAATGAGTAAGAAGTCCTGATAACAAAAGACCCTTTGTAGAAATTTTCTTTAAGCTCTGCTGTTCACAGCCTGGCAAACGGGTGCCACACATTTTGTGATTTGTCTACAAGGCTGAAGATTTTCAGAGAAGTTTGAAATAGCTAGCTGCGCTCTTTCCATTGGCATCTTTAGTTGCTTGGCATCACATGAATTGTGCTTGCTCCTGTAACACATTTGAGTTTTTAATTGATGTGTTTTAAAAAGCTTCTATTTATCCATCTGTAGTATCTGCAGTACAGCTTTGCCCCCTTTTTACATCTATAACCCCAGGCAATTAGATACTACCAGAACAGGGTTAGGCTTAGGGTTAAGAAAGAGTTACTTTTTTATTCATACATTGATTTAAGATTTCCAGTTGTGTCCAAAATTGAAATGAGTGTTGGTAAAATAATACAAGTGGACAATAAGAAGTTCATTGTGTGTCCAATATGCTTACTACCAGGTGGTTCTCTGTCTTAGTATGCTGATTGGTCTCTGGTCACTGGAAGCCTCTATCCTTTCACACACAGACCAGAGAACAAACTGCACTATGACCTCTGACACCTCTTCCAGTTCAGGCCAGAAGCTCCGCGGGCTATTTAAACCATCGCATTTGTGGTTTTTTTTTTGTTCATTTTTGTGCCATTTATCTATGTCAATGTTACTTTGGTTTATTATCTGTTTTGTTGATAATGCCTGTTTTGTTTGTGTGTGATTCTCTCTGCTTATCACTTGCAGGAACTGCCCTCTGCCCTCTAAGTACGGCTCCTGGCAAATCATTTTTGTCACGCGTTGGTAGGATATTGGGTCCTAAAAGGCCACTTATAGTGATGCTAGGGACGTGGCCTCCACGGTCAGGATCAACACGTAATCAACTCAATGTGATAAAAGGACAGCAACAAGTGCTTATCCAATCTGTGGATATCAAATCTCTGAAGTGTTCAAATTGTTTCTTTGTGGTCTTTTCTTATATGTACTTTCAGTTTTGACTTTCTTCTAACATCAACCCTAGTAATTGCTTCTCATATTAGTCTTTGCATTCTTTTTTTCCCCTAGTTTTTGCTCATATTTTATCTACCAGTTTGTTAAGAGAACAATTTTCAAAAGTGCTTAGGAGTGCTATCTTTGCACAATGTCTTGTCTTGTTTGTGTTTTAATTATAAATTTTAAAATTTTTATTCTATTTTTAATTTACTATTTGCACATCATGTTGTTACACTGTGGACCCTGAGCTTCGCAATTTTGTCTATCTGTATACTTGTATATGGTTGAGATGACAATAAAGTTCACTTTGACTTTGACTTTGAGTAGTGAGTGATCTAATGATTTTTCTTTGCTTTCTGGGATTTTTGACTTTTCACTCTGTATTCCAACTGTTCTTGAAGGTTTTGTTTTGTGACTTTTTAGCTTGGATTGCCTTGTGTTTCAGACCAATCCTTTATGCTCTTTTGTGCTCCATAATGCTTCTTGTGCTACGGAGCAGTTTGTTAAAATTAATCTTATTTTTATAAATATTTTGTATTGGTCCTTTTTGATGGAATATTCCCCCACCTAGTAGGAGTTATTGGAAGTGCTTTTTGGGACTCCTAATAACGAAGTCACTGGATGTTCATTTTTGGGACCACTTCAGAAGAGGATGGAACTCTGCTACACAAAGAGCAGAGAGGGGCTCTCTCAGGATTTACAGTACTATTTTTCTGGTGTTTTGGATGTTTCTTCTCCAGATCCCCTCCATTATTCAGAGGGTTTCTCAGTTTTTCCAAGGCAGACATAACACTAAACCACAATGTGGTGGTGACCCCCTTCACCCTCTACTTCAGATGGCTCCAAACACAGGTTTTAAGCCCAAAATATTAGACCAGTGAGGGTAGCAGCACTAACTACTACACCACTGGGGTGTCCTGAGCACTTTATAATAAAACAAAACTTGAAGAATGGAAGAGTCATTTAAGATTTTAATAAATGGCCCCACCCATAATTTGTTAGACTATAAAGTTGTGTATATGCAATCCACGGACTACAAGGTATTTGCTACCAAGACACGAGTAATAACAGGGAAAAAGTGTCTGAAACTGTTCAAGGTAAGGTAAACTTCCATGAAGCCTGACTGCTTGAGATGAATTATTAGAAGTGTCTAATCCAGTCCTATGGCCTTCATATCCACAAAAAGATTTGTCTCTATTTGTGAGCAAAAGCAACTCTTAACTCAAGAGAGATGTTTGTCAGGTTTCACAAATTGAGAAATCATTACTGTATTTATTGAAGGACAGTAAGAGCCACAATGAAAGCAGATGCTGTACATAATTCAGAGAGGAGAGCTGCTACCATACTGTTATTAAAATTCAAGTGAGATGCCCTCTGTCTCAGACAGCTTATTCTTATTTTTCTTTATGGACAGCCCCCCACATTTTCTAGGGCTGTCTAGTCAAGCAGGTAGAGGTGGGAGGGTCTATCTTATTTAGGAATATTGCTTTCTTGGGGGGTTAAAAAAATAATTTAGAGTAAAATTAATGGAGTGTGCAGATAATGGTCTACAGGATGGAGGGGACTGATCTGTCATCTATTTTATTTCAGGATATTAAAATGAAGGATTTGGACTAACTAATGAGAAATGTTTAAAGGAAGCCAAGATGTTAAAATTACTTTGAGACGTCCTACGTGTAATAAATTCAACTGTCTTCTAAAGCAGAGAAGCAATTTTAAAAAGTCTAGCAGAAATTTGTAAGTCTGTTAACTGGAATCAAAGGGTGAGATGGTCTGGAACAAAACTCTCAGAAAATATCTGATTGCTGCATCTGACAACAACTTTAGAGAATATGCTTAACTTGACAATACGAAAGGATCTAATGACCCTGTTGCAAGCCTACGATTTGATCATTCAGTCATTGAACTATTGGAGGTTGTCGCACAGGATTGAAGTGTTTGAGATAAAAATACATAGATTCACTAGATTCATCGGATTTCAAACAAATGGAGTGGAAAAGGAGTATTAGACCCAAGGACTGAAGATTTATACCATCTTGGAATCTTGTGGATATGCTTATGATCTGATGTGAATTCAGCAGCTGTTTTAATGATTTAGGAAAATTTAAAGTCAGACAACTTTAAACTTTTCTTACAGCTATTAGCATATATTGTCACAAATACTTTAAACAGAGTTATGATCACATTTCATTCTTGAAATACTGAAAGCGGATTAATATTTTAGCAAAGAGTCTCTAAAATGCATGGCATCTTTGCAACATATACAGTACAAACCTTAAGTTGCTCGTCAAATGCTGTACATGGTGTGCTAGAGCCATTTACATTCCAAGTGATCCTGTACAAATGAAGGAAAGCTGCACATCAATTTCTTAACTTGATCACCTCAAATCAAGGTCATAAAGGTTTGAAACTATTCTCTTTATATAGATGATACGATATTGTGTACTTTCAGAAAGTCCCACCTCAATTTTATTTTATTTATTTATCTATTTATTTATTTATATTATTTATTTTAAGTCAGCCCACTCCAAAGCTAGGTCATAGAGGGTTGAAACTAACTCATTCTTATTGGTGACATGAAATCTGAAATAATGGCAGGCCAAAACAGGCACATAAAAGGACCAAGACATGAACTAAGAAATGGTTAACATGGGACAAACCAGGATCAACTCAAATAAATCAAAGAAAGCAAAAACATCAGAATCCAGAATATTAAATCGAAGGTCAAAAGTATGTGCAAACTTCCCCATTACCAAAAAGACTGACACAGACTGCTATGAATTGAGTTGGTTTTTTTTTAGACAAACGGTTTGTCGCCATTATAAATTGACAAAAATTTCAGAGGGAACCACGAGATAGATGAAGAACAGAAAATGGTCAAAACCTTGAGATCGAGAAGAATTTTTTTTTAACGTTAAATAAGCAGATAAACTGTGCATTTATTTATTCCTAACGTTTTTCTTTAATGAACTCCATTTGGTCTTAGCCCATAAGGATATGTGCTAGACAGCAGCCTGTTATTGATTCATTTCAATGAACCTTTGTTCTCAAGCTAAAAGGTGAAACAAGTATAAAACAAACCAAGAGAATACAATCATAAAATAAAAATGTTGGTGCTGCAGCATATTGATGCCAAAGGATAAACAAAGCCGATTGGCAAATGGGGATTACAAGCAAAAACAAATTAAATGACTTACAAAACACATTGCATAGAGATGCTAATCTTCCAATACGAGACATGCTGTCATGAGCACTGGCAAGCAGCAGGATTAATGCATTATCTTCTAACACGTCCATGAAGTAGATGTAAACTCTTAGCCTCAAGGTGGTTAGAAATCAACTGAAAAACACTCATCCAGCTACCATTAAATGATTGTCTCTAATCTGCATTGGAGGTGATGAAATGTGAATATAGCCAAGGAGAATTTCACATAAGGGACTGAAAAAAGGAAGAAGTGTAAAAACATTGTGCTGGAAATAAACATACAATAACCTGAAACCTCATTTTTACATATATTCAGAAAACAAGTGATGCTCCTGGGGCTGGCATGCAACAGAATTTGGTCCTCCTTCCACAATAGAACAAAGAGCACGTAGTTACGTGTTTGGAGAGTTATCAATCTGCCTGTCATGATCTGACTTGTATTTTTAATTCTTTTGCAGTCTTTCCATGGCCTTTAATAATAATCAAGGCATCATTCGGGGGGCTTTGTGTAGCCAAGAAACACAAAGTTTATATTTTTTTTCTGTTTTACAAACATTCCTGTTCTGTTAAAAAACATATGTTGTGCCGCAGCACCATTTTGTGCATTGATCGGTCTGGATTCCATGCTTGGTAAATCAACCCTAAGTGTATGTCACCAGACATAACAATGTTGAAGGTGTAAAGGCCAGTATTGTTCTCTTTATAGTTTTCCATGTTTGTAGACACTCACTATAATACTCACTGCTAGTCTGTTACTGTTAATTTTCTAGTTAAAGTCTTTTTTGCTTTTGAATGAAATGTTTGTGTTCTATTTTGGCATTGGTTATGTGAAACTCTTCCATCTTCTGTCCCACTTCCTCTCTTCTCATTACAACAATCGATGCGACATCCCTGGATTTGTTGACAAGGCTTATTTGATCTTCCAGGTAACAACATCATCTAGTTTTGTGCGTTCTTTAAGAAGTTCTGCTATCCATCCTGGTTGTACTTTGGGGTACATGCCACAATCGCATGTTATTGCTTCTCTTCAGTTTTAGGCATAGTTTTGAAATTAAGGACATTTATGGTTAAGACTTGAATATACAGCTGTATCTGCTCTCTCACTTAATCACCGTACCAACCATTCACAGTCTTCGAGTAAGTCAATGATAAATGCCACATGCAGTCAGTCCTGGCTTGTGACGTCTATGATCGAAGTCAGAGAAAGACAGTGCAGTCTGATACCTGACTAATGTGGAAAAATAAAAATCAGTTATTGATCAAATCTGGTGTGCGTGACAAGGGCCACGAGAAGTCTGTCTTGCGACAAGTGCAGCTTCTGTTTTCTGTAACGAACAAGAAGTTACAAGTGCCCAACTGATGACCTTTAAAATTGTGTAACTGCTGATCCAAACAAAATTATTGTAAAGATGTAATGTCTTGAAATTCTTGTGCAACTAAAGTCATAAGGTCAAATTTTGCTTAGCATTATAAAAGATTTAGGACACCGACACCTGGGCGCAGATGAAGGGCAGGTGTCCTAGGACTGTGCTTCTCTGTCATTCTTACCTTTGCCTGGTGTGTATTAATAAAATATTTTTACTAACTTTAATTATATCTCTGTCTTCAGTCACAAGAAATGACACTAGAGAAAAAGTGTCCACAGTTTTCTGGCGCCCAACGTGGGGCTCGAGACGGCCGGCTGACTCCTCGAGCGGGACGATCTCAGCGATCTGTCTTCTTGAAGCAGACTGCCGCTACAGTGTACACCGGCAGCAGAGTAAGCAGCTCCGATAAAAGTTAGGACTGCCCTGTCCTGAGACGACTCCTGCGTGAGGAGTCCCCGGTCTCCTTCTGGTACAACCACGGTGACTGAGAAGGATTTTCCTGACAGAGCTGACTAACACCCAGGCTGGGGTAAGTAACCCGGAGGTTTCCGTAAAAAGATAAGCTGGGGGCGGGCTTGCTGTAGAGTATAAAAGTGACCGGGAATAGTAAATGGAAAAGAAATACCTTGTTTTAGGTCACTCCTGTTGGGAAAGATAGTATAGAACACTATCCTCTGGGAATTAAAAAAGGGGGATTTAGAACGGGATCCGGTGCGTGGCACACCCATAAACCCGGACAAATCTATTGGACAGAGGATAGAGCATAGAATAGAAGAATAACAGGTTAAAAAAAACAAGGGGAGTAATAAAAAAGTACGTACTAGAAATAAATATTTGCTTTCACCGTGCACTGTGACAGTAACATAGGAAATAGTGTAGTATACTTCCCCTGGGAATATTAAAGGGAACGTTGGGGCGGGTGAGTGGCACACTCAGCATTCCAATAGTTCATCGGACAGGGACGAGTAGGACAAGGATAGAAAGATAAATCTGGCACAGGGCTGGGGAAAAGCAAAGGAAAAATGGGAATACATAACAGCAAGCCTGCCAACCGGCCCGGGTTCAAGTCTTTTATGTTGGAAGGATTGTTTTCGGAGGATCAGCAGACGCCGCACAAAAAAGGGTCACCTAGAAAGTTAATAGAGAAAAATACAGGATTGGATTTTAAAAGGGCATGTAAAAAATGGAATAAGCAGAGCGGTGGGCGTTGGCCATTGGAAGGGACAGGAGATGCAAGTGAAATTCAGGAAATTAGAAAAATATTATGTAGAAATGCACAAGGTAGAAGTGTATGAGGATGTTGTAATAGAGGTATGTGTTATGTATGACAGATGGGAGTTGGTTATTGAAGATTGTAATTTAAAGGCAGTACAGAAATGAATTATTGGCTGCAGAAAGTTAGAACTAGAAAAAAAAAAAAGACCCGTTATATCCCACACTTGTTCCTCCACCACCTCCAGCCCACCGCACCAGAATTAAAAGATGATCCCTTGGGGTCTGGTTTCTTTGAAGAATATCATTATGATCCCTCATTACACACTGATCCGGGGAATGACAAAAGTAACGTAATGGGTTCGGCAGGTGGGTTTCACGATCCTAGAACCTCCATTTCACAACGCACTAGAAGTCAAACCCTATTCCTTCAGCCCCCTAATCAAAACACCACCTTTCAATCCCCCTTAAAGTCCCCCAAACCCACAGGCCCCTTATTCGAATGCCCCCTGATTGAGAATCCAGAAACCCCCCGACATGATTCAATGCAACCTGCAGGAGCTAATAACCCCACTACTGTAATGATACATCGTAACTGAGACATTCAAGAGCTGAAGGATGTTGTGTCCGAATTGCCTGATCCCAAAGTCATCGGTGTGTTTAAAAAATTCATAGAACAATTACAGCAGCTGTATGATATGTATAAGCCTAATGCCGCAGAATGGACTCAGGTGCTGTGGAGAAAGCTTGGCACCACATGGGAGACTGTCAATCATGGACAGCATAACGGAAACCCGTGGCAGTGGAGCGAGGCGTTGCCTCGGGGCCGGGATGAAGGTCCCTTTATTACGCAATGGGAACATGTTAAAATAATATTAAGGACAAGTATAAGAAAGGCAGAGACTGGTCTCTTATCTCGGCTGCCAAACAGAAAAAAAAAAAAGAGACAGTAGATGAATGGGCACACTGAATTTAAGAGTTAATGGCAACACACTCCGGCCTTGAAAATCCAGACAACCGAACTAAAACTGCAGTTCCTCTTTTTTCCGGGGACAAGGGTGTGGACGGGGACAAGGTAGTGGATATAAGTTACCTAATCCAAGTGGATCATCCACTCAGCTGCCTCCCCCTCCAGATCCAAACGCTACACCATATGCTTGTTACGGGTGTGGTGAAATGGGACACTTCTGCCGCAATTGCCCTCACAAGTGCCCACCCCCTCCTCCACCACCTGAACAATTTGATGTTTCATGGACATAGGAATCCGCAGGGATCCCCAGCCCTTCTCTTCAACTACCTTTGCTCACCCATAATTCAGAGACTGATCCATTATTGACTTTGCTGGCTGGTGAATGGCACTGAAACTGTTTTCCTCGTGGACACAGGAGCCACGCGCTCAGCCCTTTCGCTGAAGGAGGTCCCTGCCTCAAGAGATTCTTCGAGTTCAGCTGCATTCCAGTGATTCCACTTTAACACACTGATTTCTTTTAAATCAGCTCTGTCCAGTTAACCTCTTAGGAAGGGATCTCATGACAAAACTTTCTCTCTCCATTTCAATGAAATGTTTCCCCACACACCATCCTTCTTAAAGCCCTTCACTCATTTTCCTCCTGCTTGTTTCCCAATCTCCAAGCCCCTGACACCCTATTGCACTGCCCAATATTTCCCTATAGAAGTAAACACCCCCTGGCTAGAATCTTTTCTTTCATCAGGTACCTGCCCCGAAACCCTTCACATCCCCTGCATTTTCATTTCCCCACAAAAGCTGCTGCATTTGTACATCTTACATATTCACAGAATATTTTTACCTCATATTTCTTTAGCTAAATCAAGCACTGTCCATTGGGTGGAAATCGGATCATGGGTAGAACAATGTCTTAATAGAACAGACTGGGTACATGTTGCTTCAGGTGTTTTGATACCTCAGACCATTTAATAACTAAAGTTGTGCTTCAAACTGATTTTTTAGTACATCGTACATTATGCTGCACTTCCCTTTCTGCGTTGTCATTGCAAACTACTTCCCCTTCTTGGCTCTTAGCGCTTCCTGACTCTTTGTGGTCTCAGGGTAAAAATGATTATGGAAGGATAGCCCATTGTGAGCCTCTGGTGATCTACCCTAAATCTTCTTTCCGTCCGCACGTGCCCAGTATCCTCTGTCTCCTGAAGCAGAGGCTGGCATCTCCGCCGTACATTCCGATCTTGTGAAGCGCGTGCGATTATTCCAATTAAATATTCTCCAGTTAATTCTCCCATTTTACCTGTAAAAAAGGCTGACGGTTCATGGCGTTTTGTTCAAGACTTACGACAAGTGAATGCTGCAATCTTTCCTAGAGCTCCTATTGTACCTAATCCTTCCACTATTCTTTCTGCAATCCCTCCCTCTGCTCGTTATTTTTCAGTAATTGATTTAGCCAATGCTTTTTTCTCTATCCCCGTACACCCTGACTCGCAATTCTGGTTTGCTTTTACTTTTCGAAGCCGCCGTTGGACATGGACTGTCATGCCTCAGGGATATACTGAGCCCCCTTGTGTGTATGGACAAGCGCTTGCTCAAAATTTAGAAGGGTTCTGGCCGGACCGAGGTAGTACATTAATACAGTATGTAGATGATATTATGTTATGCAGTGCTACTGAAGAAGATTGTGCAAGACACTAAAAACTACTGCAGTTTCTGGGGGACAATGGACATAAAGTTTCAAAGGCTAAATTGCAATTAATTCAAACAACTGTAAAATATTTAGGTCATGACATCACAAATGGAATAAGAGCTCTCTCTAGCGATCGCATTAACACCATTCAAAATCTTCCCAGACCTGTCACAAAACAACAGGTTATGTCTGTATTGGGCATTCTGGGTTACTGCCGCAATGGATTTTGAATTTCACTGAAAGAGCACAGCCGTTACAAAATTTAGCAAACACCCCTGGCCTTCCTCTTTCTGGTCAGGTGCAATGGTCCGAGCAGGCTGAGAAGGCTCTCTGTGACTTAAAAAATGCACTTTCGGTGGCACCAGCCTTGGGCCTTCGGACTTTTCTCGTCCCTTTACTCTGTTCGTGGACGAAACGGGGGGATATATGAATGCAGTTTTAACACAATTACATGGGGATAAACAAAGGCCAATAGCTTATTTTTCGAAAAAATTGGATCCTGTGGCCGCAGCACTTCCGCCTTGCCTTAGGGCTGTGGCTGGCACAACAGAAGCTGTGCTAGCCAGTACAGATATAGTGCTCATGAGCCCCCTAACAGTAAAGGTGCCTCACGCTGTACATTCCATTTTAGTACAGGCTAAGACCTCCCATCTCACTACTGCTAGGGCAATACACTAATTGCCATACAGAAATAACAAAGGTTGTAAAGCCTCGAGTAGATCTACAAGAAACACCTTTAGAAATTGGAGAAAATATTTTTGTAGACGGATGTTCTTTGCGATTGGAAAACGGAGCACCCTCAACTAGTTACGCAGTGGTCCAAGGGGACCGCCTGCTGGAAGCAAATCGAATTTCATCAAGTTTAAGTGCACAAGCAGCTGAATTAATAGCGCTCACCCGAGCATGTCAGCTGTCCGAAGGAAAAATCATAACAATTTATACAGATTCCAGATATGCCTTTGGAGTCTGCCATGATCATGGGGCATTATGGAAATTGAGGGATTTAAGACCAGTACTGGCAAGCCCATCCAACATCAAAAGTTAATCGAATCCCTCTTGGAAGCCATAACTAAACCATCAAAACTAGCGATTGTTAAATGTCAAGCTCACACAGGAAAACAGGACCTTGTCAGCAAAGGAAATGAATTGGCAGATTACTTTGCTAAAGAGGCTGCATACAGTAACACACCAATCTCTTTATTCCAACAGAGAAATGACAAGGACCCCGATAATCAAATTATTTCTTTACAGAGTGCAGCCACGGACATTGAAAAGAAAAAGTGGTCCAAAGAAGGATCCCTCTCTGATGGAGTCTGGACTCATCAGCAAACTAACAAACCTTTTCTCCCAAAAGCTTCTTTTCCAGGTATGGCAAAATAGCCCATGGCCTTGACCATGCTGGGAAAGATGCCATGGTTCAAGATGTTGAAAAACATTGGGAAGCTGTAGGCTTCTCTACATATGCAGAGCAATTCTGTAGACGCTGTGCATTATGTGAAAGGTTTAATGTAGGAAAAGGCACTCAGGTAAGTCCGCCGTTACTCCTAACCCAATGGGTCCGTTTGAACACCTCCAAATGGATTTTATTGAACTAACACCGTCTAAAGGTTACCGATATTGCCTTGTGATTGTCGATGTGTTCTCCGATGGGTAGAAGCTTTCCCTTCAAAACGCAATGATGCCAAAACGGTTGCTAAAGCACTAATTAAAGAAATTATTCCAAGATGGGGCATCCCGCAAAAGCTACAGACAGATAATGGTACTCACTTTGTGAATTCCATAATAAATGAATTGACTACCTGGCTACAGATCAATGTACATCATTACTGCAAATACCATCCACAAAGTGGGGTATTGTGGAACGATGCAATGGCACCCTAAAAGCTAAGCTTGCAAAAATTTGTGAACAAACCAATTTATCCTGGCCAGATGCTTTACCCCTGGCTTTAATGGGATTGAGGGGCGGACACACCGGCAATTGGGGCTATCGCCGTTTGAAATCCTGACCGGACGACCCATGCCCGTTGGCATGGTTATAGGAAATGTGAACCTGCATACTGTGGACAATGATCTTCTCTCTAGTCTTACAGGCCTCCGAGCGTCCCTGAAGGAAGTCCACGAGCAGGTTAATCAGGCTTGGAGAACCAGCCCTCCATCTAAGGACTCGCCGATTCCCTTGGGCACCTGGATCCTGGTTCGAGACACCCGGAGGAAACATTGGCATCAGCCTAGGTGGAGAGGACCGTTCCAAGTTCTTTTGTCCACACCACACGCTGTAAAGGTTGAAGGATTGCCCGCCTGGATTCACGCCGCACTGCAAAAGATGGCACCCATAATATACATACTCTTGTTGTTTTTTCTTCCATTATCCACTTCACGGGTGACACTGACTTTCCAGGTTGAGGAAACTGCCTCATACCAGGTTGACTTTTGTGCAATTGTTCTGGAGTGATGTGTTTGCAAACACAGGACCAAATGACTGGGGTTATGAACCCTGGCAGGCTACTCAGTATGGCCTAAAGACTCGATTCTCTATTTTAAAGGGACATGCCTCTCATGAGTGTGCTAAGAATCAGTGTAACCCATTAATCATTACTCTAAAGAATCCTTCTTTGCATGATTCAGGAACTTATGTCTTAGCTGCATATGCAAGTGGTCATGATCCCCGAGGACTCTTTCAAATTAAGGTCAAGACACCTGCTCCCTCTCCTCTGTCCCCCTTTCCTACTTAGTTTTTGACTACTGCATCCAAGCGAGGAAAAACCCTAGTCCAGGCTTTGAATCTAACCACCTTAACAAGCACGTTCTCAGTAGAAACTGGTTATGGAGACCAGAATAGATGGTTACTTATATTATAACCAGCAGCGTTTCCTTAATTTTACTAGAAATGCTATAGAAGGTATTCATGAACAATTAGATCGTACCTCCCTAATGACTTGGCAAAATCGTTTACTTGCTGAGAAAGGTGGAGTATGTGCTATGTTTGGTGATGCTTGTTGTACATATATCCCTAATAATACTGCACCTGATGGGTCCATTACTCGAGCACTAGCCAGCCTAACATCTCTTTCCAATGAACTTGCCACTAACTCAGGCATTTCTGACCCTTGGGATCGATGGTTCATGTCCACCTTTGGGTCATGGGGCCAAAGGCTAAAATCAGTATTTATTTCTTTGGCAGTAGTATTCATTGTCCTTTTACTTATCGGATGTTGCATTGTTCCTCTTATTCGCTATATAATATCCAAATATTTCACTGCTTCTATAGCCAAGGCCTATATGCTACACGAGGAACATATGCTCCAAATTGCCTCTTCAGTTTCCTCATCCCTTTCCCCCTCTCCTCCTCCTTCCCCATCCCTTACCTCCACCTTCTGAATTTTCTTCACTCTTTGTCATGCCCAGATTGATAAAAAGGGGGGAATGTGGAAAAATAAAAATCAGTTATTGATCAAATCTGGTGTGCGTGACAAGGGCCACGAGAAGTCTGTCTTGCGACAAGTGCAGCTTCTGTTTTCTGTAACGAACAAGAAGTTACAAGTGCCCAACTGATGACCTTTAAAATTGTGTAACTACTGATCCAAACAAAATTATTGTAAAGATGTAATGTCTTGAAATTCTTGTGCAACTAAAGTCATAAGGTCAAATTTTGCGCTTAGCATTATAAAAGATTTAGGACACCGACACCTGGGCAGATGAAGGGCAGGTGTCCTAGGACTGTGCTTCTCTGTCATTCTTACCTTTGCCTGGTGTGTATTAATAAAATATTTTTTACTAACTTTAATTATATCTCTCTGTCTTCAGTCACAAGAAATGACACTAGAGAAAAAGTGTCCACACTAACAAAAAAATGGACAGAGGGTTAAGAAAAGTGAAGTGCAGCCCCTCTATGACACCCCTACTACTAATACACATGAAATTTGCATTATCACAAATATCCCCCTGCAGAACATAATAATGGTAGACCAACAAAGGCATACAAATGTTTGTAACTGGCCTTTGATTAATCCAGTAGTTGTTGAGCAGGCTTTTTTCCACAGTTTTCCTTAGCAGCCTGAGCTTTGAAGCAACGTCAAGCCTAGTCAGCATGAAATGTGACGCATCCTTTGTCTGCACTGAACAGGAAGACTGCACTCAATTAAACAAACGTGTAAAAGGGATAATCAATATGGGAATATATGCCAAAATTCACTTAAACATCTGACTTGGATGATTATGTGCAGGGAACACTCCAGGTCTCTGATGTCAGATTAATTAGATATCACCATGTACAATGTTTAAACTGGCAATGTGGCAGATTATTTCAGAGCATCTAAACAGATTGTCTTTATTTGTGAACGTGTTTAATTAGTTAACTACAGAGGTAATGGTAGAGGATGCAATGATGTGCTTATTGGAATGGTGACATTATGTCGAGGCTCTCACCACTGCTCAGAATTTGCAAACACAGGTTTAGAAAATGTTAGGAAAATAGCCATTTAGAAAGGAAAAAGAGAAAAGTTAAAGAGTTGTGCAATATGATATTTACATTAAGAAATGGCAAATGTGTGGGCATGCATGCAACTAAATGAACCGCCAAAAAGGATTAAAGTGCACTATCCCTTTGGGGACAAACGTACTTCAACTGTCCATCCAAGTATCGGTTTGACCATAGGGCTTAGACAGATATGGGTTTTATTTACACACAGTGGTTGTCTTATTAGTAGGTTGTTAGTACCTGCACACAGTGGAGATATTATAAACACATGTAAACAATGCCACATTAAGTAGCTGGCATATACCAACAGATTGTGTGTGTGGGAGAATGTGCAAGACTAAAAATATAAGTGGCTTTGAACTTGACATAACTGGGATGACTAGACACGGAGAAGCAAACCTATCGGGTTTTCACTGACTCCACTGTCACTGACATATTTGAGGATGACCCTCCAGGCAAAGGCAGTGCAATGGCTAGAAGAAAATTGTCATGCAGAGGGGCCAATGGAGGCTGATTTTACTGGACAGAGTTGAACTGCAGTGCTGCAGTCACTTTTACAGGTTTTTGTGAAATTAATTAGTTGGGTTCTTTGCTGTTATATTGGCATGCCTGGGGGCAATCAAGATATGGCTGGATATAAGAAATCTGAGCAAACCTAAATCCGTTTCAATTAGTCTAACACGTCCCTTCCAGCTACCCCCTCTTTTAAAAGTCCAACTTGGCAGAGCTGGCAGAGATGGCAATTCTGACAGAGGAGGAGGAGGAATGTGTTAGCAAGTAACACAAGTAGTGTTAGAATTAATACACTAATTTGTGTACTATATTAGTCAGCACCATTCACTACATATTTTCATTGCAGCTTTTTAATTGTAAGGCCGTTAACCATTATAAAGTTGTTAGTGTTTCATTGCTATTCCGTTTGTTTTGTTGAGTGGGAAAGCAGCAAGTCACGGGGAGAACACAGTAAAGGTTTTCTTAAGCCAGTACCAGAAAATCACTCAGATCATTCATCAAAAAACCAAGTCCATAATCCAAACTCATTGATGGAAACTCAATTGCTACATCATTTGCCGCTAATCAAAACCATAAACGCACAGTAAAAGAACTTGGGTACAAATGCGTTGCGTTGCCACCTTATAAATTGTTGAATCGATAATGCTACTCAATGCGACTTCTGGGCGACCCGAATCAAAATGGTAGCACCCATAACAAGGGTGTGGTGTAAAGCGTTGGTGTAGTTCTAAAACAATTTTTATAAACGTCATGAAAAATATTTAGATATTCAGAATCCCCACTTTCAGAAACATGGAATTGGCATCTGTCAATAGACCTGAAAAACATAAGAAGCCATTTAAAAATAAAATACCCTCTGGAATTCACAACATGGGTGCCTTGCTCGTAAGATATTACAGTGCATTGGGTGTTGTGTTGTGCTAGGGCCCTAGTGTGAACCCGTTTTCCCCTTTAGACTCTTGATTATGCAGAGCAATAACAGAACAATCTGATTGGTCAGTTTGGCTTTGGTGATGCGACGATAGGGGAAGGGGAAGTGCAAGTGAGACACACACGAGGAGGAGTATGGGGCATGCTCAGAGAGTCGCAAATATAACAGTGGAGCCTAAAATGTAAACGTAAATGTGGAAGCACTTAAGATGAAAACTGAGCTTGTTAACATGCTACTGAACACCACGTCCCACAGACAAGAAAAAGCAAGAACCCCAGCGTCTCGTTTAATATCATCGTTTCAAGCCAACAAACACAGGAAGCAAGAGCGTGCTTACGCATTCAGAGATGTTCATTCAAACTGAAGAGCCGTTACTGACACGTACGGCCACTTAACTCCCAACAAATCTTTTTTTTTTTCTCTTGATTTACGCTTGCCACTCATTACTGCTTCAATTTGTATAAATTACAAAGATCAAGGTCCTATGAAGATGAATCAGTCTAATGAACAACTTTTTTTTTCCTGCAATTTATTATACATGGATATAAAATGGCTTTTTTTTCAGCTATGCCTTCTGTCTCTACAGAGACCCTTCATTTTCAAAAGGGCTGCAGATGTAGCATCAAAAGGAACAGTAATTGCGTACAGAGGGAGCCCATTGTTGAATGGATGGGAGATGGCTACACCGGCAATCAAGAGGAATCCTCTTACAGGGCGCCAGGCTTTTATTTAAAGGAACTTGTAAAGCTCATGGAGACCTGCTGTTTGCTCAAAATCTTTCCGTCTGTTTTACATTAATTCATCACGTTTAGAAGTCATCTGAAGAAAGCTTTGATTGAGTATAGAGAATGTCATGTTGCAAACAACTAAGTAGCCATATGTACACTGGACACATACCTGACTGCTGTTCATGAACCTAGCAGAGGCTCTCCACTTGACAGAACAGACATCAGGCAAATACACTTGGGCATTAGTTTCCATTTTGCCCAACGTCACACTTTTCCTATAATCAGTTGTAGCCTACATCTAGAAAAATCAAGCATTGTAGACAGTTGCTGTGTGTACTTGTTACCATTAATCCTAGTGACACTGCCATAGCACTCTGTAACTTTCTACGGCCAAATCAAACTGGACTGATTTCTCCAAGTGAGTCACAAGTTCATGGGTCCTATACCATGAAAACACTCAACACCTTGTTAGGCTTCCATTTGTGTTCAATTGTTTGATCATGATCAGGAAAGGCACATACCTAGAAGGTCCCACACTGGTGAAAAAAAAACAAATCTTGAAAGAATTGTCTGCAGATATTTCAGTCAGGATTGTGCAGAGGCACAGATCTGGGAAAAACCTAAAAAAATTCTTGTAGCACAGTGGCCTCTGTAATCTATACTAATAAAAGGCAAAGCCCTCACTGACTGACTGACTCACATACTGAACTTTCCAACGTCACTTATTCTCCAACTTCCCGTGTAGGTAGAAGGCTGAAATTTGGTACTTATTTCGGTGTAATGATGCCACTGTCGGCTGCCATATTGAAGTTTTCAACGGTCTTTGTTACTTATGGGCCCATCTTCAAGAAATTTGGTACGCAGGTTCCCAACGCTAACTGAATCCTACTTACGTACATATATACGTCCATAGCCTGCAGCTCGGTCACCGTGTGAGGCGGCGTTGGGTCCCCCATCCCAACGCCTCCCACGTTGTTGGCTGCCTGCCTATATAAGGCTGTCCATCGCTCCAGTCTCTACATTCCCTTCCTTGCTTCGCCACGGGATTCACGTCTCCCTGCTGATAACTACAGCCTTTTTATTTAATCCACAGCTTCTCCGCTGTTTTATTGTTCATTTATTACGATTATAGTTATTGTGTAGGTATTTTAGACTTACTTAACATTGTTCAGGTACCCATTTCCTTTATCATTCCAACCGTACCCGCATTAACATGTCTATCGAGGTGATCACCATCGATCAAAGAACTGTCACTTACCAAGTGGTTTCCATTCCCAGACATGGCACCTACCTTTTCCATTCTCTTTGTTACATATTGCACGGCCATATCAGGCTCACTCTTGATATCCGGAGGAACATTGTGTCTTATGTATTGAATGACTGGGACAGGTTCAAGGTGTGGACTGATGACGGTACAGGAGATAATTATACTACACAGGAGCACTAGAAGAGTGAAATGCTTAAGCCCTTCACCTATGGTTCTGCATGTGAGTTGATGACTGCCGCTGAATTGTTCGGTTGTCGCTTTCAAGTGTACAGAAATGGCCAAATATTTTACACCTTTGGACAACCACCAATGCCTCTTAAACATCTTAGATTCACAGGTGATGATTTCAGTAGTGGACACATTGATGTTTATGAATGTTTAAACTCTCAAAACCTGGATGTGAAGTTATCGATGAAACCGGTTGTATGCTTACAACGCTTGACAGATGCCGAATGTCACTTGAACACAAGTCCTGCAAATACTGTCGTAATTGGAACAAACCATTAAACTCAAACCAATTATGACAGCAGCAATCCAAGCTGTGAGATTTGAAACAAGATTACTTTTCACGTGGCCAACTGTACATTGCATGCTCAAGAGTAAGCTCAGTGCACAGCTTGGTCATATTACAACTGGAGGGCCGAACTGACAATGTGGTTTACAAGGAGATCCTTAACAAATAATTATTGGTATATTTTCCCTCAGTTTAAAAAGGTTTAATTTTCTTCTTAATACATATTTTAAGGCAGTACTTCGCCGCTGCGAAGCGCGGGTGTTTTGCTAGTTCTTAAATGAAAGACGTTTGGATCAACCACCAACTCTTCTTAGACCTTAGCATGGAACATTCGTGGGAGAAGAACTATGGTAAGACAGGTGACAAAAAACCCAAAGGTGACTGGCTGAGCTCCCAAGAACTTGTGTGGAGATGGCTGAACCTTACAGAAGGATAATAATCACTGCAACATTCCCTTAATCTAGGTTTCATGACAAGAGTGGGCACACAGAAGCCTCTCCTTGGTAAAAGATACATGGAAGGCACCTCCAGAACTATAAGATTGTGAGAAGCAAGACTTCTGGTCTTGTGAAACAAAGATTAGTGTCATGTTTGGAGGGAACCAGCCACTGCACACCACCTGCTCAGTATCAATCCACTGGTGAGGCATGGTGGGGGCAGCATCATGCTCTGGAGTTGTTATGCAGTGGTAGTGACCTGGTCGGTGAGAATCTAGGAAGGCTGAATGGAGCAAAGTAAAAATTTAGCCTTAATGAAAACCAGCTGCAGAGAACACAACCTTGAGCCAAGCCCAAGGTTTACCTTCCAACAGAACAAACACTGGAGTGGCTTAGGGGGAACTCTGTGAAAGTCCTTGAAATGCCCAGCCAGAGCCTACAGTTTAACACAATCAAACATCTCTGAAGATACCTGAAAATAGCTGTTCATTTCAACCTAATAGAGCTTTAGAAGATCTGCAGAGAACAATGGCAGAAAATCCCCCAAACTCAGGTTTGCAAACCAACATACCTAAGAAGTCTCCAGGCTCTAATCACTACCAAGTAAAGGGTCTGAATGTATTTAAATCATTTCTACAGTCCTTGACATACTTCTTGCACCAGTGGGGATGTAGTGCATCATCTTATGTTAATGTAATGTTTTAGATTTTTAATAAACTTGCAGAAATTTCAAAAATCCTGTTTTCATGTTGTCATTCTGGGGTGTTGAGTGTTGCTTCATGAGGAGAAAAAATTTTAATTTAAATTTCACTACAAGGTTGCAAATAATAAAATGTTGCAAACGTGAATGTGTCTGAAAATGTTCCTTACACTCCAAATGTAAAAAATACCTTAAAAGATAGTATGGGACAGTGTTCAAAAGGTGCTATGTAAAAAAGGTTGTTTGTCTTAATAACCAAGCTGGCCTACAAAAGAGATAAAAGCCAATCTCATTGCTTTTTATTGATCTCACATATTGTATGATACATCATTCCTGGCACTGAAAGAACATTTGTCGGAGCCCACATTCCAACGTAAAAATATCAACTGCTGCCATTCACACCTAATCTTGACCAAACTTCAAACTGAGGACGTGTTGTGCAGCAGTGAATCCGTTACAGTGTATCCACACTTCCGATATCTACGCCGATTATGGATTTCTTTTGTGGAACTCTGCCATCTTACATCTTAATCTATGAAAAAGAAGTGCCCTTTTGCAGCGTTTACAGAAATACAATTTAAATCAGGCAAACTGCCCTTTGAGATTGAGTTATAAAAACTTGTTTCTTTGAAATGGATGTGATATTTAAAATTTTTGCCTGAGGGGAATAAGGAATTGTTTTGTTTCTACAGCACACTGTGAGCTCTGGTAGGTTAGCCCTGGATGACTTGTACTGGTTGGGCTTTATTAAGGGGTGGGAGGTCAGCCACAGAACAAGCAGATCTTATTATAGGCTATAGAAACTTCCACGCCTGCAAATGAGCAGATGAAAAACATTCAATAATGTATTTTAATAGAGCAAAAGGATCAGTGGAGGCAGAAGAGGAATTCAAAAAACAGGGATCTTTTCATTTTTTATTTGGGGACTCAAATGTTGGGAGCAAAACACCACCGAGAGGGCATCAATGAATTTGCACTCAGTATAGATAAAGACCTTGAATTTGATAAAGGTTGAAATGGTCTGCATACCTTGAAATGAGTTGTGAGAGCCCATGTGTCCTGGAATCAATCTGACCGGCACTCGCAATGTAACAGGGCTTAAGGGAGGACAAATAGTACCACATTGTGTAGCTCTGTCAGGACTTTCAAGTCTCTGCATATTCTAATTTAAGTGCAATCAGAAGGCCAATAAATGTTGCAACATGCATCAACACGTAAGAGACAAAGACAGTACATGGACTGACCAGTTCAACACTTATAAAAACTGACATTTTTATTATTTTAACTAATACCAACAATCAAGTCAACCCTAAAAACCATAGGGAAAACATCCTTAACAATGAATACAAATTTGGACATATAGTCCAGACATAATTCACCTGGTCTTAGCCTACCTCACATACATTTTTTTTTCTTATTTTCTTTTTACAGTCATGCTCTCAGTGTGTAATTTTCTTGAAATGACTTCAAGTCCTTTTTTCACATTTACGCATCTGCTTCACTTTTTTCCACTCAGAGAATTGACCTTTCATATTTTTTACCCCCGTAGACATTCTATGGAAAAAAAAATGTTTTTCTCAAAAGTGGACCTCAGGGTTACAACAATCTCATTGTTGGTTAGTTAGTGCTTGTAGCTACGTTTGTTCAAAATTACCAAAGTTCTGCAGCTTTCATAGGACAGTTCAAGCAATAGAATGTCATATTTTCAAATAATTCCACAATCCAGATATCTTAGTTTTAAAAGGTTTAGTAAAATTCAAAGCAAAACAGTTCATACAAAAATAGAGAACAAAAAATATATTGCGAAGGAAAATGTTTGTTTAAGGAAAGCTCTGTTTAAGGATTACTTGTTTTAAATTTCTCGAAGTTTGGTCATATAGTTGTACCACATGTAGAACGGTCAGAAAACTGTATGCCAAGGCTTGATTTATAAACTAATCTAACAGGCCATGCTAGCAGTGAGACTATTTCCTAACAGACTTAATTAGCAATCATTTTTACAGATAAAGCCAAGAAAGTTCTACTTCATGTTAACTTACGGGGGGTTAAAGACTATACCACAATCTAAGTAACTATGTGAAACTGAAATTCTATTTAAATTAAGCAGACACTTATGTAAATTCAACATTAACTAAGATTGGCACTTACAGTGCTTTTAACCAAGGTATTCCACCCTTAGGAGTGTCCCAGAGACAAAAGCTAGAAAGTCACTATGTGAGGTACTAACTGGCAGGGCAGACATTGCTCATATTTACTTTGGTGCAGGGGTGGAGAGGGACCATCTTTCAGTCCTAGCGTGACTAATTAACAGCAGCGTACACTGGGTGGGTGGTAATTACTACTACACCACCATAGTTACAGCCAAGAAAACAAGAGAGACATACAACTCCTAAATAAGTTGTCTCCTGCTCAAACATGCAGGTGCCATATTTACTGAGGAGCAACAAGCTGCCGTAGGTCAAGAGTATTGTCTTGTAGAGCAGCGCTTGATGTGGATTAGTGACGAGTACAGGCACCTTTTTGTTAATTTTCACAAGGGGAATGCCAACTCCTGCTTTGATTGACTATCTCACTGTTCTAGCAAGTACAGGCACCTCATCAGGAACCTTCACAGTACATTGCATCATGACAACCTACATTTGACCATACCGGCGAGTACCGGCATCTCTTTGTGAATCTTCACAGGAGACCGAACTATCTCAATGAATGTCACAGTGTCACCATAAATAGTGGACCACCAGTAACTTGGCTGCACTTCAAGCACCACAGTTGAGTGCCAACTTTGAACCTTCCATAGTTAAGGCCACGTTTTCCAATCACTTTTACCACAACACGCTCTGTTTTTGGGATTGCTGGAAGTGATAGTAGAAAAACCGATCAAATTTCAAAGCTTGTAGGAGTCTTCTTTAAATTTCTTTCAACTGCCTAACTATCTGTTTCTTTATCCTCCTCAGCTGTTTATGCCTCCGCCATGTACTCAGAAGTATAACCCTACCTTCCCAAAGGGCCAGCATCATCTCTAACAACTAAGAAATTAAATAATTAATAGGAACCCTACTATTTAGTGTGTATTGCTATGTATCATGGCTAATTCTAACTTTGCCGTACATAATACTCAAGGATAAGTATTAATACATATCCTTTCATAGATCATTTCTTCATATCCTGCAGTTGTACTAATATTTTAAACTTGTTAGATCATTTTCTGTAATTTTGAAAAGTAACCACAAACCTTCACCTTATCACAATAGAGCACCACAATGTTGCACAAACTTGTTGCTGTCCTTTCTTCAAGATCTCCTGCCACCGTGTCATCAACATCACTGAACTGACCCACTGTGGGCTGCTTGTGTGACTCACTTTTCCAGGGGAACACAAAATGCAAAACATTTTACTGAGACTTATGAAGCACCATAACCACTTTAGAACAGGGTCTGCTTATAGTGCCTCCATTAGTGATGACTTCCAAGACACAAAGGCGCTGTTTGTGTAACTCTACAAAATCAGAACTAAAAGATGTGCCACAGTGAGCCCTTAAAGCCAGTCAATGAACCGGCATATTAAATTAGCACATTAAAATAATTTATGCCCCCTCCTTGTGAAATTAAATGAAATCCAATTAAAAATGACCACCAATAATGAGGTATGTCAAGCAAAGAGGCTTCCCACAACTCCACACAGGTTTTACATAGCTTAACACCGTGAACGTTTGTATTCTGTAGGCAAGCATGTTAATAATAAGACCTTGTGAAACAAGCATGCAGCCCACCGTGGGCACCCCAGCCCCATTGGCACAGCCTATACTTAAGCCACAAATTGAAAAATAGCCTGCTTTAATCTTTCTCTCTGACCTGATCAGTTTTGCTGCAAGTAACATCGGGGTCTTGTTTTACAATGGGGATGTATTTGTAAATCCAGTTATGTTATTAAATGCTCTTCAATACAATTCATTTTTTGAGTTCTAATCACAGCTCCACATTGTGTGTGGATGTTATGACGTACTCTAGACTTTTTTTTTTAAACTCTAATTTGGTGTTTAACTTAATTGAGTCCTACCCTAATTACCCACTTAAGTTGCTTATTAATGACTCATCTGGGTTTTGGGTGGGGTGTAGGTTTATAAATGAAGCTTCTTTTGTCTCTAGGTTACAGCAAGAGTGTCAGAGGAGAAGAAGATAAATAAATAAATAAATAAATAAATAAATAAATAAATAAATAAATGAATGAATGAATGAATGAATGAATGAATGAATAAAAAAAGCAAGGTATGGATGGGCTTCAGGCTTCTTAAACAGCATGTTAATGCAGTCCTCTTGGGTCAATGTTTGGAGCCTGTTTTTATTTAGTTGGTTTAGTGTGTGGATTTTCCCCACTTGTGTGTGTGGCCTATTTTATATATCCCTAGACTTTTGGTAGGCTGCAACATATTGGGGGCTTGTCTTGAGTATTTCTGTGCACTTTGAGTTGTAATTGGCTTTGTTTTGGCCAGAGTGATTTTGGTTGTCTTGTGACTTTAGATTTGACTTTCTCCAAGTGCTTAAATATATTCAAAAAAAATTTAACTTTTTTTTGTGGTGGATTTAGTACATCAGCAATTGTTTGTTAAAAGTATTGTAGAGTTAATTAGTTGGATAATGGGAAGTGTTTCTTTAAATGTTGAAGGGTCCATTTTTGTACATTGTGGCAGGGTGTCTTATGCTTTTGGTGTTACTATGGATTTTGATTTGCATATGTTTACTAGTGTTCCCACTGTTGAGCTTGATTGCAGAAAGGTAAATTTCTTATTGGTTACTTTTTGTCATCTTGTCATGCTAGTAAGACTGAAATGAAGTCAACTTCAGCAATACCCCCCAATGTTAACAATAGGGTTTCAGCCAGTACTATGGAAGGTAATGTTACATTGCTTGATATTTATGCTGATGCAGAACCCACATTTGTTTTCAGAAGCTGCTGTTAATCCTATTGATGTAGGCAGTACACAGCCAGGTGAGGTAGCAGAGCATGGTTTTGATGATCCTATAGGAAATAGTTGGAGAGAACTTGATCTTCAGTTAATGTCAAGAATTTAAATTGCAGGAGCTTGGGTTGGAAGATCTGAAAGTTGGAGTGTGGAAAAAGTGGCTATGGAGATGAGTATGATCGGATATGAAACTAGAAGAACCACTTTGAACTTGAAGGTGAGGGCTTGAATACTGATCATTCTTGGCCTAATCTTGCCAATTTTGATATTGGCACATGTTTAGTTTCTTTAAAGAAACTGAAGTCAATTGGTATTATATGGCATTTGAATGTGTTGCAACTATTACATTGGCCAAAACTGTCTGGATGTCGCAATGCAAATAAGTAGAAAAGCAAAAGTGTTCTGCTCTTTCAGCTGAACAGTCATAAATTGAGGTGGTGAAAAATGAGTTGTGGGCTTATTAGCTGGTTCCAGAGGCATATTGACAAGTTGAGAAATCATAAATGGGTTAAATGTTTAGTGGAGGCTGCTTGAGAAAAGGAGAGCCTTCTAATAGATGGTGTGCATCTCAAAGTGTTAAACTATTTCAACAGCTCAGATTTAGTCTTGCTTGAGCATTAAATTGCCTTGCAGAATTAATTGTGACCTATTTTAAAAGCAAAGTTTTGAAAGTCTCTGCAGCATTAGCTGATTGTTACCTGTAACTTTACTCCACAAATTCTGGTGGGGAAATAATAAACCTTGAGATCTGAATGGGTCCTAATCAGAATTTATTACAGGATAAAGCAGTGAAGTCTAATGTAGCAGTAGAACAAAAGCTTGTGATTTTACTGTAGAAAGCTGGGTCATATTTCTAATTGTGTGATGGGGGAGGGATATCAAGAGCACAAGTGTGGCTCTAGTACAACTTGAAGAAAAGTCTGATGGGTTGTAGGTAATGGTTATGAACCTTTTATTACAAATGTCTCATACACCTGACCATGATGATCAAAAGCCTGTTAATTTTATGGGATACAGGTACCTGTCAATCATTTGTTGGAAGGAGTTTTATCTGAGACAAAGGGATCACATGTATTAGAGGTTTGAAATGGGATATGTGAATGTTCCATTTCATACAGTGATTTTTGAAATCTGAGTGTGTCAGGACTTGTTACTGTTACAGTATGTCCTGGATTTCCTGTGGTGGTGGGTAAATTCATATTGGGCAATGACCTGGCTGGGGGTAATGTGTCACTTGTTCCAGAGGTTTTTTTTGGGGGGGGAACCCTACACCACCTTGATGCCAGTTTCCTCAAGTGTTCTGCATGTGTTATGACTTGTGCATAGTCTAAAAGACTTGGTAGTTCTGAGGAATTGGATGTCAATTAATCAGAAGCATTTCTTGATATTGATCAGAGGGTATCAGACTTCCATTTGTCAACTCTGCCTGAAGATGAGAAACTTAAGACAATTAAGACCAAATGAGACTAACTGATTTATTACCCTGGTCCATTTCATGATGGCAATTATGGAGCAAAAGTGACCCTGAACTTGCATTTTTATCATGTTGTGTCTAAGGAACAATTGGGTGAACTGTATTGGTTTTGTTGAATGGTGTGTTAATGCATAAATGTCAATCTGCATCAACTCCTAAATGGGATGTAAAATTTGTTTTATGTTGCCCATGATTACCTGGGCATTTGGGGATAAAAACCCGTGACTGAATACTTGGTAACTTCTACTGGCTGGGGTATGGTCTGAAACATTCTGTCGATTGGCTGGAAAACCAAATTGAGACCCTCGGCTCCAGTGTATCCAATCCCAGTAATAGGGGAACCTTTTGAACATTGATGGTCCATTGCCTAGAAAAATCTGGGAATCTATTACATGCAGGGCCACAAGAGATCCTGAAGCTATTCCTTTTAGATATCTATATCTGCCTTATTGTAAAGGCTTTGAATCTTTTCTATTTGGTTTAAAGTTGTGCAGTCAGAACAAGGGTCTAATTTCATGTCTAAATTTGTTAGCCCACATTTTATAGCAGTAAAGCATAAAATATCAAGTGCATAACATCCAGAATTTCAAGGGGTTTTAGAACAGTTCCATCAGACCCTGAAGCCTATGCTGCATACTTGTTGGAGAGACTGGGATAAGGGTATCCCTTTTGTCTGAATGGTAGCTCAAGATTCTCTAGGATTTAGTCCTTCAGAGCTTGTATTTGGCCATACTGTATGGGACTTTTTTTTAAAGTTGCTAAAAGAGATGGATGTCTGAAACTTCAGTTTCTGATCTTATTGGATTGTTTTGTTTTTTTTTTGTCAAACCTGAGTTATGCTTGTGAAATAGCTAAAACTTTGGAGTCAAAGAGTCATTTTGATAAATCTGCCTTTTCCAGTCAGGGGTTAAAGAATTAGTTATATTGCCTGTTCCTGGTTCTGCTTTACAAGCTAGTTTTTTCCGGTCCTTGTGTAATTGATAAAGTGAGTGACCAGGATTATCTTGGCCTGATCGTTAATGTAAAACTAGATTGTCACGCTAAAACTTCTTTTTTTTTTTTTTTATATGTAAAAGGATAAACAGGGTTAAGTTGGGTGACATTAGGCACAGCCATTGCCACGGAGGTTATCGCATCGGAGGATGGGTTATTTGTGCTATGAGCATTGAGCAGCAAGTTTATCTCCAAGAATTTCTTTACCTGAATCTGTGTGCTGATATTGTAAGTATATCTGCTCATTCTGGGCTATTCTGTTGTACCTAATTGTACAAATATCCAATATCTCTCATCTGTTTTAACTGTTTGTTTTAGTTGATCCCAACGGCCACTGTCCTACGATTGTGATTCTTAACATTTTTCTGGATGGCTTTCCTCAATTCCCATCTGATGGGATATGTGAATCTCCACCTTTGTTTTGTTCATCTCCTGACTTCACCTGGACACTGGTGTTCACCTGTATTGGTGAGTTGAATGCCCTTTGGATGCAAATGCACCTGCTGTCATGGAAAATGAGCCAGAATTGCCGACTCAAGTCCCAGAATTGTCTGATCCATCTTCTCCTGCACAGCACTCCATCCATGGTTCATGGGCGCTTGACCCTGGATTTAAGTTCTGTTTCAAGATGGCATCACTCCTTCTCTGAGCACTCGGGCAGTAAATGCTGATCTCCGCACGCTCATCCCGCAACGAGCTCTACCTCTATCAAGGCTGATCTCTTAAACGTGAGATCAATGTCTAACTTTTTTATTCTGCAAGACTACCTCATATCTGTATTCATCACAGAGACCTGGCTTTTAAATAGTGACTTAGGTTTTTAACTCTGTGGCTAAATCGTCGTGGTGGGGGCATTGTCACTGTTTAAGGCTCTGACACAAGAACATACTTTTAAAAAGGGTCTGTTTAGCAGCTTTGAACTGCAACATTTCAAAATGTGCAGCTCCCCTTGTTTGCTGTGGTTTAAACCTCCTGTAATTTCTGAATTCTCTGATCTCCTGGCTATCGCCCTCTCCCATGTGAAAGTTTAAATCACCAACAATACTTTGTCATTTGTCAATTGAAACCTTTGGTTAATTTATCACTATTGGACTCTTCTATAAAGCATTAATATGCCAACTGTCACATCCTTGATCTCCTTTCTTGTGATATTTCAGTTAAGTTATTTATGCAATGTGTTTCACTGATCCACTTTTTTTTAATGGATATGAATATTACTGTCCTGACTAGCTGTTTCTTGATCTGAATTAAAGTGCTTATAGTGGGTCCATCAGCTAAAGCCCATATTGGTCCTGGACTTTGTTTGCAAAAGACAAAGAGCCAAGAGTCTAATCTTGGTGTTGGATGAAATCTCTTGAGAAACAAGTAAATTCTGTAGGTTTTTTTTGTTTTTCCCCAGCTGCAGCTTAAGGAAGATCAAGCCTTATCTCTCACACACGTAGCTATAACCTTGATTACTGCAACTCGCTATTCTGGGATTAGCAAATCCCTGATAAACGGGTTACAGTTGGTCCAGAATGCTGCTGCTCACTTTCTGGTTGGGACAAGTGACTTTCTCCTATTAGCTTCACACTGGCTGCCTGTCAGTTTACAATTTTTTTTTTTTAATCTATACATGGGCTTGCTCCTGCCTTTACCTGAATTGCATGTTTTACACCAGCTTTCCAGAGTGCTTGGATCTTCTGGTCAGTTCCCCCTCGTACTAAGGGGGACTGCTGCTGCTCCTCACCTGTGGAACTCCTTTACCTCCTCACATAAAGGAATAGTCTACAATTGAACTGATCAAAAAAAGATTGAAGACTCGTTTCTAGTCACTTGCATTCTGTGACCTTAAGTAATGTTTCCTTATGATTTTATTCATTTCTGTTTAATTGTAAAGCACTTTGGCCACAGCATTCCTGTTTTTAAATGTGCTATATATTTGACATTGGGAAATCTATCAGAGGTAAAACATGTACAGCCAGTTATAGGGTTAATCCTATTAAATGTTCACTTATAGGTGAAAATATTTTTTTGGAAAATTTTCTTGCTGTTCACAGTAGTAGTCCATGGAGTGAGCGATGTGTTAGTAACTAAGCCAGATGTGACTTAATGGTTTTGTACTGATCAAAAGGTAAATGCAGTTACTAAACAGGATTCATTCCCTCATCCAGGAATGGACAATTGTATTGATAGAGTTGGCTCAGCTTGCATAAGATTATCCTTATCCTGATAAATATATTGGCATGGGCATTGGACTTGCGTTATGAAATTTCTGCATTTGTTACACTAGATATCAATATACAGCAATGGCATTTGGAATGTGGAATGGTCCTGTCACATTTTGGTGACTGACAATTGTACTAGCAAGAATACAATATTGTGAGGCTTAATAGGATAATCTAGTGGTGTAGTCCAAAAGCTGGACCGAACATCTTCAGGCTATTTTTAGCCTGTTTTTAATCTTGAACAGGCTAACCTCACTTTGAACTTGGTTAAATGTGAATTTGAACAAGTGACAGTTTTCTTTCTTGGAAAGCAGGTGGGTCATGGAAAGGTACAATCTCTTGATGCACAAATTACTGCTATTAGAGTTCCTAGTGCTTAACTAGTTTTTTTACTGGGTTTGGTTGGATACTATCAGTTTTTGTAAACTTCTCTACTGTAGTGACACTGAGTGATTCAAGTATCTTTAGTCTGGAGTAAGGGTATTCAAAATGCTTTTGAAAATGTATAGTCTCCTGTTCTGGCTGTTCCTGACTTTGTTGCCATTTAAGCTGGACATAGATGCAAGTGCTTGTGGAGCTGGGGCTGTTCTACAGGAAGATGAGAATGGAGTGGAACATCCTATGGTTTTTAAAGTTCAAGTACTAACTGCAGTTTAACTATAGAGACTTTGGTTTTTGTTGGCCTTGCAACATCTTGAAGTTTGGTTCATCTTTACTCCCTGTAATGGTTTTTACAGATCACAATCCTATTACCTTAACAGTGTAGTTCTAATCGGGTTAATGCATTGGTTTTTGATTGCACAAAATTATAACCTAATTAAGCATAAGGGTAAACGGAACTGCTGATGCTCTTGTATAATGTATAATTAAAGGAATTTGAAGAAAAAAAACAATTTTCAAGTTTACCTTAAGTGGGTAGTTTGGGCAGGATTTAAGTTGCTTATTAATGACTCGCCTGGGTTGTGGGTGGCATGTTAAAGTGAAGCTGCTTTGAGTTTTAGGTTCGGTAAGGACAAGCTATGAATAGTTAGGGTGTGAAAGTTTGGGTTCTTAAGGAATGTAAATGTTAGCTAGCCAAGTGATAAACTTGGATAGTATACATCTAGCTCTAAACTTTGAAGTTAGACGACATGTTAGTGTGGTCCTCCTGCCTTGTCCAAAACAAAATGGATTTGGTGTCTCCCTCACTTGTGGGCAGTCTACTTGATTTGCCAGCAGCTCAAGCCAGCCAGGACATCCATGGAAGAATGAAGGCAGCCTTAAGGACCCTGCTTCCCTGGGATGCTAGGTGGCAGCTCCCCTGGACTGCAGCGGTTTGCCAGATTCCCTCAGGGCAGCTAGGGACATGGCGTCCATTTCCTCAACCCTGTTGGGTGCCACCAGGGGAGCTCACAAAGAACTGGAGGACTCCTACGGTTATTATAACCGAGGTACTTCAGAGTCACAAGGATGGAAGCCCCTACTTCTGAGCTACTGGAACTAATGATGTGGTGTCTACTCCAGAAGACTGACTGGTAAAGACCCAGCTAGGAGAGCCAGAGTTAGGAGGTTGGGGGTCGATGCTGCTGGGAGTGGAGGATTACTAGTGAATTGTAGCTTGCTGCTTTCACACATCTTGGATGAATGTCTGGTGGGTTTCACGGAGCAACACCATAACCCCCACCGTGTTCACAACTGGCATATTAGTCAGGATTCTCACTGCTGCTTTAGGCCAAAATTTTTAAAATTTAATGTGGACATAGCCCCACAGACAGTGACCCATGGTAACAACCAAGCTCATTTGCTGGTCTGGCATGGGAAAGAAGATTAAATGTTCCAACAGTGTGGAGATAAGTCGGGTGCTTGACATCCCCTGCCTCAGTCAAGCAATGGAGCAACAATGCCTTTTGGGAGGAACATTTTTCTGGGTGACATCCCAGACAGTGTGTGCAGCAGGAGGGATTACATGTTCTAAATAACACATTGTCCTGTGATCATACCTTGTAGAACTAACTAACCCAGAGTTTGTATTAAAGATGGAGAATCTTCCCAAAGACAGTTGTGTGCTTGCTAAGGGATGTCTGAACAGACTTCCACATGCAGTCTGCCAGCAACAGATATGTGACAAGAGCTGAAGCATCATGAGAGAGGTCAACAGCAACCCGTTTCCTGGAGCAAAGACATCCCAACAGACGCAGGTCTCCCGAAAAGGGATAGGAAGGCAGACGAAGCATTGCATGTCATAAAGGTAAGAAGGTTCAGGGAGTGACCGATCAATCTGCCAAGAAAATGTCCAGCAGATCATGGTTGGCTAGAAGCTAGGCTCAAACTCCAATTCCCAAAAGGCAGTGCAAGGCCCAACTGCACAGGTGCAGGAGATGCTTGCTAGTGGAGGATGGAGCTTCTGCAAGTCTGCACTTATTTCCATCTGATCGGGGAAAATTTTTAATGGGGGCGGGGGTTGTAATCCAACCTGTAAAGCCTGTTTCATGCTGAGGCACCTATATTGTTGGAATAATATTTATAGAGCTTTGGACAAGAGCTTCCCCAGATGAGCTTCAACAATACAGGTGGGTTCATCCAGTACTGTACATGCATCAGGATCCAGATGATACGGGCAGCATGATGGGCTAGTATCAGCTGCCAAGTAATCTTGAGTCCCACAGTTGTGATTGACAAGGTCTGGTGGAAGGAGCAGGGCTGTTGGAGCAGAGGGATAGTGCTGATTTCAGGGTTGTCCTAACCCTTAAGACATCAGTGCTGGTCTCACCAGAAAATAAGTGTGCAGATAGTAAAGGGTCTATTAGTCATTCATAAGGAGACCCAAACTGTGAGCCAGCCCCAGAGAAGGAGAACCAGCAGGGAACTCCTCACAAGGCTGAGCATAGAACTGGGAGTTCTGGTGTGTGGAGGGGATGCTCTCAAGGTGGGGTGGGGAGATAGTCTGTCCTCAGCTGGACAAAGGGCAATGCAGATATTGCCAGCCTGCTTCCAATCCCGCAGGATATTTACAGTTGGGGAGGAGGAGGCTGTGTTTTAAATGTCATCAGCTGGCCCACTTAGGTCAAATGTCCAAGGGCAACCAGGGAGCTAAAAGAAAAGTGCAATGACTCCCAGTTCCCCTGCACTTTTTCAGAAAGAAGCCATGGTGCAGACAGGCCCACCCAAGAAAGGACTAACATAACCAAGCTGGCTGCTTCACCTTTATGATGCTTGGCTGGGGGAGGAGGAATGTGATAGATGGACAGAAGCTCAATCCAGCTGAGACATCCCTCAAAGAATGGAGGAAGGCAACCTTTGCAGGGCACTGCCTCCCCTAGATGCTACGTGGCAGCTCTGCTGGACCACAATGGTTTCCCTCACTCCATCCTGGCACATGGAGTTTGTTTCCTCAGTGGGGGGGGGGAGGAGAGAACATGTGCTCCCAAAGAACATGGGGCATCCTACTGTTACTACAACCCAGAAGTACTTCAGAGTCATGAGGACAGAAGCCCACAGTACTTCCAAGCTACTTGAACTAATGTGGTGTTTGACCCAGAAGAGGAACACTTTCGGGTTGAGGACTATTTAAAGGACTGTGCAAGACCCAGTAAGGAGAACCAGAGGTTAGGTGACAAAGTTGCTGTGAGCAGTGGATTATTGTATTGATTACTGGTGAACTGTGGCATGTGTGATGCTTTGTGCACTTTAGAAAATAAGATTCCTCTTCATACCTAAATATGTGTCTTGGATGTCTGTCTGGTGGGTTTCCTGGGACAATGATGGCCCTAGCAGCCACTGTATGGAAGGGGGGGGATTTGGTGGTGTATGTGTACTGTTAGATATACTGTAACAGTGGACTCTGCATCTTCTTGCTGCATGTATGGTGTGGGGGAGGTGATGTTGGCAGCAGTGCCCCACACCCTGCGCCAACTCCTGGTTAACTCAAACTTTTTGAGGGTGGTTCTGTATGTGTATCTTGCAAAAATCCCATGTTTCTCCTCAAAGAGAGAAAGTGGCTTGCCTGTCACTGCAATCAGCCCACCAAACTGGCATCGTGAAATGTTTGTGTTCCTGTTTTACTAATCCACACTTGCTTGGAGAAGGCTGAACAGAACTTTCTCAAACCAACTAATCCAAAACGATCAGGGAAAATGCATCTTGTGTATATATGTAGCCACTGGTTTGAAGCCTGCCATGGCATTCTGTGTTTTATTCCATGTTACTTTTGATGGCTTCAGATAAATGTCTAAAACGTAACAGCCAAAGCATTAAGCCACAAGAATACAGGGAGAACAAACTAATGAAAGCAACTCGGGCACACTGTTAAAGAGGTGTGGCCCTTGGTTCCACATTTAACAGTAACTGTGTCATCTTAAAATAAGAGTGCACTAACAAACACAAAACCCTATGATTGGGAACTGCAGGTTCTTAATTTGAAATGACAAACTTCTAAAAGAAATAAACTCACCAATGGGCTACATTGCTGCTAGGAAGAGGCTTTCTGCACTCTGAGGAGCTGACTGCCACAAACAACACAACATGCATCGGCCTGTGCCATGATCTAACTTTGAAATTGTATTATGAGCGCCAGCCCCTATAAAAGCCCAGTGTATCCTCTTTAGTTTGTTTTTTTTTTTCCCCTCATCATCCTAGAATTACCACTCGGGATGAAATTTTTTGGACAGATCAAAGAGAAAGGCATTACATGATAAACTGATCGGGGTTGGCACTGAACCATGAACACAATTGATTCAGCCATAAACTCCCCTGTATCATAAAGCCCACCCCAAAAATTAAAGACTTTCCTCCTTCTCCATCCTACTACTCTACCTGCTGACTATTACTCACTTGAATAAGGTCAAGCGCTTTCTTTTATCTTTAACCCAGGAACATATACTTTTGTACTCCCAATCTAGGTTTTGGGTTTAGTAAAAGCTGCAGTCTCTAATAAACATTTCCAGGAAGTGTACGCCACCCACTGAATTCAATGTTGTCTAGGTGTATGAGAGGTCAGTGTTAGAGTCTTCAACAGACAAAAAGAAAAGCAGCGTCCCGCTTGTTGTGTCTAATGGAAAGCGAATGGTTCATGTATTTGACTTCTCATAAAGTGAAATCATTAAAACTATTTTAATTAAAAGTGAGGCTCATCTGTCAACGGTGTCAATTACAAAAGTGGCAAGAAAAATGATCGGCATATGGTGCAGAATTACAATTCCAAGACCATATTTTATCTTCACATAATCTGTCTTACGATGACACACTATCATTAATCATCAGTATTGTTTTACGTCTACAGCTTCCTCACGTCCTGTCTGTTGGATGCAATAATTAAGAGTTAAGAGTTGTGGATATTTCGTATGCCAATTATCCAAAGCAAATCTCAGTGAAATCAAGCATGCCAAAGCGTCCTTGTCAGCAAAGATTAAGGATGCCAACCAATCATACACATCAACCACAACCATCTTTGTCTGTCCATTATCAAGCCCACCTTTATTTTGATTCAAGTGCCTTTACTTATTCACTTGATCCATGTCGCCCATTTCAGCCAGTCAGCCACCCATGGAAAGTTCTTGGGATGCTTTCAAGTCCAGAGTCAGCCATTTTACTACACTATGTAAAGTAAATGGCCAGCTGAGGTCATATGATCAGCACAACACAAACACCATCTTTAAAGTCTTGGAATCATAAAACTGCCTGTGCCGAGATAAATAACTCTAAATAGCCAGTAAACACAAAGCCTCTTCTGTGTGACACGTTTGTCTAGTACATCATATATGTCACATCGTCACACATTGGCATCTAAAAATGACCTCAGGGATTCTGCCGATGCTTGTAGTACCAACCCAGGGTGAGGGGGGTTGGGGGGCACCATAGCCAACTAGAGCGCCCTTTTTTCTTTCCACAGTACAAAGAAATACCCAGTAAGAACAACTGAGACTCGCTCACAACACTCCAGGAAATCCCACCCCTTCTGGTCAAGCTCAATAAATACTGGCGGTCCCCAGAAGGAACGGTATCACTTGGTAAACGGACGTTCTACATGACAGACTTCCCTGACAGTGACCCACTCAACATAGCTAATGTATCAGAAGTCTCATGGGCTAAGAAGTTATTGTGCCCCCAAATGCTTCATAAGCTCTAGTTTTTGAACTGTTGCTTTAAAAGTTGGTGGTCCTCAAACTTCTGCTCATTTGCCTAGTGACTAGTGTATAGATATATATATATATATATATATATATATATATATATATATATATATATATATATATATATATATATATATGCTGTTATTGTACTTCTATAACATTTGAACTGTATTATGCTATTGCTTAAAACGAGTGTGCTTAGGTTACACCGATAGAAGTCTAAAGGTTAGAGACCACCATCTCCTACAACAGTGAAAGGTAAAGTAGGGATCTTACCAAATGATTTAATTAATTACTAGCACTGGCAAAGGTTAGACCAATAAGCAACCAAATTAAATTCTCACTTTTCCCACATTTTATCACCTCCTCTAGGTTGGGCAAATCAAATCCCTTCTTCTTCCTACGGAGTTCTCCACTGCTTTATGGTGTCCTCTTTTTTCCTCCCAGCCTTTGCCTGCCTTCAGCCAGTAGCTCCCCCCCTTCTGTCAGCTGTGTTTACAATACACCGGGGCACACGAAGCAGGAGTGAATCATATTTTATTTAAGACTTATAATCCTGTGCTGGATTTGCTGCTATGGTCATTTGTCATTTTGAAGACAGCACCCTCGAACACCCACCCAGTGCCTCAGCACCACGCTGTCCACATGATGCATCTTGGGAACATTGAGGGCCAGGTGCTGATAAGGGGAAGTGCACAGATGCCACGACTGATATTGAATAAAACACCTTGATGGACTTATCTTGAGCTGTTTGCCGGCATGATGATAAAAATGAGCCAACATTCCTATGAATTATTGAACAGTCAGCCTTCTTAGGCGTAGGCTTCTATTTCTTTTGCGACTCTAATTACAGTGGGGCTTCGAGTTCCTCAGCATCACATCTGAACAGTGCCTTCCTTGGACTGTTTGTGCACAGCCTTGATCTGTGGGAGATCAGCACCACTAGGAATGATGTTGTGGAATGCAGAGACGATCTCTAGCACTATACCAGTAGCTAAGAGCATTTGGGGAGAGAGGGTTGGGGGTGCAGAGATGAAGGACAAAAACATTCCTTGAGCCCAGCCAACACATTTACAAAATTCTGGAAAGTGACTGCTATTAATCCATCCATTTAATAATCCCATTTAATCCATTTGGAGCACATCCCAGAAATATCAGGGAGATGTCGTCATGCTTGGATAGCTCTGTCCACATAAAGACCTAGCCAATGTGGTAAAAATGTAATTAAGTGAATCACAGAGGTTTACTAATAAAACAGGAGTGGGTAAGCAACACTTGAAATGGCAAAACAAAGCTTGAAGTCAAAAAATGGTCAATGGGGGAAATTTTCTGAATTAAGAGAGAAAGAGAGAGGTTAGGAGCAGGCACTGATACAGTGCATTCCCCCACCCACCATACAACAAACCAACTCAGGACCCAGAACAATGAAATGGCACAAACAATTTACAAACTTCTCCAAAAGACATTACAGCGAAAAACAGATGAAAGAAGATTAGCACACGGCACTTCATTATTTCAAATTTTCCTAAACCAACAGTAGGACTTAAAATATAAGACCATATTAAAGATTCAAAGTTGGTACCTGTCTTGGCTCATTGCTCTGGACTGGATTAAACAGATTTGATAACAGACATTATTGAACAAAACTGATCTAACAAGGTCACATACTGGCTCACCATTATGTCATGTTAGGGGCCTGGTGTGATCTTATGAGGCCCTTAACAATCTTTACCATGTAGGCCATAAGAGAATGCCTCAAATCCCATGTTCTTACCTCTCAAGCAGGAACTCTAGTTCAGGGATTTCAAACTCCAGTCCTTGAGAGCTATATTGGCTTGCAGGTTTTCATCCTAATGCTTTTCTTAAATAGTGACCCATTTTTCCTGCTAATTAACTTTTTTAGAAGTATTTTTAATAAACTTTTTAAAGATTTGTTCCCCAGAATTTCTTAATCGTTCCTCTAAATTGCTTCATTTCTTTCCTTAAACAAAAATGAAACGTGAAGTGAGTGAGCCAAAAGAAGACCAACTACGTCAGGTCCTCAAACTCCAACCAATTTCACTCCGACCTGTTGCTCAATTAGGCACCAAGTCTTGTTAACTAAAACTGTTCTTTAATTCCATGGCTTGTTGTGCATCTCATTGTGCAATAGCATATATTTCCAAAATTATTGATTGTTCCTTTACTTTTCAAGGAGCACTGTTACAATGTTTTGGGGACCTGAGCAAATCAACTTTCCTGAGACTTACACCCTTTTTTATTTTCAGATATTGTAGGATGGTCAAAGTTTGCTGGTTATGTTTTGTTTCATTTTGTATCTCATTATTGTTTGGTTGATAAAGGAAAAAGAAACAATTATTTGGTCTGAGTCTTCAAGAACAAGTCAATTAAAATTAATTCAGAAGTTAATTAGCAGCAAAAACAGCTCACTAATTAAGAAAAGGGTTAGAATGAAAACCTGCAAGCCACTGACCCACCAGGACTGGAGTCTGAGATCTGTGCTCTAGTTGATCATTTTTTCCATTCCTTTTACATCTAACTCCAGACAATTAGATGGAGCACCAAAAGAAGCAGGGCAGAAACTTTCACCTTTATTGATGTATTATAAGGTTTCAATCTTCACCTATTATAACTAGTGCCATAAACAAGAATGTGGCTCTGTAAACCATACAACCAGACAGTGCTAGTAGTGTCAGGCAGCACATAGTTGCACTCAATTCTCTTCTTAGTTAGCTTGTTGTCTGCAAAGGGCCAAAAAGGTAGACATTATGACCACCAAGAGGGATTGGTCTTCTCCTACATGGATGGAGAATGGCAGATAGATGGAGATTCTTTATTACCTCAATCGGGGTCTTCCTTGATGCACCTCCCAGACCAACAGGATGAGCAAATGATTTACTTCTGGCCACAACTCCGATCCCGTAACTATTCTAACTCCAGGCTTTCCTCCTAGGGTGGAGGGGGTGTCAAACCCAACCTCTCTTTTATTACTTTCACCTCAGCCCACCTGCATTCCCTAAGCTAATTGACCAGTCAGCTTCTTAGATTTTATTATTACTTGTTTTAACCTGTACTAAACTGTTTTTTGTTTTTTTTAAGTACATACAGGTATTTATATCATGTTATCATACTGCCCTTGTGATACTCAAGTATACCATCTTTGTTACCTCATCAATCAACTTAACATCCATCTATCCATCCATTATCCAACCCGCTATATCCTAACTACAGCGTCACAGGGTGTCTGCTGATGCCAATCCCAGCCAACATAGGGAGCAAGGCAGGAAATAAACCCCGGGCAGGGCGCCAACCCACCGCAGATCAACTTAACACTTTCATCTTAATTTTTTGTATTTTGAAAGTTTATTGCTATAATCTGTCTGCTTTGTAACAAAAACATCACAAAGGCTTGCAAGGAACACCATGATCTTGTGAAGGGCAAGAATGATCTGCGGCCAACATCCTAAGCTGATGTAATCCGAGTATGCAGCTATGGTGCATAAAAGGTTACACTGAAGTATTAAGAATAGAAAGAGGGAGGACACACAAACACCCTTGGCGCCCCTCCCCTGGCACATATGCCCCTCACAGTTCAGGATTGCCAATTAACCTAACAAGTCTCGAGACTGCAACTGAGAAACAAGAGAGGAGCAGCCATGCAGGAGCAGGCAGGAAAGTGGTTGTTGGCCTCACCGCATTCCTTTAAGGATCAGGCAGATAATTGGTGGCTCGAGTACTTAAAAATACTAGGCTTAAGGTATGAAAACAGCTCCATCTGCTTCGTGTCAGCGCCATTTCTCTGCAGCTGAATCGACTTCAGTTACTTGATGCTCTAAGACTTATCTATACAATCAGCAGTGGTTGATCTTTCAGCTGCTCTGTGCTGGGCTGTGTCAACAAAAGGTCAGAAACGGGTTTAAAGGCTGGGGTAACAGCCCAGCAATCCCCTCTTTTACACAAATAAAAACCAAACACAAACAGCCATTGGCCTGCACTTTCTTCAAGTGGAAGAGTTCCATCGGTCTCTCTGTTGGGGCACTAAATGAATGCCTGCTTCTGGTCAGCAGACTGAAGTTAAAGTAACTGTGTGGCTTCCCAAGCCTGCAGCAGCGCATGGTCAGGGCTTTGACTCTAAAATATTGTTAAACAATAGCTATTGTTGAGACAACAGCAGTTAGGCAGACCAAGCACAATAATACAAGGGAAAAAATAATTAGAAGATACTTCTGGCCAGGAGCTCAGTCTCTACTAGATATGGGCTCAAAATGAACATCTCTTCTGGGCTTATAATAGTGCATTCCAGAAGGGGTGGGGCTTCAGGGCTTGGAGAGGATGGGATGTTGGTCCTCTTCCAGCCAATGACCATCTGAACTGCACAGGAGAAAGGAGAAAATGTTAGCAACAATGTCCCCTCTCTACTCAGTCTGGTACTGCACACCTGGCATAAGCCCCAAAGATAACCCCTACTGGCATGTGCTTGACACTACAAAAGATGCAAGTCTTAAATACTGCAAGGCATTAATCAAAGATTTGTTTTGGAATCCCATCCATTCGTGCAATTGCATATACAGTAAAAACACATTTTGAGAACTATAATGCAATCTACCTTAAAAGGCTAAATGTCTACGGTCCGTGTGTCTGTCAATTTGCTGTGTCTATCACTCCAACAGATGGTTCATTACAAATATTTAGAATAATAAAATGCATGGCATTTGCCATTCCCTCAAATTGTGCATCAATCAAGAAGACTGCTTTTTACAAATCCCACACCAAATGGCATTTGACAGATACATAGGATTTTTTTTTCCATTTCAGCAGATGGTACCTCACACAAATATTTAAACTAATGCATTTAATTTCTACAAATGTTATGTTGTGCTATCTGTTGGAATGACAAATGCAATGTGTCATATTACTACATGCAGTAAAAAATGCATTCCAATCAATGGTGTACTACAAACATTAATGCTGAGATTTTTGTTGATTACTTCAATTTTAACATTCTGAGGGGGGTAGCACTGCAAATACTTAAATATTTAGTTTGTGAGGACAAGATATTTGAAGTGTATCTTTAAAAATAAAGGTTTTACTCAAATTGTAATCCCTTGACCAGTTAAAGGTGTTAAAGTACCACAGATGTGAGCCACAAATCACTGAAATATATAAAGAAGAATACTTGTAGGCACTTTACCACTAAAAACTGTTCTGTAAATTACAATGAATTTTTCTGAAAAGGGGTTATAAATATAGCATATTAGGATATTTACTGTATGCTTGCATCTGCTCAGTAAAACATGTTGCCATTTGTATTAAGTATTATTTCACCCAGACACTTCACACTGAAAAGGGCTTACTGATATTTCTAAACATATATTGAAAGGCACTATATAATAAAGATTTAAATGCATGACATAACAGCTCTTATCTCATCCCAATGCCGAGTATATTGTAAATACAATATTTTATAAAATGCCCCCTCTCTAAGGGGCTATTTAAATGATGAATGGAGAGCAAGCATACAATCCTCAGTCCCACCAGTAGCACAAGGCATGAACCAGTGGTGGCTGGGATGCCGCTCCACTGCAGTGAATTGTGAACCCTTTTCCCTGACTCTAAGAATTTGAGCAGAGGCCCCCAGCTGCGAGAATACCATGCCCATTGGTGCTCTCCTTCAGTCGGTGGCCCCCTTGCTTCCAGACAACAGCCGCCAAATGTGAGGAGGACAGCTGCCTAGGAATGTGGACACCAAAATGTCGACCACAAATCCCTTGTCTTCAGCAAATTTTTTTATCAGCATTGCCTTGGCTGTACAGCTAAATGGCAACACCAAGTCGTCAACTCCGTCTGACAAAAAATGCACCAACAATCAAGTGAGGTGTTCCATGAAATTAACTTTTTTTTTTTCTTAAGTCACATCAGCTCAATTAAGTTCTTTTAAACAAAACTCATGAACTAGTGGATCATTAGTAGAGCAGTGATGGAGCCTCCTGGGTCCACTCGAGGCTCGGCTGTGGTCTGCATGTTTCCACCACACCTCCCCCGGGATGGGTCACATCCCAATGACAATACCAGCAGAAAGTGGAAACATGGTTTTTTAAACTTCCATGAACAAGTCCACTTATGGAGTTCTAATTGCTCAAAAAGAGTTACACGGCAAATGTAGCCCAAAAACCTGCAAAAGCCCATTTCCCCTCTCCACAGATGATGATCAAAAATAACCCAATTGGGTAAGAAAACTGCAAAGCTGGGAACACTGACATGTGCTGATTTGTGTCTCTGAAAGGCCCGACTGATGCAATTATTGGCCCAATGACGCCAGCCAAGACAGCTTTAATAATCCACATATGTCGGGTGCACCAGAATGATGAAACATAACATTGTGTTGCTTGGAAGCAAACTTAGTTTATCTGGCTGGACAGCACACCACCTTTTACTTCCTTTTTTTTGGCTCGCTATACTTACACACATTTAGTACACTGCACATGAAGCCTTTCTAGAGACTTATTTAAAACATCCGCTTTGCTCTTCCTTGCACTAACTGATCACATTTTAATGTGTCAGGTCACAGGCTGTCAAAGCGCAGGGGTTTTCTGCCTGGTCCTTTTGCATGTGTCTACACCAATTTTAAATGTATTTGAACTTTTTATTTATTTATTTTTTATTAATACTTACAGCTAAGTCATAATGTATTTTTGTTGCCAACTCAGGCCATTGCTGAATGGGACTTTTTAATTATTGTTGCTGATTTAAATTATTGATTCAGCTTTATCTTGTTATTTGAGTTTCACTCTTTTTTACATTTGAATTCAGCTCTACATAAGAAGAAGACGGGTTAGTTATTTTGTTGGAAATTGTAACTGTGCTCAAAGTTGCACCCCTGAGATGGCATCATCAATGACTTACTAACGCTATGAGCTCATAATTTCATAATTTAGATGAACAGCTGCAGGGGAGCCTATAAAAGTCACATGTATTCCAACCAATGCAGAAACAGCAAGCTGTCCTCCAAGGAGTAAAGGACACTGGGTGGGCACTGGCAAGCACCGCTGTGGCACTACAGCATTCTCTCTGGGTCACACAAGGGCTCCTCAAGGGTATGTGACATCACCCTAGGTCAAGAGGGTGCACAGTGGCTAATCATGCCTCTCCTAATTAGCGAGGGCACCTGACTGCACCCTTTCAGGTCTCCTGCCAATAAATCATTTGGTCACAGGATGATACCTTCCTGGGTCAAGAGGGGGCACCATTGCCAATCATGTCCTTTCCTATTCAATGAGAGGGCACCTAACTCTGCTTCTTCCGGTCTCCTGCTAATAAGTTATAGGGTAGACAGGAGAAGGCGTCAAACTGTTAGCAGGCTGAGATAGACAGAAAGCTTGGAGCTTAGAATATGTACTTTTTGTCTTCAATTATCGCACCGCCTCCACGCCATTGAGTGCTAATAATTTTTTTATTTCTGTTTGAAGTTAACAGTGATGTTTAGGTTGGTGCCTCAACATCTGCTGAATAAGCCATGTGCTTCCTGACTTGACTGCACCGGACCTTGACTCCGTACTGCATACACAATGAGAGTACTTTGCAATTGTTTCAATACATCGTAACAACCTATAAGGGGGGACACCAATGGAATGAGCACTCCAACAAAGACTGCTTGTTCCTTCACAACCTTGTCCCTAAACAGAACTTACTTATATTTAAGAAGTCCCTACATTGAAATGGTTGGACAATCCATCCATCTTCGAAACCGGCTTAACCACTGATGGTTTATGTGCAAGCAAGACCTATGCGAGCAAGCATCACAATCACTGGATGAGGCACCAGTCCATTGATATACAGTGTAATATGCAAGGGTGTCTGCACATTTTTACTAGAAAACTGAAAATTTGGTTACTTATAGAAGATTTAAAACACACACAGCCCATTTTTAAACTTGGGGGGGGGGGGAACTCTGGACAGTCTATGATTTTGACCTCTGCAAGGCCCATCCCTTTATTACACTTTATGCACTTTGAAGCGTGGAACTAATCCCATGGTTTTCCACTTCAGACCTAGCAAAAATTGGCAGGCTGCTGCATTCAGCCCCTTATCAGAGAGGGCAAGCAATGCACACAAGAAATGGAGGAACACACATGCCAAGCAGCTGGGTGCAAGCTTAATTCCAGAGAAATGCAAATCTATTTTAAGGCAGTCGGTGCTATAGCAACAATATGAAAACGGCCGCTTCGTCACCTTTGCTGACTCCCACGTCTTAATGATTTCATTGAATGTAATCTCAACATTATTAAAACTACCGCATCGCAACTCACAAATAGAAGCACCACTCGAATCTCATATGCCCACCCTCATATCCGTCCATCCATCCATCCATCCATCCACTCTGAAGTTTCAGAAGGCAATAGCAGACCCTGACACTCGATGTGGACTCCCCTCAACCTTTGTGCCCTTCAGAGGAAGTCCAGTGAGCTAAAGAGAGTCAAACCAGGGACTGCCAGTATAGAACTTCAGAAGTGTTGAACTCCATCACTTTGCTTCTCCTGCTCAAACTGGGCATTTTAGGCTGCCTTTGCAGTTTCTGTTGCCTCGCATGCAGCTTCTACTAAATGTCCCACCTTAGTGCATCAGCTTCAAATCAAATTAAACAGACAGGACATGAAAGTTAAATGCTGGTGAGGGTTCTAAGCACTCTGAATTGAGAACAGAAGCAAACCCATTAATGTTAATTTGGTTCGGTTTCTTCGTACCCACACAGGGTGCGGTTCATCACAAGAGGCAGATTTAAAGTCCCCCGCCTACTGTATGGCCAGAGGTTGTAATTTAAGCAAAAACAGAAGCTGAAGAGAAATAAAAACATCAAGCAATAGGGTTTGGGACAACTCATTTGCTTCTTGTGCTCTACAGAGCTTCTTTGTTATTGAAGAGTGTTTTTAAAATGAAAAACATATTTATAAGGATTTGGTGCTGGCCCCTATAACTACCTGGGGACTGAGAGCAATACTACCCCTCTAGTGACCATATTTGTAAGTTTATTGGAATTTGAAATTGTATTAGGAAGTCGGTAGTGGCAGAGAAGTACGTTAGAGTTGTACAGGATTAGTTCGAGGGAAGTGTGACAGTGGTGAAGTCTGCAGTAGGAGTGACGGATACATTCAAGTTGGAGGTGGGATTACATCAGGGATCGGTTCCTAGCATTTTTTTATTTGCAATGGTGATGGACAGGTTGACAGAAGAGATTAGACAGGAGTCCCTGTGGACTATGATGTTTGCTGATGACATTGTGATCTGTTGCAATAGTAGGGAGCAGGTTGAGGAGACCCTGGAGAGGTGGAGATATGCTCTACAGAGGAGAGGAATGATGGTCAGTAGGAACAAGACAAAATACACGTGTGTAAATGAGAGGGAGGTCAGTGGAATGATGAGGATGCAGGGAGTAGAGTTGGCGAAGTTGGATGAGTTTAAATACTTGGGATCAACAGTATAGAATAATGGGGATTATGGAAGAGAGGTGAAAAAGAGAGCACAGGCAGGGTGGAATGGGTGGAGAAGAGTGTCAGGAGTAATTTGTGACAGACGGGTATCAGCAAGAGTGAAAGGGAAGGTCTACAGGACGGTAGTGAGACCAGCTATGTTGTATGGGTTGGAGACGGTGGCACTGACCAGAAAGCAGGAGACAGAGCTGGAGGTGGCAGAATTAAAAATTCAAAGATTTGCACTGGGTGTGATGAGGATGGATGGGATTAGAAATGAGGACATTAGAGGGTCACCTCAAGTTGGACAGTTGGAAGACAAAGTCAGAGAGGCAAGATTGCGTTAGTTTGCACATGTGCAGAGGAGAGATGCTGTCTATATTGGGAGAAGGATGCTAAGGATAGAGCTGCCAGGGAAGAGGAAAAGAGGAAGGCCAAAGCGAAGGTTTACGGATGTGGTGAGAGAGGACATGCAGGTGATGGGTGTAACAGAATAAGATTCAGAGGACAGAAAGATATGGAAGAAGATGATCCGCTGTGGGAACTCCTAAGGGGAGTAGCCGAAAGAAGAAGATTGGAATTTGGAATTCCTAGTCCACTACAGGCGTCCTACTTGAAGAACAGTCAGTCGTGTTATCTCTCACGAAACTGCTAGCACCCCACCTTATTGTGCTTAGATGTTCATATCCTTCACCACACATAATTACCAAACAGCAAAGCAGATTTACAAGATGGATAGATATTAGAAAAAAAAAACAACTTCACAAGCAACATTTGAAATGTGTTTTCAAATCCACTGGGCATTTATTTTCACTTAACTGCACGTGCTGAACTATTGCTAACCTTTTGGATGCCTCAGTTTCTTTGAATGATTTCTTCACATTCAACCTTTTTCTGACCTCCGAGTGTGTAGAAATAAATCTGAACAGATTTGAAGAAGAAGATGTAGTACTTTAAGCCTTCCTGCTTTATAATTTACGCATTGCAAGGTAATCCTTAAAATCATTACAAATTAAAAAGTTATGAAAAAAAGTACATTCACAAATACTGGAAATATCATGAACACCATTAGGAAAAGAGGCTCTTAGCCATCTGCCTTCCGTACCAAACAGCAGGAGGGCCTACTGAACATCTCAGACGAAAAGACGCCTCGCATTTGGCAGGTGATGCTATTTTACTCAGAGGGGGAACGTTGCTTTTTTTTTTTTTTTAGTTAACTTTGTAATTTTTTAATAAGAGAAAATTTTTTAAAGTTAAATAGTTACTTATAAATGTACCATACTGCCCCACCCTCTGATGCCTCAGCTCACTTCACTTCAAACCAATGGCTTTCCCAAAAACCAAGCACCACAATAAACCTGCAGAGAACACATTTACAACACACTCAGGATGGACAGGCTCAAGTCCAAGATATGTTCAGTCTAACACTGGAGTCAGCAGTGCCCATGCTGCCCCCTCCAAATCACATATTATGGGTTTGATTCCTGTGTCTTTATGTCAAGCATGTGAAGTTTGCACACTCTTCCTGTGTTTGTGTGTGTTTCCTCCTGGTTATTCCTTTTTTCTTCCAACATACCCAAAGTCATGCAGATTACATTGATTAGCAATTACAAATTAGTTGATTTTATCATAGTAGTCAAGCATTAAAGCCACTAAACCAGGCTTACTAGCCACATAGCAAATCCTCATATCAATTAAACCAAAACCTTTAGCAAAAAAGCCAAGTGTCTTGTCCGCACACAAAGAATCTGGCAACAAACTCGGCACCTCCATGCTAATCCAGTTAAGTAAAAGGGAACGCCTTCGGCCCAAGCGAGCTTGTGGCATCTACCACAGCTGTGAGGGTACTATGTATATACTCATATACTATGTAGTGGTCTCTCTCCCGGACTACACCAGCCATTAAACCAAATATTATAGCCCCCTAAACTCCACCCTGTATCCATTTAAAGTTCTCAGTCAAGAAATCAAACCTTCCAGACCCTGAGCCAAACATCCTAATTGCTAAACCAAGCTTGGCAGCTTTTAATCCAAGCTTCTGTGCCCCCGACTGAGCCATTCAGATACCCCTACTATACCTAACCAAGCATCACAGCCCTTAAGTCCAGGTGTCTGCCTGCAAGTCAGGCTTTAAAATTCCAAATCTGTAGCTTTCAGCTCCTAATCAAAACCTTTCAACCCAGAAGAGTCAGACTTTAAAAGGACAGCAGGGGAATTCTTCTGAGGGAATATTTTGTTGTTGAGGGAGACAGAGAGAAAGCAGGAGTCCGCCCAGGTCACAATGTGCTTTTACCATTTATTCTGTTTCAAGACGATTCATCACTCACTTTAATCAATGCTTAAGTGAGAAAGTGTTCAGCCCCGAAGCGAGGAGCCAATGCTGTCTGCTTCACGTCACCCCGGAGAGGGCAAAGTACTGCCTGCAAATTCCTCTGGACGCTAATGAAGCATTTTGGATCTCACACTTGATTTAGCAGTGCAACAAGCAGAGATGGCTGGTGTGTTGGGGATGCAGCATCGATCACTTGTGAACATTTTCTTTGAAACTTCTAAAGCAGACTTAAATGGTCCCAAGTTTGTTTGTTTTTTTTGACCCTTTACATGAAAAATAGAAAAAAAGTAAGAAAAGAATGCCACTGGACAATGATGGAGGTTAGTCTGAGTGAACTCAATCTATTACTTTGGACATACAAAGGTCACAGGTCATGGTGGTGCTCAATATTTCACTCATTTCAATATGTGAAAAACAAAATGATATTTTGGGTTCCTTTTTCTTAAGGAGAGAAATGCAAAGAAAAATAACACAAAATACCCAGTCACGCACTTTCATGCTATGAGAGAGTGTAGTCAAAGGTCACTCTCAGGCTACGTCCACACAAATAAGTTCTCATTTAAATAAATAAAAAAAGGCCTGTTTAAACAAAAATAAATCTTCATTCACTGTAGCGCTTTCACACTAAAACAACCGAAAATGCATCTGATGTAGATGTTCACCAACGCAGGACTTGAGCACATTAGCGGAGAAACCCTTGAAAGGGAGTCAGCCAAGGGCCAGTCCTCTCAATGTATGTAGCGTTCAAAGTGTACAAAACTAAATTTAAAAGCATACAGGTAAGCAATGCCACCATTGGTGAAGTGTCACCAGTCAGAGAATGGGAAGTCATAATGAGCAGTATCCAATCAGGAAGTGCCACATAGTAACACAAATCAGAGCGCAATTAGAGCCCATATTCAAAAGGCTTTGTTTTCACCTGTCCACATTATAACACCGAGCCGGCATTTTCACAAGCACACAACTCTGAAGAGAATCCGTTTTTTGGGGTTAAAAATGCAGGGGTAGTGTGGATGGAAGTCGATAACAGAGGCCAACGTCAGTGGTTTTAAATAAAAACCATGATAGTGTTGACATAGCCCCACCCCCACACTTTAGAGTGTACAATTGGCCTTCCAGCAGTGTCTTTGTTACTTTGGGCCATCTCAGTGAACAAGACAGATGAGTTTGACAGGCTGAATGTCCTGTTGTCGGCACAATTCTAACATTTTAAGCTAACACAAAAAGCGTCTGTTTAAAGCCATTTATATTTACCTACACCTCCTTTTACATCCAAATTAACACATCTGATCACATTATGGTAGAACTGAAACACATAAGAGTTACAAGATTCAATAGTCGGTGGACAATATTGACCCAACTTCTTCAGGGATCACAGACAACTGCTTCTCCGTTAAAAAAATAAGATGATACTCATCTGGAGCCACTCAATCCAATAGGAGGGCGCCATCATCTGAAGGGCACTACATCTGGAAATTAAGGAGCATATGCTCTGGAATCGATTCCATTTTGGTAACTCAACGGGCCATGTTCCCTACCTCACACACTCCTTAAATTCTAAGGATATGGAATTTGTGCTATGGACACTGAAGAGCACCATTTATGAGGGGATCACCCCCATCCCACCTAGAGCCCCATATGGGCTTCACCCAGCATTATGTTCATCCATTACTGCCCTGGATGCCCCCCAGAAGATGTGACATTAAGGCAGCCACAGGTGCACACCAAGAGCTCATTTTTAACTTGCTTTTTCTTTCACATTTTTCCTATTTAAGGATGCAACAATCCCAGCCATTGTGAAGATTTTTATAGTCTGGTGCCAGCACCAAACTTGAGTGCATCTCAGGAGCCCTGAGGGTGTTGTGTCCATTAACATCGCTCCTCTCTCTTCCTATAAATGTTACCTAATTTTGATTTAGTGTTATAATTACACTCAACCGTAGAGACGGAGCCATCAAATTCAGTGTTATTATATGCTGGCTAATCTGCAGTTAGTGCCTGAAACTTTGAGTATCTCCAATATGATTTATGGGGATAGAAAGCACACAAATTGTACAAATGTCAGCTTCTGCTGAACTCAGCATTCAACAGTTCCTATATGATGGGACTCACTGAGAAAGTGCATTTTTCTTTAATAAATAAGTCATATCAATGCACCAATATATATTACTAAAATCCTTAAGGGGTTGAATAATACATAATGTACAACCCACAGCAATTTATTCAAGGAGGATTAAAGGTCACAACATCCTTTACCAAGGAAAAAGCCATCAACTCCAATTCTAGGAGTACTGAATACCAAGAGTCAGATCGGCTCCCCCTGCAGGCCAAAACTGACCAGCTGCTTATTTACAGTGACCTTCACCATAGTGGGCAGCTAAACTGGCATAGAGGGACTGTGGAAATGAATCAGCCAAGCCACCCTAGATGCCATGAAACCAGGAACTAGAGCAGGAGAATGGCCATTGACTGAGGAACTTTAATGTTTTGATCAATGTCACCTCTTACAGAAGCAAAGCCATTAACAAGCCAACACCTGTGTAAAAAGAGCCGGGCTGCAAGATCACGCTGCTTCAGGTATGGCACAGAAACTGAAATGAAAAAATAGTTTAGTAGAGACCACAAAAGACAGAGGTGAAAGGCACTATATGACAGAGAGACAAAAGACACTATATGAGATCAAGAAGAGCCAACTTATAGGGGAGTCAGTATAGCGGTCTAACCAACACAATGATGACAAAAGAACACTCCAAGCAACTCGGTGAAAAGCACAAGTCAGGGAACAGAGACAAGAAAAAATCCAAGTCAATGAACATCCAGTTAAACCAGGCAATAAGAAATGAAGTTTCATCATATTTTAAGCCTGTCTTGAGCAAGCCACCCGCAAAAAAAAACTAAGTGATGCTGCAAGATTACAACTAGTGAGGTCAAGAGACCTCCAAGAGCACTAAAGGAGTTGACAGTGAAAAGAGTGTGCAAACAAAAACAAACTGTGCCTGAGTGTACTGACCCCGACTAAAAGTAACTTGTAATATAATGTATAAAAAATTTTAATTTTCACATAAACTGATTCAATGAAACTATTTTTTTTCCTTCAAGGTTATTGAGTAAATTGCAGGTTACAAAATTTTAAAAAGCTAGGACTGGTTACTCAGTGTTTGTACACCACAATGGCATCGCCACAGCCTTTATAAACAAACCTAACAGTTTTGAGAGCTAAAGAGCAGCCCAGTGATTCACACTGGCAGTGCTGAAATGCCCAGCATCTTGTATGTTGTGTGCTATCAATCAACATGGCAAACATACAAGTCGAATTACAAATGTAAGAGTTGCAGTTCATGGCACCAGAAACTGAGGGGTTGTGTACCTCTGAGTGTTCTCACTTGCCAATGATTTACTTCAAACTAGAAAGACTCCTGAATCAGAAGGGCAGCATTCACATATGTGTTTCAAACATCTACACAAAACAGACCAACGGCATCACACATGCAATTCTGCACTCCCGTTGAGCTCTACTGAATCGATCCATATGCGCTTGTGAAACGATTCTCCCAATTAACTGAAAAGAGCTGTTAAAAAAAAACATATGGCACACTTATTGCTCAATAGTGCCAGACACAAGCAAAGGGAAATGGAAAGTAGAAGTTTGTGTTGAGGTGGTGAGATTCCAAATCAAAATGGAAAAGAAATTGCTTGGATAAAAACAAAACAGCACAAAAGGTCCAACAAGATGATACGCAGGAATCAATGTGAACGGCAGCTATCTGAGGCAGTAGGAGAAATTTACAGATAAATGTCCTTATTTTTAATTTGAGCAAGGAAACTGAAAAAAAAAAAAAAAACCTGGAAAGGTAGATGACTATGGGGTAAATTTGACCGCTATCCCAATTCTTTATTCTTTTAGACAGTACTCTTTAGGACAGAAAAGTATAAAAAAGGGGGTGTAGATGAACCAGAAGGAATATTTTGGTGTGTCTTAAGACTGCCATTCAGGGTGACCACTGGGGGATATTATTGTCACTCTAGACCCATTTTGGCAGTTGATGGCTGTACTTCACTTCATTTCTCTTTTTGGTCTACATGTACAGAATCTGTAGCACTTTTGCTGCCTTAAATCTGACCAGCTTACCGTAAACCATGAACAGCACAGTCACTGACAGTATGCATTTCCAACTAGTGCTGCCCGTTTGAACCCACAAACACATTTGCAACTACATTTGCTTGAACCCTTTAGTCCTGCCGTGGCCTTTAACCTACACGATGCCTCCTTCACCCCCATTTATGGTGTCCAACTCGCCTTTCCAGTTACAACAGTGATTAGTGCCCTCCAGCCATAAAGTGTCAGCCCACCATCTGGAGGAAACCTTGGTCAGCAACAGAGTGCCAGAATTAAGGAATTAAATCCATTTAGTAAGCAGAATGGAAGCCAAGAATCATCCATTACTAACAGGAAGAATTTTCCTCACAATGAAGCAGCTATAAACCAATAAGCGTGAATGGGCCGTTTGTTACTCTGAGCCACAGTCCATTATTGCCATCTGAGGCTTTAAACCTGCATGATTCTGCAATAATGCCACACACCATTATACACTGGAAGGAGTAACCAGTCAGAAACATTAGTTAAAGAACATTGCGCCTTTGGTGATGGCAGATATCGGAGACACACACAAGCTACCAATGAAGACATCTTTGTTTACAGCAACCTTTACAATTAGAATGGCTGGGCCAGTTTGGAGGTCCGCTTTGTACACATATTTCACATCAGCTGCTATACACAACAAGCTGGGGCTTGGAGAAAAAAAAGCTATGGGCTTTACTTAAACTTGTACTGTATTGTATTAAAAATCCGAATATGAGGTTACTCATGAGATATAATGAACCTTCTATCCTATATATTAAAGCAAGATAAAAGGTTTGGAAGCCCTTAGTAGGGTGAAATTGAAATTCACAATATGAAGCTTAACTGGAACAGCAAATGGCCTTACTTCTGACTACATCTGAAAGCAGTCACAGCAAGGATGGGAGAGGTCGCCTCTTCAATAAGGGTGGTCACTAGTGAGCCACTACCCCACAAACTACCTCAATGATTTCAAATGCTTTTTTCTACTCACATATCATACATCTATATCGAGCCTCCAGCCTTCATAGAGGCAGTGCATGAAATGCCAATGTAATGGATTCACACTGGCACACCACACAGAGTCCAAACTTCCCTGGGATTTTATAAAACCACAGCCCTGATACTAATCAGCCATCCCCAGAGGAGCAAAAAAAAGCAAGCAGTGATCTCCCAGCTGGAGAGCCCCACAATTGCGTGTGCCTGTAGGAATTCGAAGGCAACATGGTATGCGGATTTCTGCGTTTGTGAGTCCTAACAAATTCAGGTTTTGATTTGTGTCTGGGTTTAAGCAGGTCCCCCTTTATTTAAAAACTAAAGGACACGCAAACACATGCAGAATTAATGGATGAAAATCCTTCTAGAGAGGCAATAAACACTTGACGTGTTAATGGCAGGAATTTCACAGGAAATTACAATATGTGTTTCTCAATTTTTGCTTTTTTTGTTAAATGCAGCGAAACAGTGAGCTTCACTGTGGATTTCATTTTGTGCAAATCAGGTCCTACAACTTGCAGGGAAAACTTGGAGGGTGGTGGCAGGATTGGCACTCCAGCACCCGTAAAAAATCTCCTACTGTTACATTTCAATCAAACTGGTGTGGTGCTGAGGTGTCACCAGCTGCGCGACTGCACTTGGGTCATATTTTGGGATCCTCAGGTGGTTTGTCATGTGATGGGTGCAGCAAAGCACTGTATCACTGCATACTACTAACTTCAATCTGCTCCTCCTATTACAAACCAGAAACTAGACAGGGCTGGCATTCCACTGTTCCCAAAACTGAACACTACTGGAATGGCCATGTTGGTAATCGCCATCATACTCCTCATCATTACCGAGGCATTCGTCCTTTGCTTGCATTTGGCTCCAATGTATTCAGTTCCTATTCATGCCTCCTCTTTCTTGAACCCTCTCATTTAGAGGATGTTCTCTCTGGATCTAATTGTGTAGCCAGAAATTAAATATGGGTGGGTTTGCCTAGGCATTTCTTTTAACTTGGCTTTACGTCTTTCACTCTGTAATACTCAACACCACCTCCATCAAATTATTTTCTTCTCTGTTCCTTCCAGCTTTGATTCATTTTCTCCTTTCATTGAAGAAGTCCCTCACACAGCTTTCAAAAACTTTACCTTTAAATGGTACATTAGTTTCACAAAGTATAATAGAGACAGGCATAGCTGAATTGTGTTCAAAACTGGATGGGGACAAATAGACGGCTCAGTGAGTGTCACATTTCTAGAGCAATCCAATGAAGGTGCCGCTCAAAGTAGGGGCAGAGTCTTTGAACTGCAAAGATCAGAGGTGGTCTTGTTAACCTGATCCGAGCAGAGAAAGAATCCTAAAAGACCTTGATTCAACATATAAATGTGTCCTCCAACATCAGATGATACATCGGGATTGGACGGCATCAATGGATGAATGGTAAATGTGACTGTTCAGGAGTCACATAAGCTTAAAAGAACTGGCAACTATAGTCATAAAATTATGAATTGCAAAATATGCATTTGCAGTAAATGGCATGTCATGCACTGTCAAAAGAACCGCCTTTAAGAGAGCTGATAAAGAGCCACATGAGAAGCAGATTTCAGTCCTCAAAACACCCGACTCAACAAATGTGCCTGACAACACTAGTAGATGCATAAAGGAGGCTGCACAACATCCACCTTCTGCCTGCACGTCTAAACGAATAACTAAAGAAAATGAACTTTACTGTCTAATTGGAAAAGCAAACATGCCATAACAAAATAGTCGCAGCATTTTAACATGTTGTATGAGAACCACAAGGCTTATGTAAACCTGGCTTGCTGTTAAGTCCCAGAGTGATGAAGTGATAAAAAAATGACAAATATCACAGCTGATAGAGACACTTCTGTGGAGCGCATGAGCATTAATGGTCTCCGTGTATGTCTATCGGCATGCTGAATACAAATTAACGATCAAGCTTCATTTGCCTTACGCTACTAAGCTCTTAAATAGATAACAGCAATTTTAAGCTTTTCGTCTTTTCTTAACACCAGGGGTTTTGCTTGCTCTCTGAAATCCCGGCGGATGTTTGTATCGTGAGGAATTGTGGGTCGCCGTTTAATAATGCAGCCAGGTGGGCGGAGCCTTTACAGCGCAGGATTTCGCCTCTGCACGTTACACACATTTTAAACGGGTTGTCCCCTAGTGGCGTGCTCGCGTTTGGGAATCACATATAGCCCAGTGCTACTTTATACGTATATAGCCACAATAAGTCCATATCCGTTTACTGAATTTACAAAAATAAATATCAGCAGCACCAACAGATGACCAGTAAAGATCAGTATGCATACCATAAAACAATACATGTAAGAAACGCAATGCCACCATAAATCGGACACATGCACAGTTGATAGAAGCAACAGCAGGACCATTAGTTACTGTATTCATGCGTATCCAGCTGGCACAAAATGGTCACCGAAACATTGGAGAATTCAGAGTTCCTTCCAGAAAAAGCAACATGAACATACAATCACGTTGTACAATCCAATACTAATAGACACAAGAATAATCAAAAAAATAATATATATACCAGTTCTTAAGCCTGAAAATAGAAATGAGCCTACCTTTGACGATTACAAAAGGGGACGACGGGGTGTCCTGTTGAACCCTGAAACGGTTTCTTCATGGAGTCTATGCGGAGTGTTTAGCCAAAGTGTCTAGCCGCCAGGTTTATTTCTGGGTCGTACTTGGAGAGCAGCGTCAACAATTCCGGAAAGCCGCCTCCGTTGCTTGAAGCTCCGATCGTTCTGCCGATGCCCACGCAGAGGAATGTCTTGTTTTGCACACAACCGTACAACTTCCAGGAGAACTTTGTCGTTCTTTTTATTGCCTTCATTAAACGGCCTGTTCAGCTAATTGACATTACACCGGCTTTCCCGACATGGGGTGTTGCCGTTCTTTCCGCCCTGTTCTGCAGCTGTCACACAAACGTGAGAATGGTGTTTTCAGTCTATTTTATGACAAGTCTTTCATCCTATTTTAATGAATCGCTCCTACGGAGACTATTCGGGGAAGTGTCGTCAAGCCTTCCAAAATACGGCATCTTTTAAAATGCTGTACTCCAGCCATGGGAGCCTTTCATATCACCCACTGAACAGAGAAACTCCAGTTTTTTTGCTTGCAGTCTGAACTGTTTATGAACGAATTGTGTAGAGGAAGGCTTACATTGGATCATTTTCATCCTGGTCGTCGCATGTTTTTTGACAAAATTTGTTTTAACCATATTTTAACATTACGCTCTTTACTGCTTCTCCAGCTTTGAACGGAAGTGAATGAACGGAAGTGTCCCGCCAATTAACAAGTAGCCCAATCATCGCCAAGTGGCACCTCCATACCGGCTAAATGCGACTGTACAGAGAAACTGTACCAAAAAGCAAGTTTTGCCAAGTGGCTGCGCTTTATCTTCAGCTGGCTTAGTACAGCAGTTCGCCAGGGTCGACCAGAAGAGCAAAAAGCTTCTGGCATGGCGTCCAATGCCGCAAATGAAATGCTAGTAGTGTTTACTCTTCAGTGTTTGAAGTGGGCGGGAACGGTCGTAGGGACGTCTATTTGCTACTTCTAAAAAATTTATTTAAGCGTTCTTTCACTCCTCATACACCGACTAATGCCGTGTATCTTGTAGTTTTTAACATGAGCTTTTTTATTTCCGTGACAAACAATAATGCAATAGTAAAGCCACCTTTTACGAGTGGTGAGTTTTGATAACGTGAAGACCTGAGAAGTTCCCCTTGGCTAGTCCAATATTTAGGCGGCAAAACTACGCAGTAGCTTTATTGGCGCAGGCAGAACTGCTCAGTGTAATTCAGTCGGCCTGTACTGAATCGGACCTGTGAGAAAGCATGAACATTAGAGAGTGTAAGGGGCGGAGACATGACTTTCGCGCCAAATTGGAATATCGTTGAAACCGTTGTGTGGGGAATAATTTTGATTCCTTATCACTGTTACTCCGTTGTTCACGTTATGGATGCAGAACATTCTGTAAGCCCTAATTAAATCTACATCGCCTCTAAGCAACTGATCATTCAGAATACTGGGCAAAGGAGCAATGCTATTATTTTAATAGATGAAAATTATATACGGCTTTGGCTGACCACTATTTCATGACAGTCATTTGGATGTCGCATATGCAAGTCTTAAGTTGTCATTGCCAGGCCCTGGAAACATTCCCAACGCAATGACAGCTCAAAACCTGCCTACTGGTGCAAGAAACCACCCTAATAAGTGCCTTATATTCCCTTTTGGCCGTAATACATAATCTCACATCGAAGAGGCACAATGCCACAAGCATAACAGTGTCGAGCATGAACCCCGAATTCGGGGCGTATCTACCTTCAGGGCGTTCTGGATGTGTGACATGGAGCCTTTTCATCAACCAAAACAAAACAGGAAATGATCGCGCTGTATGGGGTTAGAGTGCTGTTAAAAATAACCCAAAACACCCCGTAGTTTTTCGAAAGAAGTCCAAAAAACAGCAACTTTTCTTCGTGAAACTTATTTCGGCGGGAAATCACAGACTTGGCAACATTGCTACTGAGACCTGCAGTGACGCCATTAGAGCTCATCACTTACAAGGAACTGTACTGAATCGGACCTGTGAGGAAACATTAAGATTAGAGCGTGTAAGGGACGGAGCCATACGTGCTGGTATTTATGAAGTATTTCCAAAATCAAACCTACACAAAAAGCAAAGGAAGAAAAGACGTGTCAGAGTCTGTCCCGTTGGCTTTTTGCTTGCTTTTGACATGACCTAAATGATTGATTTGGTTGTTTTAGAGGTTTCCTTTTCAAAGATACTGGTGCGATTAGTGTGATGTGCTGTAATTTTTTTTTATTTCACTTTTGACGCTGTCGGTGCAGTTTTAACACAAGCTGTTCGACACCGCTTAGTCAAGATAAGGGTTCTAACTGAAGTCATTAATGAGATAATTTGGATACACCGCCAAAAGAGTGATACTAGGCATCACTGTAAATTGAATTGGTAGGTACACGTAGCGGCGGTGAACGTGCAACAATCATCTGATTGAGGAGCTTTAAAAGCAAATCAAAGAAGCACAGAAAAAACGAACAGGTCTCTAAATACTTCTTACTCACTATTTTTAAAAACTGGCGTAAGGCGCGGGTGCTGTAATATGTGGTGGGTGGACCTGGCAGGAGACAGGTACTAGCAACTCAATCACAACTAGCTAGTACTGCAGACTGCAGAAAAGCGCATTTTAGTTGTGTACTACATCCCGCCAATCCGTTATATTGGAACTAATGCGCAGCTATAGATAGGGACAAGGTGCAGCGGAGACACGGTATCAGCAACGCATTCGCAAGTACATATTGCTATAGAACGGAGAACATGAGACTGCGGGGGGATGTTGATGGTCATTTTCGACTCAACCAATCACATGTTAGATTTTCCCTGTCAATCACTTTTTCATGCAATCATATTATTACATTCGGGCTAATTGAGATAGAAACACGTATATCATCCAACACTTACTACAGAAGAAGACAATTTTCATCATACCAAAAAAAAAAATAAAACGTGTAATAATTACTCCATTCTAAAACTGCAGTTCAAAGAAACGAGGCAAGGCAGAGAGAAATGGTAGTGGACGGAGAGAAGCGGAGGAGCATTAAACGAAACATATCCGTAGAAGTGTGCCTCGTGGACAATTGGCGAATGCTGGACTGTCACCTGAATCAGTGTTATACAGTATAAACAAGGCAGACTAGCATTGTAAGGGTGACAATCTGCGGCCGCCCATAGCCAATCTCGTGAAATAGTTCTTATACATTACCGGAGCAAGGTCGGCAAACCAAGTTTAGTTCAACACATATTGTGAATTCTTTACCTTGAATCATGGGCATGTTAGTGTTTGCCTGGCATCAAGCACCCTCCCTCCAAGAAAAAGACAAGCAGGTTGGCACAACGAAACGGGACATTACGCAACTAGTACGTCTGTCGATATGTGCTCCGCTATAGTTCCATATACAATGAGTTCTGTCAAATAGATCTCAGTCGTGTCTTATTTCTTTTTTTTAGACTCATTATCATGGCGGAGAAGCAACAGCTTGTGGAATCTCTAAGCTTGCGACTTATGTGTTGTTTCTCAACACGAGCGCCAAGACGCTGGAACTGGAGCGCCGCCTGCTGGTGGCTGATGGGATTGGTTTCCACTCTTTTCGGTTTCTCGTGAGACGGAGAACGTGTGTCAACAGTTGTCTTTAGGTTTTTATAGCTATGCGTGATACAAAAGCAGCAATAGTGCGTTCATAGAGCCTGTCGGGAGGGAATATAGTGAAAGCCCCCAGAAATGACTAACTACATTTTAGTATGAAAAAAGCCGTGCAGTGGATAGCGTTGCCGCCCCACGGAGCCAGGGTTCTTGCGTGGAATCCCTACGTGTGGTATTTTGAATGTACACATTTTCCCCGTGTTTTGCTGGATCCCTCGATAACTCCAGGCTGAACTGGGATTTGTTTTGCTATCTAGCTGCAAATTATTCAAGCAGACATGGACTGGCGGCGGCTAAGTCATGAAGATAACGTGTGACTTTAAACATGGCCCGAACTGTAATGTACCGGTGTGCTAGGATGGTCCCAGTTAGGACCCTCATGTTTGTTTTGTGGCGCACGCCGAGCAGAACTCGTGCGTAATATTCCATAAACGCATACAGACTCATCTCCAGTGAAAAATAGCTTTATTCTTGGACAAGCGTAATGCTTTTTTCACAGATCGGCGATGATGTGCAAAAAAGAAAAAGATGTGATATCTTTTACCGACACGAGCTCTCCTCGGCTCATTGCCGACACAGAATGTGTTTGTTTTGATCGGGCAGACTGGCAAATGGAGTCATCATTTTTTGAATCCAGGTACCATCAGCGACTCCTAAACAAATCTTATAATCGGCGTTTGACATCCGCGCTTATATGCAGTCGAAATCGATTCCAGCGCCGCGCGTGCTAATTTGCTAAAGCAGACGGTCGATCGCTGCTCTGCCAGGAGTTTAAAGCAGCCGCGTGCTCGTTCGCTTCTTTTCCATCTATCCATCCGTTCACAAATATAACCCGATAACATGGTAGGAATACAAAAAAAAAAACACCGAGAGTGACTTTGGTAGGGTAAAGGTGGCGCAGGTATTGGCGCTGCTGCCTCAGCAGCAGAAAGGCACTATATTAGATAAAAAGATTGATACCATCTATTAGATATAGATGAGAAAGCCACTACATAATAGATTGATATGAAAGACACACTATGATAGATATATAGATATCAAAGACAATGTGTAATACATACTTAAAGTAGAAAGGAACCATATAACAAATGTTAATGGCAATGTATAAAAGAAAGATAAACGGTCTACATTAGACAGACATATGCAAAGACACTGTAAAGGATAAGATAGAAAGACACTATATAATAGAAATGAACGGCATTGTGTAACAGAAATATAACGTCACTATAGTAGATAGATAGATAGATAGATAGGTCACTGTGATACATAAGATAGAAAGGTACTACTGTATATAATATTTATGAATGGCAAGAAGATAGACAAATACTATACAATAGGTAGATTAATATTAAAAGGCACTCTATATATGGATATGGTAGGCTGTATAATAGGTAAATTAGAAAGGCACTATATAATAGGTAGATAATTACTATGTAATAAATATATCAATAGGTATGACAAATACTATATAATAGATAAATAGTGCACTTCCTATCAAACAGACAGATCTATGGATACAGTATTGAATGCACTACATAATATCAATAAACAGACTAAATAATAGGAAGGCACTATATAAGAGATAGGTAAACAGATATGAAAGACACTGTATAATATATATATAATATACCTATACTGTACAATATACTATAATAATATAATATACTAATATAAATATATTTTAATGTACTATAACAAAATACAGTATATTAATATACTGTAATATACTATATAATATATAGCTATATAATATACCAGAGGAAACAATAACAACATTTATTTATATAGCACATTTTCATACAAATAATGTAGCTCAAAGTGCTTTACATGATGAAGAAAGAGAAAAAAGACAAAATAAATAAGAATTAAAATAAGGGAAAACTAATTAACATAGAATAAAAGTAAGGTCTGATGGTCAGGGAAGACAGAAAAAACAAAAAAAACTCCAGACTGCTGGAGAAAAAAAAAAAAATCTACAGGGGTTTCAGGCCACGAGACTGCCCAGCCCCCTCTAGACATTCTAGCGTACATAAATGACATCAATCAGTCCTCATTGTATTCAGGGTTCTCCTGGAAGAATTTGATGATGACGCCCATGTGGACTTCTGGCCTTTAATCCATCAATGTAGGGACATCACAGTGCTTTGATCAGGTGGTGGTGGTGCAGGTCGCCACCCCAGAAAACCGGAAAAAGAACAGAAGAGAAAGTAGGGGTTAGTACGGATTTTGAATATTAATACCATGAATAATAATGATAATTAATTGTATATACAGAGCATCAGGATTTAACTAAGATGAAGTTATGAAAAGGCCATGTTAAAGTAATGTGTTTTCAGCAGTGTTTTAAAGTGCTCTACTGTATTAGCCTGGCGAATTCCTATTGGCAGGTTATTCCAGATTTTAGGTGCATAACAGCAGAAGGCCGCCTCACCATTTCTTTTAAGTTTAGCTCTTGGAATTCTAAGCAGACACTCATTTGAAGAACTAAGGTTACGATTTGGAGTTTAAGGTTTAAGACATTCTGAAACATAAGATGTAGTGTGATTATTTAAGGCTTTGTAAACTATAAGCAGGATTTTAAAGTCAGTTCTAAATGACACAGGTAACCATTGCAGTGACATCAAAACTGGAGAGATGTGCTTGGATTTTCTTTTCCTAGTTAAGATTCTAGCAGCTACATTCTGCACTAGTTGCAATCAATTTATGTCTTTTTTGGGTAATCCTGAGAGGAATGCGTTACAGTAATCTAGTTGACTGAAAACAAAAGCGTGGATTAATTTCTCAGCATCTTTCAATTATATAAGAGGTCTACTTTAAGTCTGACAGTAGAATTTTCAAAGGATTAGGTCCAGGGAGTCTATAATGTTCCCCCAAGTCCATCCAATTTGCTCATGTGGGGCATAGGTAAAACACCAGTGTGTTCTGTGGGCTCCAGGACCGAGACCCTGGAACACATACTGAGCAGATGATCCAAGGCTTTTGACAGCACGACTAAGTCCTCAAGCCCATCATTGAGACCATCAGCAAGAAGATAAGGGACAGTCGGAAGACTGGTCCTCCAGTAAAGTGGATCATTTTCGTTAAGGAGGGGGAGAAGCTACATTCGAGCGCCAAGCACTGGCCTGCTTCACTCTGCACAGGACTGGGTGTTGCAGGTTTACCTGGAAAGGCAGCTCAAAATCCTGGTTCATATCACAAAAACCTCATTGAAGCTCAGTGTTGTCCTGATCTCATAAGCAACAAGACAGATTTTCACACTAGAACCAGTTATTCCATATCAAGAAATGAACAACACAAAATACATGGTGTTGGTGGACAACTGCCACAGGCAAGGGTGGAGGTCAAAGTGCATGCCCATTGAGTTGGGCTGCAGTGACTTTGCAGGCCAACCCCTCAGAAAAACATATGGAGCCCTGGGTATCACGGAGAGGAAAAGGGAGGGATCCATCATATCTAACACACACATGCTCTAGTTAAAAGGGGGACAGCAGACAGAGACAGAGCATGCCACTTGGATACAGGCGGAGGGTGTGGTTAAACTCAGCTGGGTGGTCTGGATGAGTGTGTCTGATGTGTGAAAGACCTGAAACGCCAGATGATTCCAGGTAACATCATTGATTATGTGTCCAAGTTTGTGCATCATTGGCTGTAGTCTCAAGTAGAAAGATAGATAGATAGAAAATGCACTATATAACTGACAAATTGATAGGCATGAAAGGTACTATAGAACAATATACAGATTATGCTTTGTCCCAATGGGAATGGGGAAATTTAGCTTCTTTCACTTTATTATAACAAACAACCACCCCACCAAATACACACAAGAACTACAAATAGAAGACATCTGGCTTGTCTAAAGGAAAGAGAGCAATAACCGTAAGGCACTATACAGGCAAATAAATGCAGCTTGCCACATTCCTTTTAAAGTAAACAGACTGCATAATCCTGAACTGACACATAAAATATAGAAACCTGCAAATAGACAGGACATTTATCATGTTGCAAATGCAAACTGGACTGGAAACCCAGGACTTGGTGGCATAATTTTGTCTCATTGATCCAGCCTGCTTATCTGATTCCCTCATCCAGTTGTCTACATGTTCTCCCTGTGTTTATTTGGATGTCCTCCCACATTTTGGGAGCCAGTGCTGCCCTCTAGTGTTAATCACAAGGATGTCTGTTAATGTTGATGGGATTGCAGCTCACACACACCTGTGCAGAACATGCAAGTGAAAGTCAAGCAGTCAGCAATGGCTGTTTTTTTATGGGACTAGAGGAGGCGGATTAATGAATTTGTTTCTGGGGATCATAAATAATTATTTACGACATCTTAAGGCTACAGGCAGTACAGATTTTCCCTGCTGCTTTACAGCTCCATAGTCCTGTATAAAGTCCAAGCTGCCACAATGCACGTTATCAGCATAAAAATAAGATGTGTATTAAACCTGAGGGTTTTTTGGTAATGGTTACACGGTACCCAGAGCAGAGACCTTGCAGTGCTCAGGACTTGTGTTCAGATCGTCTGAGAACCATACTGCCAAACTGAATACAGAGTAGGTTGTCATTCTCCATTAAGCTAATGTGGATTTTGTCATAGCACAGTGGTCAGTGGTGATGAGTTGTGACTCCAAGGACCCGAATTAGATTCTGCCATTGCTTACTTTCTTGAATCTATACTACGCTTCCAGAGACCTTATGCAGGAAAAATTAAATGTTATACTGATGGTGACACAGCTGTAAACATGATAATCATGTCTCACTGCTTGCTTACTTTCTTGAGTCCTACTAGAGTCTGTCAAAAGGATGAAGGCAGGATGTTCTAATCCTAGTGTGGTAGCACAATGGGTAGAGTTAAGTGCTTGCCATTCTTGCTACTTGGGTTCAATTTTTGGTCCGATGCTGGACACTGTAAGCAGAACTGATTAGGCCTCTGATAGGCCCAATAATAATAATAATTCAGTGTTTCTCTGGGTTTCCTCCCACAGTCTAAAGACATGCAGGTTAGGTGCATTGGCGATTCCAAATTGTCCCTAGTGTGTTCTTGGTGTATGAGTGTGTGTGTGCCCTGCAGTGGGCTGGCGCCCTGCCCTGGGTTTGTTTCCTGCTTTTTGCCCTGTTTTGGCTGGGATTGGCTCCAGCAGACCCCTGTGACTCTGTAGTTAGGATATAGCGGGTTGGATAATGGATGGATGGATGGATATTTCTCTGGCATTATCATTTATTGGCAAAGCTCTAGACCTGCTCTCTATTATGAATCGAAGCAGCCAACAGTTTTAACTTGAAACTTAAACACTGATTTGAATCACTCCTTCAAGTTTAATAAATATGCTATATCACCGATAAAATGGCCAGCAACAGGAACACACACACATATAAGCCTGTGACTCTTGACACCTCCATACAGCCATTGACTTTTTCTTCTCTCCCAGCCCTAAGTCACTCCTAATTTCTGGAACTCCTCTTTCCATGACATATTCACTCTCAACCTCTGCAGTATAGATTAACAAGTCGCATATCTGCGGTTGGAAAGGTTAAGAGCTGGGTGTCCATTTGTCAGTGACGTGGGGTTCATTTAATCTCTTCAGCATTTCTCAGCATTTTTAGTTTGTGGTTCATAAGATATATTTCGCAAAAAAAAATTAATGACTAAATGCAGTAACAAATAAATATATATTATTCAGCAGTTCTTCAGTGTCAGTGAAGGTGCAGGAATGGATCACACATTCAGCAGCTCAGGAATACCAGCTTATCTAACCAACAAATCCAAAAGCTGTCAACTGTTTTGGCAGTGAAATTATGGAGTCTTAATAGCATCTATAAAGTGACACTGGCAAACATGCAGTAGAACGGACGATTTACAGGAGGACCAGCAGATTCCAGGGTTACTGCTGTACTGTATATCAAATGAGCTCTCAATGTATTTAGTTTATAGATGCTTAAGTGTGTCATCACTGCTGTTATTTACTTTAGTAGGGACCTTTAGTTGAGAATAAATTCAGCCAAAACATCCTTTTGGGATGCTAAGAACTCCTTCTACTTTCCTGCTAAAACCACAATTTCTAACTCACACAGAAAAGTAAAGAGTCAATACAGAACAAGAAAACAGTTTAATATACGGACTTATAGAGCTGATCGGATGATTGCTGAAGGGAATGTATCACAATGGTAAAGAGGAACATATCTGAGGGGCAATCCAAAAGTAAAGGCAATTTGAAAATTACATGGTAAATGCACCAGATAGAAGCCAATGCTACACAACACATTTGTGAGGGCTTATGGGTAGTTCAAACACGCACAGCTCAGTGCTCTGTTGTTAGTCTAGTTCAGTGTTTCTCAAATAGTGGGGCGGCTCCGTCAAGGGGGGCACGTTTGACCTCGGGGAACATGCTTTTTTATTTTTCATTTAAATTTTTTTTGAATTTAGAATGCACTTTAAATCTTTTCTGTTACATTTAATAAAGCTATTCTTTGTTGTAAATTGGTCCATATTTCTTTTTTTATTCTCTTATACGTTAATAAGGATACAGTGTTATGCAGAGGTGTACTTATAACAATTTTATAGACAAATGATACTATTTATAGTCGCGCGGGGGCGCGAGATGTTTTCTTCTTCCTAAGGAGGGCATGACAGAAAATAATTGAGAAGCACTGGTCTAGTTAAAGCCAAAGTCAAATGAACATGGATGCCATACTGCAGGACTGTAGTTGTTGAACAATGTGGCGTAATGTGATTTCTTTAGGCAGAGGTAGTGAAACCTGCGGACATCCACTGAAGAATGATGGCTCAGTACAGAAGTGAAAACTGCATGACTGAATGGGTAGAAACAATTAAAGTAGTAAGAACAAGTGTAACCGACAAAGCCAGATCTAGTCGACCACAAACATTGTGTACATTGTGATGAACACCTTCATCAGAGGCGACTTACAGATTATGTTATCCAACTGTGCAGCTACGGCAGACATCAGCTATAGTTCTGCATGTGCCATAGTGCACGATGGTTTGGTGTACCGTGAAGTTTGCCCAAGACAGGTTCTCAAACAGTTTACTGATCCACACTAGCTTGTATTGCGTCAGCCTTTACCCATTGCTGTTACAGCATCATTTTCAAATTGCCTTTACTTTTTGATTCACCCTTATAGAATTCTATGCACGTTATTCATACATAGTGCCCATGGGGAGGTTCTCTCAAATGTCATGCCCTGTCACTTTTACACATTATAAACCAGCCAAGTTTTATACTATCAATGTTCTGTTGAAAGTGGAGATTTCTTTTTTTAATAAACATGCTGCCTTATGATTGAAGGTTGGTATCGCCAGTCATTAGCCTTAGAAGATTTTGAGAAGTCGATCCGAGATACCATGAAAACCTCTCGGCATCCTTTAAGCCGGCATTAGAAAAGCATGCAAAATTAATATCTGCTTACTTCTGTAGGACCTCCGGGACTTGAGATGCTGCATCTTATTAAGTTCCTGCTGAGCAAAAACACTAATCATCAAATGTCCTCAGGTGTTTATTTGGCGCTCTACTCTACATATTTCTCTTTCCGCTCCAGGCGGTGATTAGAAGAGAAAGTGTTAAGAGTTATTAAACATGCCCAAAGCGATTTTTGAAGCAGACAAATCAAAAGAGCTTATGCTGAACTTTTATCAAGAGAATGCTGAGCTCCACTGCCAGTTTTACTCACCTGACCAAGCTCTCCCTGACTGAGGCAGTGTGTAAACAGTGACGGAGACCCCACTGTTTCTGCCTGGACTCTCCATTTTCTTTTATAATAGCTTGTTTATTTGGTATCAGTTGGCCGCAAGGATACACAGGAGTAATCCATGGAGACATATTGCTACAGCCCTTGAGGTAACCATGGAGCAGAAAGATGGTTATGGCACAGTGGGACAAAAATTCAAGTGCCTCAGAGCTAATTCACAGGAACCAATTTAGAATATCAAAATCAGGATATTAAGGAACACGCCATGTTACTTATGCTGGCAGAGGTAGGAGGGAAAAACAAGCAGTCCAGGTGAGAAACACTAAGACAAATACTTATAATAGGGAAGGACATGCAACTGAACTGGACAAAAAGAAAAGCAGGGAATTCAAATAGCCTGGAGAGGAGCAAGGCCGGAATCAGGGACAAGCTTAAAAATCATAGCATGATATTATGTCACCTGAAGAATAAGACGGACAATACACGCAGCATAAAATGATCTGGACTAGGAAGGTCTAACTCAGCAGAATTTAGAAGGATCAATGGTAATGCCAGTGTAGAATTTGAGATTAAGGTTACCCAGGACCCAGTGCGTAAGGATCTCAGTGGGACAACAGAGCCTGAAGGCCAAATGACTACAAAGACAAAGCCAAAAGATGAATTAACAAATGGAGCAGGACAAGGGTTATAATGCCTGAATTTCAAACCAAATCAAGCAAAATGATCAAGGCATAGCTAAGAAGGACTTTGTACCAACTACACACGGCGGCAGTTGTTTGGAATAGAGATGAAATTAGAAGGCGGATCATAAAAAATAACCAACCAAGGTCAAAACCAAAACAAGATTTAGTAAATCAGGCCTGGACAAGAAAAAAGAGACTTTGCGAGAATGTTCTAAATCGCAACAGTGAAAAAAGCCAAAACATTAGACATAAATCCTAGCTGAAGGGAAGAAAAAAATTATAATCTATAGATTCTTGTAAACATTCAAACAATATTAAATCTGAATCCTTGACTTCTAAAATACACCTAAAACAGGCCTGGGGAATTTAGAGTGGGTTAGGGTGTAGTGTAATTATTTCCCAAAATGGTTTGACTCATTCTTGTTCCTTTTCACATCCAAAATTCATTTTACTAAACATATGATCATAAAATATCAGAACTATGTGTGCACAGCAGAGGATACTGTGAAACAAATGTGGCCGTCCACCTATAAAATATCCTAACAGTAGGCAAAGAACCTCTTGATAGCAGATGTTCAGTGTGGACACTCTTTCTTCACCTCTCATCCAGAAGCAGAGCACATACTTGGATTTTTTAATTACTGCTGAAGCACTCCATCCTGAAAAGCATTCAGGTAGAACAGTGGTGAGCTGCCGCAGCGAGAGTTTGTCTTGTAGCAGCGCCTAATCCAGTGCTCAACCAAGTCATTTGTTATTCAGTGACTTTGATGTCCAAAGGAATTGAGCAATCAGGAAGCAGAGCTGCAAGCAAAAGCAAATCATTACATGTCATTGACAAACAAATCTAATTGCTGAGAGCCGCCTAAAATTGTTTGAAGCGTACGTAAAAGGTGACAGAATAATGAAAAATATTCACAGTCTATAATAACATGACAAATCAGCAATGTTGTACCGTCAAGCCAGAGATGAAACTAAAAAAAAAAAAATTAAAAACATGATTTATGAAACTGACAGCGGGAGATAAGTTAAGGAATACAGATTTGCACAATCCCATTGCCAACCCCATATTGCTCTCAAATACAATTTCAGTCTAAAATCTTGTATTTTTTTTTTGTTGGTTTGAACCCTTCCATTAGTTGCCTATCCACTGCAGTTTAATCTGGATAAAATAGTGCAATAGACTACCAGAACATTCCTGTCAGGATATTCAGTTCCAAAAAAATGATAAGACTAATAACTAATAGCAATTTCTATGTAACGTGTGTGCAGCAATTTATGAGCATAAGTTAAGTTTTGGAAAGCTGCAGGTACAAATGAAATGCCAAATGCTTATGCAAAAATATATATGGAGGGCCTTCGTGAAGAGGCTGGAAGCTGTGCACTGAGCTCACTATAACTTTCATTTGCTTTTCTAGGCTCATTGTTGTCACGTGTGTAGAGTTCAGGGAAATTCTTTCTTGCATGTGCTAATTAAAATTACCACTCCCCGGCATCCTGATTAGTGCATGCTTACTTTAGAAGTTCTGTCTTCCTTCTCTGAAAAAGAAGTTTAACAATCCAAAAGCGAACTTTGCATTGTTATCCCACTTTCATTCCAGATGCCTGGTAATGCAGGCCTCCCCAGCATCCACAGAATGAATGTTTCTTTAAACAGTTACTTAAGTCATACCAATTATATAATTTACAGTCTGCTCAGAAAACAGTTATGGAGAAGCAACATGACTTCTTGACGTCAGACAGGGGAAGAAGAAGCACTAACAAGGATAAGGTGAGAAATGCCCTGGATGGGAGGGCAAACACACAGTGACGATCGCTTCACAAACACTGGGAGAAAGCCCTCATGAAGACAAACAGAACAAGTAAATGCCACATATAAACGTCACTGCATCTAGGATATGCTTATCAAAGAATTAATACAGTGCAGTTGTTAGTGAGAAATCTGTACATGTTGTGACTGTGATTTCATCTAAATTTAATTTTGACTTCATCTTGTGCACTTTTGCAGTCTTTTTGATCAGTTTTGCTTTTGTTTTATACATACAGATTCCAAATGTCTTGTTCCTGAAAATATTTTAAGAATTAACTATGTATGTTGTTTTTTTTTTTCTTTGTGTTTTATCTCCTCACATTATGGTTTATAAGAGGTGCCACCATCTTGAAACTTTTTTGAAAACAGTTGCTGTGAAGAATTCCCAAGATTCACCAGGAGTGCGCAGCGCAGGATGTCACCACATGAAAGGTCACCGGGCATATTTCTGAACCAAGATTGTATATAAATCAAATCAAATTTTTCCCGCTGCTGTGTGTGTGTTGTGGCCTTGTTTTCTCTGGTTTATGAATTCTTAGTCTTGTTCTATCAATTTTGATCATTGTTTTAGCCCAGACAATTGGCATGGATCTTCAGTTACTAAACTTTGGCTTGTTTTTTTGAATCATGCTTTATTTCCATGGCCACTGCTATTACTATTTTACAGAAAGTACAGAGACACCAGTCCAGGTTTATAGGAGTCTAATGGAAATGCTGCTGGCATCTCATGCAGCACTGATCTTGTGCTGGTAGGTCTTTCCGGCAGGGCAATACCATTCGATCTACAAGAGGTAACTCTAGGTCACTCAAGAATTGCTTAGACAACCAGACCGGGCATCAGGGTGTATTTCTTGTGAAAAGATGCCCAACTCAATATAGCTGAACCTCTTTGCATTCATTAAGAATCAATACCTCAATTAAACTCGGAGGCCAGTTGCCAGTTCCAATGACATCTTTTGTACTTAACTTAACTTGACTAATGAACCTTACCCTCTACCAAAGAGGAAGAACACAATTCTACTACTCAAATAGTGATGAAAAGGTGTCAGGCACAACACAATGGTGTTTTCTGGCTGGCTTCATGTTTTCACTTTGGGGTCATGGAGATCTGGAGGTTAAGCATAAACCATCACCTAATGGGACTCTAGTCCAACATATATAGTTTTAGGATTTTATACTCCTTCACACATACTTGGGATGAAACTGGAACAAAAATGTGCGAGCTCCATTAAGGTAGTTAGCAAATCAGGAATTATACCCAGGTCTCTAGTGCCAAATAATTGCTCAATCATGCAGTTTAGACCAGTTTCAAGCTGTATGTGTCTGTTAAGTTGATGTCACGTTACATGACTTCTACTTGTGAGGTGTATGTCAGATTTTCCATTCCTGGACAACTTCAACTCAAACCATTGATAATCACCATCCATATCACATTTAGTGATCGTGTGTCGACCTTCCAGTACAGTTGTGTTTGCCCCTTTTTATGATCGCCAATGGTATGCTGCCTAATGGAGCTGACACTGTATTAAGGGTGAACAGCTATGGGGAGTTAAGCTGCAGTCTCTGCATTTCTTTCAGACAGATGTTTCATCCAAAACACACAGATTCCTTATTCCTCATCACTACATTCAGTTCCTTATGGTTCTGTATGAGCATTGGTTGGTCGGTAGCTGTCATGCACACAGAGTTTGCGCCCACAACTAAAGACAGAAAGCAAACAGGTTTTATTTTGTTTGACCGAGTTGTGAGGCATATCATATTACACGACCTCTTCACGGGAGTGCACCATTGACCTGCTAAGATTATATAAATGAAAGTTACGACAGAAAAAGGCATCAGATGTGACATGGCCTTTAGGGCTAGTGACATTTTTGATTGGGGATGGAAGCCGTTTTACCAAACATATACACCAGCAACCCTAGGGAATCAGTTTCTGTCACACTTTATCATTTTTAATGTAGCCGTATTAGCTCTGCTCAAGCATATTAACCGTAAACTTTTCAAATTTATAACATCACTCCATTACCTAATCTGTCTTAAGTGAAATTTAGGGTTATGGGGGCACAGAATCTATCCCAACATCAGGACACTGGACCAGTTTAGAGTTTCAAATTACACTAACACATGTACTGTATCTTTGGAATTAGAGCAGGGGTATTGAACGTGGCTGCAGGCTTTCATTCTAACCCTTTTCCTAATCAGTGACCAGTTTTCACTGCTAATTAACTCATTTTCCCTTCATTTTAATAGCCTTGTTTTTAAGGATACAGTGCTCTGAATTGATTCTTGTCTTCATTAAATGGCAGCCAAACAGAAATAAGATGTGAAACGAGTCAACAGATGACCAGCTAAACTGGGATTTCAAACTCTAATCAATTTCACTCCAACCAGTCTCTTAATGAGAAGCCAATTCTTGCTGTTAACTAAACTTGTTATTTAATTCCAAGGTTTGTTGCTGCTGTCATTCTGGTACAGCAGACACTTCCAAAACTGTTGATTTTCTGTTTTTTATAAGAATACCATCAAAAATGTTTTGGTGACCTGAGAGATCAACCTTACTGAGACCTTCACCTTTCTATATTTTCAGATATTGTTTTATGGGCACAGTTAAGCTGGTCATGCAGTGGCTCATTTTGTGTCTCATTATTGTTTGGCTGCAAATTAAGAAAAAGAGACAACTAAGGGGTCTGAGTCAAGTTAATTAAAACTAAAGAAAAAGAAGTGAATTAGCAGAAAAAACTGAAGAAGATGGTTATAATGAAAACCTGCAGCCACTGTGGCCCGCCAGGACTGGAGCTCGACACCCGTGAATTAGAGGATACCAGTGCTTCAGGAAAATTGTGGTCTGGTACAACAACAACCAGACAAACACTTCTAAACAAAATTGTTTAAAAGGAAGAAGACAAGAACCAAGAAAGGAAAGGAAAGGAAAGGAAAAACAGTATGGAGCTTTTAATCTTCTTTAGGTAAAAAAAGGTTTCTGTGCTTACACTAATCCAAACCAAATCCGAAACAGCAGAAGTGCATCCTCCTCCAAAAAAGCCAATAATACGACATTTTAAACCAGCAAATCAGCCAGTAGGACACCAGCTTTCTACACAGCACAAGAGGATTAAGTGAGGTGGAGGCCATGCTATTGTGTTTGTGCATGATAGGAAAGGTGTGAAAATAATGCTACATAGAAAGATCCAAATGCTCCAAAAGAATGATGACCATGTATTATAAATACCAAAAGCAACACATAATTAAAGCATGGGAAAATATCAATAATGTATTATTCTTATAGAGCAGTTTGCACAATATAAACAGAGCAAAGAAAAAGGAAGCCTCCATCAGTTACATGAAATCTCATTCTGTTAGCTACTGGCAAGGTATAAAGTAAAGACTGAGTGACCTCTTTTGAGGAATCCTGGAATATTAAGATACATTTTTTAGACAGTACTGTGAAAAATATTCCCAGTGTTTTATGCCAATCATGTCCATCCACTTCACTAACAAATGCATTATTTTGGGAAAAACCTAATCGACTTAAAGGATTTCATTTCCATTGAGTAGACAAGAACAAAGAGAAATTGAGGTCTTCAGGAAATTGAAGAAGATGCAGTGAGAATGTATGATGAGCTAAGACCCACCTCTGTGTCCTCTCACTGCAGCAGTGACATGACTGTTGACATATTAACAAGCACAAAGTTGATAGCAACAGATCAATAATATCGTGTATGGAATTATATGAGATTTTTGAATGGCACACAATGTGTATTTGTAAGACCACTAAAGTACATATATTTCATATATATAAAGAAAGGACATATATTACAACAACAAAAATATTGAATGTAGCTCAAAATGCTTTACAGGAAGTTAAAAAACAGATAAAAAAATTAGATAAGAATAATAACGAATAACATACAAAAAATGCACTTATATATAGAATAATTAGTAGAAAAGTAGAGTCCTTACATTGGAGCCCTAAATCGTCTTCTCCAGCTCTTGCAATTAAACAGCAAGACGACTTTCTTTAATTTCTCTTTAATACAGGGGTCGACAAGTCCAGTCCTGGAAGACCACCCTGCCTGCAGATTTGCATTCTAACCCTTTTTAATTGAGTGCCCTGTTTGTGCTGTTAATTAACTTCTTGTGAATTTATTTTAATTGAATTGCGTTTTTTTAAGATTTGTTCCTCTGAATTGCTTCATTTCTATCCTTAAATGGCTGCCAAACAGAAATGAAATGTGAAGTGAGTGAGCCAACAGATGACCAACTAAGTCAGGGCCTCAAACTCCAATCAATTTCACTCCAACCAGCTGCTTAATGAGGTGCTTATTCCTGTTGTTAATTAAACCAGATCTTTAATTTAATGGCTTGTTGCTGCTCTCGTGGTACATTAGCAGACATTTCTGAAATTGTTGATTTTATTTTTCTAAGAGCTCTATTAAAATTATTTGTGGACTTGAGCAGATCAACATTCCTGAGACCTTCATCTTTCTTTATTTTCAGATATTGTATGATGGACACCAGTTGTTTTGGCTCATTTTGCATCTCATTATTGTTTGGCTGCTAATTAAGGAGAAAGAAACAATTAAGGGGTCTGAGTCTTCAAAAACAAGTCAATTAAAATTAGTTCAAAAGAAGTTAATTAGCAGCAAAAACAGGTCACTCATTCAGGAAAGGGTTAGAATGAAAACCTGTAGCCACTGTGGTCCTCCAGGCCTGGAGTTGGTGGCCGCTCCTTTAATACAGACATGACTAGCTTCAAAATAAAATCAATCTTGGAGTTTCATAGGCACTTCTAACATCCACAAAATAACAACTGAAACGCACGTATCACCTATCTCATATGATGTCTTGCAGCGCTCTGCTTCTGTGATCATCTTCACAGTTAAAATTCAGCACTTAATTGAGAGAAGACATGTTAGTCAACACCAGGAAATGGCTCATCTACCTCTGGATTTAATCCCTTTTGAGTAAGCATGAACATTATCTGTTAAACAGGAGAGCATGTGAAGAGACCCCAAAGCCACATAGCCCTAAATTGTCTCCTCCTGCTCAGGCAATGAAACAGCCAGACAACTTTGTTTAGTTTCCCTTTGATGGAGACATGAATAGCTTCAAAATGAAATCAAATTTGTAAACCCAATATAATTTTCGGCACTTCCAATATCTGGACACATGTGTTTCCAATATGGGATCACCTAGTGAGAAATGCGCTATATAAATGCAGAGAATTATTATTATTATTATTATTATTATCTCTCTGGGTTTCATCACTTGTGAGAATATTAACTGTTTAACAGGACAGAATGTGAAAACACCCCACAGACATGTAGAACTAAATTATCTTCTCCTGCTTGTGCAATTTAACCGCCAGACAAATTTCTTTAGTTTGGCTCATTGTAGGCTTTTCTAACTTCTAATAAAACATGAGGTGCTTGATTCTCGTCTTTGAAGCATGCCTCTCCCTGTGCTGTCATCTGCACAGTTAAAAAAATAACTTAATCAGGAGAAAACACACTAGGAAAAAACTGATTTTGCTCTGGGTTTAATAACCTATGTGTAAACAAAACCATTAACTGTAAAAAAAAGACAGAATTTGCTGCTTTGCTGCTATACAACTTGCACAAATATGTCATCTCCTGATGCTGTAATTAAACAGCCAGAGAAATTTCTTTAGTTTGGCGTTAATGGAGGCATCACTGGCTTCAAAATAAAAACAAACTTTTCTTCAGGACTTGATCATAGTCACTTAATATCCTTAAAAAAACACTTGAGACATGTAACATCCCATCTGGGAAGACCTATGGGTTAACATGACAAGCATCCCTTTGGTTCTGTAATCAACTGCACAGTTAAACAATATATCTTGAAAGAAGACACTTGGAAACAGTGTATTTAGCTGTAGGTTTGATCAATGGGATTTAAAATTCTCCTCTAGCATTTCCATGTCCGACTCCACTCTGGTCATATATCCATTTTGTCCTATAATATCTTCTCCTGAAGTCTCACATTCAAGAACAGCCACTTTTTTTTATCTTTTGTAGTGTCTGCAAACTCTGTGTTTACATTCATACTAGGTATTAAGGTGGCAGTCATTTTGTACTTGCTATACATAAGAAATCAAAAGTCTATGGTTAGAGTTGGACTTTAAAAAAAAAATCTTTTAAAATAGAATAACAAATTAGAAATCATTAGATATCCTAATCAGACTGGGTTTCGTGACTTGAACAAATTTTACCGACTTCCTATTAGACTACTATTGTCATTGTGAATTTCCCCTTGGGATTAATAAAGTATCTATCTATCTATCTATCTATCTATCTATCTATCTATCTATCTATCTATCTATCTATCTATCTATCTATCTATCATTTGCTTGCTGTATTTGCTTCTTTCTCTATTTCCAGCTTTTTAAAAATGTTCTCCGTAGGCTGTTTACAATTAACAGCATCTATTTCTTAGTGCATTTCTTTTTCTTTACACTAAGATTTGTTTTTTTCTGCATGAAAAGGTTAAAAGTGGGATGTTCTTTTAAGATGTCTCTACACCCAGAGGCTACAAGAACACACAAATAAGTCTGATGGATAGTTATCAAGACATATGGCAAATGAACTGCTGATCTAGAACTAAACATTATGCCAAAGAACTGGAATCCCTAGAGAAGTAAATTCAATAACTCTTTGCCAGATATAATCATTTCAGCCATGAGAAAGCTCGCCTCTTTTGGACTTAGTCAATGCCCAGGGACAATTTGGATATCTCTACTGTACGTCGTGCCACACACATCTAGGGCTGAGTCAGGTTTACACCAATTCCTGTTCCAGACCACCTTGACAGAAACTAGTAAAACTGACAATTGAGGCAGGGGCCCAAGCCCAGTTCATCTCAACTTCCTCAGTCTAGCATCACCTGTCACAACTGCTGCAACACTCTCCACTCCACTGCTGTGCCTAGGGACATCAATTATGTGTTTTTTTTAAGAGACTCTATTCAATAAACGTAAAACCTTTGTGTTGTGTTTCTCTGGCGCATGAATTAAAGATGTAAAAAGAAGAGTCCCAATAATGCTTGAGAAGCACAAGGGCAGGACTATTGGGCATATTTTAATCCATGCTGGCATCAATGACATTCCATATTGACAGTCGGAATGATTGAGTATGAACTTTAAATCCATTATTCAGGCCATGAAGTAGAGGACCCCAGCTGCAAGAATTGTTGTTACATGTCCTCTTCCAATGCTTCATAGATCAGATGAAACCAACATTTGACTGCTGGCCCTAAACACATGGATGAAAACCTTCTGCGAGAGGCGAAACATTGGCTTCTTTGGCAACTGGCACCTCTTCTGGGAGAGATTTTTTTTTTACAGATGTGACAGCCTGCATCCAACCAGATTTGGTGCCTGGGTACTCTTTGACAGTATCCATCCATTATCCAACCCGCTATATCCTAACTACAGGGTAACGGGGGTCCGCTGGAGCCAATCCCAGCCAACACAGGGCACAAGGCAGGAAACAAACCCTGGGCAGGGGCACCAGCCCACCGCAGGGTGCACACACACATACACCAAGCACACACTAGGGACAATCGCCAATGCACCTAACCTGCATGTCTTTAGACTGGGGGAGGAAACCGGAGTACCTCTTTGACAATATCTCAAAGGTAATCTGTCTTTCTTAACTATGTATCTTTAGTCCTAATATTTACTATAATTCCATGTTAGGATATGGTAATTCTGTAATGGGTTCACCTATAGATGTGCACTATATTAGAACTATATATAGTTTTTTTCTGTTGCTTTTGGCTACCATTTTAGTTTGTTACTGCTGCTGACATTTTGTTAGCTCATAATTAGAAAAGTGTCCTCAGATGTGATTTGTGGTAACTGTTACTATTGGATTAAAGGGTTACTGAATGTTCACTTTCCTATATGAACTGTGAATTTAAAAGCCAAACAAGCTGTTTCTAAAATTTACAGTTTCCTCACATCTCCACTCACTGATGCCTCACTCACTGCCTGTGTGCCAATACATGTTTTCCTCATGTCCATCTCCAAGTTCTCTTCAGCTTCTTCTCAAAAACTATCAGCTCCTATCTGACCCCTGACTAGTGAGTGATGTCTCCTTGTGATGGGTTGCCATCCAGGGTTTGAATTTTCCTGCTCTGAGCCCACTGTTGCTGGTAGAAACTGCAATATCTTGAAAATCTGAAATGGAAAAAGAAGGTCCAGAAAATGGTTGGATAGGTGAGAATCAAACTAAAATATATAAAAAATGTATAAAGAGATCAGCAGGTTAGAAAATTGATAGAGGTGTGGAGACATGAGTCAATACAATAAACCAATTTAAAGTAAAACACCAAGGCCACCAGAGGGCACCAGGCCTGCTCTAGGTGGTCGATTGCTGATGGATGTTCTTAGATTAGCTGATTTCCATTCATTCTACTGAGCGGCCATCACAACACGTCAATTAGATGTGTTATCAGAAAAGCAGCATCTCTTCCAGAATGGAGAATTTTAACTTTCTCATACAAATCAGAGGAGTAAATACAAAGAAACAGCAAAGATTTGATCCTGAGTTATTTCTTGATCAAGTGGTGATGTCTGACTTATTCGGTGAGATGAGATTTATGAAATGATTAAATTAAAAAGAGTAAAAAATATCAAGAAAATGCTGCAGAGTTAATGGAGAATAATAATACCATTAAAGTGAAAGATATTCTGTTTTATACAGTGCATTTTGTGTTGACAATGTACAAACTACAATTACAATATGGAGACTCACAAAGTTTCTCAAGCAGGTAGACAATAAGCTACCTGATTCTCTCAGGGTCAAACAGCAAGGCTGACATTAAAAATTAACTCACATTCTTGTAGCATTTCAATAAGGTAACGACAAGTTGAGTTTGAGTGAAGAAGGAACCCAATGTTGGCTTATAAACAGCTGTAATGAAAACCCAAGTGACCATTCAGATAATCCCCTCTGAGTGTCACTGTGTATCGGAGCAGGAGTCACTTTCTTGGGGCAAGCTCAGTGTTCAGGGCTTCAGCTCAGGTCTCTACTTTTTATTCCATCACACTGGACATCGAGTCAGAACCTGCAGTCAGCGACCATCCAGCATACAGTGGTCAACCACAGCTCTACTGACATCTAAAATAATATTTATATCTAAATCTAAACATATTTATACAAAGCGTTTAAGAAAATAGAAAGTCAATATGAAAATGAAAAACCTCCAGCGCTGGATTATTGACAAATTCTGCTCTCTTGTGGTCACATATGGAATTAAAATAATTTTTTCTTACATTTTTTCATTCTTATTTTCATTCTTTTAAACATTAAGGCTGTGTTGAATCCTTGGCACATCTAATTTCAGGCCACTCATAGCTTCTGCTGTTTGCATTTCCATGTATTGATTTTCTCTTAGAGAGCTTTACTGGATTTTCGCTTGAAGATGTTTTACTGGCTAGTGAGGGTGGCACCAGGGTGCTATGGGACATGAGAAGAACCTATCATGAGGCGCGGAGAGATCGGTGGTGACACACCTGTCAATAAGAGGTTATTGTCATACGCCATTCTGAACAGACAGTGATCACTAGGGGGCGGGAGATTCAGTTTATGTTCTACAACACCACAGTGGAGTCCATGTTCTGCTAGTTTTCAGGTAAGCATACCCAGTGTTTAACAAGAAGGTATAGGTATTATTATGGGATTTCATTATAACGTATTGTTTTTATTAACATGGAGTTCCATTTAGTATGTAATTTCAATTGGTTATAGATGTCTAATGTCTAAGTATATCACAATTCTGCAAACAAAACCGCCAAGTATTTGCCCAGTATGAGCACTTTGTACAATTCAAAAACAGTTTAGTTTATTTATGCTGCTAATTGTTTACTTAATGAATTTCGCTATTATTTTGATCTCTCTGCCAGACCACAGTTAGCCACACACTCATTCATGTTTGCTTCTTAAAGTTTGTTGCACAAGTTTAGCCACCTAATAAACGTCGTGCTGTGACAGAGTTTCATTGGAATAAAATCCTTTCTTCTTTCGTCTTCATAAGCCTGGTTTATATTCACCACGGGCTCGACTGGCGGATCGGAGCAGACTGCGGACGTTTTTACCAGTCAGTCGTGGTGAAGATGGTGCTGAGTCGATGGGCAAAGGTGTCGATTTACCGATCGATCTGAGTTCCTGACGTTAGCCATGGCCATGAACTGTGGGCATTGACCGAAGCACTAGATCACAGATACAAGCGGAAGAAATAAGTGTCAGGGTGTCTGAACTGCTTTCGAGAATGGGGTGAAGAGTGCTGATGTGATGGTTCAGACATCTGATAGGATGCCTTCTGGACGCCAGCCTTGGGAGATGTTTTTAGGTATGTCCAGCCTGTATGGGGAACTCACAGAAGACCAAAGCTGGGTGGGAATAAGTCGGTGTCCTCCTGGGGGATGTGGAGCAGGTGGCAGGGAAAAGAGAAGTCTGGATGTATTTGCTTGGACTGCTGCCCCAATGACCCACACCAGATTCGATGCAAAAAATCAAAGGATGGATGAATAATTTTATCATGGAAAAAGTGAAGGATTCTTCACAGTCTGCAGTGATCAGATCAGATGCAGGCTGACGTATAGTTTATTAATTACAGACATACGACATAGATTGATGTGCTGTTATGGCTAACACACACACACACAACACACACTGGGGTTAACGTAGTGTCGTCTGTTCATCTCCCCTGCATGTCTTTTGGCATTGGTGGGAATATTGGCAAACCCACGCAGGCCCGGGAAGAACAGGCGAACTCCTTTTGAAGCTGCAGCGTAACCACTGCTATGCTGTCTTGTGAGCCCGGACGTCACGTTTCAAAATGCTGATATAAGAATTAAGGAACTTAATATCAACTTTTAAAACTCCGATATCTTGTCAGAAGCATATGTAGCGGTCTTACATTTTGAGTTATAATAGTGATGGCGCTGTCCAGAAGACAGCTGTGTGTCAGTGGACAAGATGAGCAGTAAGATCCCGAGTTGTTGTTTTTGAAGTGATCTTTACAGATTCCATTAAACCTAGTTCTGCTGTACGAGACACCTAAGGTTGGTTTCTACCCACTGTTCCCAATTTGGCATACGTGGGCAAATGCCGAGTTCACTTACTGACTTAAAAACTGTATGCAGGATTAGTAACGATGGATTGCCTAAATAGTGAGAGTGTCTCTTTAAGAGATTAAGTCACCCACCTGTATAAATTGGTCCAGAAACAGCAGCCTTTCCGCACGTGTGCGAGGAGTGTAACGTTGAGTTGGGGGGTGTTCGAGGTAAGGAAGTGAAATCCGTGCCTTAACTGCTTGATTTTATGGTATGTTTTTAATTTTAAAGGGATTTGTAGGGGGAATTTTAAGTATTTTTTTTTTGTTTGTTTAGGTGTATACTAAAAGTCAAGATGTTGTAACTAATTGCAAGTTTTTTTGTTTTTTTTTTAATACAAAGGAGCTTGTCACGTTTTTCTTTTCACATAGAATTGTTTGACTTTATGCTATTGTCGCATGCACTTATAGATTTTATTTCGGGTTTTTTTTTTTGGTTTGTGGCGTTTTCGTGTATGTTATAACGTTTATTTGTAGCCATACAATCCTTGTTGTGTTGTATCTAGCTACTTAAGTTATGGCTCTGGGGCATGGTTTTTTTATTTTATGCCGGTCTTGTGCTGCAGAAATTTAGCGAAGTCAGTAGCCTTGTTGACGAATACAGGTGAATTTACTTTTGTTCTAGTCAGGATTAGTAGAGAGAAAATAAAAACGTGATAAGCAAAGAGTCGTCTCTAACGCTTGACGATTTCGGGTAGCTCTCTTGGACAGCTGGCGCGGTGTTTTTGTAGTGGAGGACCCGAAGCAACAACTCCAGGTGTTAATGGAAAGACTAGTAAAGAGGAAATGGAAAGGGCTTTGCTGCAAGCGAATGCGATTATTTGTTTTGACTCGGTGGTTCCATAATTCTACCTGGTAAAGAGAAAGTGGTTTATCTTAAATGTGGGAAGTTTTTTGGACAGTCTGGTCCAAGTGCTATATCGCTCTATGAATGGAGGGTTGAAATTGAATGTTAAGAACGCTTGTCCGATGACCCCGTTAGAATAAGCAGATTTTGTTTACGATCATTTAGGACTGCCACGGGAAAGGAACGTAGCTCTATTGCTGAGTGTAACCCACGGAAAAATTTTGAAATATTGTTAATGTTGGGGATCATATTCCTTTGCAAAATTACAGGAATGTCTTGATCGTATGGCGGGGAAAATTTAAAAATTGTCCGAAGCTGTAAACCTGAGGGCGTGGTTGATAAAGACGCTGTGCTAAGGGATCAGTTTGCGGAAATGATATTGCCCTACGCCGAGAGCTTAAACGATTGGTACAAGTGAAACCAGATTTCGTCTTTTGATTTGAGCTGAGGGTAGTTATTAGGCACACGGAGAGGGGCTCTCATGTGAATTTTGTCGTGTACCGGAATGGAGAATTTAGATGTCCATTCTGTCCGAGTAAAATCAGAATGTTAAGTGAAGTAATTGACATGGTGAAAGCTCAGCAAGAGCAGTTATAACAGATGACAGAACTGCAACAGTAGGACAGACTTATAAATCTTGGAGGTGGTATCAACCTGCATATGATGTAAATGGGTTACCTACTGTAATTTGTTTTAAATGTGAAAGTGGGCATCTTGCCCGTAACTGCATGAAGAACATGCCAGCTATAGTATAGAAGAGGAACAATCGGGATATAGTGACGGTATATGGGAGGGGTCCCTGTATGTCTCCTGGGTATGGGACACTGAAAGTAACATTGGTGTTCATTCAACTTAAATTTTTATTAAGTGTTGTAGCTTGAAATACTTGGTTTCAGATCTCAAAGTAAATAGTTTGTACAAAATTTATGGTGGCGAGAATAAACATAAATCCTATTTCAGTTAACCTAATATTTTGGGTGGTTTGTGTGCTTTATGGGAGGGACCGTTTATATTCTTCGGATCGAACTTTCCAGCGTGCTGGCTTTCCATCTGCCAAAAACTTTCCCGAGTGCAGTGGACTTGGCTATACAGGTCTGGTCATTTTCAACAGCAGAATTTATTTTTTTTTTATAGTGGAGGATTTCTGGTAAGTAACCCTGTTTCTCAACTTTATGTATAATTCGTAATAAACCTTCAAGAAAGCTGTCTATTACTTTTTGTTTATTTAAGATTTATACTGTGAAATGCTTTGTAATTTTTTAATGTAAAGCAATTCTGGTATATGTGCACAATTCTAATGTTTAATATACATTTGAGATGCTAGTCACCATGGGTTGGGAGCAGTTCTGATAAGACCAAGGTCAGATGTGGATGCATCTTGACAGTATACTGTTCAAGAGATAGGAGGGTTCATAACATCTCCTGCAGTACAAGCCGCTTAAGTTCATATTGCAAGTGTTTAAAGGATGCATTACACCAGAGGAATCCAAATGTGGACTATGCTTTTGTGCTGAGTGTCATCCTTTCCAGAGTTTTCACAGGAGCAATTAAGAGTTGGATGAAATTATTGAAAGTTTCTGTAAAAGTTAAGCCTAACTTTCTCTGTATGGGTTAAGGAGTCAAGATGGACACTTCATTGAGGCGGCGGGGGGGTGTGGGTGGGGAAGAGAATAGCAGAACAAGTTGGGTTTCTGTACATGATGGTAAATGAGGGGGAAGGTTGAAAAAAGTAGATATTGTTGCCCAAGAGTTTGTAGGTAAATGCTAATCTAGTTGCATAACTCACAAATCGAGAGATCCTTTCAGTTGGTATAAGAACTATTGACCAAAGATCAACCAAGATGTTGAAGCATGGTGTAAAACCTGTAAGTGAAGTTTAATCGCAAAGGATGTGCATATCAAGGTTAACTGCAGTGGGTAGCTTGTGAGCAGGTAAGCCCTTGGAAGTTGTCTCCATGGATTTTACTTCGAACTGTCACGTTGGAATTGAAGTCTTGTTGCAGATGTGTTTTCAAAGTTCACTATTGCAGTGCCAACAAGAGATCAGAGCAATAATGGTGGTCAGTGCTTTAATAAAGGAATGTATTTTGAGGTATGGTATCCCAGAAAATTTGCTTCTGATCAGGGATAATTTGAAGCACAAGTAGTTTGTGTGCCTTGTATGGTGAGCAGGACTACTCCATATAACCTCAGGTGGAATGAGCCATGTGTGAGGTTTAATAGAACTTTATACTTTGTTGCAAACCTTACTGGGGGAATGCTGAATTGGTCTGCATATTTATCTGAGGTTTTTGAGTAACATGACAATCATTCCAGTTTTAGGCGGTCAGAGGCTGCCAGTACATTGGTTACTAGGGAGCAAGAGAATTGAACAGACGTGGTCATGGGAGAAAGGAGTTTGGGGAAACTAAAGCTAGTGTGAGACTGCAAATTGGAATCTAGAGATCCAAGTGGCTTGGAGATGGTATGATTCCCCTTCAAAGGACAGATGTCTTGTAGGTGGACAGTTGGTATATGTACAGAGACCATGTCTGAGGCAGGCAGAAGGAACAAGATATCTGGGAAGAGATGACATATAGATTAGGGATGTTTTGAGAATCGGTTGGTGTGGAATGTGTCCAAGCCACCTTGTAATGTGAACCTTTCTGATTTTGTTTCTGCCCTGAAGCTGCTGTGTTCAGAAAATCTGGGCCCATAAGCACTGGAAGGATCATTAGCAATGTCTACTTCCATTGAAGGATATACAGAATTTGAAGTACAGTGCATCCAGAAAGGGTTCACAGCGCATCACTTTTTCCACATTTGTTACAGCCTTATTCCAAAATGGATTAAATTCATTTTTTCCTCAATTCTACACACAACACCCCATAATGACAATGTGAAAAGTTTACTTTAGGTTTTTGCAAATTTCATTAAATAAAAATGAGAAAGCACATGTACACAAGTGTTCACAGCATTAGCCATGAAGCTCAATTGAGCCCATGTGCATCCTGTTTCCCCAATCATCCTTTGTTTCTCAGCTTAATTGAAGTCCGCCTGTGGTAAATTCAATTGATTGGACATAATTCGGAAAGGTGCACACACCAGTCTAAGGTCCCACAGTTGACAGTTCATGCTTGGTTTGTGCTCTGACATGAAGTCAAAGGAATTGTCTGTAGACCTCAGACAGGATTGTCTCAAGGCACTAATCGGTGAAGGTTACAGAACCTTCTGCTGCTTTGAAGGTCCCAATGAGCACAGTGGCCTCCATCCACCAGGACTCTTCCTAGAGCTGGCTGGCCAGCCATCTAAACTGAGCGATTGGGGAGAAGGGCCTTAGGCAGGGAGGTTACCTAGAACCCAATGCTCACTGTCAGAGGTCCTCTGTGGAGAGAACCTTCCAGAAGGACATCTCTGCAGCAGTCCACCAATCAGGCCTGTATGGTAAAGTGGCCAGATGGAAGCCACTCCTTAGTAAAAGCCACACGGCAGCCCGCCTGGAGTTTGCCAAAAGGCACCTGAAGGACTCTCGGACCGAGAAACAATTCTGTGGTCTGAGTCAGATTGAACTCTTTGGTGCGAATGCCAGAAGGAAGGGAGGAAACCAGGCACTGCTCATCACCAGGCCAATACCATCCCTACTGTGAAACATGGTGGTGGCAGCATCATGCTGTGGGGATGTTTTTCAGCGGCAGGAACTGGGAGACTAGTCAGGATAAAGAGAAAGAAAGATGACTGCAGCAATGTACAGATGTCCTGGATGAAAACCTGCTCCAGAGCACTCTTGACCTCTGACTGGGGTGACGGTTTATATTTCAGCACAATGACCCTAAGGACACAGCCAAGATATCAAAGGAGTGGCTTCAGGACAACTTGATGTCTTTGGGAGGCCCAGACTTGAATTCGATTGAGGATCTCTAGTGAGATCTTAATTGCTGCCAAAGGTACATTGACAAAGTGTTGTACATAAGTATTCAGTCTTTGCTCATGTAATTCTCAGTTTTTTATTTGCAAAAACCTCACTTTTTTTCACATTGTCATTGTGGGGTGTGTAGAATTGGGGGTGGGGTCAGGCCAGGAAAGTCAGGGAAAACATTTCAATCCCTATCCTGCCAAAATCTACAGGTGCTGGTCAAAATTAGAATATGACAGTTGATTTTCAGTAATTACATTCAAAAAGTGAAACTTGTATATTAGATTCATTCATTACAGACTATTTATTTATAATTTTGATTATAACTGACAACTGAGTCCCAAATTCAGTATCTCGGAAAGTTAGAATATTGTGAAAAGGGTCAATATTGAAGACACCTGGTGCCACACTAATCAGCCAATTAACTCAAAACACCTGCAAAAGCCTTTAAATGGTCTGTCTAGTTCTGTAGGCTACACAATCATGGGGAAGACTGACTTGACAGTTGTCCAAAAGACAACCATTGACGCCTTGCACAAGGAGGGCAAGACTCAAAAGGTCATTGCTAAAGAGGCTGGCTGTTCACAGAGCTGTGTCCAAGCACATTAATAGAGGCAAAGGGAAGGACAAGATGTGGTAGAAAAGTGTACAAGCAATAGGGATAACCGCACCCTGGAGAGGATTGTGAAACAACCCATTCAAAACTGCAGGAGATTCACAAAGTGTACTGCAGCTGGAGTCAATGCTTCAAGAACCACCACACACAGATGTATGCAAGACATGGGTTTCAGCTGTCGCATTCCTTGTGTCAAGCCACTCTTGATCAAGAGACAGCGTCAGAAGCGTCTCACCTGGGCTAAAGGCAAAACTGCTGAGTGGTAAAGTTCTGTTCTCTGATGTAAGTGAATTTTCCATTTTCTTTGGAAATAAGGTCCAGAGTCTGGAGAGAGAGGAGAGGCACAGAATCCATGTTGCTTTTGGTCCAGTGTAAAGTTTCCAGTCAGTGATGGTTTGGGGTGCCTTATCTGCTGGTGTTGGTCTGTTGTGTTATCTGAGGTCCATGGTATCCCTGTTCTTGATTGGCCAGCAAACTTGCCTGACCTTAACCCCATAGAGAATATGGGGTATTGTGTAGAGGAAGATGCAATACACCAGACCCAACAATTCAGAAGAGCTGAAGGCCACTATCGGAGCAACATGAGCTCTCATAACACCTGAGCAGTGCCACAAACTGATTGACTCCATGCCACACCGCATTGCTGCAGTAATCCAGGCCAAAGGAGCCCCAACTAAATGGAGTGCTTTTCATGTTCATACCTTTTTCAATTGGCTAACATTTCTAAATTTTTTTGCATTGGTGTTAATTGATATTCTAATTCTGAGAGATACTGAATTTGGGACTCATTATTTTTAAATTTGGATGATAACTGACAACTAAACACAATACATTAGTGTATGGAATGCATGAATGAATCTAATATACAAGTTTCACTTTTTGAATGGAATTTCTGAAATCAACTTTGTCAGTCTAATTATGACAAGCACCTGCATATGTAGTCAGGTTGGGGAATGAGATGGGAAGATAGTGGCCTTCATGGGGGGTGGGGAGAGAAGGTCAAAGGGGAATTGCAGTTTTTGTCAAGTACCTCCACGCTAGTGTTTAGCAAACTTGTTGCTGGGGACCCCCTGTGGCTGCAGGTTTTTGTACCAACTAGCTTCTGTTTTTTAATTTAACTCCCTGGGCTAATGAAGTGAACTGATTTTTAACAGTTTAGGAAACAATATAGAAACGACTTGGATGCATTTGAAGTGCAGACTCACTTTTAATTCAGTGGGTTGAACAAAAATTGCATAAAAATGCAAGACAACTAAAGATTAACACAATCCCCTCATTTCTGGGGCTCAAACTGGACGATTGACTCAAAGGCAATTTCATGGGCAGCTGTGGGCAAGTTCGTCATGTCTTTATCAATTAAGCAGATAAAAGGCCTGGAGTTGATTTGAGGTGTGGTGCTTGTATGTGGAAGATTTTGCTGTGAACAGACAACATGCGGTCAAAGGAGCTCTCCATGCAGGTGGAAGCAAAGAAGAAAATGGCTAGCTAAATGCAAAATCATTACTTATTAAATGGGTTTTACCCTTTTATTTCTAAGTCATAATTTTAAAATGTAAAGGTTTTTAAACTTCTAAGTAAAACAACTGTGAACTGAACACATTTAAGTTATTCTGTGACACTGCACTTCCCCTTCTATTTCTTGGTCTTTACAACAGATTCAGCTGTAGCTTTTATCAGTAATTTTTACTACAAATATAAAGTATATCAATTCCATAATGAATAACTAGTATTTCGTTACAGACATGAACAGTTTTTACAAAACCTTTCCCTTCATGTGGGAAACCTGGAAAGAAAGGTAGCATCTTTAATCTAAATTAGCTTGCTTTAAAAAGCAAGCATATTTCTCACATAGTTAAGTTTATATATAATTAAACTGACACTGAAGTTTGAACGATATGGCATTGTCCTAAACTATGACCTGTAAACAATGATGTCATTTAATTAGTGTCCTGCGTATGTATTTTCTGGATAACTACACTGATTTAACAATACAAAAATTTAATTTCCTTTTTTTTTTTTCCTCCCCAGGATCTTCACTATCGCATACTGAGTAGTGGAAAAGGCGGCCATTCCTTTAAGCATATATGCTGGTATAAATGCAGGGAGTGTTTGGAAAGTAGTGAAAGTGAAATCCTGAGGCAGATGGCGCTCTTCAGTTTAGCTTATTGTTGGGACATTAAGTGATTGAGAGACTTTGAAAGTTAAAGAATGTATTGACATTTCAGTGTCTAATTCAATAAATTATCCTCGGATTTTCAAATGTTTACCTTTGGATAATATAACTCCATTGTTGTGACTATCTGGGTATGTTAAGAAGAAAATTCCAATTTTAGCATTTGTTATACAGTCACTGTCCTTCGTTGCATTACTTTTTTGAATTAATTCAAATGGGGATCGGTGTAAAACAAATTTTTGCCACTAAAATGTATTTAAACATTTAGGTAAATTGAGTAAATTTTTTACCATGTGGGCAGAAGGGGAGAGGGGCTCATGACAATTTCAACTGTTGGACAGCCTTAAATCTAGGAGGTGGCATCAACTGACGTATGATGTAAATGGGTTACCTACTGCATTAGTTTTAAATGTGAGTAAAGTGGGCATCTTGCCCATAACTGCAGGAAGAACATGCCAGCTATAGTACAAGAGGTGAACAATCGGGATACAGTGACTATAGTAATGAGAGGTACCCGTCTCCTGGATATGGGACACTGGGGGGGAAATAGCACTGTTCATTCAATGTAAATTCTTTCAAACAACTTTAAGAAATCATTTAGTGTTGTAACTTGAAATTTGGTTTCAAAATGATTTTCTCCACAGTGGGTTCAATAAGAATTAAATGTATTAGTAATAATTATTACCTTAAGTCAAATGGAGGTTATACTTTAAAAGAGATTTTTTTACCATAAACTGAATAAAGAGAATTTCAAATCCAGGGGTGTGGAATTGTTTAATGATTGTGGGTGGCTTTGACTTAAGGCAGCCTATGGGCCCGATATTTCATATGTAGGCTATTTAGAACTGGATGTAGTGGCCATGGGTCAGAAGTTACTAAATTTTGGTGGTGAAAGGTGGTGGTGATCCATCTTCTGGGTAAAGACAGGCAGTTCCTGGTTTAGTTAGAATGATTATCTAATTGTCTTTTGTAGACAAGGGGCTGAGAATTTGCACTTGGCATGTACACAGCAGTATGGTACTGCATCAGTAAAGGCATTGGAAGTATATAGGTGGCTTTAGTGGCATCCTGATGGTCTATAAGGGGGAGGGGTTCTTAGCCCCAACAAATCCAAGCAGGTATCTAGCTTACAAAGTGCAAAGGAGCTACAATATTCAGTTCTTGTGGGGCCATTAAGTGTAGTGTAGAAGGGTGCCTGATTGGAAGTACACAAGTGGCTTTACTGGCATCCTGATCTGTTTGCAAAACATAATGGGGGGGTTTAGGGGGGGGGCAGGGGTCTGAGCTACAACAAATCCAAGCAGGTATGGTGCGGTTATCTGGCTTACAAAGTGCAAAGGAGATGGAATATTAGGTCCTCAAGGAGCTGTTAAGTGTTTAAGTGGGCCTCACACCAGATGTGTTCAGTTGCACATATACCAGTGTTGGAGGGTATGTTCCAGTTTTAAATTTGGGCATAGGAATGTGTGGTTGTTGCCTCAAATGCAGTTGGCACAGTAGAATGGATTAAGTGGTACCTTGTGAAACAACGGTCCCCCTTTTTGGGGAACTGGTTAAGGTGAGTCAAGTACAGGTGGAAGATGAGAAGCACTAAGGATAGTGATAAATGACCCTTTTCCATGGCTTGGTAAGGGTCAGGTGGAAAGGTTAAAGGGATGTTGGAGAAACATGCATCTGTTTTCCACTGGTGACCATGAACAGACGAAGTATGGTGTAAAACTTGTAAGTTATGTTTAATAGCAAAGGCTGTGCAACCCAAGGTTAAAACTGCAGTGAGTAGTCTGAACATGCAAGGTCTTGGAAATTTTGGCCATGGGTTTTTAATAATGGAACAGATCTTTAGTCATGGTATTCCAGAAAATTCATTCTAATTGGGGACAATGTAAAGCATAGGTTCATAGTGTACCTTGTATGGTATGAAGAGCAGGACCACCCCATATTACCACCAGGGAATGGACAATGAGAGGTTTAATAGAACTTTACAGTATTCTTGAAAAGAATTGGTCCATGTTTCTGAGGTGGGTTTAGTGACTGAATATTCCGCAGGATATTCTCCTTTTGTTAGACACAAAGGGGCTTGTCATGCTTTCTTTACTCTTTTCCACAATGTACTCTGACTTGCTTTTTGGAAAACTTATAGGTTTTTATTTCACTAGTTTTGGTTGGTGGGGTTCTCATGCACGTTATGATTTGTAATCCTACAATTCTTGATTAGTTGTATAGCTACTTAAGTAATTTGACTAAGGACCTGAGCATTTGTTTTAAATGCTGGACTTGTGCTACGTGTAGTTAATTTGGGACAGGGTAGGAACCCAATCGACATGCGACATCACCTGTCACCACGAACTGGGACTCCTTGATTGAGCTGACCGCGCCTCTTTAGATTTGAGGCACACAACGAAGTTACGGGAAAACCTGTAACAGTGCGAATTTTAATTTACGTGATTTTGCAGCAGCAGTAATAGCATGAATTGTACTGGACACGCACGGGACAGTAGTTCGCGCTCACAGGCCGGTGTCTCGTCTGTACACATTACTAAGGTGCCTTCACGCACTCCGTATTGAGGTGCAGTATAGACCCCCCAAATGGCGGAGAACGCTCATTACACCTAGGGGGTGTAAATTAAAATGCATGGCAGTTGCTGTTTTTAACGCGTAACCTTGGTTCTTGCTCTTAACACAAACATTACACCACATTAGGTTATTTGTGAAATCAAACCGGACACAAGACATCAGTAAAGAAAATAGAGGGTTCCAGAGGCCCTCTGTACAGTTTCCTTTACCCAGGCCAATGCAAATCTAAAGGTTTTTTGCCTGTATCAAAAGGGTTTTTATATTTTGCAGCCGGTTTGTGGCGCGGAAGAGCAAAAGCGGTAAGGGACTTTAGAAAAATTCTCGTCCTAATGACTAAGGGGCAGGTTTAATTATGGAGAATAAATTACGGTGTACGAATCCGATTATTTGATTTCAAAAACTGTACAATTTGTACACTTTCAAACTTAATCTAGAAAAGTTAATATAAAATAAGACCGATGAAACAACCTCCACCCAAGAGGATCGCCTAGAAGAATATTTTCCCCCAATACACTAAAATTTGTATTTTTAAGACCTGTCCTGTTTTTAAAGTTGTTCGACAGATCCTCAAGGGAAGACTTTGTTCTCCAGTTTCCAATTTTACATCCGTTATTCAAAGTGGGTTGGTAATCTCAGTTGAGCAAGATGATTCTGCATACCAGTAGTGTGCTATAGGCTGGTCTGATCATTTGTCTCCTAGCCCAGTCTTCCAAATCTGCCAGATAAAGAGTTAGGAAGGATTGTGACCCCAACCCCATGTCGTATGATAATCATACAGTTTTTTAAACAAGTCTCATTGAAAGATTTAAAGTTTAATTACTGAGTGCATGGCACATATAAAGAGATGCTGTGAATGGCAAAGTTCCTTTTTTTTTGTGTAGACTTTACTACAGGACTTCCTGCACAGCTACTCTTGAATCGTTCCTGAATGTTTATCTTCCGCACTTCAAAAGAGGAAAAAGTGCTGGGAGTCTTTTTTTTTTTTTTTTTTTCTCTCCCCCCTCTCTGGTTCTTCAGTCACCATGTGTCTTTGGATTGGTGGGTCTCGGCTGCTTGTCTGGCTATACCACCACGGGGATTTCTTTATTTTAAAAGTATAGGAATCATTTTATACCGTTAACTCTTCGGTGACCACATCAGCCTTGTGGGTTGTGTGTGCACTCTTCTACGCTGTTTGAGAGGTCCACCAGGTTCAGCTACTGAGTATGTTTAGATAACTGACCCAACACCTTTAATGTTAGTGACAGGTTTTAAAGAATTTCTCCTTTAGATTATCTATCAAAAGAAATGGGTTGGCCCTTGATTACTGTTGGGAAGAACGGCACTCGAGCAGTGCACCTCCGGCTTTTACCGAGAAAACGGAATCGGCTGGTCTGTATCTGAGCTAATTTTCCAGCTGGAGATTAATCTTTCAAAGAATGGAAATGTGTTGTGTTTTTTTTTTTTTTTTTTCCCCCCTCTTATGGGGTGGAAGGTGGACTTGAGCTCTGGGCTTCCTTCGGTTCTATTCTGCCCTTTTGACCTGAATGGTCAGCTTACACAGTTGTGCCGTACTACGACTGGACTGGCCAGTATTGTACCATTTTTGTGGTTGAATTGACCTTTTTATCGGGTTAAACCAATCCAATGCGAGATACCTTTTACTATGATTGGAAGATGGAAGGGACTGCATGTAAACTGGCCTTTAAACAATTTGAAGTAAATCCTATATGGTGACTTGTCCAAAAAATGCTGAAACCCAGTGTTCTTTGATTACTATTAAAAATCAGCAATTGGTGCTTTTCTTCCAATAAAGAACGCAAAGCAGCTTTTCTTTTGAGGCCAAGAGATATTTGAGCCCACTGCCTCTTCGGTCCTGGCTGGTGGTCCTGGTGCAGAGCTGCTCCTCGGACCCCGTTTCACTGGAGCTGCAACACTTAATCAATATGTCTGACGGTGTTTATTAGTAATGCTTACCACTCTTCTGGACCCCTTCGACTCGGGATCCATTTCAAGGCCGGCTGTTTGTCGGGGCGTCCTTCTGTAACAGCTTTAACCCTGCGCCGTCATACCTGAGCTAAAGCCGCTTAGACTCTTCACGAGTGACAGTTGGCTGAACTCCGACCTCCTTTTGGATGGTGCATTCAGGCCCGGCCGGCAGTAGGTGTCGCTTCACGTGGACCCCCAGGACTCTTTTAACCAGCTCATTCAGGCTTCCGACAAAAACTCGACTTTTTGTTTTATGTGATAAATAGATATTGGACAGGTGTGTTTTTTTTTTTCTTGTATGGAATGATGAGCGGTGCTATGCATCCTAATGCGTTATTTCAGATATTTGAGTTTTGTGTCCATCTTACATTATGGTGGTCCCATTCCCTATGCTTGAAATCTGTTCCAGCTCCTCTGGTCAGGTGTGACGATGCATGATCCCTGACCTTTGGTTACCTCCTATCTGGATCTTTAATCGCAGAACTCTGAACTGGCAAAGATGTAAACGTCAGATTTGTTGGAGACGCCAGAAAGAATGGGTTTTTTTTTATGCTATTTAAGTCACTGCTTGAAGTTTGTCAATAATAGAAATAAAGATGGCAGTTTTCCCACTATTTCTACAATCATACCAGGTACTGCTTATTTATGTACTGCAATTTTGTATACCTACCACAAGAGGGCAATAAGATGATGAGTTTTTTGCCTTTATTTACCGTTTCTCTCGTTTCTTTGTTTTTGATTTCACATAGCTTCTATCACAGAGGACAATATTATATACTACTTAATGAATGTCTAGTAGTTCACATAGGACACTAAGCTTTTGCATGCTCGCGTTAGGGGTTGCCACAGCAGATCATCTTTCTGTGCTCTACATCTTGTTCTGTTACAGCTATCCCCTGCATGTCCTTTCTCCCCACATCCATACACCTTCGCTTAGGCCTTCTCTTTTTTCCTCAGCATCTCTTCTTTGCACATGTCCAAAACCAATGCAATTTTGCTTCTCTGACTGTTTCCCAACCGTCGAACTTGAGCGGACCCTCTAATGTACTCATTTCTAATCCTACCCATTGTCTCACCCAATGCAAATCTTAGCATCTTTAACTTTGCCACCTCCAACTAAGTCTCCTGCTTTCTGGTCAGTGCCACCATCTCCAAACCATATAACATAGCTGGTCTCTCTACCGTCTTGTAGACCTTCCCTTTCACGCTTGCTGGTAACCGTCTGTCAAGTCACTCCTGACAGTCTTCTCCAGCCATTCCACCTAGCCTGCACTCCTTTTTCACCCCTATTCCTCACTCACAATTACTCTGTACTGTTGGTCCCAAGTATTTTAAAATCCTCCAACCTTACCAACTCTACTCCCGGCCTCCTCACCATTCCACTGACCTCCCTCTCATTTACACACGTATTCTGTCTTGTTCCTACTGTAAATGACCACGAAATCATTCCGCACATAGGGAACGTAACAACGTAAAATACCTGAAGTGTGAAGAAACGGTGAGGACTAATGCATCTCTGAAACAGCGACCTTTTAAATTTGTTGCACCCCTTGGTAAGCGTAGCAAGGTACGAAATTAATTGTATGTTTTCATTTGTTGTTACTTTGTAGAATGTTAAATGTATGTTTATATTTGTTTATAGTTTTCACGGTGCTCGTGATGATATAACTAAAGTAAAGAGCCACAGTTTGAGACATAAAGAAACGCACCAGTCTGAGACTTTCTGCGTGTCGATTCTTTGAAAACCAAGGGCTGCTACACCTACTGACCTCATTCTCTCCTTGCTAGAGCATATCTCCATCTCTGCAGGGTCTCCTCAACCTGCTCCATACTATTGCTATAGATCACTATGTCACCAGCAAACATAATAGTCCACAGGTACTCCTGTCTAATCTCATCTGTCAGCCTGTCCACCATTACAAAGAAGGGCTTGGAGTCGATCCCTGATGTAATCCCACCTCCAACTTGAATGCATCTGTCACTCCTACTGCAGACCTCGCCACTGTCACTTCCCTCATACATATCCTGTACAACTCTTACGTACTTCTCTGCCGTTCCCGACTTCCTCATACAATACCACAGCTTCTCTCAAGGCACCCTGTCATGCTTTCTCCTGGTCCACAGAAACAATGCAACTCCTGGCTTTCTCTAAACTTCTCCATCCTCTGAGCAAACATTGCATCTGTGGTGCTTTTTCTTGGCATTAAACCATACTGCTGCTGACTAATCACCTCCCTTCATCTACCTTCCACTACTCTTTCCCATAACTTCATGCTGTGTCTTCTCAATTTTATTCTCCTATAGTTACTGCGGTTCTCTCTTTCTTTCTCTCCCCATCAGCCTCTCAAAGTACTCTTTCCATCTTAACACACTCTCCTCATGTGTAAGTGCGTTTCCATCTTTATCACCCTATCCTGCTGCACATCTTTCCCAGTACAGTCCCTCTGACTAGCCAGTTGGTACATGTCCTTTTTCTCCCTCAGTGTCCAACCTCTCATACAACTCGTTATCCGCCTTTAGTCGTCGCCACCTCTCTCTTCACCTTGTGCCTTATCTCCTTGTACTCTTGTTTACTTTCTGCATCTCTCTGACTATCCCACTTCTTTGCCATCCTCTCCCTCTGTATACTCTCCTGTATTTCCTCATTACTCCACCAGGTTTCCTTTTCCTCCTTCCTCTTTCCAGATGTCACACCAAGCACCCTTCTTGCCGTCACCCTTGTTACATCTGCTGTAGTTTCCCTGCTGTTAGGCATTGGCAGGCAGTGAAGAGTTACCAGTCTCGCCTCCTCCCTAAACTCAACCTTTGCAGTCTTCCTTTTTCAGCTTCCACCATTTGATCCTTGGCTCTGCTCTCATTCTCTTCCTCTTCTTGATCTCTGTCATACTACAGACCACCATCCTATGCCACTTAACTACACTTTCCCCTGCCACCACTTTGCAGTCTTCAATCTCCTTCAGACCTACTCTTCTGCATAGGAAGTCATCTACTTTGTGTGCATCTTCCTCCACTCTTGTACATCACCCTATGTTTCTCCCTCTTAAAATATGTATTCACCATGGCCATCCTTTTGGCAAAATCCACTGTTCTCTGACCTTCATTCCTCTCCTTGACCCCATACTTACCCATCACCTCATCTCCACTGTTCCCTTCACCAACATGCCCATTTGAAATCTGTTCCAATCAGCACTTTGTCCGTTGGGTACACTGTTCATCACTTCATCTAACTCACTCCAAAAATGTTCTTTCTCACCCATTGCACACCCACCTTGCAGGGCATATGCACTAACAACATTCACCATCACACCTCCAATTTCCAGCTTCATAATCATCAAACAAGAAGCACATCTTTTAAAAACAATATGTACTGAATTTTCTATGGCTACCAGATGAGGGCGACAAGTTGTCAACTTTACCTTTTATTTTTTCCATCTCCAATTCCTTGCTTATAGGATACTAATATTTACCTCTTGACTGGTGGTGTATTTAAAAAATATATATTTATGTATCTTTTTGTATACTGGGTAATATTGAGATAATAATGTACAGGAGTTGTGGCACACAATGATATGCTGAGTGTGTGACTTTTTTGTTTTGCCCATAGCTGCATCTTTTTACAGTATTATGTTCTGCATCTTTGTATTTCTACTACAAGAGTGAATTCTGCATTCTGTTTACCACCCATCCCCCATTACTCATTTCTTTTTTTTACTTTCTGAATTTCTTTCATTGTTCTTGATGCAGCCCTTCATTGTTTAATTGTGCCTTTGAAAAGCATTGAATTTTCACTGCCTATCTAATTTCCTTTGTTGCTCCCACATTTGCTGACAGTTGGTGGATATGTGTCGTAAGGTCCTGGCTGATCCATTCCTTTGCCTGTCAGCTTAAGCTCTGTCTGGGGTAGGCCATATAATGTAAGTGCACTTGGCACTGCCTTACCCTGTAACAGAATTTAAGTTCTTTTTCTTCTCTTTTGAAAAAAGACATGAAAAATCAACCTTCACCATTATGCAGCACCCACCTCAATAACGTGACAGCAGCCATTTTTGTGGGTTCCAAGCACATCATATATTAACTATTAAATGGTGAAGAGGGGAGAGAGAGTTAGCCAGGTAGAGACAGTGGATAATCGGGCGGCCCGAATGACCCGGACAGCGTCGGTAGTTTTAGGCAGAACATCGGGAAACATCCTACTAAAGATGCCCAGTAATCTTCTATGACCACCGATAATTGGGAACGTGCCTTTTTTGCAGCAGTGTTCTCCATCACTGTATTGTACCCAGAATGTGGTAATGAAAAGCAAAAAGAAGAGTTGGAGTAATAAAAGTAAGATCCTATAAAAAAAGGAAAACAAATATTCTAGAATAATATAAAAAATAAACTCCACTAAGCCAGCGTTTCTTCATGATAATAATTTAAGACGTCATCTGAAGGCTGGGCATTAGGACTTCTGGGAAGTGGGTAGGAAGTGTGAGCTCCTTTACTGTAAACCTGCGTCATGTCTGGAGCTGTCCAAAGTGACTGGTCTTGTATTGATTCATGACTCCAAGTTCCACCATGACCAGCTTTATCAACAACAACATTTATTTATATAGCACATTTTCATACAAAAAAATGAAGCTCAAAATGATATGATGAATAGAAAAATAGAAGACACAATAAAAAATAAGTCAACATTAATTAACATAGAATAAAGTAAGGTCCAATCTACCTAACATAAATCAAACATGGAAGGACTTAATGGTGATGGTCACGTAGACTTCTGGCTTTTAGTCCAATGTTGGAGCATCATGATGCTTTGTGTAGGTGGTGGTGGCTCAGGCCGCCACCACAAAGAAACAGAAGAGAGAGTTGGGGTCAGTACGGATTTTGGAGCCACTATGAATAGTTATTATGATGAATTGAACATACAGAGTATCAGTATTAAGTTAAAGTGAAGTTAGGAGAAAGCCATGTTAAAGTAATGTGTTTTCAGCAGTTTTTTTTAAAGTGCTCTACTGTATTAGCCTGGCAAATTCCTATTGGCAGGCTATTCCAGATTTTAGGTGCATAACAACAGAAGGCCGCCTCACCACTTCTTTTAAGTTTAGCTTTTGGAATTCTAAGGAGACACTCGTTTGAGGATCTAAGGTTATGATTATCATCCTACATGATTCTATTTCTCTAAGGGTGATACTTGGAAGTGTTCATACTGGTGACACTTTGACACAGGGCCACTTTAATATGGCATCAGCTTTAGAACACTGTAGTTTCACTGCACTTCTGCCCCCTGGGTCAACCCAAAGAAACGCTGCTTTTAGTTAAAACAAATACTGACCTTACATAGTGTATGGAGCATGGCTTGGACCTGCTGTTGGTGTTCTTTCTATGTGCAGGAATCGATGATGATGTCATCCAGGTATGTAGCATTATAGGAATTCTGGGGGCAAAGCACTCTATCCACCAGACACTGGAAGGTTGTTAGTACCCTGTGTAACCCAAATGGAAAGACATGGTACTGCCAGTGTCCACTAGGAGTGCTAAATGCAGTCTTTACTTTGAGAATCCCTTAAAGGAACCTGCTAGTACCCTTTCATTATGTCAAGTATGGGGAAGAATTCCTACGAGCTAAGCCATTCATGGAGGTTGTCCACTCCCGCCATTGGCTAAGTGTAAAAATTGTGAAACCTGACTAAGTTGACAGAAGTAATTTCCAAACTTCCATCTTCTGTCAGACTTAGAAAGAAGACAATATGACTCGACCAGGAACTGTGACTCTCCTCTATCACGCCTAAGACTAACTACTGATTCCAGCTCCAGTCATTAAGTGGCTGTTAAATTGGGTCTGAAGTTCTGAGAAAAGAATAAATGGGGCTGTCCAGAGGAGGAACTAGGGATCCTATCTTTCCACGTTTCTGTAAGTTCATGTGATAGATTTGGCCCCTTGGTCAACTCTAAAAGGTTTTCTAAATATATAGATCTTTATTTGTTTCCAGGGGAAAAACTTTAGATAAATACATAAACAGATAGAAATAGTTCTGACTTGGGTTTCACAGTCCTAGTGAGGCATTATGCAGGTGTACTGGTGTTGGTATAGTATAGCCCTATTACATTTCTTAACACACCTCTGCTGAATAGAAAATCACACTAGCCATCACAAAGTTATATGAGATGAGAAGGATACACTTCCTGTATTAAAGGAACGCAATCTGCTAATGAAAAAGAGCCTGCTCTGCCCTTTCTTATATAGCTTCTCTGTGTTCTGAGACCAGTCCAACTTGTTATTAATAAGGACCCCCAAGTACTGGTAGGGGTGGACCACTTCTACATGCACTCCTGGAATAATGATCGGACACGGAAGCTCTTTCGTGTGGTGTAAGTCAATCGCCAGTTCCTTGGCTTTGCTGATAAGTTGCAGACAATTCTCTTTGCACCAAGGAACAATGTTTTCTACCTGACTCCTCGCCTCTGTCTCATCCCATTTATTAATACATCCCATCCATCCATCCAGTTTCTAACCCGCTGAATCCGAACACAGGGTCACAGGGGTCTGCTGGAGCCAATCCCAGCCAATACAGGACACAAGGCAGGAACCAATCCTGGGCAGGGTGCCAATCCACCGCAGGACACACAAACACACCCACACACCAAGCACACACTAGGGCCAATTTAGAATCGCCAATTCACCTAACCTGCATGTCTTTGGATTGTGGGAGGAAATCGGAGCACCCGGAAGTTAATACATCCCATAAGTTCGAAATTAACTTTGAATTCCTATATGTGACCTCAGCTGGGGCCTCATGTATTAACGGTGCGTACACACAGAAATGTTGTGTAAGAATGTTTCCAAATTCAAATCGTGATGTATAAAATCTAAACTTGCTTTAAAGCCACACACATTTCCACGGTACCTCATACCCTGTTGTACGCAAGTTCTCTGCTCAGTTCTGCATACTGGCAGCACCCAGCATCAAAGCAGTGCTACTGTTCCTGTGTGGTTATCCTTTCTTTTCCTGACGCGGCTTTATAAATACACTGAAATTGACCGCATATTGTTTATTAGTTTAATGCATCTGATTTTATTAACCAGTAACAATATAATTGTCCACGGAATGGTCAAACTATTCTAAATACTATAGCTGCTTTAGCGTTGTTACTCTCACTCACCTTCTTCTTTCAGCTGCTCCTTTTAGGGGTTGCAACTGCGGATCATCTTTTTCCATATTACTCTCCCTGCACTACTTGGAGAAGCTGATCATGCCTCAGCCATGCTTCCTATTTGAACTGCTTCTCGTATGACAAACGCTTCAAACCTTTCCTGTATGGACCTCGTGGCTCAGAAAGAGTTTCATTCCAAGAGCTCTAAACGCACTCAATCAGTCCATCAACTGCTCCTTGCAGAACTGTCTGTACTTATGAGTACAATCACCTCACTGTAAACTTGCAGTACAGTTACAATATTGCACAACCTGAGCCACTTTATAAAACGCGTATTTACATATTATGACAATATCATTTTTAAGATGAAATGTGGCAAAATATGCTATATTATACAGATAAAACTTTAACTTCATTTAAATAATCTATATTGTTAATTAAGGGACATGGTGTCACTACGCTAGCAAGGATCTGGCACTCCGCTCACGGATTGTTCCTGCCTTGCACTGTATGCTTCACTGGGACTAGCGTGAAGGATAGAATAATTAAACATATACTATGAAGATATTTCAATTTTCCTTAAAAGTTTTAAAGATTCGGCGTTATAAGCTTACAGATGGCTTAACGTCAATTACAGAGCTGATTGTGTGGCGATCGATTACTTGGAGAAAGAAAAGGAAGGACAGGAATTGGAGGATAGTACGTTTTTAAAAGAGACAGTACTGCAGGGGGTGCCTTTAGGCATGTGCAAACTGTGCACTTGCACAGGGCCACCAAATCCCAGGGGCCACCACACCAATATATATTGAATATAAAACAGAAAGAGAAAGTAACGATACAGCTAAAAACGCAGCTCCAAATTTCAGCAAAAGTTTAACGCTTGTGTCATTTAGCACGAGGCGGCTATGCAGTGTCCTCAACGGACGTGGCCATCCGCCGTGCATAAGATACCATATTGACATTGGCGGGCGAAGCAGCCACTGATTCTTTCTCTGCCCAGGGCCGCCACGAGCCTAGAGCTGCAGGGGCATGCAGGGGTTTTATTCATGGAAAACACTTTTTCTATTGTTTCCCACAGCACAGTACCAAGCACAATACACAGCAAGAGGGGAGTACTATATCTTCTCTGTCTCTCTTTATCTGTCTCTGTCCTTCCGCTTCCACCTTCAAGCAAACTTTAATTATCCCCCTGACTCTGGCTTCTTGGAACAGTGGCAGCAGGTTTCTTTTATCCTGCACCCGCGAGTACTTTGGGTGGTCCGTTAACATGGTCTGGAAGCACCTCCATGTGAGACGGAAACCCACGAAAGTAGGGCTGTGCAGTCCCTGCAGCAAACCCTGGCAACACCCAAGGAACCCAACAAAGCTGTGCCAAACTTCAACTCCCATCGAGCCCTGTGGGAATCCAAGGCTCAGAAGCAACCCAGGGGGCCTGCCATATTGCCCTGTGAATGCTCTCTTCCCTGTTCCTTCCTTTAAGCAGACATCCCAGCCAGGTAAGGGCTGTGGCCATTCACTACATGTTTTACTGGAGGTTGCCTCCTTTTTTGGCTGCCCTCCAAAGCTACTGCCACCATTCTGATCATTCACAGCTCTTTCAAGGTGATGAAAATGATCTTTTTTCTATTGTGTCTGCTGCATGCACATTCATGGTGTCTGCTCTACCTCACACCACTGACTTGTGCTCAGAAGCAAAAACATCTGCATTTTTTTTTTCCATTTCTGTGATCCAAACGTAACTGGTCTCACTTCAGACTGACAGCCGTCACTATGCAGGCCAATGCAGTTAAGCAGAGGAGCTCTCTCTTTGTCTCACACACATATCCAGGCATGCACTCACACACCGTATGCCCCACTACCCAGGTCCATATTTTACATGACAAAAATCCAGCTGAATATGATGCATCAAGTAGTGTCAAAGTGGGTTTTGGCCTAATCTGACGATATCTAATTCAGTTTAGTAGGCAGTTACCAAAATTAGTCACTATTAATTCACTTCAAATGTGATGATAGGGTTATGTTTGTTTTTTGGAATTCTAATTACCTTGAATGTGGTTTAAGCTAAGTTTATTGGTTCTAATCACTTGTATTCAGTTTAGTCAGCGGTTTCAAAAATCAGCAATATTCAATTTGGTTTCATCTGTGCTTTAGGCTTATCTGTTTTTGAGGATTCGAATCACTTTTAATTCAGTTTAACCTGCATTTAGTGGTCCTGATCACCTTGAACTTCCTGGGCTTTGGGATTAAGATCTGGTTTTAGGGATTGTAATCATCTTGAATTCACCAGTTTTATTGTTAGGCTTCATACTGTAGATTTCACAGCTTTAGAATCATGCAGGCTTTAGGCATTCTGATCTCCCTATCTATCGATCGTGGAAGTTGGTTTCATCAAGTGTGAGTTGTAGGATTTCAAATAGCTTGCATTTGATTTTGTATGAGGTGTCGACTGGTTTACTTTTGTTTCATCATGGACGGTGAGGAAAAAAAAGCCTTGATATTGAAATTTTCATGAATGTCTGCATTCGGTTCATTACACATTTTCTCTCTGTGCACTCTCTCTTCTTTCAACACATGTAAATGTCCTCTGAGATTGAAAGCTGATATTTATTTCTTTCAAATCTTTTGTGAACCATTTCATCTTGATATGCTGCTCATTTCCCCTAGAATGATAAGCAGAGTATTTAAATTATTTCTTTTATGTGATTTTTAAAGTTTCTCCTCTTGAGTACCTACCAGCTGCTCTTGGGCACAAATCAAAGTTCTATCTTCTTTTGATTAATTCAAAGGTTATCTCTATGGGATAACAAAAGGTTTGCTTTCATTCCATTTTTTTTTTTTATTTGTCACAACTTTATTTCTTCAATTTAAAGGCCAAAATGTACTTTAAAGTCTGCCAATGTTGAAGGGAGGAGCTGGCTGTCTGTGTAAGAACAGTCGCCTGAGGATACTGGACTCGCACCTGCAGCTCTTGAATGGCTGTGGGGATTGGTTTTTAATTTCAAAACATAGATTTTTTTGGACAAATTGGGCTTAGATGGATGGATGAACGGATTAGGTTGGGAGCATACACTTATAATGCATTGTCATACCCACCACACACTGAACCACCTAGATTGGGACCCGAGTGCAACGGGTGTTACGGTGGCTAGAGTACCAATCCTGCCACCACCACCACCCAGTCTTCCCTGTAAGTTGGAGGATTTTCTTGCAGGGCTGGATGCAGTTTAATGTCATATCCAGGATAAAGCAATTTCAGGTTAAGGGCCTTATGGATGGATTTTCTTGTACTTGTGCGGTGGATGTTTTGTCAGTACAGTTGGCAGTTTCTCCCAGATTTCCCTGCTGTAGTGTTGCAGTGGTAAGTCACATAACTGAAATAGGTCAATGTGTGATTACCTTGGGGAGTTGCCCAGAGAAGGAGGATATTTGACTATTTTGACAATAAGGAGGCTAAAGAACTTGTTCTAGCTTCATTAGTCAATTACCATAAGTGCCAGGGGAGAGTATAGGGTGTAGAAAGTGGCTGAAGTTCCTAGGATTCATTCCCTTAAATGAACAGAGGTCACAGACACACAAACAGCACTTGACACGTATTAAAGACACAACCTCTGAGTGGTTTAGCTCAGAAAACCACTGGTCTCATATGAAGAAATATGCAGGGTATGGTATAGAGGATAATGGCCACTGGGAATTTAATTAAGCCAACTGGTATTTCATTGCAGAACAATAAAAATCAATAAAGTAGCATGGGAGTGGAAGGGGGGTACATACTGCCCAGCAGATTCTCTTATTCTGAGGACTATGGAGTAATGCTTATTCACTCAGCTGCCAGAGGAGCATCTTCTGTATCATCATTTTATCTGCCAAAGCCTGCTGCCTCCTGGGTGTACATTTGCAAAAGTGGACGTATAATTAATTGAGCACGCTTAAAACTGGCCTCTGCCACCAATGGTTTGATTATACTCTACAGAACTGAAGAGAGGCAGAAGGCCTGGGAATATAAGGAAATGGGCTGCAAGTTTACTAAAATCTGCAATGGAAAGAGAATGCAAGACGGAAAGAGCGAGCCCTGCCGGGATGTATTTAGGTCAGCGACAGGATGTGCTACACCTCGGGTATGGCTAAAAGGAGGGTAACATTGACTCAGATGGGACAGACTGTCCTATTTTGCGCTCATACAGAGGTATCTTATGGCTATTTTTATCCTGGAAAGCTGGGTTATGCAGAAACATCTGATTCAGGTTGTTAAGAACACCTAGTCCGTATGCACGTCATTCTCCACTGCTTAAAAGATGTAAAAAATGGTGGTTGTGAGCCCAGCACTCAGTATGCCCTAATTATTAAGTTTTTATATAGAGCAGAATATTCACAAATAAGGACATAATCAAAGTTGCACCCAACCAATCATACACTACATCTCATAAGCATATACTGTAAGCCTAAGTGGCTTAGGAGATGGGCTGCAGTCCAATGTTAGATAGGCTAAATCTGCACCAGTGATTCATTGGTGGACCCCAGACTTGCCCGATGTCCAGTAAAAGAAATATGTAGACTACTGTGCTGAACATTTAAGCTGCTGGTAACATCCCCACTGTTAAAGGTATTATAAACATTGGTAATCTAATAAACATGCCTTAGCACCATTCTCCACAAGGTAAACAGCGTAGCTCTGACTTTTGTTATCCACTTCTTCATGCAGGCACTTCTGCTAAGAGTTATAATCCCTCCAATGCTTCCTGTGTCTTTTATATAAGAGGACCAAATAAGCATTCTTAATTTTATATTGTGCCTTTCTATAGTGCACACGATGACAAAGGCATTTTGCAATATATGCAGGTTGGTAAAGTGACATGCTCTGAATTACAAAAGAAGTATTTGACAGGGATGGAACTAGCAACCTTGTGGTTTAAGATACAGCCTATAAACATTACATTTACATTGACTGCCTGATGCCTTGATTCAAGGTGACTGACAACATTTGAGATTTAGTTACATTTCTTTTATGGTTTTCCAATTGCAGCACAGGCAAATGAAATGACTTTCTCTAGGTAACACATTGTCATTTGCGAGATTTGAAGGTCCAAAGCCTTAACCACTGCTCATTCTGATGGTTTCTTCTGATCTTTCTGAATATTTGAAGTCCTTGCACTCTCACAACCATGCAGAGATCTCTGATTCATATAGTCACTATAAAAAGTATTCACACCATTGGAAAATTTCACATTTTATTGTTAAGAACATTGAATCATGATGAATTGAATTTGGCTTTGTGATACAAATCAACAGAGAAAGAGTCTTTAATGTGAATGTGAAAACAGATCACTGCAATGTGGACTAAATTAATTGCAAACATAAAAAAGCTGATCATATAAGTATTGCCTCCCTTTAATATGGCACACCTAAATCCTCACTAGTGCAGCCATTTGGTTTTAGAAGTCACAGAATTAGTTAAATGGAGACCACCTGTCTGGAGTTTCATTTGAATGTAGTATAAATGCGTCTGATATGGAGTGTCCAATATGTGATAAGCTATTATGGTGATTATGGTGACCTAACATACACAATGAAAGCAAAAGAACACTCCAAGCAGCTCCATGAATATGTGCTTGAAGAGCACAAGTCAGGAGATGGAGACAAGAAAATGTGGCTGAATATCCATTGGGAGTCCAGTTAAATTAATCATTAAGAAATGGAAAGAGCATGGCACAACTGAAAATCTGCCTAGAGCAGTCATTTTGCAAAAACTGAGTGATGTTGCAAGAAGACGACAAGTGAAGAAGGCTAGTGAGAAACCTAGAAGAACCCTGAAGGAGTTGCAAGCTACAGTGTCCGAGATTGAAACCGTGCAGACAACTGTTGCCCAGGTGCTTCACTGGTTTCTGTTGAATGGGAGAGTGGTAAAGAGAAAGCCACAGAGTTGTCTAGACGCTGAAGTCAACTGGAACAAGGTTCTGTGGTCTGATGAGGCCAAAATGGAACTTTCTGGCTATCAGACTCAACTCAGCATTACGTGTAAACCAAATACTGCACTTGATCAAAAATTATTATATCATCCGCAACATGACATATGGAAATGGCAACATCAGGCTGCAGAGAAGGTTTGTGAGGGTGGAAGGTAAAATAAATCCAGCAAAATATGGGGAAATCATAGAGGAAACACTTATGCAGTGTGCAAGAAACCTGTGCCTTGGGAGAAGATTTGTTTTCCCCAAGCATAAAACCAACACTCCACAGGAATGGCTTCAAAACATCAATATTAATGTCCTGGAGTGGCCGAGTTAGAATCCAGATCTTAATCAGATTGAGAACTTGTGGCTGGACTTGAAAAGGGTTGCTAATGCATGATCTGAGAGAGCTTGAGCAGGTTTGCAAAGAAGAATCAGGAAAAATGGCACTGGGCAGATGTGCAAAGTTGATAGAGAGAAACATGTACACACAGAATCAAGGCTCTCATGTCTTCCAACGCTGCATTTTACTAAGTACTGACTAGAAGATGGTGAATACTTATGCAATTAATTATTTTGTGTTTTATATTTAGAATTAATTAATTAGAATTAATTTAGACTACTTTACAAAAATCTGTTTTAATTTTGACATTTTTTCTGTTGATCACTGTCAACAAAGCCAAAGTAAATCTAATTCAATGTTGTATGATAATACATATGAAAACCCCCAAGAGTGTGAATACTTTTTATAGTGCCTGTGCCAAAGATCACAAGCCATCTACCCATTGTCTGTTACAGAAGGTGAGAATGGGGTCAGAGATTGACTAGTAGTCCCGGTGTTTAGCGTGAAAGCCCTGCTCCTATATCACCCCAAAAGCTGAGGACAGTTTGACACTCTTCAGCTTTCTTCCCAGTCTCTGTGTGCTTAGGAGGTAGCCAAAGGGTCCAAGTGAGCGTGAAATAATAAAAGATAAGGATTGGAACAAGGCATTATCGCCCATCTCCCTCTTTTAACAGAACAGAAGATTAACCATTCTTTTCCGCCCCAGTCCCAATAGATGCCATCTTTTCTGGTTCGAGATAAAAAATGTCACTTCTGACCCACCCTTGAGGATGCCACTTCCGGCCAACAATGATGACATCACATCCAGTCCACCTTTGATAACATCACTTCTGGCCAGCCATGATGACGTTGTCTGCCCTAGACTTCCTTTCTGCCGCCATTGTTTAAATAACCTTACTGGCTTTCTTGCATTTGTGAAATGTTTTTTTCAACTTTTTGACCACAGTCCAACCCTTTTGAATACTTGGACTGCAAGGCATTATATAGGCATTTTCATGCTTTTTTGCCTTGTTATTTTGTCACATCCCAAATGCTCCAAACAAGTGGAATGTGGACCGGGATATTAAACACAAATCAATATCACTACATTTTCCTAAATAATTTATCTATACCTAGTATTTTTTAAACATTTAGTTAAAGGGGCCAAAGAAAAGCCAGCCAAAGGGGATGCACAAACCAGTGTGTTTCTTCGTGCCACTCCCAAGCCCGGATAAATGGGGAGGGTTAGGTCAGGAAGGGCATTCGGTGTAAAATGTTGCCAAATCAATATGTGGACAACAATACAAATTTCCATACCGGATCTTTCGAGTCCTGGGTTATCGACCGCCACCAGTACTGTTAGCCAACAGGGTGCTGGAGGAAATTGGGCTACTGTTGGCCGAAGGAGAAGAGGGGGAAGAAGTGCCCCAAGGCAGGAGGAGAGGAGGAAGGTTAAGAGAGTGTAACTGAGGATAGGATCTTTGAATATTGGTAGTATGACTGATAAGGGGAGAGTGTTAGCAGATATGATGGAGAGAAGGAAGGTTGATCTATTGTGCGTACAACAGACTAAATGGAAGGGGAGTAAGGCCAGGTCGATCGGAGGTGGATTGAAATTGTTCTATCATGGTGTGGATGGGAAGAGAGATGGGGTAGGAGTTATTCTGAAGGAACAGTATGTCAAGAGTGTTTTGGAGGTGAAAAGAGTGTCAGACAGAGTAAAGATTATGAAGCTGGAAATTGTGATGATGAATGTTGTTAGTGTGTATGCGCCGCAAGTTGGGAGTGCAATGGATGAGAAAGACGATTTTTGGAGTGAGTTGGATAAAGTGATGAACAGTGTACTCAAGGGACAGAAAGTGGTGATTGGAGCGGATTTCAATGGGCATGTTGGTGAAGAGAACCATGGAGATGAGGAGGTGATGGGTAGATATGGTGTCAAGGAGAGGAATCAGGAAAGTCAGATGATAGTGGATTTTGCCAAAAGGATGGGCATGGCTGTGGTGAATATGTATTTTAAGAAGAGTAGGGTGACGTACAAGAGTGGAGGAAGATGCACACAGGTAGATTACATCCCATGCAGAAGAGTCAATCTGAAGGAGATTGAAGACTGCAAAGCGCTGGCAGGGGAAAGTGCAGTTAAGCAGCATAGGATGGTGGTCTTTAGGATGATGTTGGAGATCAAGAAGAGGAAGAGAGTGAGGGCAGTGCCAAAGATCAAGTGGTGGAAGTTGAAAAAGGAAGATTGCAAGGTTGAGTTTAGGGAGAAGGTGAGACAGGCACTGGGTGGTAGTGAAGAATTACCAGAAAGTTGGGAAAATACAGCAGATGTAGTAAAGGTGACAGCAAGAAGGGTGTTTGGTGTGACATCTGGAAAGAGGAAGGAGGAAAAGGAAACCTGGTGGTGGAATGAGGAAATACAGGAGAGTATACAGAGGAAGAGGATGACAAAGAAGAAGTGGGATAGTCAGAGAGATGCAAAAAGTAAACAAGAGTACAAGGAGATAAGGCGCAAGGTGAAGAGCAAGGTGGCGAAGGCTAAAGAAAAGGCGTATGATGTATGAGACGTTGGACAATAAGGAGGGAGAAAAGGACCTGCACCGATTGGCTAGACAGAGGGACCGAGCTGGGAAAGATTTGCAGCAGGTTAGTGTAATAAAGGATAAAGATGGAAACATACTCACAAGCAAGGAGAGTGTGTTGAGCAGATGGAAAGAGTACTTTGAGAGGCTGATGAATGAAGAGAATGAGAGGGAGAGAAGGTTGGATGATGTGGAGATACGTGCAACGGATTAGCAAGGAGGAAGTAAGGACAGCTATGTAGAGGATGAACAATGGAAAGGCCGTTAGTCCAGATGGCATACCTGTGGAATCATGGAGGTGTTTAGGAGAGATGGCAGTGGAGTTTTTAACCAGATTGTTCAATGGAATCTTGGAAAGTGAGAGGATGCCTTAGATGGCTACAAACACAAGAAGAGCTGTTGTCCAAGTTAAAAACATTCAAATTAACTAAGGCTACTATGCCAACCAGAAATCACAATGATAATGGATGCAATAGATTTGATATCTTTAATTTAAAAAAAAAAACACTCACATGAAACATACAACCACAAAAGATTTGTTGTTTGTTATCCAAACTCCTGGACAACCGGAAAGTGCATGATGCTGATCTTTATACCATTGCAAAGATGATGTCGCACACCACTACTTCTGGCTGTGACAAGGTAGCAACCATTTGCAAATACTGCTAAAAATGGCAAAGCCCTTGAGAAAACAAATTTATGTTGCGCCAAGATGTAAAATAAAGACATTTAAAACAACTTTACATCATTAAACCAATTACATAAATAATTTCTACACCTTAGTAGGAAAGAGAAAAGTAAGAAGATACTGTATGTGGAACCAACAATTAAATGTTCCCAATTACAACACTGTCCATGAATCGCCAAGATGAACTAAATTAAGGGTATGACTGAAAATCACTGGAAAAGTTGAGTAGCATCAGGGCTTTAAGGGATGTGCCCTGGGTCACACAGTGAGTTGGAGGTGGGAATTAAAGTGGCAGCCTGGATGTTAAGTCCAGTGCCTCACCCACAATATCCCACTGCCTGTCTCAGTAAGGAATCATCCTGGCCCTTTGTAGTGCTGATTAAAACCAGCCCCTCATTTATTGTACATCATTAATGCTTGTTGAGTATTTAGATATTTTATGAAAGACCTATGTTCGGTATTTTCCTCTAAATATTTTAGTTTCTTAGTTTAGTGTCCCCTGAGTTGATTCATTCCTAATATGTATTATGTACAAATATAATTGCTGGTAATATTTTAGAAAACACCTTTTGACTGAATGAGCTGAGGCAGCAGGTGCGTATTTCGCCCTTTTTAAGTGATCGCCTCTTTGCAGATAAATGAAGCAGAAGACCGACTTTGGCCCTTTCCTATGCCACTTCCTGTGATAACACTATGCACCCTTTTCAAAGGTTAATTGTCTTCTACTTGTTTACAGGGGTGCTTAGTGATAAAAGCAGTGAGTCCATTTGTGGTCTCCAGCTCTTCTTGCAGTGTGCCTTCTTGGGCAGCTACTGTGTAGTTGCATCTCTCCTCAGCCCAGCCTTCATATTTCCTCTTCCCTCTATTCACCTTCTCAAGCTCATGTACATTATTGTATTTCTTTTTGCAGGAGTGTGGTGGTTTCCATCAAACATGGGTCCATTCCTGAGGATTACCTTCAATACGTTTGATCTAGGAACCCTTCAACAGGTCAATGAGATGAGCCCTCCATTCTGTGCTGTTAAGATGAAGGAATCACTCACCACAGGTATGAATCCATTACTCACTTTTACTGTCCAGCGAGTGTTTTTGTCAAGGAGACAACATTTAAAGTTAATAAACCAAAATACAGCACAAACAAAGGAAAGGTCAAAGAAAATGTTTTGAAATGGTTTTGGTTCAGTTGTTGTGTGTACCACAGCTGACTAGAGACACAAGAAATTGTCAGACATAAACCAGTAGAATGTGTGGCTTGATAGTGAACTATAATATAGAAGGGATTCCTAGGAACACAGATGGCACTTCAGTGGTACAAGACAGGGTTATGACCTGTCAGGAGCCAGTGAGAGAGAGAAGGAGTGCCACTAGGGATTGATTAAATTGTTTAATTTGAATTAATGTTTTTAAGCAATGTTCAAACATAAAAATCATGATTTATTTATTTTTAACTGAATGGTACAATTAAACAGTCAAACATACACTTTAGTTCTATCAGCTGGCCACAAGTGTACAGTCATAACATCACTGCAAAGAATTCGACAGGTGGCGCCTCTCTTATGAATGAGGTATAGTTCCAAAGTCATCATCGGGAATTAGTTTGGCTATGAAAGATCAACTGTCGGTCAAACTAATGTAAAATTGACAATTTGCAAAAAGACAGTAACAGTTAAATGTGGCAGAAAATCCAGTTTGTTTCAACATTTTAAACAGAAACAGCAGAATGGAACGAGTGCGAGAAACCATGGGACTAAGGTAAAAAAAACCTATCTGAGAACTTCAGTGTATTTTTCGCACTGCTTCAGTATGAACTGCACAAGAAATGCTCCTTGTGAAATATCTCATTAGGCAGCGTGATTGCATTAAGAGCAGAGAATGCCGTGTCTGGAACTGGTGAAGTAGAATGCTATAGGTGTCCATCACGCCTTCTTACCCTGTAACGGTGGCTAGGCCATGGTGGGGGAGTAGAACGATCAGGCTATCTGAAACAGGCGTATTAGAGTGCACTTGGAGGAAGTGACGCCTCTATAGGCAGGTCACTGCGGACACCTGTAGTCACAATCTGCATGTGGTTTAGGTGACCTGGGCAATCCTGAGCAATGCTGAGGGATTAGTTTATTTCAATTTTTTCCACTTCTCCTATTCCATACTATACTCCACTTGCTTATGTTTCACCAGTAAGGAGCCACAAGTGGGTAAAAGAACAAAAGTACCAATTGGCTAGACAGAGAGTCCGAGCTGGAACAAATGAGCAGTAGGTTAGGGTGATAAAGGATAATGATGGAAATGTACTCACAAGCAAGGAAAGTGTGTTGAATAAATGGAAACAGTACTTTGAGAGGTTTTGAATGAAGAGAAAGAAAGAGAGAGAAGGTTGGATGATGTAGTAATAGTGAACCAGGAAGTGCAATGTATTAGCAAGGAGGAAGTAAAAACAACTATGAAAAGGATGAAGAATGGGAAAGCTGTTGGTCCAGATTACATACCTGTGGAAGCATGGATGTGTTTAAGTGAGATGGTAGTGGAGTTTTTAACCAGTTTGTTTATGGAATCTTGGAAAGTGAGAGGATGCCTGAAGAGTGGTGAAGTGTACAGGTGCCAATATTTAAGAATAAGGGGATGTGCAGGGCTGTTGTAACTACAGGGGGATAAAATTGATGAGATACAGCATGACGTTATGGGAAAGAGTAGTGGAAGCTAGGTTAAGAAGTAAGGTGATGATTAGTGAGCAGCAGTATGGTTTCATGCCAAGAAAGAGCACCACAGATGCAATGTTTGCTCTGAGGGTGTTGATGGAGGTATAGAGAAGGTCAGAAGGAGTTGCATTGCATCTTTGTGGACCTGGAGAAATTATATGACAGGGTGCCTCAAGAAGAGCTGTGGTATTGTATGAGGAAGTCGGGAGTGACAGAGAAATATGGAAGAGTTGTACAGGATATGTACGAGGGAAGTGTGACCATGGTGAGGTCTGCGGTAGGAGTGATGGATGCATTCAAGTTGGAGGTGGGGTTACATCAGGGATCAGCTCTGAGCCCTTTCTTATATGCAATGGTAATGGACAGGTTGACAGACGAGATTAGATAGGAGTCCCCATTTACTGTGATGTTTATTGATGACATTGAGGAGACCCTGGAGAGGTGGAGATATGCTCTAGAGAGGAGAGGAATGAAGATCAGTAGGAACAAGACAGAATACATGTGTCTAAATGAGAGGGAGGTCAGTGGAATAATGAGGATGCAAGGAGTAGAGTTGGTGAAGGTGGATGAGTTTAAATACTTGTGATCAACAGTACAGAGAAATGGGGATTGTGGAAGAGAGGTGTAAAAGAGAGTGCAGGCAGGGTGGAATTGCTAGAGAAGAGTGTCAGGAGTGATTTGTGACAGACGGCTATCAGTAAGAGTGAAAGGGAAGGTCTACAGGACGGTAGTGAGACCAGCTATGTTATATGGTTTGGAGACGGTGGCACTGACCAGAAAGCAGTAGACAGAGCTGAAGATGGCAGAGCTAAAGATGCTAAGATTTGCATTGGATGTGACAAGGATGGATAGGATTAGAAATGAGTACATTAGAGGGTCAGCTCAAGTTGGATGGTTGGGAGACAAAGTCAGAGAGGCGAGATTACGTTGGTTTGCACATGTGCAGAGGAGAGATGCTCGGTATACTGGGAGAAGGATGCTAAGGATAGAGCTGCCAGGGAAGAGGAAAAGAGGAAGGCCTAAGCGAAAGTTTATGGATGTGGTGATAGAGGACATGCAGGTGATGGGTGTAACAGAACAAGATGCAGAGGACAGAAAGATATGGAAGAAGATGATCTGCTGTGGTGACCCCTAACAGGAGCAGCCGAAAGAAGAAGAAGAAGAGTTAAAGGGGCCAAAGAAGCTAGAATCAAACCTTTTTTCACTCTTTTCAGATATTTTGTATAATTGCACATTATTGTTTTAACATGAAAGTATATCTGGACTACAAAATGATTGAATAGAGTCCACTGCATCAGTTGTACTCTATTGCTGACCAGCATTCAACAATGTTTTTGAAATGTTTGAACTTTAGCTACAGAAGGTGCTAACATTTATGTCTAGACTGACAGTTGAAAACATGTTTTTATTCTTTTTTAAAATTCTTTTGATAAAGCCACCTGTTGTGGTCAGAGTCCTAGGTGGTATCAATGAGGGTTTCAATTTCTTTAAAGGTCACCCATTACCGACTGTGCTGTTGCATTTAGATGTTGCTTTGAAGAACCCAAAGAAGTGCAGGCACAGACTCCTGGGTGTCTTTCAGTGTCTTTAATCTGGACAGAGCTGCTCACATAAATAAAGAGGTCCACAGGCTCTTATGTTGAGGCTGCAGGTGAGCCTTTACATTTTAGCCCAGTGTTTATGTCAGTGCATATTGCACCAGGCACAATCTGAAGGTCAAAGCCAGGGATGAAGGTGTAAGCGCGTGTGTCTGTGTGGGTCGACAGGTTTTGCTTTTAATATGCTGACAGATTTTTAAAGACATGCCTTCACAAAGATAATCTCTCCAAAAACCTGGGGCCATCCCCTATGTTTAAAATCTGTTTTTCTTATTTTTTTATGTGCCTGTTCTTTTCTTTTTTTTTAAACTCAATTTGTCATCCTTCAACTTTTATGGCATTAGATTTGAGACAGACATAGGAATCTGAAATGCAAATAAATTGAAATTGTCTGGGAAGTCCCCATATGTATAAAGGAGTCTCAAGTGTGCATGTGTGTTTTACTTAAAGCATTCATGGAATTTGACTGTGGGAACAAGTGTCAAAATATGACATTGATTCTACCGAGTGAAAGAGAGAATTTCAAACACATTTTACATTCAGAATGCAGAACTTTAAAGGGCAGAAAAAAATCAAAACTGCTAGCTGCAGCACCACAAGAGCAGATCTTTTAACCAACAAGACTACCTTTTCTATGGATTCATCCAAACTTATCAAATCTCAGCTTTACCTTTATAATAAAGAGAGTGCAAAACTGATCAGCTGAATATTCACAGGGCCTTAATTATTAAACTAAAACAAAGAGTGTGCTCTTTCTGGCTATTTAATAATTCACAGTTCTGTATTATTCACTTACACTTCTGCAGAAACTCTTTCTTTTCTTATTAATATATCTATTTTAAAGGGGTGCCTAAATGGCAAGGCCACTACCAGATTGGCACAGGGCAAGAGTCAGTCAGCAAACAGTCTCCAATGTAGAGAGAAAATAACACTGGCAGCAGCAGGAAAGGTACGTCAGTGTGGAAACAAAAGGGCATTTAAGAGGTGGGAATCCGTACATATGTGATGAAGATGGACAACAGGGAAGAATACCAGTGTAAGTGGAAGGGAGAAAGTAAGACCAAGGAGCAAACTCCCCCTTGCCACAAAAGGGCTAAATGTCCCAGGACTGGAAGTGTGGGACCATACTGTCCATGAGAGAGGGCAGGCAGCTGAGAAGTTATGTGAAGATTCATCCCTAGATGGGCAATTGAAGGCTCAAGGCTCCAAGCACACCAGTCATCGTTACAGGCAGTTCTAAGCTGACAGCCATGGAACAAAATGAAGGCCAGCCATGATCCTGGAGGTGGTCCCTAGTCTAAGTGAGAAGTGATTAAAAGGTGAGATTTACAAATTTTCTCTTCACTGGGGGTTAGGCTTCGGATTAGGGTTAGGGTTAAGTCTGGAGGAGAGTAGGAAAAATCAGTATCAGAATACTTTATTAATCTGAAAGGAAATCACTTATGTTATAACTGTATGGATAAACAAAGGCACATGTAACATTAAGTATAAAGTAAAATAGAACATAAAATATCAAAATAAACTACAATAAATCCTTATTTACTATGCTCTAGAGGTATGTGGTAAATTAAATATAATAGATACTACATATCTGAGTTACTTACCAAAATCCGTAGCTTACTAAACAGAATAGCATACTATGCAGGAAGTGTTTTTCACATAATGATATTACACATATAGGTGAAATATTGCAACATTTTGAGAAAAGAAAATAGTCAAATGGTACGAAGGGGACCAATAGCGAGTGAGAAGAGGGCTGCTTTCCTGTAGTATGGTGGTGGACATGAATGTGGCTAGACAGACAAAGGAATATGGGATGTTCTTTGCTCCAAAGAAGCAGCTGGTTTTCTGTACTTTATATTTATGTCAAAATTATTTCTCTATTTATTCTTCAATTAGTCATATCTTTTGTGATGGACTTTCTTTTTATAAAAGCTCTTACACCAAGCTAGCTACGAGATGAAGAATACAGTGGTGTGAAAAACTATTTGCCCCCTTCCTGATTTCTTATTCTTTTGCATGTTTGTCACACAAAATGTTTCTGATCATCAAACACATTTAACCATTAGTCAAATATAGCACTAGTCAACACAAAATGCAGTTTTTAAATGATGTTTTTTATTATTTAGGGAGAAAAAAAAACTAAACCTACATGGCCCTGTGTGAAAAAGTAATTGCCCCCTGAACCTAACAACTGGTTGGGCCACCCTTAGCAGCAATAACTGCAATCAAGCATTTGCGATAACTTGCAATGAGTCTTTTACAGCGCTCTGGAGGAATTTTGGCCCACTCATCTTTGCAGAATTGTTGTAATTCAGCTTTATTTGAGGGTTTTCTAGCATGAACTGCCTTTTTAAGGTCATGCCATAGCATCTCAATTGGATTCAGGTCAGGACTAGGCCACTCCAAAGTCTTTATTTTGTTTTTCTTCAGCCATTCAGAGGTGGATTTGCTGGTGTGTTTTGGGTCATTGTCCTGTTGCAGCACCCAAGATCGCTTCAGCTTGAGTTGACGAACAGATGGCCGGACATTCTCCTTCAGGATTTTTTGGTAGACAGTAGAATTCATGGTTCCATCTATCACAGCAAGCCTTCCAGGTCCTGAAGCAGCAAAACAACCCCAGACCATCACACTACCACCACCATATTTTACTGTTGGTATGATGTTCTTTTTCTGAAATGCTGTGTTCCTTTTACGCCAGATGTAACGGGACAGTTGCCTTCCAAAAAGTTCAACTTTTGTCTCATTAGTCCACAAGGTACTTTCAATAAAGTTTCGGCAATCACTGAGATGTTTCTTAGCAAAATTGAGACAAGCCCTAATGTTCTTTTTGCTTAACAGAGGTTTGCGTCTTGGAAATCTGCCATGCAGGCCATTTTTGCCCAGTCTCTTTCTTATGGTGGAGACGTGAACACTGACCTTAATTGAGGCAAGTGAGGCCTGCAGTTCTTTAGACGTTGTCCTGGGGTCTTTTGTGACCTCTCGGATGAGTCGCCTCTGCGCTCTTGAGGTAATTTTGGTCGGCCGGCCACTCCTGGGAAGGTTCACCACTGTTCCATGTTTTTGCCATTTGTGGATAATGGCTCTCACTGTGGTTCGCTGGAGTCCCAAAACTTTAGAAATGGCTTTATAACCTTTACCAGACTGATAGATCTCAATTACTTCTGTTCTCATTTGTTCCTGAATTTCTTTGGATCTTGGTATGATGTCTAGCTTTTGAGGTGCTTTTGGTCTACTTCTCTGTGTCAGACAGCGCTTATTTAAGTGATTTCTTGATTGAAACAGGTGTGGCAGTAATCAGGCCTGGGGGTGGCTACGGAAATTGAACTCAGGTGTGATACACCACAGTTAGGTTATTTTTTAACAAGGGGGTAATTACTTTTTCACACAGGGCCATGTAGGTTTGGATTTTTTTTCTCCCTAAATAATTAAAACCATCATTTAAAAACTGCATTTTGTGTTTACTTGTGTTATATTTGACTAATGGTTAAATGTGTTTGATGATCAGAAACATTTTGTGTGACAAACATGCAAAAGAATAAGAAATCAGGAAGGGGGCAAATAGTTTTTCACAGCACTGTATATCCACAGGTGTGCCTGTGTCATGTGGCCTAGATGTAAAGGTTAAGAACGTTTTCCAGGAAAAAGCTTCTGCAGTCCCAAGTTTCTCTGTAACATTGAAGTGCTTATTGTAGCTATACTTGACATGGAGTATCGTGCGTTTTTTCAGCTATATTTGGTCTCTTACAGAATAAGTAACACCTGCCTTTACTTAGAGGGTGTGGGGCAGTGCTGCTCACGATACTTGGCTTTTCTTGGCAGGTATTTAAGGTAAATGCTGACTTCACAAGGAAGTAAAGTTACTATGTGCTACTGCTACTTCTATTGTTTCTGAGATTGCCTGCTTATCTTAAGGAAAGTATGACGTGGTGTTCACCATTACATACACGACAAGTAGCTGGCAAAAAGGTCAGCTACCTCCCAGAACTGTACGGCATGTCAAAACAGGAGAGATCCCCTTCAATACAAAACTCCAGGCAGTGGGCGTGTCAAGTCATGTGCCTGTGACTAAACATTCTTCGACTCCTCAGCGGGACTATAAATGAGAAGAAGATAATTTTAGACTTCAAAGCTGCTGAATGAGGGACATTGGCTAAATGGGCATTGTGAAATGCAAAGATATTCTGCCACAACATGACAATTAGCAACCACTAAGATAAATGGTGGAAGGTAGACAGAAATTAGAAAATCTCATTCTGGTGGGCTTTTATTGCCCTATGTAGCAATGATACTGGAATTAGAGTCTGTAAAATATTGCATCTTCCTAACTGCTTTTAAGAAAACCTAATTTAAACTTGCCATTTTTCCCTTGAAGAGAAAATACTTTAATGAAACATTCAATGTATAAAACAACAGCAACTGTATTATAGAAGTGCAATGTATCAAATAGCACATGCTGTTTAACTCAAAGAGTAAAATCTTCTCAAATGTAGGCTAAACTCTGCCTACGTAGCATAGTTTCCTTTTAACCTTTGGATGTTTTTATCTTTGGCCTCTGCGCTACACAAAAGAACATTATACATCCCTAACTACTGGCAGGGTGGATGGTGGGGTGTGAGTGTTGGGTGGTTAGCTTCTTGCTTAATGTAATTCACACAAAAAGACCACATGTGTTGCCTTCATCTCCCCTTATTTTCTCTTTCTCTCCTTCTAAGATGTCTTTTTCAACAGTAAGCCCTCCTATATTCTCTTAACTGACCTAATCACCAGCAGTTATTAGCTTTATAACTCCTACATGAGCCACATTTCTGAATCCATCACCCCTGTTTAGGGATGTCCTACAAACCTACTAATGCGCAGTTTGCCCTTGTGACTTCTGGGTATACTTCACCTGTAAGATCTCCTTTACATTTCATTGCAGGAACCCACATGTTGTGATTTCTGGGTGCTCTGATCTCTTCTGTCTTAAGTAGGATTTCACCAATGCTTTGAGCTTCACGTTTCACATCATGAAGACCTTTTGAGATGGTAGCGCTGGACTATGAGTCTTCTTGTGATAGACCACCTGGACACACTGCTATTTGCCTATTGGACAAAAATTGGCATGGAAGATGCAATTATCCATCTGCTCCACAAGGCTTATTCTCACCTGAACAAAGCTGGCAGCACCGTGAGGACGATGTTCTTTGATTTTTACAGTGCCTTCAGTACCATTCATCCATCCCTGTTAAAGGGTAAACTCAGAGATATGCAGGTAGATGAACCTATGGAGTCCTAGGTAATGGACTATCTGTCTGACATATTACAGTTTGTGAGACTCAAGGACTATGTCTCTGATGTGGATGTGAGCAATACTGGAGCACCACCAGGAGCAGGCCTATCTGCTTTTCTCTTCACCCTGTACACGTCAGAGTACAAATATAACAGCAGGTCATGTCACTTGGAGAAATTCTCAGATGACTCTGCACTTACGGGTTGTATTTATAAATTGGATGAGACAGAGGAGAGGAGTCGGGGGGAATACTTTGTTTCTTTGTACAGAAAGAATTGCCTGCAGCTTAACATCAGCAAAACCAAGGATTGACTTTCGCAACCCAAAGAACCTCTATGTTCAGTCACTATTCAGGGAGTGGATGTACAGATGGTCCACTCCTACAAGTACTTTGGGGTCCACATCAAAGACGGTTCGTTGGACTCGTCACATAACACAGAGGAACTATATAAGAAAGGTTAGAACAGGCTCTTCTTCATTGGGAGACTGTGTTCTTTTAATGTGGGCAGTGACATCCTTCACCTCTTCTATAATTTTGTGATGGCCAGTGTGATTTTGCACCCTGTGCTGTGCTTGGCTAGTAATATCACTTCAAGAGAGGCCCACTGAATCAACGGGCTGATTAAAAGGGCCAACTCAGTTATAGGATGCACTCTGGAGCCCCTGGAGGTAGGAGGGGCTGAAGGAGAGAATTCAAACAAAGCTGAGTGCCGTTATGAGCAAAGCTACACATCCTCTCTCTGACACATGAACACTGAGGACTTTCGGCATACAAATTATACAGCAGAAGTGTCTATCTATCTATCTATCTATCTATCTATCTATCTATCTATCTATCTATCTATCTATCTATCTATCTATCTATCTATCTATCTATCCATCTATCTAGGAAAATGTCCCCAGGGCACAAATAAAGTTCTATATATCTAAAGTAGAAAAGGATGAAGCTACTGTGCCAATGACAGTACCTGAGGTAAAAGTGGCATATCTGTATGTGTCAGATTAGCACTTTTCCTAAAACACCATGGAATGCGTATTTCTTTCATCAGCCAAACATCTGAACTTGTAAAATAAATGGACAAAAGGCATTAAAAGAGTTGTGATCCTGCCCTGGGATTCTCCTTTTAATGGAGCATGAGGCAGGTGTCAGCCCCGGATGGCAGGCTATGCCATAACATAGATACTTTCACAAACACACATTCACTCAGAAATAGTTAATACAGGGTGGTCAATCAATGCACCACAGACAGTAGATTTAAACTAGACTACCCAGATAAAACCCATATACAGAGTTACTGGGCTATTATTTTGAAACCAGAACTCTGGAGTTGTGAGACAGCAGTGCTATGCATTGGGTCAACATACTGCCCTTACAGCAGCCGTAGCACGTACAATTTAGAACACGTCATTCATCTGAAGCTACGCATGTTTGGGTCCGGCAAGTACTTGGATAGGAGATCATCTTGGAAAAGGTTGGGTTTCTGCTGGATGAGGTGTTGGTGAGGCCAGCAGGGGGTACATACCCTGTGGTCTGTGTATGGCTCCCAATGCCCCAATGCAATGATGGGGACTCTGTGCTATAAGAAATTAAGTGAGCTGTAAACTGAGGTCCTGACTCTCTGTGGTCATACAACATTCCTGAGCAGGGTGTATCCCAATGTCCTGGCTAAACCGCCCACCACAGCCTGGTCATCCTGGCCCCCTAATCATACCCTGCCTCTAAGCTAACTATTTCTCTCACCCCTTCACTTCCTAATGGCAAATGTGCAGTGAGCATACTGGCACAAGAATGGCTACCATTGAATCAATCAGGTGGAGGCAAAACATTAGTGGTTATTGAATCTCCTTCCCACTGTCTATGTAAAGCATTTTGAGTGTTTAGAAAAGCATCGTGTAAATCTACCAATCTATATACAGTCTGTACTGACTAGCAGTATAAGGGGATTAACAAGTCCAGAGCTTCACATTTAGTTTATCAATATGTGTGAAGGCAGGTAAATTCCTTCCTAGTCATGGGACAAGTCAGTGGCTGGGAATAAGCCAGTAATCCACTTCTTACAATCCACTTGCTAAGTCACTATAGGGTACACTGCTTACACCCTAACAGGATTTCACAACAGAATTTTGACAATAAACAGCAAACAGACATCCTTCAATGTATGTATTCTTCAGGACATACCCCCTCTTTGTGGGAGTGTCTTTTCAAAGCATGTCCTTGTATGTCACACATAATTTTCTCCAATTTGGGGAAAACTTTAGACAATGAACTTTACAATGTGAGGTGAGACAGTGGGCGGTGCTGCGTGGATTCCCAGTTGCGTGGATTCCATGTTATCTGATCCTATGCCACCTACTGTACCTAATATTCGCTCCCCTCCATGCAGAGTGTCTTCAGGCAAGAATAATTGTCAAAAATGCGACAGATAAGAATCAGTGTCAGAAAAAGATGAATGTTAAAAATGAAATCAATGAAGAAGCTGGCGCCTGTTTCGATGCCATCAGACAGGAAACGAGGTGTACAACAATCTATCACAGCACACCTATAATGTGTATAGTCACTAAGAAACCAAACAGCATGATATTGGACATCGAACCTTATATACGCAATTTATGAAATAAATAAATACATAAGCGGTATACTATAGAAAATCTAGGAAAACAAATATATTGAAACTGCAAGGTCGTCTCATCTCGCTCATTTTTGAACCTCACGTGATCAAGTCTAGGATTTCACAAGACCACAAACCTGTTTGTCCACAGTCTTTCGGGAATCCTGTCACATGCTGAGTTCAGATACAGACGTTAGGACAAGTGGAATATCCCAGTTTTTTTTTGTTATCAGTTTAGTCCTTGTTCCGAAGACAAGTCTTTGCCAACAGTATTCACCAAAGGAAAGAGATTAATGTTTTGGTAATGTTTAACTCTACGGGAGTTTCTCATTTGTATTGGATTCTTGTCTACAGATAATGATGATTTAATTAGCTGATAAACAGAGAGGTCGGGTGTTTGCAGTGTCCACAGAAATCATATTGTGTGTGAAATGCAGAGTTCGCAAGTTATGTCAGACGAACATCATACCCAAAGTTGTACAGACATTTAAAATTTAGATTATAAGCGCTATATGTCTCTTTGACATGTGGCTGCAAGTAAACCATAAACTTTTTGAAAACAGGGGGACTGTAAGCTAATAAAATGCAATTATTCGTGTAAAACATAGGTTTGGAAAAAAATTATCGATTTTAGGTAAACACTCTTGTTATCGGCACAAATTGCTCAATAGGACAATTACACTACATCGGTTAAAAATACCGACTTGTATTATGTGATAATTAGATAACCGTCAAGCAAAAATTAGTTTGTACTGGGTTAAAAAAAAGGGAATGTACGAGGGACGTTTAAAAAGTCTACGCACTTTTCAAACACTATTTATTAAGAATTTCAAAAACAAACTACATCTCTTTTCAACATAGTCATCTTAGTTTGCGATGCAATTTTCCCAGCGTCGTACCTGCTTTTTAATGCCCAGTCGCTACGAAAATATAAAAGTGCGGACGTCCCTCGTAAATTTAAATTTAAAAGAATGAATACTGATAAGTTAATACTTGGCCGTTTTGACCATGAGCTCTATCAGAAAGCGAGGTAACAATAACGCAAAACAAACAGCTCACAAGAAGATAATTCAGACAAAATTCACCGGTCCCGATAATCACTTCCAGTTTTGAGGTGGGTTGGAGCCTGTCCCTTTAACACTGGACATAAGGCAGGAAGGAAGAATCCCTGAATAGACTGGCGACACAGCCACACCACATATAAATAATAACCTAAACTAAAACAATAATTTATCGATACAATACACAATCATGAAAAATAAATGGCGATAAGTGAATGGACGTTATGAAGAGTCACTGAGCTACGAATATCAGTGGTATTGACATTCAATGATATAACACTAACGCGGACCGATGAGTCAGTCATATATTTAAGTAATGTTTCTCAGAAGTGAAGTTGTGCCAGTAAGTAAATAATATATATATATGATGAATAATCGAAACTTTTTCTGTTCATGTTGATTGCGCCTCCTGTGGAATAAAAACAACTGCTCGTGTATTTAACAACATAAACTTACTGGTCAGGACCTCTCCTATATATTCTTAAAAATAAAGGTGGCAAAGTGGTTCTTCAGAGCGATGCCATAGTGGGGAACCATTTTTATTTCACGCGAAAATCATCCACGTAATGTTTTTTTAGATATAACTTTTATTTATTTAGATCTGTAACATATTCCATAAATAACCATGATGATGATAAAATATTAAGGGACTCTAGATTTAAAAAGGAAACCTGCAATAACTCTGACTAAGTTCAGGTTTTCTTGACCTGTTAACATCCTGCTAGGTAGCCTAGCGTACATTATAATATTTCTGGTTTGTCCGCTTGTTAAGTCTAAATAACCAATTTCATACGCAAACAGCCCTTCCCAGAATTAAATGTCTCTTTATCAAGCAATGGTTCTACACAGAACGACACAGCTCAGCAAAATGCTCTTCTGGGACCATTGGTTTTAAGAGTGAAGCCGATACGGGTAACTGCCCAATCTGAAATACTTCTGGTAGGGTTATGCGCGATTATTAAGATAACAATCAAATTTACGCAGTCTGCTGTCAAACTTTACACACACACACATATATAATATATATATATATATATATATATGAACAGTCTAGAGAGGCTCATTGTGAAGAATGAGGAAACCATTAAAATACAGTGATTTAAGGGAATCTTCTTGAACTCCTCTACCAATGCTGAGCCATACAAGGTGTGACATTTTGCATTTAACTTGTAGCAGGATTTAGACAAACTGGTGGTATGGGATGGGAGGAGTCTTGTAAATTTATTATAACTTTGCCATAGTTGTCATAGTAGCCTGCTAGCGTCGGGAGGTTCTAGTTTATTGCAAGTACTAAGACTGGATTCTTGTATGAATATTTAAAAAAAACAGATTTTTAAAATGATCTCCGCTTGAATATTTCTTTATAGGTAGTCTGTGGGTCAGGTTAAGTTACGTTCATTAGTATACAGCATATTGTATTAGTACATACAGTACCTCTATGTGACACGCATCGATCGCATCGATGATATTGCATTCTACACGTACGAATTTTATTAGCTTAACATTAACACTTTAACAAAGACTGTTTAAGGATTTTCACTTGTAAAGTACCAATAACAGCTGTTTCATATTACAAATGTACATCTATGAGAAAAATTTAGGCATCTGGGAGCTTTACATAGAACTACATGTTATAAATACAGTTTCTATATACTTTCGATGAAACTCACAACTTCAGACTGTCACACTCAACCGCTTCTTTAGGCCCCACGAAGAGCAAGCAAACCAACCCCCTTCGCTAAACGACTCCTCCCTCTCCAGGTGCGGTATGTAGCTGTTTGTAACGCGCCAATTGAGCACCTGGCGATGATGCTCCGCCCCAAATCGGCTCCTCTACGCTCCGCCTCTGCGAGTAAGCTGCTCCCCCTCCTCTCCCGCCCCCATCGCAGCTCTCTACTAGCATTCCGCCTCGCTGTACTTCCTTAAACAATTAACTGCGAAGAAAGTCGGTGTGCAGGGAGCTAGAAGGAGACAGTAAGTCTAGCCGGGACCAACGGAGTCCCTCGCTGCTGCTTACAACTACCTCTACTTTTAAAGATCAGAAGGTGAGTTTTATGAAACTGTAAATATTTAATTTTGTCGTTCACGTCAGCGATCGTCTCGTCGCCCCGAACTTGAACCAGAGGGACTAGGAACTTGGCGGGCTCGGCCTGGTGGGGATCGCGGGAGGAGTGTATTTTGAACTGAAGAACCTTCTCTGTGCGCCACCTCGGCAAAGAGTAGGGATACGTGTCAGCCCCACGCCCCCCGATTTTTGCTTGTAACAAAGGCGACTTTGTCCACGGTGTCTGGAGGGATGCGGGCTTTGCCCTCTGTCCGCACAGGTGCGATCAGCACCGCTCCGCCGGTTCCTTGGTTGACTTTGACGTGTCGCGTGTGGACCTGGTATGTTGTCTCCGCTTCAAGTCTTTTATTCAGCGTTTGTTTTCAGACAGGGAAATATTTTTTTTTAATTACGAAGGACAGTTTCTTCATGTTTGCATTTTTGACAAACTATGGAACTTTTTTACTTTTTAGTCAGAAGAATCGATTGCTTTAAATTTTCCGGGTTTTTGGGATGACTGATTACTTGCTTATAGTTTGGTGGTGTTAATGAATAGGCAGATGGGACGTCTAGAGATGAAGTATATGTTGAATTCCTGGCATGATATCTGTAGGGGGTAGCATTTACAAACACACACATGTACTGTACATTTATTTATATATATTTTGTTAAGTTTATCCATTCACTTGTTTGGCTTTCACACAAGGTGATTTAAACATTTCAAATGTTTACATTTCTTTTTTTTTCAGTTGGAGCCCAGTCAGATGAAGTGGCTTGCTCATGGTCATACAGTGTCAGTAGTGCGATTTGAACCAAGAACCTTAGGGTCTGAAGTCCAAAGCCTTAGCCACTAAGACACACTGCCTTCCATTTTTTTAGTGGTTAACACTTTGTAAATAATTGAAATTGGCTTCCTGCTTTGTTATTCTGCATTGTTTTACCTGCTCAGGTTTTCACAGTGACAAACTGATGCTTCACTTCTGCTTTGTCATCTCAGAGTTGCTTCTCTAGCTTATCTATGTCACTGGGGTAAGCAAGCACATGTCGTCCACTGCTATGAACAATCCATTCATTCTTAGAGTTATGTCTATTGCAAAGTATTGTGGTGAAATGGAGCTTGTGTCTGTACCATTGTTTTGCCAGCCCTGACCCTTCCATTGTGTACTAATTTATAGTTGCCAATGGCCAGTAAAGACTCCTCAGTTAACCCAGCTGTACGCATTTTGGCCTTATGAGAGGACATGATTTGAAACAATCTAGAGGTGAACATTACTCAAGTTTGAAAACACTCACTCCCAAACACCACTGTGGTTAACTGTTGATGCCCTTTTAAAAATGGCTGTAGTACACTGATGAGGTATCCTTGTTGTTTGTGAAGTCCTTCCCCACTCCCCACCCCCACTTAAAATGGAAGTAATTTCCATGGGTGTGACTATTTTTCTTTAAGAGTTAATACCCTTGTTATGATGGTCTCTTTCTTCACCTGGGCAATTTGAGTCAGATGTGATTTATTTGCATGGTGAGGTACAATATGCTGTTTTACTCAGGGGCCATGTGTGTGTGTGCCATGCAGTGTGCTCTAAATTTTTTAAAATAAGTGCTTTGACTGTGTCTTGTTCCTTGAAGGTCTTTCAGAAGGTGAGAAGCTGAAAGACAGGTTTGCCTGCTGTGAGTCTGAATATATATTTGACCCTTTTCGATTTCACCAGATCCAAAGGAAAGTGCAGTTCAAATTCCTTCTGTCTAAAACCGCACCACCAGGTAATGTATGTGTTTCTGAGAATGTGGATTGTGTTCCCTGTCCATGACTTCCTTAACAGGACATTGTCATTTGTGTCTCATTTGATTGGCTAATTTTGCTGCCGGCAGTTTCGTTCTGCATCTTATGAGTGATTCTCCTGTTGGAGTGTCCCCTGCTGCCGCTAGTGTCTCTTAAGTAGGTAACCTATATTGTGTTCCCTGCGTCAGTTTAGCAGTGACTCATACTCGTCTCTTCTGCAGTCTGACATTTGTGTTGATTAATCGTGCATTGGTGGTGCAGGTAATCTCACTTCATCTTACTTCTGACTCGTTCTTGCAGGTAATTTTGTCTTACCTTACAAGTGAGGCCAATCACTCCTTTTGTAACTTTTTTTAACGTTTCAGATTTTTAAGTAGACCTTACAAACTTTGCATGCTTGATGAATAATATGCCGTAATATGTAGTCTGAAAGTAATGTATTTGTTTAGGATGGCAGTCTTCAAGTTTTGTTTCTTTCGTTTGGAAATAAAGTGAACTTTTGTAAAGCTGAACTCTCTAAAAGCATTTGAAGACTTGAATCAAATGCCAGTGTTTTTCCTTGAACAGCTTTCGTTCTGCAGCCTTAAGTGTGATGTGTATTGCAGGTCAAAGTACAGGGGCAGGCTTTGCTCCTATAGTGTGTTTGGCGCAGTAGTGCCCCTTGTAGAATTCTTCGTAGCTGCGCTTGCAGAATGTGATTTGAGTGTAGAGGTCAGCAATACTGCATCAGTGCCGCAGAGTCCTGGGTTAAGTTGTAGCCCAGTCATTGTCTGAAATCTTTGGGTTTGTTCTTCTTATATATGTATCAGTTTTTGTCGAGATAATAATATTATTATTAAGTTTTATTTATGTAGCATTATTCATACACTAAGGGACACTTTACAATTCAATACACACAATAACAAGACAGTAGAAATTACATACATGAAAAAGAATAATACTCATTGAAAAGATGTGCTTTTAACAGAAGTTCGAAATTAATAATAGATTTTTCCTTGCAAAGGCTAAAAGAGGGAGAGAATTCCAAATTTTAGGGGCTATCACTCTGAAAGCTCTGCCACTCATAGTTACTAACCTTTATTTAGGTACAGTGAGTAACTTAGCGTCCAATGATCGTAATGTACTTCCTTTTACATCCCAAAGATGGAAAAGTTTGGTTAACTGACAGTTCTAAAATGTCCACTTATCAGTCTGTGTGTGTGTGTGTGTGGACCCTATGGTGAACTGGAGTGCCCGGCATTGTTGGTTTCAGCTGTACACCCGATGCGGTCAGGGTGGACTCCATCCATTAATCTACCTGATAATGGATTGCTGATGCATGCAAATCAAAGCGCAGAAAACACCTGTTGTGACTGAATTCTAAATATCAGTGCTGTTATATAACACTTTTGTATTTGACTTGGAAAAAAAGTTTATGAAGTAAAAGCCTTCACTCTTTTCTCCTGTTTAGGTTGTTAAACTGCCATGTAATGTATGGCTACCTGGTGAAGCTTTTTAATTATCTTTACTGAAGGTTTTTTTTTCTGTCGGTGTGAAGATTTTGTTCCTCTGTTTAGATGAAGGCAAGGCCTCATATGGACAAATACAGGCAAAGTGGTAACAGGCCCCCGGTCACCTCAGGATTTTACAAGAGAGCCATGTTTTGTCTTTGTGATAACTAAAGAAACATGCTGATGTCACCCAACCCTCAGTATTGCTTAGGAACGAATGCTGTCTGGGCCAGTTCTCATCCACCCAGAGATTCTTGAAACCAGAATCAAGCAACAAACTGATTTTGGTCATTTGTTTTTTTGCATTTTGGGCTGCACAGTAAATGTAAATGTCTAACCATGTTCATGTGAATCTTCTTCCAGGCTCGTAGTGTTTATGTAGTGTAGTGCAAAGGAGAAATGTGAGGGCGCCAATCCGGTCATTCCTGTTTAAACAAAAGGAAAACTAATGAACAAAATATGTGCTCTGTGGAGCAAAATGGAACAAAAGGCTTCCAAAATCAAAACCTGCCATTGAAGCCTTGAGTGGCTTTCGTGATCAGTCAGTAGTTTGGACCTCCATCCTGCGGTGTGCTCTTTTCACAGATGATGCCTCCTGGTATCCTCGGGATTTAGAGCTGTGGGCCTGGAAGGTGTGGAGTCAAATCCCCTCACTGTTTGTGTTCTCAGTACTGTGGAGGGAACAGAAGAGGGCATAATTGGCTCCAGTGTCCCCTCTCCACCTAGGCTGGTAGTGTATACCTCCGACGAGTCTGGAGAGTGAGCCACTGATGTGCATGTGTGACATTTTTGTTTTTTTTCTCTCTTGTTGTCGATTCACTCTCATAGCTCTAGAGCCTTAAGTTTGAATCCTGACCTGGTTGAGGTCTGTTGGAAGTCTGCATGCTTTTCTTGTCCTGTCTGTGTGGGCTTTTATCCAGGTACTCTGGTCCCCCTCACATTTTCCAAAGACCTGAATGCTGTCTTAAATGGGGACCCTAAATTGTCCCTGGTATGAGTGTGACTGATTGACTGGAGTCCTGTCCAAGATGGGCACCTGCCTCGCCCGGTGCTTTGCTACCGGCAAAGGCCCTAGCACCTTCACACCTTAAACTGTATGAGCAAGTTATAAAATTAATATATCAATAGGAGGAAAAGCTCATTTTATGTACACGCTAAACAAAGAAAACAACATCAGTCAACAGTAAACAACTAACCATAATTTTTTAAATAATTACATTTTAATTTTTGAGGCAATATATAGATGAAAAAAGACTGATAGCAATGAGATTGTCCAATATAAATCAAAGGATGCGATGTTCTGACTGTATACAGGCTGGTGAGACCACATCGGGAGTACTTACTGTGTACACTTCTGCTCGCGCACCACAAAACTGGCATCTGGAAGAAGTGCAAAGAAGACCAATCAGCAGCATCCTGGGAGAAAAGGGCAAGAACCTGCTCTGAGAAGACCAGAGCATTAAACCTCTTTAGTCTTGTTTGCAGATGGTTACATCTAATTCAGTGTTTTACAAACCGCCAAGGTGTTCGACTGAATTGCTTCAGTTACAAAGTGATTAAATCCTACGGTAATGATACATGGTGCCGGAGACTGGCAATGTTGATCAGCAGAATTTTACTATACTCTATAAATGTGACAATAATAACCCTTTAAACCTGTAAACAAAATAAAGAACAAAATGGTAAATTAAGAAAAGTACATTTAATATTCAGGAAGCACTTCTCTAGAGAAAGTTTCATGGGAATTATGAACACAAGTAAGTCATATGGCTCATGTGACAGCTTTACAGCAATTTTTAGGTACAAATTAACTATCAAGTAACTGAATATGCTTGATGGACAGAATGGCTTCATCTTGTTTGTCAAACATCACAAATTATTTTTTTTGCATTTCTTTTGAAAATTAAAATGTGATTTAGCATTTTCTGTACTCTTGTCTTTAATTTCCCATGGCATACAACTAAGCTGAGCAGGGTCCATAAATGGGAAAAATTTAATACGTCTATATTTCAATTAGTCTTTAAAAATCTATATATATAATTCACTAAGGCAAGACACCCATGGAAAGCACGCCGGAAGGGGCGTGGATTCAATAAGCCGACAAGTAAGACACCTATGGCGCACGCAGGGAGGAGCCACGCCCACCAACTCCAAGACCATTGGATACGACGACAACTCGCAGAGCCACGCCCACCAACTCGAACGCGATGACCCAGAAACAACGGCGTCATTTATATTCGTTTGTCGTAGAGGCCTCATGTACCTCCGAGCCACCTTGACTGTTCATAGAGGCATGTTTCTTGCGGAGGTGAGTCGCCATATGCGGCATGTGAAACGGTTTGTGAGGGGTATCCCATGGGATCCTTAAAACAATACTTTACAACTGAGGTTAAAACACAATGAAGTAAGCAGTCTTTAAAAACCGAGTTTTTGGTTACAACGCATGACCGCGTGTACCATAGCAAACTGTTTTACACGCTACATACAGCAATTCACATCCGCGACAAACATGCATCTTCTTCACTCACGGACAATTATATGTTGCTCTCTCCAGAGTTCCACCTTTTCATTCACTTTCTGTTGTATCCTCAAACCCTCCCTTTTTAGACAACTGTGTCTTTCCAGAAGTGTTCAACCATCAATAAATAATTATGCGGCGTTTGTTATGCTGCGGGTTCACTATTGTGTTGTATTTTGCTCTCTCCAGAGTTCTATCTTTTCATTCACTTACTGTTGTATTCTCACATCAACCCGTTTTAGACAACCGTGTCTTTCCAGAAGTGTTTAGCATTCAATAAATAATTATTCATGGGATTGAGCGTGTGTCTACCAGGCGCAGAGAGGCGTGGGTAAGCCGTTGAACCCCATTCGGACTGCAAACCATGGAATTCCCACTAAGTGCGACTCATACACTCTCACTGGTTGCGTCCCTACCCTTTGTACACACCCCCCCTCCCACCTCGTTACTACCGTGGTCGGGTGTCTTGGTGGATTATATATAGAAAAGCAGCCAAAACCGCACAGAGCAATGAAACGTCTACGTGAGTCACAGGTGCATCTGGACTGTGTAAGGACGACAACGACTCCAGTGACGGGTGGGAGGTGGGCACACGAGCGGTCAGTGCATACTGAACGAGAAATCAGCAGACTAGCATGACGGAGGGAGCTGAATGGACATCCTTCTCCTCTCCTCCCATTCCACACTCCGCGCCTGAGTGCAGTGCACTCGCATCCGTCCGTCTGGCAGGAGAAGGTGTGATGGCGGTCTGCCAGTTTTCAGTCACGGACAATTCTGTGTTGGTTCGTTCCGTGAATTGTTACAATGTTGCTTTTCTTGGTGATTTATTACATTACTGATTTTTGAAATGTTAATTTCTCTCTGTGCTTAAAAATCATTTAAAAACCGGCCTGATTATGCGGCGTATGGTACGCCGCGGGTTGGCTAGTATGGATATATTGTAACCACAGTGAAACATATATTGCGTTATCAAGACTGGTTTTATATCATTAGTCACACTGCCACTGAGCTTCAGTTGTGACCATTCTATTATTTACATTCTGGACAAAAGAGTGATTTTTCTAAACGATGTAATAGCCTTAGGATGCCATTCAGCTAAAGACATTTTCTTTGATGGTTTATAAAGATGGCGAAGTATTTCAAATTACTTTTTTTTTCCTCTTCAAAACCACATAAACAACTGTGAACATCCATGATCATAGAGTGCATTTCCTTTTCCTTATTTCTATCAGCCCGATAATCTAGCTGCTTATTATTGAAAAAGTGTCTGAATTGATATTAAGCATAGAATTCATTTTAATGTTTTGCCATCTTTTATAATTGATCTCCATCAAAATAATGTGAATTTAATACCCTCAGAAAATCTAATGCTTCTGAAAATATGTGGTGCCCTTCCATCACAATACATAACGTAACACTCCCAAACCCACGTTAACCTTTACCAGCTGAACTGGGTCCAAAGCAGGAAACGGATGCCTTGGTTAGCCGACTGTTTTGTCACTGGGCCCACTCGCACGCCCCTCCAATTGCAGAGTCACACTAACAGTTAGCCTAACCAGATCATTCTTAGGTTATGGGAGAAAAACCCAAGAGTGTGAGTGTGCATGGGATTTGATCCGAGGATACCAGATTCATGAGGCAGCATCGCCATTCTTGTGGCATCTGATGACAGTATTTTTAATCACAAGGGTGTGCCATGCCAGCTTACGCCTCTGCTCTCTGTGAAGCTGGCTTTGTTGGTTAGCAATGCCCCTGAGACTAGCAGTGATACCACCCTTATGCTGATTCAGTGTAAAAACACACACTGTCCTCGAGTTGCCCTTTCACCTTGCCTGCTCTTCTCCTGACTGTGATACTAAATCAACCTGTAATTATATGTTACTTGCTTTCTGTTGCAGAAGTTTCGTGCCTTGCCACTTAAGGGGATTTTCAGTTTAAGTTTTGCTCTGTGTTTTTTTCATCATGCAAGTCCCAGGTCATGATTCGTGTTGCGTTGGTCTGCAGTGGAGGTTTGGTGTAAAGTAAGGATTGATGCATGGGTTAAATTGTCTGCTGATTAAGACCCATTGTGTTCCCAACTAAATTATTTAGTGGTGTTGCAGAGTCTCTATTGAATCTGTAGATATGGCTTTTTTATCTGGCCCTGAGCACACTAAGTCACAGGTTTGTCCACCTGATGCTCAATTTAGGGGGTGTTAAACTTTGCAGAGATGGTGACTCGTGTTTCCTGATCACCAAGCCTAAGGCTGAAATTCTTATTTCTAGGTGGAAAGATTTAAACAGCCTTTACTGGAAGCCATTCAGTATTAGAAAAAGCACATATTTTATATTTACAAAGTACTTTTAGCAGAACATTTAGAAACAAACTTAATCCAATTCAGAATAGCAGGGTATTGGGGCCTATACTAGAAACGTTAATGTGCAAAGTATGAGCCAGACCAAGACAGGATACCAATCCTGCAAATATCCACACTGCCATCAGGGGTGAGCTACCCCCCAGCCTGGCCATAGCACAACCCACAGAAACATGGGTGGGAACATGTTGATTCCACGAGTATTACGAGTTGGTAAGGAATTTGAAACCGAGGACATGGATCTGAGAGACAGCACCACTGATCACTACACTACGATGCCATCCTTGTTCTAAAGGTTCTCCTGCATAGGACTGCTTAAGAGCTACTTTTTTAAAATACATACTATATCAGCGTCTGGTTCAGTCTAATTTGGCATATAGTTCGTCCTTCTGGAATGTTTAGAGACATGAGAGGCATCACTATAAATTACAGACTCCCAAGCAGTTTGGCTTCCTTTTTTGTACCTTATAAAAACAGGCAAGGAGTCAAGACTGACTAACGCAGTAAACAACACCAGGCCCTTTACGACAGAGGTCACCAGTTAAATGTCATTTACCTCCAATCTGTAAAATGCTTACATTATGTGCTAGATGGCAAGAATAATTTTTAAAGCAATGCTGAATACTTGTGTCTTGTACAGACAGGGCTGCTAACTGTCATAACCTGTTTGGCTGCTCATCTTGCTTCACCACTGCTCCATTGCCAAAATCAGAAGTGGCTATTCATAGCTTCTAGTTATTGTGTTAACTGCTAAAACCGTTGGCGCATCTATTGAATATTTAATACTTATTTGGCGTTTATAGAAGTGTTTTTTAGAGCAGGTTATTAATTTATTTAGTAGAGAAGCAGCAACAATAAATTGTTAGAAGTTCAGCTTCTATGTCACCTTGCATAGTTCACCTTCAGGCTATGCACAGAGAATGTGTATGTGCTCAGAAATCGGTTGCATACACACTCGCATGCTAAGCTAATGCAAACAAATACACTTATTTTTAGTGGGAATGGCCATGTAAATTCAAACTGACAATTAAACCCTTAGTTTTGATGGGGGCTGTAGCCAGTAGGTAATTGGAGGCTCCCATTAATACTCAATTATCCGATTAGTTTTGTTGAATGCTGTGATGTACGATATTTATATCTTAAATAGACGAATCACATCATTCACGGATACACAATCTGCAAACGAAGGTCCCCCACAGCAGCCATTTTTCATGAGCAGATGCCTGCAACTCACAGCCACAGCAGTGCTAACACTTACCTCAACAGCAGAACAACATCTGGCTGAAATTTCTCTGTCTGAAAACTTTTCATTGATCTGATCTAATTTTTTTTTCTTTTTTCTTAAAGTAAACCTAGAGTTTGCATGCTTACATGAAAAGGTTGACAGTAATGGAATATTTTGGGGTGCTAACACAGCCCTCTCTGATTACAACAATGCTTTATGGTGCAACAAAACAACTAAAGAAAGGCAATCGCTCATACTGGGTTATCTTCAGCTGTGTCAATGGTTTGTCAGACTCTAAACTCCTTCGGTCGAGTTGTCTCCTATAATAAGTGATGCCTCCTTCTGGGTAGACATCCTTTTGAAGCCCCGGGGTGGTGTCATTTACCCTCACTGGATGGTTTCTTGATACTGGAGAAAGGAAAATGACAAGAAAGTTAGTAACAGCGCCCCATCTTGGCCTGGGATGGTATCACATACCTGGGAAGAGCTTAGATAGTGATCCTCAGACACACATGTGTGTTAAATTTTGGTTTCTTATCACACAGATTAATGTATTTGTGTGCTATAGTGACACCCTGACACAGACCAGAGCTGCAACTCTAGATAGTTAAGTGCACAGAAGACAGAAGTACTCCATTTTGAGGGTGAAAACGGGCTAAAGTAAAAAAGAAATTCCATAATGTTTTTTATTTAAATTTGTATTTGAGCATTTTTTTTTCTTGAAAACACTATAACTGTACTATACCTGCAGGAAATAGCCATAGTTTAGTTGTGATGAAAACAAAAGATCAAGCCAACTGAAGTGTCAAAGCCTACACATTAAACAGAAATTGTAGGCGAGAGGGACATGTGAAAGGAGTCTTTCCCGGAAAAGAAGCGCACTTAATAAATGTTCAAGTGATTCTCAGAGTTTTTTCACAAACTTGTACAGTGAAGGCCCTGCGCCACTGCAATATTTAAAGGTACCCGAAGATGACTTCATAATGAGACAAAAATGGCAATACTGTGACCATACCGATGCCGTAACAAAGTCACGGTCACTTGGAAAACTAACAAAATGGTGGTGGAACATGGAAATATAGAGGCACTAGTGCATTATAAAAATACAACTTTTAAATTTTAAAAGCAAAATGGGTAAAATAAAAAATAACAAAACATGTGTGGAACCTTTATTAAATAGTTCAAAAGTGTAGATGCCACAAGGTGATTTTATAACAACATGTTTTGAAAACTTACATTCAGGGACCTACCATAATTTTCATTTTTGAAGCTGAGAAGATCATGGAACCCTCGTGATTCTGTATTTCATTCCCTGGCTGTAGACATGAGGCCATGCTGGCTAAAAGTGACAACCGAGGCGACAATGTAAAATGGATAGATTCTGTAATTTTAAAAGCTTGCTGCTGGTTCTAATTAAAGCCAATGTCACATTATGTGACTTCTAGTCGGACTTGCCGACTGAGTTTGGTGATCTTGTCAATGGGCCATGTCAATTTAAATTGCTAAAAATCACTGGGGGTGTCACATTTGGCAACTAAGTGCCGACCTTGCAGCGCATCTGTGCTTGCCATGTTTTAAGGCAGAGCTAGTGCTGTATGAACGGTGGACAGGTATGGCGAGTTCAGCTGCAATCTCGGGCACTTTGTTTTTTTTTTTTTTTACATTCTGTTGTGTTATGTAAAACAGAACACAACAGGCAGTGAGCTTCTTTTCTGATTATGAGGACCAAAACACCTGTGTTTCTTTATAACTCGTCGCTACATTTAATGCATTGTACTTCTGCATGAGCATTCATTGGTTTTCCATTCTCGTGCACAAAGAGTCACACGTACAACTAAAGGCAAAATCAAACCTGAGTGAGGAGTGTAGTAGTTGGACTGAGTCGGTGGGCATGTGGCATTAGGTAAGTGGCTTCTCAGGAGCGTGCTGCCAACTGCCTGCAACTCACTAGTGATATGTAAATAGAGGCTACGACTGAATATCGTGGGAAGAGTCATTTAGTGTGACTTGGCCTTAACTAAGAAGGTTGAAGTCCATTGTTCACAAATTCTAACTGGAGTTAATAAATAAATTGGGCAGAGGAATAATGAATCCCATTCAAAAGCAATTAGATGTCATTGCAGAACCCCCTAATCAGGGTGATAATATTGAAAAGATCAATTCTGCACAAGTTACATTTGTGTTTTACTGTTTCTGGTCTTCTTGCATTTACGTCTAGACCCTGATTATTGAAAGTGGAGTCCCCTCTAAAAACGGGAAATGTGTGGTCCAATTTGTGAAACTCCTGATGCCTTTAAATTTTACCAAAGACATCAGAGCCAAGGTGTTGAAGGTTCTTAAAGGACAATTCAGATTTATAATGTGACAATCCAAAAACATGTACCAATATAAAGCTTCTGATGGACACTGGCAAGCATTTTTCAATTAGTTGGGCTTTCATGGGAAAATGGCTTCTGTGCGTATTTATTTGTGTCGTTCCAATAAATTATGGAATTGCTTTTTATCACAGTTTTTTTTTAACTTGCAGTGCTTCAGAATTCATAACTGCTGTTTGAAAATGTTATTTTTAATCATTAGTTGACTATTTCCAAGTTGTTATGCACTTTATAACAAGTTGGTCACTTTAAAAGAGGTATATTGAAGCATTTCCAGTTACTTCTATTTTAATTAGAATTGGTGATATTTATTATACATTTTCACATCTGTAGTTTTATTATTCACCAACTGTGCAGCTGGAAAGCATCACTGCACATTGACCTGACCATACAGTCTCATCAGGAGCCTGAACTTTGACATGTCAAGAGTTACCTAACAGTGTAGTAGGTATGGTTGCCCCTTGGAGCATATTATAACTTTCACACATGTTGCTTTCCTTCACATTTTACACTAATATTCTGTTTATATGCTGTCAGCTAAGTGGCTGGCCCCTTGGGTAGGAAAGTGAGCTTACAGATGTTGTAGTAAATTCTGCACATTTGCAATGGTGGCATTTGTTACTTTCATTGCTGCCAGTAAATAGGGTGACCACTGAATTTATTTTGAAGGTAGAGAACTGTCCAAGGTACTTTAAGAAAATGTTATTTTTTTATGAACATACTGCCCCCTTCTTCTTTACATTTGAGTGTCTTTTATCCCTCGAGTTTGTGGCTTCTCCTTATGGGTTAATAAATTTCATTGACTCATAATTTAAATGATGGAATTGGTAGCTGTGATGGAAGGTGCAATTGTGTGTTCTGCTGTGAAGCATTTTTAGCAAGATCTTTGATTTGGCAGCCAGCATTCAATGTGCCAAGCAGTAGGGCTTTGTGGTCCCTTGCAAATGTTCAGCTGCGTAGTTGTGAATTATGTTTTACTTTGGATGAGAAATGTCACTACCACACTGAAGGCAACCACCTCAAATCCAAGTTCGGTAAAGTAACTTCTCATTTTCTATCCTTCTGTGTGGGCTGCTAGCTAGCAAGTAATTGTGCATGCTCTTTAACGGTTGTTCATGTGTCTGATCAGGGGATGACAATATTGTATTAAGTGCTAACTACAAATCTAACAAGAACCTTAGCCACGTTCCAAGTGTCTGTCAGCCTCCTTGGATGAATGTGTGTAAGTATCCATGATCCAGGAGTAATGGTAGCAGGTTTCTGCCTCTAAGAGTCTAGCACCTTTGGGAAAACAACTTTTCTTTTGGTGGGACACATAGTGACATGTGAGTCACCCTTGGCCACAAGATCAGGTTTCCTTTGTAGTTGCTTAAAAAGCTGAATACTAGCAGGTTTACCATATTATTTCTATGGATTATACCAAGGCATGAGTTAGCAGGTTTTTTTGGATTTAAATCTCTTTTTTTAGGTGTGTTCACATGTAATGCAAAAGGCACCTACTGTGGTTGCCATAACTGTCCATGCACGTGAAACAGTCTGGCTCCCACTGGACTGATTTTGTTAAATATGAAATCCTTATTCTTAAAGGAAACTTGTTAAGAAGTTTCACTTTTAGTTGAAATATCTTCAATACAATGCCATGTAGAAATGTTTTAAATTTCAAAATCTCACTTTGAAAGGCCCTGTCAAATTTGTGAACTGTCTTAAAATTCAGCTTTACTTACGGATTAATTTACTGTTTAAAATCTACTTTGAGACAGGTCATTTTAACTTGTATATTTTATAGAATTTACTGATCCAGCAGCTGTGGGTGATGACAAAATGGAGAAAAGCTGACAGAGTTGTGTGTGCTATAGCAGCTTATGCTTCCGTACACCTATATCTCCTAAGCTTACTTCTCCTGCTCCTTAAAATTGTTGCATATAAGGTGCATAATGTTTGTGACCACATAAGTTGAAAAAATGCAAGGAAAATAACGTACATAGAAATGAATGAAAGATAGAATGAGTTCTCTGGCCATGGCATGGTGACACATCATAAATAAGTACTCAGGATTTAAACTACACTAAAAACAATCTCATGCCTGCAGTATCAGGAAATCCTAAAGATTCGACATTTCTCTGACACTACAATTTATTGTCCGAACAACACAATGACCTGCTATCCATCATGGGCTGCTGCAGCCAACAATTCTACCCCGAGACTTGAGATATTCTTTACAGAGTTTTTTCAAAAATGTTTAGTTTAAGAAATTTGAAGTGGTAGACCCTTCACAACAAAAACATTTATTTTTATTTTTCTATACCATATTATCATAATTATTATAGCTCAAAGTGCTTTAAAAGAAGTCAAAGACATAGTCACAAAAAAAGAAAAACAAATTTACTTTGGCAAAAATAATAATGAATATGTAATAAAAAATAAATATGAGATTACACAGCCTAGATATAGAATCAGTAGGAAAGTAGAGTTTAATGTAATATTGTATTCTGAGTCTCTAAGGAGAGTCTGATGATAAGGTCAGATGGCTGGGAGGACTGAAAAAAAAACTACAGTTAAGCTGTAGAGAAAACCAAAATCTGCAGAGGTTCCAAGGCCACCACTGTACATTCTATCTAACATAAATGTGCTCAAGTCATTCCTCGTTGTTTGCAGGCTTCGTCCCAGAGGGTTCACCACAGTGGCTCTTGTAGACAGACAGGGCACTTGCCTTCATTCAAGCATTACAGGTACCTCCATCAGAAAAAAATGGAAAAGAAAGCAGAGAGAAGTAGAGCTTAGTAATGATTTCAGATCCCAGAAGAATACTTTTATTCTATGTGTGTACTGTATAGTCTGCTAGGAATTCACCTAAAATGTAGCGACGAAAAAGCCAAATTAAAAAAGTGGGTTTTTAGCAGTTTTTACTTAAATGATCCACAGTGTTAGCCTGATTGCACGTCAGTCGGTAAAGTATTTCAGAATTTTGGTACATAACTGTAAAAGGCTACCTCGCCAGTTTTATGCTCAGATCTTGGAATAATAAGAAGGCCACTATTAGAAAATCTAAGGTCACGACTTGGAATGAAGAGGGTCAGGTACTCCAAAATATAGAAAGGAGCAAGATTATTTAAAGCTTTATATACCATTTGTAGTAGGTTTAAAGTCTGTTCTAAAGGACATGGGGGACCAATGTAATGACGCTAAAACTGGAGAGATGTGCTCAGATTTTCTTTTTCTGGTTGTGATTTTTCTGTATTCTAAACTAACAACCAACATCTAACAACAGCACATTAATAAATACAATTTATTAAATTTTTTCACCATTTTAGTCGGACTCTATCTATTTTGGCCCCCATTTGACTATCTGGGCCCAGTTTTCAACTGCATGATAGTGCTGTTAAAAACCATTTATTTGATGTATCCTACTGAAGCATGTAATTACAGTCTAGTATCACTACTGTTTTTTGAAAAATAGTTACTGTTCCAAAAAAAAAAAAGAAAACATAATGTGATAACTCTGAAGTCTCTAGAAAATTTAAAATGCTCCAACTTTGATATCAAAGTCTCTGGATACACTTGAGAGTTACACAATGCTTTAATCTTCCTAATTGTTGCAGCCATTTGCAGGTCATTTTGTCAATGATGGCTACCGATCTTTTCGGCTCTTTACAGCCTGTTATCTTAGTTGTGGATACTGTAAATAACAGGTTGTCATCTTTGTTTTTTTATTTTTATTTCTCATTTATCATTCTTCCCTCTCCCAGCTACTTTGTTTTTACAAAGGCAGCGTTAGCATAGTTCATTTCATATATTTAAAATTGAGAAGATTTCTCCCTCTTCCTCTCCTAAGCTGTAGGCTTGTTCCGTCAGCCTCTGGCACTAGTGTGGTGCCTTCAGAAAGACACAAAGGCTGTCTGTGCCTGAAAGGTGCCTGCATATTAACAGGAATATGGGGGTGCACAGAGTATGCTCTGGCCCACATCTTGAGCTGGTGTCTGAAGCTCAGATTCATTTTCATTCTTGCTCGTTTCCTAATTCTTATACTTACTAGTTGTTTTCTGAAGACTTCACCTTCATTTACTTTAAGTATTGTTGAGAAGGGTGTGGAAGGTGAACAGAGTTGCTTAGCAAGCTTAATTAGCCTGAAAAAGCTCTCTGATTTCTTTTTGTTCAAAATCCTCTGGGCTAATAGCTAAATCGGAATGCAGAGGTTTTTGTTTTCTGTACTTTTAACTGCCACTGAATTATTTGCTACTCACTAAAGAATGAACCTTGAGTTTACTTCAGTTGCTCAGCATTTTTGTTTTGAAAGGCAGTTTGTAAATTATTTCTGTTCTCAAAGTGTGCAAAGAGAAACTCTTTAAATTCCTTCCGTGCGTATAACCCTAACCTTAACCCCGTCCCAGCAACAAATAACACAAATTATAGACCCAAACTGAAGTTATACGTAGAATATCTATCTATCTATCTATCTATCTATCTATCTATCTATCTATCTATCTATCTATCTATCTATCTATCTATCTATCTATCTATCTATCTATCTATCTATCTATCTATCTATCTATCTATCTTATATTCTCATTATATATATCAATATATATCTGGGGACAGTACCAAAAGATTTCAAGGATGCATAGATAGTTCACATATTCAAACGTAAAGGGGATCGCTCAGTATGTGATGATCATCAAGGCACAGCCCTATTATCTGTCCCTGGCAAAATACTTGCACGCGTGATCATGAACAGATTATACACGTACATGTCCGAGAGTCAGTGTAGCTTCCGTCCTGGGCGTAGTACCATGGACATGAAATTTGCTGCAAGACCGCTTCAAGAGAAGTGCCGCGAACAAAACAAAGATCTGATTGGCTGTCCCATAAATCTGGTGAATATTGTCTGTTCATCACTGAGGATGGCAAAATGTCACAGGAATTCTGTGTGCTTGCCCCACTCCTGTTCAACATCTTCTTCTCATTTATGCTGTATATAGCTTTCAAAGATTGCAACATTGGTATTCCAGTACAGTTTCAGAACAGATGGTGACATCTTCAATCTTAACCGCTTACGGGCCAAGTCCAAAGTCCATAATGCTATCATACGTGACCTCCTATTTGCTGATGATTGTGCTCTCATGGCTCATTCTTTGGATGACCTACAGGGCCTGATGAATCGCTTTGCATGTGCAGCCAAACATTTTGGTCTCACTGTCAGTCTCAAGAAGACAGAAGTAATGGTTCAGGCATCTTCCAGCAGTCACCTCCAACAACAAGGAGTGACTGTTGATGGGACAGCACTTGCATATGCAGACAAGTTTACTTACCTAGGCAGTGTCCTGAGCAATTCTGCGGGCAATGACCGTGATATTTCTGCAGGACTCGCCAAAGCCAGCGTATCTTTTGGTAAACTTCAGAATCGCCTCTGGAACGAACATGGAGTTACACTGTCCACGAAACTGGCAGTATATAGAGCTGTTGTCCTAACGACTTTATTCTATGGCACTGGACACTGTATTGCCGCAATCTGAAGAAGCTAGACCAGTTCCATCTACACTGTCTCCGCAGAATCATTCATGTCAAGTGGCAAGACATGGTCCCAAATACAGAGCGTGCTGTGTAAAAGTGGTATGCATGGCATCGAGGCAGTCATCAAAGCTGCACAGTTGCAGTGGTCAGGACATGTGGTGCGCATGGCAGATACTCGGATCCCATAAACAAATCTTCTTCAGACAGTTGTCAAATGGCCGTCGCTCAGTCGGGCGTCCTTTACTCCAATGTAAGGACACTCTCAAAGCCAACCTGAAGTCATGTGGTCTTACGTTACAATTTTATTAACTTGCTCTGAACCAGTCCACCTGGTGACGAATCTGTCATGAAGGTGTCCAGCACTTTGAGAAGGGCAGACTTGCACAGCTGGAAGCAAGGAGGATGCAAAGGAAAAAAGCAGCAAGACAGCTAGCCAGTGGTGTTTTTACCTGTGACGTCCGCAGTAAAACCTGCAAATCCCAAATTGGCCTACACTTCCACAAAATTACACACCGATGACGAGATCCATCGTCATGGCTTAGTCCATGATATATTTAATTATTTATTTATTTTTTTTGCCTTATAAGTTTGCCAGAGATGCACTGCAACAGGAAAACCCTTGTTTGGCAAAGAAAAATAACAAGGATGAGACCTCAGCCAAGAGAAACACATGCAAGGGAAAGGAATTCAAAGATTAAGCAGAGAGGAGAGAAAGTGACAGGACAGCATGCCCTGAGCATGAGTGCTGGCAACACTGGCAGAGCACCAATGACAAAGGGGGATCTAGGCGAGGCCCATCATTAGCTGTAGGGTAAACTATAATCTGGACAAATTAAAGGCTGCGGCTCCTAAAATATTTAAGTCCATCGGGGAATAGACTACTGTAATATATGCCTGCTTTCCATTCGCATGTATTATTAGGTCAGATTGCCAGTTTAAGCAAAGGTTTGTTTGTGAGGGGATTTACAAAATAAAGAGTATGTAATAGAAGTAACTGTTAGGAAGGAAAAGGAGCTTACAGAGAAGCAGCCTTGGGCCACAGGTTTTCAAGCTTAACTACTTCTGAAAATTCAAAGGAAAATGAGCAAGTGGGGAGACTAAAGTGGGCGAATATCCAGCTGTGCTTTCATCCTTTATTCATTTCAGTTCAGATTGGTTGGGTGGCTGGAATCTATCCCAGAAGCATTAGGCTCAAGGCAAGAATGAGTCTTGAGATGCTTTCCCATCGCAGGAACCTTTTTCAGGAACCAGGAACTTTTTGAAAACTCTGGAACTTTTGTGACATTCCCAATGCAAGGACTCTGGCCATTTGTGGTTCCTTCTACTTTTTTTCATTCAAACAGGAGGTGTTGTGGGCGGGGCTTGGATGATGATTTCTGTCTTATTGGCTGACCCCTAAGCACTGTCACCAGCTTACAAGTCTGTTAGTAGTTTGGGCCTTTGAAGTGTCATCACCTCACTTTGCACCACATCACTCCTCATAACCACCTCCCTGGTGTGCCTTGCCATGAAACACTTTAAAGAGATGATCTCCCCTGTGAAGTTGTGTTATTCTGGTGGGGATCTCCCCATTAGATCCTGATTGCGACGCACTTGGCAGGGCATCACTCCATGTAGCCACCTCCCTGATGCACTATGGCAAGCATTGCATTAATGCAATAAGGATACATGGGGGGGTTGGGGGGGTTCCCAGTGGGACCCTTTTAACTCCTGACTGCACCTCACTTCAAACAGCATCACTCTTCTTTGCAAATCACAGGTTATGCATAAAGGCTACAGTTGCTGTTGGGTGGTGGGAACACAACACATGAAAGTGACCAGGGACCACAAGCGGCCCAGCATCTACATTGTACAAGAACTTGGTGGTTCCTGAAAACAAAGTTCTTACTGTGGGGAAAACACCTATGGAGGGGTGCTAGTCCATCTCGGAAAGGGGCAAGTAAAATATGCACAATCCAAATTATTTTTCAATTTTCCCAAATTACTGAGTGCCCTGTCTTGAACAATGGTATAGCTAACATGAATAAGAAGGCCACCATGTGGAGCGTCCCGTTAGTTCTCTTTTTTTTGGTTATACTTTTTGGTTAGACTCTCGATGCTGTTGGTCTGTAAACTTTTTCTCATTCTTGCACAGTGCTATGGACATTTCAGAAATAGACATGGATGTTAGGAGATAAGAACTTTGCATGGCAACAGACTGCAAGATTGCTTACTACAGATTGATATATCATTTGCTACGGTGAATTGAGAACAGAGTCCACTTTGTGGATTATGTTTTCTTTGTATCCCTGGCTACCCATTCCGCTACAGGCCAAGTGTGTTCTTTGCTATGACGGAAAAGGTGGTGGGCTTAGCCCTGCTCCAAGATACCAGGTAATCATTCATAACCTGTTTGCCCTGTTTATTGTGCTATTTTATGTTGAGTAACCGACTCAGAAGTGAGGCTACTGAGAGCTGAACTAATTGGTAAAATGGCTCATTTACTTCACCACGGAGCTAAGTTCTGTATCCCAAGTAAGGAGAAGTTGGGTGGTGTTCTGTAATTGAGTTACAAACTGATCTGTTGTGTCAGAGGAGCTTCAAGTTATAACTGCCTCCTCTCATTGAGGACTGGTACAACTTAAAACTCATGTATCAGATGTTTATCCTCCTTCGGTGTTTTCAGCTTGCACAAGCCCTAAATGGTGCTATCTATGGCCCTTCATCTGAACACTTTCTTGTTCAACAGGCATTTAAGGGCGCCTCTGAGGCTTTTGTGGTTCAGTGGAAGACACGGCCCTTGACAAAGTTTTTAATGGCATGGCAGTCGTGGGCGAGTGTGGCTGCTTTTTATTTTTTTTTTCTTTATTTTTATATTCACTTGACAACAGAATGATGTAATTCTTCAGGGACACTTGGCACACACTCACCAGCTAGTCACAAGGAGGCAGTCACAATTTTGTGTATTGCTTTAGGGGATGTCCCTAATTATTTTCCTGAGCCTCAGTGCTTTTTCTTTCTTTCTCAAATTTGTTTCATTAGGTCATAAGGTTGTAATATACCAGCTAATGTGGCCTAAAGCCTTAGCAATCCAACTGGAGGCCACAAGTCTGATTGTTCGGCTCCTGATGAAGTTATGTAACTGTCCATGGGTGCTACCATAGTCAAGTTTAACTCCCCCATCAAGAGCAGGAATCTGAGACACGCTGAAATTTTGTCTTGAAAGATGTTCAACTTTTATCACTGACAGTGTGGTGCAGAGGATAGGACTTTGGGCTGTTTATACACAGGCCTATTAGACCCTGAGTGTGCCATTTAGCCGTACAGTGTATAGAAAAATAAATTTACTATGTGCTTGAGATTTCTACATTGATTGAAGCATCAGCTAAGTAAATCATGTCTATTGTGCACAATTCAATATCGATGCATACCCTCAATTTTAACTGTTTGTAGTTTCTTTAATTTGTTCTGGGGTGCCTGTAGTGATGTTGCCTACTTTGATGGTTTTTAATACACCAGGTGTAAAATGGCCATGGAAGTATATTTCCGGGGTCCACCTGTACCTTCTACTGAACGTTATTTAATTTTTAGAAGCAGTGCATTGATTTGCAAAGTTTGAATTTTATTTCAACCTGAGCGTAAATCTCAAAGCAGACAATGACATTTTAGAGAAGAGAGTTTTGTTCAAAGGCGGCATGGTGGCACAGTGGTAGTGCTGCTACCTTGCAGTTAGGAGAGCTGGGTTCGCTTCCCAGGTCCTCCCTGCGTAGATTTTGCTTGTTCTCCCAGTGTCTGCATGGGTTTCCTCCGGGTACCCCGGTTTCCCTCCACAGTCAAAAACATGCAGGTTAGGTGCATTGGCGATCCTAAATTGTCCCTAGTGTGTGTTTGGTGTGTGTGTGTGTGTGCCCTGTGGTGGGCTGGCACCCCACCTGGGATTTGTTCCTGCCTTGCACCCTGTGTTGACTGGGATTGGCTCCGGCAGACTCCCGTGACCCTGTGCTAGGATATAGCAGGTTGGATGATGACTGACTGACTGAGGTTTGTTCATTTCTAGGTGTCTATCAATAAATCTGCAGTTTGTTGTCATCTACTTTTTATTTTTTTTTTTTCATTCTTTCGGTTTTCTGACCTTTCCCATTTTCAGGGTTACCGAAAGTCAAAGCCAATTTTGGCAGCATTTGTCGCAAAATAAAAACTTCAAATGGGGAACCAGACTGCTGATTGAACTGAGTCCATCATTAAGGTTTCAGCTGAGTTTTACAGCTGGATGCCCTTCCTGACATTAACCATCTCGGTGTATCCAGATTTGCAACCTGCACCGTGTTGGGCTGGTTTGCCTTTCCCCCCTGCAGTGGTTAGATTGAAAGGCAACAGCACCAGATGAAATTCTAGTGGAAGTGTGCAGTTTAGGAAAAGAGAGAGTAGATGTGTTAAGGGATCTAATGCAGAAGATCTACAAATAGGAGAGAATACCAGAGAAGTGGAGGCACAGTGCGGTTGCACCCATTTATAAGGAGAAGGAAGATAACCGGGATTATGGAAACTTTAGAGCAGGGGTGTCAAACTCCAGGCCTGGAGGGCCGCAGTGCCTGCAGGTTTTCATTCTAACCATCTTTTTCATTAGTGACCAGTTTTTGCTGCTAATTAACTTCTTTTGCTTTAGTTTTAATTAACTTGACTCAGGCTCCTTAGTTGTCTCTTTTTTAATGAGCAGCCAAACAATAATGAGACACAAAACAAGCCGCCACGTGACCAGCTCACCTGTGCCCATCACACAATATCTGAAATAAAGAAAGGTGAAGGTCTCGGTAAGGATTATCTCTCAGGTCACCAAAACATTTTAATGAACACAAAATCAACAGTTTTGGAAATGTCTGCTGTGAAAGAATGAGAGCAGCCACAGGCCACAGAATTAAATAACAGGCTTAATTAACAGCAAGAATCAGCTTCTCATTAATAAATTGGTTGGAGTTTGAAATCCCAGTTTAGCTGCTCGTCTTTTGGCTCCTTTCACGTCTCATTTCTGTTTTGGTTGTCAATTCATGAAGAAATGAATCAATTCAGAGGACTGAATCCTTAAAAACAGGGCTATTTGATATGGAACTGTGTCATCTGGTGATCAGTGCAGTGGAACCATAGTGTGTTAATTGGCTTGTATAGTATGATGGGAGTTTTCCAGTTCCACAAATTTAAATCTCTAGATGACCCAGTAAGCCAACAACAGGATAGTGGATCTATTATGGGGAGCAATTACCTCAATTTGTCAAGAGCTAAACCTTAAAGTAAAGCCCTTGTCACGTTAAACAACTTCTAGTCGTGGGGTAAGTCAGATTTGCCAATCGTAGTTACTGATTGCGTCACCAAACCTTGTCAATTTGAATGACTGAAAATTGCTGCTGATGTCACAGTTAGTGGCCGAGTACTAAACCGTCTAGCACAGTCCTGTTCACCCTTTTTTTCTTATATCCAGTAGCATCCTGCCTGATGAAGCCAGTGCTGTACGAAGGGTTATCAGCTGCAGTTTTTTTCAATCAGTTGTGGTATGCAATCCACGAGACATCAGACAGACAAGCCTCTCTTCTGTTTTCAGTGTTCAAAACACCCATATTCCTTATTCCTTGTTGCTGTATTAAATGCATTGTAGTTCTGAAAGAGCATTCATTGGCTGTCAGAAGGCAACATCAATCCTGTCTGATTTTCTCGGAGAGAGATGCAGACTAGCAGGAGTGAGTTGCTGGGCATGTCACAGTTGACGGGCTTCATGGGAGTGAGATGCTGGCTGCCTCCGACTCTCTTAAGATTATGGACATGAAGACAATGACTGAAAATTGCTGAAAAAGTCTCATAATGTGATATCACCTTCAGGTATCATTCTTCTTCTTCTTTCGGCTGCTCCTGTTAAGGGTCGCCACAGTGGATCATCTTTTTCCATATCTTTCTGACCACTGCATCTGGCTCTGTTATCCCCATCACCTGCATGTCCTCTTTCACCACATCCATTATTAGAAAATATTTTAAAATGTGATTAATTGGACTGAAGGTTCAATGTATATAAAAGTATAAATGTAATTTGAGCTTAATTTAAATACATTATAACCAAATTTATTACCAGATTTTCCCCTGAGTACAAACAAAGTACAATCTCTCTATCTACATGTCATCCTCTCATTTTTCTTTCTGCCCCTGTTGATGGCATTAAGTGTAATGATTTGAATGACAATTAAAGCATAAAGTTAAAAAATAATAAAACTGTTATGGGCCCTGTGATGGACTGGCACCCTGCGTGTGCTCAATGCCGCCAGGATAGGCTCTGGTCTGTGTGACCCTGACCTGAGTTAAACGACTTTAAGGATGTGATGTTATCTTATAAATATGTTGCAAGTAATGGGAAAATCCATCCCCCGTTCGATTTTTAACCCCAGTCAAGGACTACTAGCAGCTTTGTGCTTGAGATACACTTCAGCTCTTCAACATCTTGTAGCTGAAACATGGAAAAAAAAATCCCAGATGTAGTAGGTAGTGGCAGCCATAAGAAAGCAGAAGGTTAGTTCTAATTATTGTTAACAGGACAGGATGCAAGAAACCCTCAAAAAAAGAATTTCACCCCTATGTCCAAGTCAGGATCAAGCAGAGCATTGGCTTCAAGAATCTCAAAGGGTATACTTAAAGACACACACATGGATATGGGAGGTAAACAGGGATACCCAGAGATACACCCACACAGACATGGGGTGAACATGCTAACGGTACTCAGGTGCTGGCAGCTCTGGGAGATCAACCCAAGACTTGGGAGACGTGGCAGTAAAAAAAAAAAAATAATTGTCAAAAATAATCTAAAAGCATTATTATCAACTTATTATTAAAATAGTAGAATTGAAAGATCAAAGATATCACTGTTGGACTATACATGCAAATGACTATTGTAAAATTACACGATAATAATACAAAAATCTTTTTGTTAATAAAATTAATGGTGGCACATGGTGGCAGACCGGGTAGTGCTGCTGACTTAAAGATTCTGAGTTTGAGCCCCACACCTGGTCATTGTTTGTGTGGAGTTTGTTTCTCCTCATGTCACCACAATCCCATAGTTCAGGTTAATTGCCAGTTCCATATTTGCCCTTTGCAAGTGCGGTGGGCTGGTGCCCCATCCAGGGCTGTTTCCTGTCATGAACCCAGTGCTGCCAGGGTAAGCCATGGCCCTCAGTGATACATGACTGGGAGAGGCTTTAAGAATGTTATTTTGTATAAAGTTAATTGTCGCTAACCAGATAAACAAAACAGAATTGTTTATTAGTAAAGTAGTCATTGTTCTAATTAATGGGGCAGGAAGAAAACAGTCTTGGTGTTTGGTGGCAGAATAAGCACATTAATGACCGATAGCTGCAGTCTGGGCTCACAGTAATACAAAGAGATTTTTCTTTTTTGCACAAAGCACGTCTCTGACTGCCACAATATCCTTTTCTTATTCATAACTTGTATCTAAACCCGCTGACTGATACAGTATCCCTCCGATCATATTTAGAGTTTGGATTGGTCCCTCCAGTGGACCACCTGTAATCTGGTTGATGAAAATTTTAAAAGGATTTGAGACATTTAAGTGACTGAATCCAACTTATTTAGTGGAGGATTGCAGGCCAGGATAATCTCCAGTAACTGAACCAGGGGATAAACCCTGTTGCCCTCATGATGTGCACACAAAAGACAAAGAGCAGAAGTCCCCCAGTGAGAGGTCTTCATAGCAAGCGTGATGGCCTGTAGCTGCAGTACACTGCAGAGATGAATTGAGTTCATTCAGGCTCAAATAAAGATTGCAGTGTGCCTGTGGAGGGCCAGTTTCCTGTTCAGAAAATCAAATGGGTAAGGGTGGGGGCAGGGGTAGGGAGGGTGTTGAAGAAGGGTGTTGGCAGCAGCAGGACTTTAAATTTCTCCTGGCAGAGCTGAAAGCAAGCCTGTGTCTGAAACAATGGTCCCTTTGTGCACCAGCTGTGAGTACCTTTCACCCCAGTTCAGTTCAGAGCCCTTCACAGGGGTCTCGCTCTCTCTGTCTGTCAAGATATGCCTGCTGGATTCATAAGCCATAGTTTGAGACTTGGATGGAGCAGCACACTCGAGGTGCTTACAGTATCAATGCCCTACCTTTATTTGTTCTGCTTAAATGTCTACAATGCCTTACCTTAAAAGCTGTTTGATTCAATTGACAGTCATTTGTTTTTTCAGAACTGTATAAGCAGTATGTCTGTAAATTTAACTCTTGGGGAGCCTTTACTCAGCTTGCCAACCTCAGTAGTATAAGATCATGGAACCTGTTGGTTTTGCTTTTCTCAGAAGCTTATTGATTCTCTAAGTTGAACTTCTATGTGTGTGTATTGTATTCTAAGGCATGGGCCAAAAAAGAATTTTATTTTGTTTTGTTGCATCTTACTGAATATCTTTAAAAAGTTGATTTCATATTATGCAGCGTCTAGATGTTGGGTATGTCAGACTTGGCGACAGCTATTAATGATCTAATCACTGGACCTTGTAAATTTACGTGATTGCCAGTTTCTGGCTGTGTCACATTTGACGACTGTGTGCCAACCTTTCAGCACAGTCCTGCTCACCCTTTTTCATGACGGCCAATAACAGGCTGCCTGATGGAGCCAGCACAATATGAGGGGTTAAGGGATATGGCGAGTTCAGCTAATATCTTGGAAATTGTTTTTTTACTGTTGTGTAACACATGAGACATCAGACAGACAAGCCATTCTTCAATTTGTGAGAAGACACTCACATTCCTTATTTCTTGTTGCTGCATTGTACTCGCAGGGTGAGCTTTCATTGGTTGCCAGCACACATAATAATAATAATATATTTTATTTATATAGCGCCTTTCCCATGCTCAAGGCACTTACAGAATATAAGAAAGAATGGCCGGGTATACAGTATATAGCATAGTACAAAGCAAATAAATAAATAAAGAAGATTAAGACAGTAAATTCAGAGAAAGCCTAACAGACAACAGAATTGATGGTCCAGCACACACACACACACACACATACAAGTTACATGAGCATCTTGACAGAGAGGTAAACTGAAAGAAGGGGAATGAAGTCAAGTAGAGCTAAATGTACACAGAGCCCACTTGAACGACTTGACAAAATCAAACACAAAGGGGCTCGTGCTCCAGACACTGAGGGGGATAAACAAATCCAAATCCCTCCTCTGGTCGTCAAAGCCTAATAATAGTAGCTACCCGCTATGGACAGCACTGTACACTGGTCTGTAAATGGGCTTCGACCAGCACTGTCAATGGCAGATGTCTTAACTGTTTGCATGAATGAAGTGCCAACTGGCTAAAACACAGAAGGTAATCCATGGAGGCCGTAAAAGCTCTGTACCTATCAGAAAGCACTGACTTGAGTGCTTTATGTTGTATCCCATGAGCTGATGGCCCAATAATATCTCTCCGATAGACTTTTTATAGTCTTCCTGTCAAATTCTAACTTTTATCAGTTTTAGAATTCTATCTCAAAATAACCTCAGTCAATTGTAACTCTCAATTGATTTGGGAGATTTTGACTGCATTTATAGCAGTAAGATTATGGTAGTTGGGTATGTGTGTGACATTGTTCTAGAATATTCCAGCTGTGCATATAAGCATGTTGCAGAAAGGCCGTGCTTTAAGCATAGGACAAGTAGGCACTGGCCTAAGGGCACCATACTCAAAGGGGCACCAAAAAATTAATTTCATATACAATTGCAAGGGTAACGATCTCCTAGTGGGACCCCAACCCTCCAGCCAGTCAATTTCAGTTATGGATCTGATCGTGCAGATCTGAAAGTGGGACTGTATTATGGATGGCTGTCTTTGGGTTCTTGCAATTGAGTCTGCCTAGGGGTGCAATGTGCCCTTAAGCCTGGTTGCTGATCTTCATGGAAAAAATATAGTGTGACATATGAGTTACTATCTTGCACCCGAGAGAAGACACTGAGTCCCAAGGCTTCAACAAAACAAACTTTATTCCAATCAAAACAGGAACAGTCAGGGCATTTCTTGAAATGTGAGCTACCACTTTAATACACGCAGACATGGCGAACAAGCAGTAACGAGGCCAGGTTAGTGGCCAGGCTGGACTGTTTCCCTGCATTAACCATCGGCCAACAAGTGTGCTGTGTGGTGAGGCTGCAAACCTATGGTTGTCTTGGTGATGGACCAGCAATCCTTGCCTGCTTTGACAGAGTTTCAGTGCTATGTGCAGCTAGGGGAGTTTCAGGGTACTCAAAACCCTCACAATAGAAGTAACATTCTAAAACAATGTTTTAAAAATTAGAAAATGGTATTTTTTACTAACAAAATAAACCAATGTATTTTTCTTTATTTGTATAAGGAATAAAGTTAACAAAGGAAGCGAAAAAATATCCTGTGGTGGAAGTATACTGCCTCTGGCCTCTAGGGGATGCCATTAAGCCCCAAACCCCAGACACAATCCCACAGACAAGTCCCAGGTTCACAATAAACATTTTTATTTTAAAAGAGTAATTTTCCAGAGGATACTTTCCTAATTTCTTGCCATAAACAAATCCTTTCCTTTGTTCTCCTTCTACTCTTTACTCCTCCACTCCTCCCAGACAAGTGTTGCCCTTCATCGCTCTCACGTCAGACTTGCTGGCACAGTTGAGGGGCTCTTCTTCTGGTGTTCAGTCTGTTGGCTCTGGGAAGCACTTTTGGGTTTGTCAGGACCACACTGGTCACTCGGCAGACAGTTCCTGATAGTTCTTCTGGTGGCTGCAACTGAACCCAACAGTGCAGCCGTACCGAACCACAACTCCCATGCTGCCCTGTGGGTGTCCATACCGAGGCCAGTCTAAAGGGATGCTGCCACCCAGTGTATCTGACCATGACAGGCAATCACTACCTGTCCTGTGATTCTGGCCTTCTAAATGGGAATGGGACTGCCAGCCAGCCAACACGTACATCTGCACCTGCTAGGACGGCGCCCCTCCTTGTTTAGCTCTTGGTACAGAGGTGGTCAATTGCAGCTCCTTCCTGAACATCATTTGTTTTGGCTTCTAAGCCAGGTAAGAGAGCAGGTTCCCAGCTCGGCCATCACATGCCATAATTCAAATACAGTATACTGTATGTAGCGTAATGACACATTATATTAATAATTAATTTAAAATTGGATATTTTAAAGAGGATGTGGTATTTGATATTTTTAATTTTTTAAATAGCGTTCTTCACTGAACACACAGGCCCAGTGTGCTAGCACAACTAGTTTCTAGGTCTAATGGAATAACTGAAATGGTTATTTAAATACAGTACATGGAGAAATAAATTTGTTTGAAGACATACTTGTCAAAAGCAGTTTCAGTTTTTATTATCATGACAATATTGTATAAGTCCACTAAGACAAAGATATCATTAATTGACAGTGGATGAGTGGAAAACAAACTCCAGTCAAGAGCATTATTAGAGAAAATAAACCTTTAGTATGCAGACAGTAATAACAGACAAAGTCCCAGTTTTGGTGACCTGCTCCAGCCAGGGCATTTTACAGTGTTGCAAATCCACATTGGGCAGCCGGACACGAAAATGAAATACTTGCATGCTTTGATTCCAAGACTTCCAACATCACTGGTGTCTTTCCTGTGGACAGGAGTAGCAGCTTGGCAATGCAGCGGTGGCAGCGCCAGATTCTGAAAAGAGGAATAGATTAAAACGGGGCCAGTAACTGTTTATGATGGTTAAGATGATATTTTGTGAAAATGTCTAACAAATTGAAATACAATATGAACAGCTAACTAGCAGTTCTCATCAGCTGTTCTTGACCGCAGGTTCTTAAACTGTGTATGTGTGTTGACTGCTTTTGGGTTGTGCAGAGTTGTGAATCACAGTTGAACTTAATGGGGAAGGGTTTTCGAATGTTTGGTGTTCTGTCCTGGGATGGACCACCACGGGAAGCAAAAGCAAACATCACTGCTCTGCTATGACCCACATCTATGATTCTCCAAGGGTGACCAGTCTACCATGATGTTGATTGGTGCTGGTCACCCAACGGGGAACATGGGATGATGAGCAGTCATGATTTTCGAATGTAAACCACCATTCCATGGTAACTTATGTCTCAAAGACACAAAAAAGGCAAAATTAGGTCATGAGGAAAAAAAGTGTAAGAATCAATGCAGTCTTTAGTCTGAGACCATAGGGGCATCTCTTACACAAGCAGTATGAGGGCACTTCCACAGCTTTGGGGGCCTGCAGCTGAAAGCTCGACTTCTAACAGTTGTTTGATTGGAATCTTTAGTAGGCTGGAATCATACAATCCTAATGTTCACCCTGGTTTGTATGTAATAATAGACTTTTAAAGCTTTACATGTAAGAAGGAGGATTTTAAAATCAGCCCTGAGCTTGACTGGAAGTCAGTGTAATGACTTGAGATCAGGAGTTGTTTGCTCATAATTCCTGGTTTTAGAAATAATTCTTGCAGCAGCATTTTGATTTAACTCAAAATTAACCAAGAAACTGGCTATAATTTATGATTTAAAGCAAGGGTGGGCAATGCCAGTCCTGGAGGGCCACAGTGGCTGCATGTTTTTCATCCAACTTAATTTTTTAATGAGAACCTTTCATTGCTCAAGTGACATTTTGATGCTTCATTTTAGTGGTCTCACTTGTTAAGGTTCCCCAAACCTTAATGGCTTATTTCAGTTTTAAACAGCTGCATAATGGCTCCTTATTAGCAATAAGATGCAAATAACAAAGGAAACAGCAGTTCTCCATTTAAGATATTTTCTGTAACACCTGTGTGGATTCATCATGTACTGTTTGGATTAATAAAACACTTAAGAGAAATTGTGACAGTCTGAAAATGATTTGTTTTAGGCTCCAGATCCTTTAGGTGATATTCTTAGAAAGGAAAAAATCTACAATATAAGAACCTAACATTGCAGACTAACAAAGCACAAGATTAAATAAGGTCTGATACTGGCAAGATTGGTTTCTAATTAAACAATTGGGTTGGAACGAAAACCTGCAGCCACTGTGGCCCTCCAGGACCAACATTGCCCACCCTTTGATTTAAATAAAGCTTTAACAGCCGCTACTGTTTAATTGACAAATTTAGAGGCCATAGCTTGCACCTTTTTTGAATTATTACTTTTTAAAGTCTATATAAATGGATTCAAATGACAAAATCAAAAGGGCAATCCTAAACGTTTCAAGTGGTCCCTACTGAAAAGTTTGCAAACTAACCTCTGACTAAGGAAATGATTTGAAGAAAAACTGAAACCTGCAGGTGGTGGTGAAATAATCAGCCTGTAACTCCTGCTCTGATTTTTACCAGGAGCCGACTGGCCGCAGAGTCAAGTCACATGACTCACTTTGGCAATTCCTCAAAGACACGAGAGCGTCTCTCTGCTGACTGTCTCCAGTCAGATGGTTCATATCATCCTGGCTTGTCTTTGCACGAGAGCCCAAGATGTTTCTTCATTCTTCTAGCTTGTGTGTGGTTAATTAATTGAAAAACCACAATCAACTGGCTGTGCTTTGAACATTGCAAAGGTGCTATATGAATAAATTAATATTATTGTATTATGTTTATTCCTCTGGCTGTTACAGTTTGGTTATTGGCTGCCTCTTGGTTTAACCTTAACCTTTTACTTTTAACTGGTCAGCTAAACCAATGCCTTTTAAAGGTCGGTATGAGTCTGCAACGGTAAGGTTGATAGATCAATTATTATTCTATTTTAAAAGTTCTAAATAGTGGCTAGGATAAAGTAAGCACTCCTTAGGTAAGACCTCTATGGCTACTTATTTTGAGCATTGCCTTAATGGCATTTAACAGTTTTGCAAAGACCACCAGTTTGAGTCTTGGCTCCCTTTTGGGAGTTGTGTGTTGTTCCTTATCAGTCTCTGCTGATCTTGAGCTTTTGTCACAAGAGCTAATTCAAAATAGCCCCCTCAGTGTTTCTTTTCCTGTTGGAGTTTCTTTTTCTTACACTTGCCGACATCTTGGTTAAACACCACCAGAGGCATTGGGTATGGTTGTGTAGTGTGCACTGTCCAGAGCACAATTGTCCTCCATCAAGTCATGCCTGATGAAGTAGCTCATGAGTGCCTGCTGACATTGTAATGACACCTTGTATTACAGCTTTCGCTAACCGGTCCTTCTGGTTTCAGGTGGCTTGCTGTGGTTTTTATCTGCCGTGAAGTTGTTTGAGGAGGGGCAGGTGTTTTGGAAATTGGACTGTTGCAGTCAATACAAGGGGCACAAGTGATTTGTATAGCGTTACACAATATTCTTCAAGTGGGATGTGTTTAGAATGGAGAGAGTAATGGCAGGCCTGACTCGTATGAGACATTGAGGCAAGACATACACTATTTGACGGCTGACAGCTCTTAACCGGACAATAGAAAAGCACTTTATTTGTGTCAAACTTTGGAGAAGATGACAGCTTCTGGACGTTTCTGCCGTTTTCCCAGTACACACTAAAACTGGCCGAGAGCTATTCACATGCATAGATTAACACCCATCAAGAGCATTGTGATGAAATGACTGCACAATTGACAAACACTTGAATACACCTTTGTTTTGAAATATTTGACAGGGTGAGATGACAGTTGTAGAATAATAATAATTAATTAGAATAAAATGTATAAAAATGCAACTTTAATTTTAAAAGCATGAATTGCACCATAGTATGTCTGCTTCTGTTTATAAAATTTCTCACATTGCTAGCTTAAAATATCAAAGGCGTTTTTACTTCCAGGTACATGGAAGCTTGCTAATGGGGCTCTCATGTTAAGTTCAGAATCCTAATCTACAATGTACAAATTGCAGAGAAAAGTTCATTTTAGTACAGTGAATGTGTGTATGTCTTTGTGTGGAAAACTGAAATTGACATTCACACCTTACTGTTAAAATTGTTTTAAATTGTGTAGAATTCCTAGATGACTACATCCCCACAAAGTTAGAACATTTTCAAACTAGCAGTTTCTGAACTATCCGCCCCAAACGCCGACACCTATCTACAATGATAACACCCAACAAATTTGACCTATGTTGCATCCGTTTTGTTTGATGATGAAGGGAAAGAAATAAGAACACACACACACACACACACACACAATAGATTAGTAAATGTCGACATGCACAGGGGCATTATGCTACATCTGGACCACTCTGTCTATCCGTGCAGCTTGTTTACTTCATTTGACTCTGGCCTTAGTTTCAAATTAACTGTTATTTAAGTTTTTATTTTGGTTTCATTTCCTATTTGTTTTACTCTCATTTATTGGAGTACATAATAAGTCAATGTATGTGATTCTGTATTATTGTGCAGTACATTCTGTCGTATTGTATTGTAAAACCTTCCATTGAGTGATTTCCTGCAGTATCACTAAAGTGTTATTTACATGTTCGAGCTCTATGGATCATTTCATACTAATTTTCTAAATGGTCTTGTATTCATGTCATGCCGTGTGTTTTAACACCGATTATCTCAATGTAAATAATTAATGCTCAGAAACATGGTTTGGATGCATAACCCTTACAAATTGTTTTCTGAGTCCCGACCCAAGTTCAGCTGGGAGAATTCAAATTTTTAAAGAATAAAATAAACTTTTCATCAGCCTTTACTTTAAATATGGAGATGTAGCTCAGGTTTAGCCCAAAAAGTAAGTTAAGTGGCTGCTTGAGGCCAAGCAGTAAGTCAGAGATGAGGTTGAACCAGCAGCCTCGGGAGTGCCTAGACCACACTGCCCACATTGCTGTCTGCTGCTTCAGCTGGGTAAGGAGCAAGTGGTGGGCCACCATAAAGAGCTTTCAGAAGGTCCTCAGCGAGATAGCAGTTACAATCTAGATAAAGACACATCAAAAAACCTCAGCCAGTCTTTGGACTGTGCAGGACATGTTGGGAGTTTCTAAATCTCTTGGTGGTGGTGGTGGAGGACTGTGAAGTTACTGTGCTTAATATCCCTGCATACAGTGTGCAAAGCAGTAAATGAGAGCCGCTAGACCTAACCAATATCTCTCCGTTTCCTTTTTACATTTTCTTTCCGTATGGGCAGGCTAGTGGGGGTGGTGGGGGTGCTGGTTTGAAGTGAGGGTGGTGGAATACAAGTGGAAATGATTCATTTCAGAAGGGTGATGCTTTCTTTGAATTGGTTCCAAGCGCGGGAGCCTGCTCAATTTTGTTCTGCTTTCCCAGCGCGACTCTCTATGCTGTTTGCAGGCCCTTTCTTGACCACAGACATATAGGGACTTGGGGCTGGGGAAGTTTCTTACATTCTTTTTTTATTTTTTTTTTTATTTTTTTTATTTCCTTCTCTGAAGAGGAGGGTGCCTGGAGCCAGTTTCTTGTACAGGATTTTTTTTTTCTTTATTACTTTCTTTTTCCAAAGAGCGGGTGTGCTGTGCCTGGGTGGAGATCATGGGCCAAGTCCAGCTGTCAGTCACTGAATTGTGGAGTTTTACATGTTGTTGTTCTCACAAGCAGTACAGAGGCACAGTGCGAGTTGAATTCTATACCATAAATCAAAAACAAGAAGGTAGTGTTGAGGTTTAGGTAAAACCTTTCTAGTTTAGTTTTTGTATATGTATATATTAATTATATGTGTATGTATGTGTATGTATTTAATAGAAACCTTTATGTAAAATGAATTATGAGCCACAGGGGCAATTAAATAATCAATTAGTTAACCACACTAGTGTACTGAGATAGCTTCTCACACAAAATTGTCACCAAACAATTATACTGAGTGGTTGAACATGGTGGCTCAACTGTTAGTCCTACTCCTTGCAATTGCCCAAGAGCCCTGGCTGTGTCACTGCCTGGGTGGATTTTACACATTTTCTCCCGGGTCTGCATGTTATTTTTATGGCTTTTGACTATGTTGGGTTGCTTGGTGCTGTTGAACTGTGTCCCCAGGAGTGTGGATGTGGGCATGATTAAGCCTTGAGATGGACCAGTGCCCCATAAATGTCCTGCACACAGTGTTATTTGGCTAGGCTATAGACCCCCTTCTTCTTTCTTAGCATTTATTCCATGCTTATTCAAGATTCAAGAGTATTTATTGTCATGTCATCCATATAAAGTAGTACAGTATACAGTGAAAAGAAACGACGTTCCTCCAGGACCATGGTGCTACATAGAATACAGTACAATGAAGAATCCACAACACATAACAAAAAGACACAGGCCACTCTTATTTGTCATATGTCGTCTTTTATTTGATCTAGCCAACATTTCTATGGTACTCCACCTCATGATCGTTACCCTTTTGGAGTAAGGCAGAGGGCTGTCTTTGCACTGTCTTGCTGTTGCTGCGGACCACATGCCCATACTATTGGAGACGAGCTTCTTGATAATTGGTGCTACTCCCATGATTCTACGTATCTTTTTAGTAGACACATGGTTAAGCTGAGTCAGGATAGTGTCCAGCAGAGTATTTGCATTTCAGCAATATGGAGTGCTTGTTTGTGTTTCACAGTCACAGGCCAACAGTCCATACCTTACGGGATGACTGGTCTGACTAGTGTTATGTAAATCTTCACCTTGTGGTATCTTGGCACGTTGGGGTCACAGAGAGCTCCAGAAACATGCTGCCATCTGAGCCATGCCGCGTTGACTCGTGCACAATCATTAGGAAAGGTATCACTGAAGTGGAGGAGCGAGTCTAGGTATCTGAAATTGGTGACTTTATTGAGGTATTCTCCATTAGTGCGCACGGTGCCGTTTGTCTGCATGCTGCAATTCACGTATTCTGTCGTCTTGTTATTTAGCCAAAGTCCATGCATCTTCCATTGTTGCGTGTTTCCTTTGTAAGCAGGATGTGTTTGACATACAGTAATGTCCAAGGATGTGGCATCTGGATGTTTGCCATGCCTGTGTCCATGCAGAGGGTAAAGAGTAAAGGAGGAGAGGGCTGATCCTTGATGCAGCCCAGCTCAGATAGTGGTTAGTGGCGAGACACCAGCAGGACACCGTATGACACTTAGGACATTGTCATAGAGGAACATGGACCCAGTGCACGTAGGCATCAGGAAAGCAACCAAATAAGTTTGTGGGAGACCCTATTGAATTATTTCTCCAGATCCAAGAATACCATCTGGGTCAATTTGCCTCTCTGTGAGCAACAATACTAATTTATTTCTTGTACAGCCCAAAATCGCACTGGGAATGCCTGAAAGGGATTTAACGGGCCCTGTTTTTGACAGTCCCCCAGTCTGGACTCCCTAAGCTCCCTGAGCAGACAGGCAGCATCATTCTCGGTGGTGGTTCTACATTCTTGAGCAAAACCGAATTGCTGTGGACCTTCATGACCTGAAACGAGTAAAAGATGTTTTGTGTGTTGTTTGAATTTGCATTCCTTCCCAAGTCCATGTTAGTCTTTTTCAATCTGTTTACAATTTTAATAATTAATTATGATTTCTCTTCTTAATATCAAGTGTGAGTTAAATGCTATTAAATACACTGACATACCTCTGTTACTTAATTCACCACTACGATGTGCCGCCATACATTTGTTTTATATTGTTTTAGCTCTTTAACAATACTTTAGGCCATATCTAGCCACACAACACCTTGCTTTTTGTAATTCAATCCGTTGGATATTAATAATTCACTCCACTTGCTCTGCCTGTGTAAAATGTACATGTTCTCCCTGTGCCTGCGCTCATTTTTCCTCATGCATGTTAATCTCAGAGACAGGAGCGTTCGAGTGAGCGTGGTGTGGGTGCATGTCCCAGCCTTGTGTCTGATATTACAGAGCTAAGCTCCAGTCTCCCAAAATCCATTAGCTTCTCCAATTGGATGGATGGATGGATGGTTTAATGAATGTTTTGAACAGAACAATTGTGCTTGTCGGTGCCATCAGGGACTTGGCTGCAAAATACAATTTATTGCTTTAGAAAACGTGGGACTGAGCAACTCTTACATTGCTGTTTTCTTTGTAGTTAGATCACAAGGTGACTGAATTGCACCTGCCACCCTTGCCCTCTGGGTCTGCAGTGCTTTATCGTGAAACGTTGATGGGGCAGGCGAGCCGGTTTTGATGCTCTAAATTGTTGGAATGCCGCAGGCAGAGTCGGCTTTTGTGAGTTCACAGGATTTTCCTCCCATCTCATTGTTTTTTTGTCACATTCCATCCTTAAAAGTGTCACCTCGTGCTTGTATTGTGTGCATTCCATGGGTATGACCAGGGTTTGGCTCTGCCTTTTCTGACTTCTGTCGCTTTCAGTATTTCTTTTTTTTTTTCCAGTTTCTAATTCTTCATCTCAATCTCTCCTGTTGGCAAAATTCTTGTATTTATTAATTTATTTATTTTTATCCCTGATTCCCCACTCCCCTAACGCCCTTTTGCTTCATAAAGAGGAAGTGGCTCTGCACATACCTCCCCGCCCCACCTCTGCATATCAGGAAATGTGGTAACAACTGCTGAGAGATGGCTGACCCTTCTTCTCATATGAATGCTGGTGAGGTTGAGCATACACTCCGGGGTCCCAAAGCTGCCAGCTGACTCTTGTAAATGCGTGCCTCCCAGTCGGCATGTGCGCCATTAGCTAAGAGGTTAACTTCTTTTCCTTTTGGCTCTTCTGTTTCCGTTAAGATCTTTGGTTTTTCTTACATCACAAAAGAAGGGGAAGTGAAGTTGCCCTGAAAGGTTTATGGTGTAATTTAAAGCAAATACACTTTAAACACACACACACACACTGCATGTTAGTAAATTTGTATTGGGGTCTATCACTCTCAGCAGCCATTATATTTCAAAAAGCAACCCTCTGGTTTGCATTATATTCCCCAGTTAAGGTATATTATGTAATAACTTCAAAACTGTAAGAAGCCTCTTCTCAGATCAGTATTGAGGTTTTAGCTGATGATGATTATATGAGAGGGGACGATAGAAGGATCATCCTCTGCCTTTTTTGAAGGAGAACCTCATTTGAACGGTAGTCTAATATAGTGGTGCCTTTGTCATGGTGCTCATGTTCCCAGTCTTCTATATGGCTACAATGATAGGGAATTCAGCTGCTCCTTATTGTGAACTGGTAGAAGGTGAGGACACTTGAGATCCTGATTGTAAGCACACAGTTAATGCTCGGTGTTAGGAAGATGGCTACATTTGTAAAAGTAAGGTTTAATAATTTTCTATGTTTCGTGTTGTCTGCTACTATCAAAAAAAATATATATATATATACGTATGTGTGAACCTCTGCAGCCACATCGAAGCCACAAGAGGAACTGTGTGGGAGGGTAGGATCCACCAGCCTTCTTGTGACTTGAGTGAAAACTGCTGGCTGCAGATGAGATTAAGGAACCAACACACAGATGGTGGGTGAAATGTCAGCTCTTATCATTGCAGTGCACTTTATATAAGTGGAACACTAACAAAACAAAAAAGTAGTCCTTTAGAATTGAAGCTCATGTCACATTATGCAACCCCTTGTTGTGGGGAATGTCAGATCTTGCTGACTACAGCTGCTAATCTTGTCCCCGGACCGTGTCAATTTACATGACTGAAAATCGTGGGGAATGTCATATTTGGCCACTATGTGCCAACCTTCCAGCACAGTCGTGCTCGCTTCTTTTTGTGACAGCCAATAACGTACTGCTTGACGGAGCTGGTGCTGTATGAAATGTTAACAGCTATGGCGAGTTCAGCTTTTCTTTTTTTTTTTTCCATTCAGTTGTGGTGCATAAAATAGGAGACATCAGAAGATAGTCAAGCTTCTTTTCTGTTTGCATTTCTTATTAGTCATTACTGCATTCTATGCATTGTACTTCCTGATGAGCATTTATTGGATGTCAACTCGTATGCACACAGAGCCAACAAATTGATCTTGTTGGAGTAACTTGCTGGGCATGTCACATCATGTGGCCACTTTTTACAGAAGTACACCGCCAACTGACTTCACCTCTCATGAGATTATGTGAATGGTGACTGCAACTAAAAATCACTGGCAAAGTTGTCCAATGTGACATGGCCTTTTAGGTGGAATAAAAGCTCCTTTGTGGTTACCTGGTAAGCTGAATAATGCAACTACTCTCCTCCCACCTTCACTAAAAATAATGAAACAATGGGCAGGAGTTTTAGTTTGAATGTTTATAGTCCTTGTAGATGAAATTGCCCTCTTAGGGAATGACAAGATGATCCACACAAACATAATTATGGTAACAGAAAATACGTGCAATTGTAGGAAATTGAACTGGTGCTGTCACTGCATTGCAACAGTGCGGTCTGTCTTCATTTTGGTTATGATTTGTGAGCCCCCTGGAGGACTGAGGCCTTCTTAACCACCTCTGTCTTGGCTGTACTATTCTGGCTGGACTTTCTCAAGCTCCTTTTCATCCGTGATCTAACGCTTGGTTTCTTTATCTTTAGAAGTGACTGAATGACAACCCTAAGGGGGCACACTTGTTTAAAGCTCCTGTCCTTTATTGTCTGGTTAAGGATCCTGTGCATGGTAGTTCTGAATAGGGCGAAGACAGGTTTGGTGTCGTACAATATCAAGTATTCGAAGACTCAATATTCCAAATGCATTCAGTCTGTATATTAAAGTTCTGACCTGAAGGACATTTTACTCGGGCACAGAAGTGACGTGCAGGAGTGCGCAGCACAGAGTTTTTCCTAATTTTCTGTTCTGTGACCTTTTTGGTAAGGAGTTGCTGCTATATAAAAGTGTTACTAGATAAGTGTGTATCTTTGCATCAAACAACACTGCATAACTTGGTTTATTCGAAAAAGACTTTTCAATTACACAGTGGAATTCCGTTTAGCTTTCCCACGACCCAGGCTGAGGATAAAGAAGGTTTAGTAGCTGGAAGAATGGATTGTGTAAGCATCTTTAGTGCTCTCTTGCCTTATTCTTGACATGAACACAAATGTGGCTTTGCACCATCTGGTCCCATAGATGTATATGCTTTTTGTTGCATCTGTCACTACAATGAATGTTTGCTTTTCCAGTTAGGAAGTCATTCACAAGAGAACCTTAATCTAAATAATTTACATTACTGCCTAGAGCAGTTGATTTCTGTTCACAGCCCCTACAAAATTAATACCACATTTGAAGATGAAGTCAAAATTTTGAACCACATACAGTAAGTACTACAGGTGAACAAATTGAACTTAAAAATAAGCTTTTAACTCCAAGCACAAAATTTAAACCTTTAGAAATCTCAATCTTGTAAATGTGTCCAACATGAAGCTTGGACATTAGATTCATGATTTGGGGCTTCAGGTATCTCACGATGTATTGAATACTGTAAAGAAATGACACACGATCGACGATTGAGGAGTTTGCGGGATTGGGGACCCCTGTGAAGCAACGGGTGCCGGTGCATTGCTAAGCAATGAAACCCAGACATTGAGCTTTCACCCCATTAAAGCCTGAACTGCAGTTCAAAAACAGATGTGCCGGCAGTGGCGTAGCTAGAGTTCGTGCCGCTCGGGGCGGGGCTTCAATTTGCCGCCCTTCAACATATTTGAATATGTTAACCTATTTAATTAGAAAATTAAAATGACGTATAGAGAAAAATGAACATACATTTTGTATAGATTTATTCATCTATATAGATAAACAGCAATCATTTTTCACATATAATTATTTATAAGCCGTGTGCAAATTATTAGTTTAATATAATTACGCGGTGAAAACCAGAACCAGTGTAGTGTACAAGTGATAGGTGGGGATGTTTTCTGTGCAGAACAGGAACGCATTCGGATTGATAACAAAATGAAATTATAAATTGTAAATTGTTTATCTTTATCGGTGTAATGTTTGTTTATTTTTGTTATTACTTCATAAATTTCAACTGCTGTACCTGATGCCGTCACAGAAGAACAGTCTGAAAATTATTTTTTAAGCATTTGTGGGTAAAAATCAGAGATTTTTAGTTGTTTTTTAATTTATGATTGATATTTTTCCAAACCCTGCTGCTTACACACGAATTGTACTGAGCCTTTTGGCCAATAATGGCGTCCCCAAAATGTGCCGCCCGGGGCGAACCGCCCCCTTTGCCCGCCCCTAGCTACGCCACTGTGTGCCGGACAGTTTAAATTGTGTTATTTGTTATGTTCCACCTATAGCAATGATCCCTCAAATACACATTTCTGTGGCTCATTCACAGGTGACAGCTGCGTGCGCAATGCTTGATACTTTTCATACCATAGAACAGGAGCACTAACTAATAAATGACCTAGAAATGATGGCACACTGCAAGTTACCGATTGCATCATGATAGTTGGCCAATGCACCTTATGCAGTTTAGGCGAATCGTAACGTAGCCTTCCTCTTTGTTGCACCCTCTGAAATGCCATCTTGCACCCACTGTGTTGGGAGCCCCTGGCCTGGGGAGATAAGTTACATAATTCTGATTAATGTTTATTAACTCATGAAAAGAAGTGCCTCAGATTCACTCCATCCATCCATCCATTTTCCAACCCGCTGAATCCGAACACAGGGTCACGGGGGTCTGCTGAAGCCAATCCCAGCCAACACAGGGCACAAGGCAGGAACCAATCCCGGGCAGGGTGCCAACCCACCGCAGGATTCAGATTCACTTTGTACTAATATTCCAATGAGTGAATCATTCTGACCCTAGAATGCTGGTGACTTTGTAGTAGCACTATGAATTAAAGGACTCCATTTCCCAGCTGCCCTGAGGATATTGCCTTAATTGGACAACTGCAGAGGGCACTCAAAAGCACCGTTCAGGAGCAACTGGGTGACAGACAACTTGGCGACATCCTTTACCAGTTAGATAATAGGTTCAAGGAGATTTTTTAATGATATTTAAATGACAACGTAGGGCACCGAAAAATCCACAGAATCACCTGTTTTATGAGAGTCCCAATACGTTGGGAGTAAAGATCCTCCTTAAGCCGCACTCGCAGGTCACCTTTTGTATTCTAAATAACGTTATCATATGATTACAATCAATACAATTTATATATAGGATTAGCAATTTTGGTTGCAGAAGATAATGTAAAATAGAGTTTGTTCCATCTGCAGAATAAAGTTTGTTCGTCAATTATATAAATTTATTTTCAACATTTTAAATCATGTTGTCATTTAAATATAATTAAAAAATCTCTTTGAACCTAACTATTACCTAACTGGTAAAGGATGTCGCCGGGTTGTCTTTTCGCTGAGTTGACTGTCACCCAATTGCTACCCACCCCAAAGGCACATCGCACTTGTGAGAGGGTAAAGGAATTGAACCTTACAGTTACAGTTTTGAGCAGAGATGGCTGCATGGGGACCTTTTAGGTCTTTTGAAATTCTCAAAAGTCTTTGCTAAAACTGATATGGCAGAATTCTTTTCCAGCAGTTGTGGCCTACAGGGTGCGCTCCATTCACCCACACCTGACACAAGTTCCAGCACAGCACACATTTATTTCAGCAGCACAGTACAGTACACCAAGCACATACCAAATACACAGTCCCTTCTTTTCTTCTTCTCTCTCTCTCCTTCTCTTATTCACCTCCGCTCCTCCTCTAGCAAGCTTTGTTCACCTCCCTCCCTCCCTGACACTGGCTCTTGGAGTAGTGGCTGCTGGCTTCTTTTATGTTGCTTGTTTGGCTGCTCTGGAAGTACTCCTCCCAGGTGTGGCAGAATCCCAACATGATAGGTCTCTGCATGATCTGTAGCTTCCCCTGGCAGCACCCACCGTACCCGACAGGGTTGTAGCAAACTCCAACTCCTAGCACACCCTGCGGGAATCTATGGTGCTGCAGCAACCCAGGGGGCTGTTCTCTAGTGTGCCCTGAGCACACTCTCTCCCCCGGTCCGTCCATTTATACAGGCGTCCCGGCCATCCCTAAACAGTCAATGATGTACTTGAGAACACTGGAGAAAAACAATGAGAAGAGCATTTAAGACTGAAGCCAGGAAGCACACAAAAGCTTATGGGAATCGGAAATAAACTACTGAGTTGTAGAATAAAAGAGAACATCTTGATGACCTTTTAATAAAGTATCATGATAAGTTATTGAGATCACTAACTAGGCAATCTTGATGGACTGGATGGTCTCCTGTACTTTGTCAAACCCCTTATTTTCTCCGATAGGTTGACAGTCATTGCCTACTTTCAGTTCTTCAGGTTTTTGCTGAGGTTTGTATCCATGTTCCTGTTTTGTAGATTAACTTAAACAAAACCTATATGTCAACCTGACTTTGAGAAAGCAAGTTTTAAATTTCATTTTATGTAGTTAGTTACATTTACTGTATATAGTAAAAAACAAATGAAGCATACAGGAACACACTTCAAGCTTGCACGTTGACACTGGAGCAGGAAGGCCTAGATTATTCCTAACCCACAGACCACCTAAGTACAGGAGGGTTTTAAAGAGGTGATTGGAGGTTTCTGCCTTGCTGAAGCCATAGGCCAAAGGAGATTGACCCACGTGCCTCCAAATTCAGGAAGGTTTCAAATGCTAATGAAGTCTGTCAGTTTGGGGGTAGAAATGGAAGCATGCAGAGAAAGAAGCCACATATGGGAGGAAGGATGGTCAATTGACAACAAAAACATGCATTGTCTTCTGCTTACCAGTCAGAAGATATTTCTTTTTATCAGAAATCCAAAAAAAAAAAAGGGGAAATGAGTCCTGAGAATGGGCTTCCTGGTCTTGGAGTAGTTATCAGCATTGCAGGTGCAGAGCTTTGATCTTATTTCACCTTGGCACAGAATTTGTCCTTCCAGTATTATTAGACAATGGCTGACTTTCTAGTTAAGTGGGTTAAAATCCTACATGGATGTTTCAGTATGACCTTCTTCAATGCCAAAAGCAAGACTGCTGCAGCTTTCTATTTACTTAGAATATGCAGATGTGGCTTGTGTCTTCATGCCCATTTCTGCTGTAGATGGGTGAATGGATTTTATGTTCAGAATCTTTCATCTTCTTTTGCTTCTTTTTAATTGTCTGTATGGGCTCTCTTTATTTTTTTCCTCTCCTGTCTTAACCATAAACTGCAACACTCATTTGTCATTTGTTGTGGTGGTAGTGGACGCAAGATCTTCAAAACATTTAATTTCAGACCTTTTGTATTGGCAGTGGTGGAGTCTGTGACTAAACAATTAGGATTTTTTTTTTTTTGGTGTATACTAACGGAAACCACTTCAGCTTGTGCTTGTGAAGGCAGATGTCAGCAGAGATGTGGACTGATTATTAGCCATGGCTGGTTTGCTGCACAGCGTCCGTGTCTGGCTAGTGTTATTTTGTGAGAGGGCAAGGCTTGTTTTTAAACTGCCTGCAGATAAGGTTGACTGATTTTGATTTTTTTTTTTCTCTTGTTCTCAGTTAACCATTTCTGGTGTAGCTGGGTCTGTGGTATCTCTTCTGCTGTTTGCTGCTGTAGTTCTGTTTTTTAGATGGGGAAGAGAACCAAGGTTTTGATTGTGTCTTTGTGAAATAGAAGGCCCAATTTGGAAATTTGCTAGTTTGACAATGGTGCGGCCATCCTGATACACACCACTAAGACTGTCGAGTCATTTATTTCTGCCAGTTATTCCTGCATTAGGAGTCAGTTCTCATCAGTGAGATCAAGAGCGAGGTCATCTGTGGGCTTTTCTGTTGGTGTAGAGTGAAAGAACAGCTGTATTTCAAACAAACGCTCAAACTTGTCAGTGATCATGTAAGAATTCTAAATACTGTGTATATATAATACTGCATATGTAACTGACCTGAAACCTTATTCAAGGAAACTTGTGATGAGGAGGCAGTGCAGCTGTTTGTATATTTTGGTGGGTACAGAGGATGGGGAGGGGGTACAGGTATAAGCAGATACTACCAAACGCTAGAAGTTAAAGCAGGTAAATGAGTCGGGCAGGGGCACCTACAATTAAAAGAATCCTGACAGATTAATAAGTAGTTATAAAAACGGTTAATCATCACTGAGGTTTTCCAAATTCTAAAAAGGGATACTTCTGAAAACGCTCCCCATGACCGTAGACTTCTAAAAATGCTGCCTTGGTATTGTAGTGTGGCTTGGTAAAAGCGCAGTTTTTCAAAAATGTGTGCTCTGATTTGTTTGTGTTTATTACATGGCTCTCTCCTGATTGGATCTGACTCGTAACAAGGTCTTATTCCCTGCTTGGCCATCCTTCATGGAAGACAGCCATATTTCAACATAGCAGACATAGAAGAGCTCTGTTCCATGTCACTTGTTGTATTATTCTCCTGTTTGCATCTAAATTGCACTTTGTGCTGCTTGAATGCTGCATACACATTCAAAAGGGAAAATAATTTACCAATCGCAACAGTTTGGCAATAAGTCCCATGTCCGATGGCATTACCATCTCTTCTATTTCCCCAGGGATCACCACTTTTGGGTAATATATCTATGCTTAATCTCAGTATAGTGTCATATGCATTTTGGTTGCTTGTCTGTGGACAGAGAAGCTTTCATGAAAACTCTAGTATGGACAGAGATCGTTTTGGTTTAAACACTCAGTTTTTAAATGAAAATGTAGCTATGTAGATTGTAAACAAGAGAAACAGAACAATTATAAAGATTTAGGGAGTCCACCCTGTATATAATGACTGATCTGTTGAAATGGTGGGTTTGTTCTTATACTTTCTTAGCAGGAAGAGGTGGGATAGAATGAGAAGTGAGGTCAGTAGAATGGTGTGGTCTGGAACCGGAAGCAGGTGGAACTTAAAATGGATTTTCCTTCTGAAAGTCTAGGAAAGAGGGAGAAAAGACATTAGTGCTGTTCATCATCCTCAGTCTATGTTGCTTATTCTCAGCTAAGCCCTTGGTCTGCCTCCCATGCACTCGTGTGTGACTCAAAGTAGCCCAAGTGTTGTGCCAGCAAGGTGGAATGTGGCAAGCAGCCAGGACAGGAATTATCACATCAACATCTTTGTTTTTAATCTTTTTTTTAACTGAATTAAACATAAGATGTTTGATAAACAAGAGGAGACCATTCAACCCATCAAGCTCATTTGCATAGTTCATAGCCAAGCTGTCCTAACATTTCCTCCTGATACTTCTTAAAGGTTGTCAAGGTTTCTGCTTTAACTTAATGACGTGTTAGTTTGTTTCAGATTCCCACAACCCTTTGCTTAAAGAAGTGCTTCCTGGCTTCAGTCCTAAATGCACTTCCCCTTAATTTTCACTGAGGTCTCAAGTATGCAATTCATCATCAAATTAAAAGAATTCTGTTAGATCTAATTTATCAATGCCTTGGATTAGGTCACCACGCAACTTGAGACTAAGCAGGTTTAATTCCGAGTCTGTCACAACAGGACATGTCCTGAGATGTAACTGGTTGCTCTTCTCTTAACAGCTTCAGGTGCTGCTGTGTCTTTCTTGTAGTGTGGTGACCAGAACTACACACAGTGCTTCATATGTGGTCACATTAGTCCGTTATATAGTCTGTGCATAACATCCCTTGATTTATGTTTATATTGCTTAGATGAAAATGTTGTGTCAACGTAAACCCCTAAGTCCTTTTCAGAGGTTGTTTCCTTTAGGACAGTGTCTCCATTCTTGTATTTATTCATGTAGCTTTTTTTCTACATGTGTTTGTTTATTGTACATATATGACTAGAAATAAAAAAGAAAACAAAAATTGGCTTACCTTTTTGTACCCCTACACCTTTTCCAGTTAAGTACCTGGCAATCTACACAAACATGAGCAAAGTGAGCAAATTCCCCAGCATCAGTACACATACACACACACATGGTTTATACAAAAATAATTTTATACTCTTGAAACACAGTGGGATTAGGCTAGCATCACACTACACACGTTCTAGTCAGGGAGCATGCCCCATTTGGTGAATGCAGTTGCTGGATCTCATATCCTTGTCAGATTACATAGTGGTGATGACAAATTACATAACTCTCACCTGGTGTCTCAGCACAGTTTCAAATTTCCTATTGTGGTGTTACAGTATTGTGACATACTGTATCTTGGCAGTTAATCATCATGGAGCATCATTTATTATTTGGTCTGCACAGTGTTGTGCAGAAAGATGAGAGATCAAATAGATATTAATCAAAAACACAAGAAGAGCTGTTGTCAAAGTTAAAACATTCAAATTAACTGAGCCTAATATGCCAACCAGAAATCATAATGATAATGGGTGCAATAGATTTGATACCTTTTAATTTAAAAACAAAAAAATCACTCACATACTACATACAACCACAAAAGATTTGTTGTTTGTTATCCAAAAATCCTGGATAACTGGAAAGTGCATGACGCTGATCTTTATACCATTGCAAAGATGATGTCGCACACCACTACTTCTGGCTGTCACAAGGTAGCAACCATTTGCAAATACTGCCAATAATGGCAATGCCCCTGAGAAAACAAATTTGTGTTGCACCAAGATGTGAAATAATTTTAAGACATTTAAAACAACTTTACATCATTAAACCAATTACATAAATAATTTCTACAACTTAGTAGGAAAGAGAAAAGTAAGAAGATACTGTATGTGGAACCAACAATTAAATGTTCCCAATTACAACACTGTCCATGAATCGCCAAGATGAACTAAATTAAGGGTATGACTGAAAATCACTGGAAAAGTTGAGTAGCATCAGGGCTTTAAGGGATGTGCCCTGGGTCACACAGTGAGTTGCAGGTGGGAATTAAAGTGGCAGCCTGGATGTTAAGTCCAGTGCCTCACCCACAATATCCCACTGCCTGTCTCAGTAAGGTAGCATTCCGGCCCTTTGTAGTGCTGATTAAAACCAGCCCCTCATTTATTGTACATCATTAATGCTTGTTGATTATTTAGATATTTTATGAAAGACCTATGTTCGGTATTTTCCTCTAAATATTTTAGTTTCTTAGTTTAGTGTCCCCTGAGTTAATTCATTCCTAATATGTTATTATGTACAAATATAATTGCAGGTAATATTTTAGAAAACACCTTTTAACTGAATGAGCTGAGGCAGTAGGTGCGTATTTTGCCCTTTTTAAGTGATCGCCTCTTTGCAGATAAATGAAGCAGAAGACCGACTTTGGCCCTTTCCTGTGCCACTTCCTGTGATAACACTATGCACCCTTTTCAAAGGTTAATTGTCTTCTGCTTGTTTACAGGGGTGCTTAGTAATAAAAGCAGTGAGTCCATTTGTGGTCTCCAGCTCTTCTTGCAGTGTGCCTTCTTGGGCAGCTACTGTGTAGTTGCATCTCTCCTCAGCCCAGCCTTCATATTTCCTCCTACCTCTATTCACCTTCTCAAGCTCATGTACATTATTGTATTTCTTTTTGCAGGAGTGTGGTGGTTTCCATCAAACATGGCTCCATTCCTTAGGATTACCTTCAGTGCCTTTGATCTAGGTACCCTTCAACAGGTCAATGAGATGAGCCCTCCATTCTGTGCTGTTAAGATGAAGGAATCACTCACCACAGGTATGAATCCATTACTCACTTTTACTGTCCAGCGAATGTTTTTTGTCAAGGAGACAACATTTAAAGTTAATAAACCAAAATACAGCACAAACAAAGGAAAGGACAAAGCAAATGTTTTTGAAATGGTTTTGGTTCAGTTGTTGTGTGTACCACAGCTGACTAGAGACACAAGAAATTGTCAGACATAAACCAGTAGAATGTGTGGCTTGATAGTGAACTATAATACAGAAGGGATTCCTAGGAACACAGATGGCACTTCAGTGGTACAAGACAGGGTTATGACCTGTCAGGAGCCAGTGAGAAAGAGAGAGAGAGAGAAGGAGTGCCACTAGGGATTGATTAAATTGTTTAATTTGAATTAATGTTTTTAAGCAATATTCAAACATGAAAATCATGATTTATTTATTTTTAGCCGAATGGTACAATTAAACAGTCAAACATACACTTTAGTTCTATCAGCTGGCCACAAGTGTACAGTCAAAACATCACTGCAAAGAATTCGACAGGTGGCGCCTCTCTTATGAATGAGCTATAGTTCCAAAGTCATCATCGGGAATTAGTTTGGCTATGAAAGATCAACTGTTGAACAAACTAATGTAAAATTGACAATTTGCAAAAAGACAATAAAATTTAATTTTGGCAGAAAATCCAGTTGATTTCAACACTTTAAACAGAAACAGCAGAATAGAACGAGTACGAGAAAGCATGGGACTAAGGTAAATCCTGTCCCCAACTGAGAAGTTCAGTGTATTCTTCGCACTGCTTCAGCATGAACTGCACAAGGTATGCTCCTTGTGAAATATCTCGTTAGGCAGCGTGATCGCATTAAGAGCAGAAAATGCCGTGTCTGGAACTGGTGAAGTAGTATGCTATAGGTGTCCATCACGCCTTCTTACCCTGTAACGGTGGCTAGGCCATGGTGGAGGGAGTAGAACGAGCAGGTTATCTGAAACAGGCGTATTAGAGTGCACTTGGAGGAAGTGACGCCTCTATAGGCAGGTCACTGCGGACACCTGTAGTCACAATCTGCATGTGGTTTAGGTGACCTGGGCAATCCTGAGGGATTCTTTTATTTCTGTTTTTTCCACTTCTTCTTCTATTCCATACTATACTCCACTTGCTTATGTTTCACCAGTAAGGAGCCACAAGTGGGTATAAGAGCAAAAGTACCGATTGGCTAGACAGAGAGTCCGAGCTGGAACAGATGAGCAGTAGGTTAGGGTAATAAAGGATAATGATGGAAATGTACTCACAAGCAAGGAAAGTGTGTTGAATAGATGGAAACAGTACTTTGAGAGGTTTTGAATGAAGAGAAAGAGAGAGAGAGAGAAGGTTGGATGATGTAGTGTAGTAGGAAGTAAAAAAAACTATGAAAAGGATGAAGAATGGGAAAGCTGTTGGTCCCAGTGGTAGCATGGATGTGTTTAAGAGAGATGGTAGTGGCGTTTTTAACCAGATTGTTTATGGAATCTTGGAAAGTGAGAGGATGCCTGAGGAGTGGAGAAGAAGTGTACTGGTACAGATATTCAAGAATAAGAGGGATGTGCAGAGCTGTAGTAACTACAGGGGGATAAAATTGATGAGCCACAGCCTGAAGTTTTGGGAAAGAGTAGTGGAAGCTCGGTTAAGAAGGGAGGTGATGATTGGTGAGCAGCAGTATGGTTTCATGCCAGGAAAGCGCACTACTTACTCTGAGAGTGTTTGTGGACGTAGGGCAAGCATATGACAGGGAGCCTAGAGAAGAATTGTGGTATTGTATGAGGAAGTTATTAGTGGCAAAGAAGTATGTAACAGTAGTACAGGCTCTTTATTTGCAATGGTGGTGGACAAGTTGAGAGTGAGATTAGACGGGACTCCCTGTGGACTATGATGTTTATGGGTGACATTGTGATCTGTAGCGAGAGAAGGGAGCAGGTTGAATATACCCTGGAGAGGTGGAGATATGCTCTAGAAGGGAGAGGAATGAAGGTCAGTAGGAAAAAGACAGAATACATCTGTGTGAATGAGATGGAGGTTAGAGGAATGGTGAGGATGCAAGGAGTAGAGTTGGTGAAGGTGGATGAGTTTAAATACTTGTGACCAATAGTACAGAGTAATGGGGATTGTGGAAGAGAGGTGAAAAAGAGAGTGCAGGCAGGGTGGAATGGCTGGAGAAGAGTCTCAGGAGTAATTTGTGACAGATGGGTATCAGCAAGAGTGAAAGGGAAGGTCTACAGGACGGTAGTGAGACCAGCTATGTTGTATGGGTTGGAGACCGTGGCACTGACCAGAATGCAGGAGGCAGAGCTGGAGGTAGCAGAGTTAAAGATGCTAAGATTTGCGTTGGGTGTGACGAGGATGGACAGGTTTAGAAATGAGGACATTAGAGGGTTGGCTCTGGTTGGGCGGTTGGGAGACAGTCGGAGAAGCAAGATTGCGTTGGTTTGAACATGTACAGAGGAGAGATGCTGAGTATATTGGGAGAAGGATGTTACAGATAGAGCTGCCAGGTAAGAGAAACAGAGGAAGGCCTAAGAGAAGATTTATGAGTGTGGTGAGAGGGGACCTGTAGGTGGTGGGTGTGAAAGAGCAAGATGCTGATGTTATAAAGTGACATTTTGTAGGAGCTTACCTGTTCATTATGGGTTGGCAGGTGGGTTGCAGCTTTCAACTGTGACACCTGATTGACAACTAGTAACACTTCTTATTTATCTGAGAGAAGACACTGAGATGAAATATAAAGAACACACACTTAGGACAGAGGGGCCAGATTAATAATATCTATCTGCTGTTCCTAAATATTAAATTATTTTGTTAGGTAATCTACATTAGGGATTTATCTACACCACAGAATACTCCACGAGAAAGGCAGCACCTCACTTTGCACGAAAGAGAACTGATCAGCAAATCATTTAACTAAATGTTCAATCAAAAAGCTAAATGAGGGGTGACTTGTAAAGAGTGAGAAACGAAACAGGGCTAGGACTGCTTACACTTGTTTCTCATTAAAACATAAACACATTAATAATAATAAAAAAAAATGTTAACTACTGTCATATACTTTATGTAAAGTTTGTTGTATTTTCCCTAGCAGCAGGCTTTTCACATTCACTGTTCAATGAGTCTGATTATCATTGTTGGCTTCAAGAGAAATAGCAGAGAGAAATAGTTGAGAGTGCCAGAAGTGCCCACACAAGCCACTCTGGCAAAACAGTTGAGAAGGGGCTCATTAATTCCTTAAGTGAGACGGTAGGCCTAATTAAGCATTTAGTGAGTGACAATCAGCAGTCCAAATATTACTTCAGTATTTCAGATTGTACATCTAATGTTAGCTATGAGGAGCAAAAAACACTAATTACTGTATGAGAAATGTCACACTGGAGGAAGAACCCAGGATTAAAGAGCACTTTATGGGATTCCTTCCAGCAACAAAGTCAACAGGAGAAATTGTGTTATCTATTGCCTGAACAAACTTAAGGAACTAAACACAGTCACGTGCCGATTTACAGCCTACCAAGTTTAGGCGATTCATAGTTACAGCCAAGGAAAACAACACAGTAATACTGTTCTAGAAATGGCCAGAACCAGCCGCAGTAATGTCTTTCATTATTTTTATTTCACAGTGTCTCATATGTTTTCTGTGTCTTGGAGGGCCCTTTAAGGATTATTTTCAATCATACTCAATGGCACTACTCATAATCATGACACTACTCCACATGGCTAATTATTATGCATTTGGCCTTGCAAAACCATGCCTAGGGCCCCAGAAATGGTTAGGGCCAACCTTACCTGTAGTTATAGTAGAGGGAAGAAGCTGGCTATTGTGCTGTGCCAGCTAAACTTAAAAAAGAAAAAAAAAAAAGTAAACAAAGGTATGAAGTATATGTAAAGAAGAGCAGTAATGGATGCAATAAAAGAAAAAAATTGAAATAATGGTAATTCATTACACTTATACAGCGTAAAGTGCTTTAAATAGTGAGTGGGGAGCCACTTTAACCACCGCTAACGTGTAGAACCTGCCTGGATGATGTGACAGCAGCCATTCTTGCACCAGTACATTCACCACATATTAGGTATTGGTTGATGAAGGGGAGAAAGAGAGAGAGAAATAGAGATAGGGATGATTGGGGGCTAGAATGAACAAGGCTGTGATGGGCAACTTAGCCAGGACATCAGGATAAACCCTACTTTTTTCAAAAGATGCCTAGAGATATTTAATGAGCACAGAGAGTCAGGACCTCAGTTTTAAGCCTCACCTGTAGGACGGCGCTGTATTTGCAGCACACGGACCCCGTCACTGCACTGGGACATCAGGATCCACACAAAGACCACAGGGTAAGCAACCTGTCCTGGCCTCGCCAACACCTCTTCTGAAAGCAACTCAGGCATTTCCTAGGTGGTCTCCCATCCAAGTACTGGCAGAGCCCAAAAATGCTTAGCTTCAGGTGGATGACCTCTTCTGAATCGCTGGTGGTAAAGTGACAAACTCCAGAGTTTAATGAATGTTCCTTGTAAATGATGTGAAAGGATCAAAGGAAAGAAGAATGAGGGCAGCAAATGTAAAAACCGATCACAAAAAGATGTTCAATAAAATCTGCACAGAAAGATGTTTTTCATTTTACACCTTTCCTTACTGACAATAAAAACGTATATTTTTGTATTCCTAGGAAGGATACAGTTGTATTTTCAGTTTACAAAATGTGGCAACCTTCTCATTTTGTGTGTTTTATGATGAAATATTTTAATACATTTGTGAATTGTTCTTTAAGTTTAAAAAAATAAAATAAAATCAGGGTTTTATTTTTTTTTTTTTAATTATAGCCTAGTCGGAAGTGCCACTTAGGCTGACAAGTGTCATTGTGGACAGACTTGGACCACCAGGAGTTGCTAAACCCTTCCTTAAGGACAGTTCACAGAAACAAAAACAGCATAAGCACCTTCGAGACAGAGAGAGTGGAGTCCTGACAGGATGCCTTGTACTGCTATCCTAGGATGATGCGAGACCATGAGAATACGGTGTAGGCCAACATGGCTCCTCTAGGCTGGTAGAGGGAAACGGACAGCTACAGGTGTAACACTGCTACCAAAAGGAGGGTATAAGATAGTCATATGTTCATTATGAGAATGTTAGAGTCCAGGGGTTCATTGGTCTCTAAGTGACCAGTCCTACCTGGTGGTACCAATTCTTTTTAATCCCACCCCTGACCCCCTCAGATTAGATTTCAGGCCTTTACCAGAAAGTGAAACTGAGTTGGATGTTTCAGGAGGCGAGTTGGGGCAAATGCTCAACTTGCGGCAAGATGTTACAGCGAGAGAAATAGAGTGAATTGGAGGTGTTATAGAAAGTTGATGAAAGTGGATGTGGAAGTGTTGAGGGAGTTTTCTGAGAGTGTTGCTATAAAAGTAGACAAGTGGGCCAGCCATCTCATGAGATAATCAAGGATATTGAAACCTGTAACAGCCTACTCTTGTAGGTAGCTAAGGGTTGCTTCCCTTCTGTTGTGTTTGTATAATTTTTAACCCGTGTGTCATGCATTATGCTTTGATAAATAAAGCCACACTATATATTGGCGTTTAAGACGCAGGCTGTTTCAGTGTCTGGTTTATGGTGGTACACAAAGGTTTCTCTCACCATAATATTTATTATTAGAAGAGTTCACAATTCATGGAGAATATGCTTAACTTAAACATGGAGAACAAGTAGTCAAGATCTCAGGATTCTTTACTGAATCAGACAAAAGTGTCTTGAAACAGGGCTCACTCTATTTTTATTTCAGCTGCTTTATTTATTTACAATATATAAATAAAAAAAGATCAGCAAAAAATTTAATTGAGACACGCATTCCAAATTTTGGTAAGATAGCAGATAGTCGGCAGGAGGGGTAGAGCGCCCTGGCCTTAGAGTGTCATGCTTTCAGACACCTTTATCCAAGGCAGCTTGCAAGGCTAGGATATATTACAGCTGTTTACACATGTTCTGCATCTGAAGTACAAGAATGTTAAGTGACTTGTTCAGGGTAACCGAGTGAGTCAGAGCTAAGAATTCAGCTGCTAACTTTATGGTTCATAGCCATAGTTGGATAGGCCACTTGCTTATCTATGTTATGTTACTTAATGAAAAGTCATGAACTATTCTATGGAAACCAATGTGTGAACAGTCAGATCATCCATCCATCCATCCATCCATTCATTTCACAAACCTACATTTCCAGTGCAGGGTCACAGGGAAACTGGAGCCTATCCCAGCAAGCACAATGGTGCAAGGCAGGATACTAGTCCATTGCAGATGAAGACTCTTGCACACATTCGCACACACATATTTAGCAACACAAGTTCACCTAACTGCACGTCTTTGGACTGGGTGAGGAAACCCACACGGACATGGGGAGAACATGTAAACTCCACGCAGGCAGCATCCAGGATTTAAACCCTGGCCTCCTTTTTGTTAGCCAGCAGCACTGTCGCTACGCTGCTCCCCAGTCAGATCAGACATGTCTAATTTGTTGGTTTTCTTTTTATTATTTTTTCCATTTCCTCCTTAAAATCTTGTGAAGCACTTTGAGCTAAATGCCTTGTATGAAAATGTGATACAGAAGTAAATGCTGCCGCTGTTGTGCTCATACAGTATATTTTGTAGAGGTTTGTAGGTATGCATATATTTAATTAGGACTTTACTGACTCTCTGTCTCTCTGCCTAATATAATTCAGAAAGAGGGAAGACCTTGGTCCAGCGCAAGCCCACCATGTACCCAGCCTGGCACTCCAGTATTGATGCCCATATTTATGAGGGGCGCGTCATCCAGATTATCCTGATGAAAACTGCAGAGGAGCCTATCTCTGATGTGACAGTTGGGGTGTCTGTCCTGGCGGAACGTTGCAAGAAAGCTAACGGCAAGTCAGAATTCTGGGTAAGGCCACATTTATCCTCACATGTACTCATGAAGTTGGTGTGAGGATGCCAGCTGTTTGAAAATGTGTATTGTTATGTAGTTAAAAACAGGTGCTCACCCTTCTCAATGACTTAAAAAAACTTCGCTACATTCTCTGAAGGTTGCGTGTAGGTGACAAAGCAAGTCCTGTACTCTCTTACAGAGCAAATGCAAATCAAAATGCTGACATCTGTGTGCCGCAGAGGTGGATTGTGAGCATGTCTGGCATCTGATTACTTTTAGGTGCTTTTCACTGTTCAAGAAGGGAAATTTGGCAGTGTGGGTTTAGTTTCCTACGTTTTTGGAAATGTGAAGATGTTCACATGGGCCTCTGAGCTGCAGGGTTTGCAGTCTGCTATGTCAGAGAGTTGAAAGCATGCGCCTAACTTTTTACTGCTGACCTCTTTTAACTGTTCAGAAGGCTGCATTAGACTTGTTGTCTTGATAACATTTTCTTGAAAATTGTAGGTTAGTGTTGTTGATTTGGTTTTTCTTCTCATGAACAGATTAGGGTTTGTCATGAGATGTCAGAAATAGTTAGTCTAATTAGCAAGATAAGCTTTGCTGTTTTGTTTCACCCTTCTTGTCAGTTCACAAGTAGGTTTGGCACTTAAGTTTGTGTTTGTAACAAGCTGATAGGCTGGTGTGATTTGCTTAGCTCTGAGCCATTCTCGTAGGTAGGCAGCCATGGTTGGTCCTGATACCTGAGCTATATGTTTCATGAACAGACAGGTAGCTGGCATTACTAACTCTTGGTATCTTCTTGCATCATCTAAATACTAGTGGTCTTTGCTTCCTGTCTAATGTTATTAACACTTCGCCTCTGTGAAAGCCACCAGAACTAAAATGTTAACCCTTTAGAGACTAAAGTTTGACTCCTAAAATCAGGATTTGACTAAGTTAGTTTGGTGACACAGGAGTTGTTAAGGCACTCCGAAAATGGCATCCCAGTAGACAGAGCCTTGGTAGCTGAGACATCTTGTGGCAGACTTCTTACCTGGTACACCCTTTACATTTGGCTTGCAACAAACAGTAATCCAGAATTTTGACAAAGCCTTTTTACAGTAAATAGCATGCCAGCTCTTTTTGCCCTGTCCTGGCTACCATGGGCAGAAATTCATCACAAGCAAGAAATTAAACCTTTGCAATCTTGTCTCCTCCATGTACAGTTCAGAATCTGATTGATTTTCCAGTTATGTTCATTATACCAAGAGCACAACTGAAGGACATGAATCATGGGTGATCCTCTGTCTGAGCCAATAAATAATACAAAGTGACAGGTAGCAGTGAACCACCAGGGGTCAAATATATTAAACTTATGCACATTTTGAGACTTTTTTTTTTGTGCATACATAACTTTCTACACAAACATCAGAATTTATAAATTAAACCTGATGGGAGAACCTATGACCCAACTGTGCACAACATTTCAGACAAGCTGGGAAATGATGACACCATTAATAAAGTAGGGAAATGAAGCCAGACCAGCTAAATGGCAGCTCACATATGTAATAAATCAAATAGCCGAGATGTTATTACAAACGTGCATTGGTGTGACAGACCAAAAGTGATAATTATGATGTTCTGCATATTTGCACTAAAGATTTGTTTTGGGTTTTCTTTGGTTTATGTAGCCTACCTGTTGTCACTTCTCAGGTCAGGAATATCCCAGCCTACTGTGCTGGAAGCCATTAACCGACCGACCTTATTTTTTGTTTTGTGTGGGTGTGCATACATACAGACATATGAAAAAGTTTGGGAAACCCTCTCAGCCTGCATAATAATTTACTTTCGAAAGGAAAGAAAACAGTGGTATGTCTTTCATTTCCTAAGAACATCTTAGTACTGGCGTGTTTTCCAAAAAATGATTTTTAGTGAAGCAGTATTTAGTTATATGAAATTAAATCAAATACGAAAAACTGGCTGGGCAAAAATTTGGGTCCTCTTGTAATTTTGCTGATTTGAATGCATGTAACTGTTCGATACTGGTTACTTGCAACACCAAATTGGTTGGATTAGCTTGCTAAGCCTTGAACTTCATAGACAGGTGTGTCCAATCATGATAAAAGGTATTTAAGGTGGTCAATTGCAAGTTGTGCTTCCCTTTGACTCTCTTCTGAAGAGGGACAGTATGGGATCCTCAAGGCAACTCTCAAAAGATCTGAAAACAAAGATTGTTCAGTATCATGGTTTAGGGGAAGGCTACAAAAAGCAATCTCAGAGGTTTAAACTGTCAGTTTCAACTGTAAGGAATGTAATCAGGAAATGGAAGGCCACAGGCACAGTTGCTGTTAAACCCAGGTGTGGCAGGCCAAGAAAAATACAGGAGCGGCATATGCGCAGGATTATAAGAATGGTTACAGACAACCCACAGATCACCTCCAAAGACCTGCAAGAACATCTCGCTGCAGATGGTGTATCTGTACATCGTTCTTCAGCGCAGTTTGCACAAAAAACATCTGTATGGCAGTGTGATTAGAAAGAAGCCCTTTCTGCACTCACGCCAAAAACAGAGTCACTTGTTGTATGCAAATGCTCATTTAGACAAACCAGATTCATTTTGGAAAAAAGTGCTTTGGGCTGATGAGACAAAAATCGAGTTATTAGGTCATAACAAGAAACGCTTTGCATGGCGGAAGAAGAACACCGCATTCCAACAAAAACACCTGGTACCTACTGTCAAATTTGGTGGAGGTTCCATCATGCTGTGGGGCTGTGTGGCTAGTTCAGGGACTGGGGCCCTTGTTAAAGTCGAGGGTCGGATGAATTCAACCCAATATCAACAAATTCTTCAGGATGATGTTCAAGCATCAGTCACAAAGTTGAACTTACACAAAGGGGTTGGTTATTACAACAAGACAATGACCCAAAACACAGTTTGAAAACTACAAAGGCATTCATGCAGAGGGAGAATTGCAATGTTCTGGAATGGCTGTCACAGTCCCCTGACTTGAATATCATCGAAAATCTATGGGATGATTTGAAGCAGGCTGTCCATGCTCGGCAGCCATCAAATTTAACTGAACTGGAGAGATTTTGTATGGAAGAATGGTCAAAAATAACTCCATCCACAATCCAGACACTCATCAAAGGCTATGGGAGGCGTCTAGAGGCTGTTATATTTGCAAAAGGAGGCTCAACTAAGTATTGATGTCATATCTCTGTTGGGGTGCCCACATTTATGCACCTGTCTAATTTTGTTATGATGCATATTGCATATTTTCTGTTAATGTAATAAACTTAACTTTCCATAAGGCATGTCATATATTAAAAGGAAGTTGCTACTTTGAAAGCTCAGCCAATGATAAACAAAAATCCAAAGAATTAAGAGGGGTTCACAAACTTTTTCATATGACTGTAAAACATGACATTTATTTGCTGACACAATAAGGCAATTTGCAGTGTCTGCTTCTCCTAACATAATTGACTGCACTTCTATTGCAGTAAGGGCACCTAGAGAGAATTAAGCTGCTTTTGTTAACCTTAAGCAGTGAAATTCCATTTATGCACAAGTCATCTGTGATGCCAAGATGAGACTGACAAACATTGTGACTTGGTGGCCTGGGTCAACCCATGATTAATTTATTTTCAGTCAATGTAGTTTTGACAGGCAGACGTGATGGTGATGTTTGTGGTGATTGGCTTATTGGCTTGTTATCCTCAGTTTTTCATATGGCCTCTACTGTTCATTGCAACAGCAATCACATCTTGACATGTGAAAGGTGAAAATAGGTACCCGCACAGACACTGGCATCTTATGAGGTCAGAGGATAGACCGAACAATGCATCAGCAGAGAGGTGACTTGATCAGCCAATGAAGGTCTGCAGCTTTGTGATTGCGTTTGAATGAGGTTCATTAACATTGTCCATGAATGGTTGTTTCAGGGTGGCAACCGGGCAGAGCTAGCGAAGAGTTCACATACACATGTTTGCAATGTTATTTATAAAGGTAAAGTGCGTAGAAATGTGTGTCCACCAGGTTTTATGCAATCTAACTTTTTTGTGTACTAATTTTTCTATATTTTTCCATATTTTCATGCATGAATCCACTCAAAGTTTTATAAATGAGACCCCTAAGTCACTAGACCACAGGAGTCCTTTGAAACAGAAGCAGTCCGGTTTTTGAACTTGTGGCAACAACAAGCCAGTTTATCTAAAGGAAAAGGCTTGCTTTTAGTGATATCTTTTAAACTGTATTATTTATAGATGGGCTACTTCTAGTCCATTCTTGCATGTTGAACTTTCATTGAAAAGACAGGTGGCACCCAAAATAGGCGGTCCCCATGGAGACCACTCATAGAGACCTGTTCTCCATGGGGCAGCCTGTGAAGAAAAGGGGCGAGTCCGGGTGTAGCAATTTCGTCCTGTCATGTTACGAAGGCAGCCACGAGGCATGTCCTGTGTGAAAAACACCCCTCCGGCTGATAAAAGAATTCACTGTTCAGAGTGGGACCCTTGGTGCAGCTCGGAGAGTGCGCCTGTATCAAACTATTGGGAAACGCCTCCATTTTACCTGGTAATGTTTTAAACTTTGGATGGTTAAAGGTGTTTATTTATTTATTTATTTGTATAAGTGTCATTCTGTTGTTGTGTATTTTAAAAGTGTTCTGTAATGTTTGGTTTTAATTTGTTACAAATGTACTTGTAGACTGTGGTGTGTCTCATTCAACAGATTACACTATGACTGATTTATCAATGGCAGGATTGCATGAAAGTATTTCACTTTTTTTTCTGTTTGCTGGGGAGTTTAATTGCAGTCATCTGGTGTTGTCGCCACATTGCCGAAATTTCTTTTATCAGCTGTGATCTTGTTTACCGTTATTCACTTTTTCCAAAAACTTTATACTAATACTACTGCTTGTTATTCTTTAGACTTTTATACACATGTCAGTGTTTTCAGGCTTAAGTTAGTAGCAGCAAAGATAACTTGTAGAAGCTGCTTATACAGTCAGAGTGCCTCGAAAGCTGCTTTGTCAGAAAAAGTAAGCAAACCATTTCATTTCCTTGACATTCTTCTGCCCGCATTAGCAGGTAATTTGCAGTAATATCACTTTTCTCTTTTATTTATTTATTTATTTTTTAAGACTTTTGTGTTCCATTGTGTCTTTTGGTCCATGCATGTTGCATCTGGTTTGCTTGTTCTCCCTTTTAGTCTCTCTGTGTTTTCTTACAAGTATTGTACTGTTATTTCCAACCTTAAAGATGTGCACATGAGGTTTCTTAGTTCATTTAATATTTACCCTTGTGTGTAGGAGTGAGGAGATGTGCATGAGTGTGTCCTGCGCTGGACTATCGCCCCTCCAGGATTGGTTATTGTGTGCATCCAATGCTGTGTATGTAAACCCTTGCTTACTACACCCTTGAGGTCGATTTAAAAGATTGGTTGTATAGTTACTGTTTAGATGGAGCTTTTGCTGACAAAAGATATAGTCATATCATGTTTAAGATAAAACGACATAATGAGAGAAACAGCTCGATTTAGATGAGTGTTGGATATAGTTTTCATATGTTTTCTTAAATATTAAGAGTGCCCTAGAATGGATATGAAATAAAAGTAAGGGTGGTCACAGAGGTTCAAATACACATGCAAACACTAACTTTGGAGTTTTTCTTTGGTTAAATATCTGCAGAAACTTGTTTAGTTTCACTTTGGAAGTGCATTGTTACAACATAAGAGTTGACATTAAAATACTGAATGGATAAATATGTGTACATATGTTTTATCATGCCAAAAATAATGATGACATTCAAGGGGATTGCATACTTTTGCATGATGCTGTATATATGTATGTATGTGCCGGGATATTAAAGAAAGTAGGAACACTCATTGATACTTGTCAGTATGTACATATATACATGTAGTAGTCGTAGTATGTTCCAGGTAAAACAATAAAATGATAAATCTGCTTAAATGAGTAGCAGAGGTGCTTTTCATATGTGTTTGTTTTTTCTTTTTTCTCCACAGCTTGATCTTCAGCCACTTGGCAAAGTGATGATGTCAGTCCAGTTGTTCCTTGAGGGCGCAGGTATGAAAGTCGTTCCTTTTATAATCAAGAGTTCAGTTACATTATTAAGAAAGCAGCTTGCTTATTCTCGGCTTGTAGATGTTGAGGAAAACAATGCTTCTGGATTTGTTTCTTTGTTGTTAGATGAGCTACTGGTCAGGACGTTTTCCCCAACCTCTTTTCTGTGTAGAATGTTAATTCCTCTGGCAAAAGCATAAAGAGCTGCCATTATAGCTGTTTATAGTACTCGTGATCTTCTTTCTTTACAAACCTGTTTGTTCAAGTGGCCTTCAGTGGTCTCCAACTCTCAGTTTTTAGCTGTATTTTTTTGTTTGTTCTTTCATATTCTCACTTTTTGTTACAGCTGTCATGTTCAGTGCTTAAGAGGAACTTACACAATATAAAGTGCTTTACCACATTTGTTAAAAGAGCCAAGCAGCTACAAAAAAATCTTCAAAAGAAACAGATTAATAGAGTAATGTGGTGACCCCAGGTGAAAAATACCTTAGCAGATAGTTGCAGATCTTTTTTGCAGAGTTGTGATTTTTACTGTATTCTTATTTTTTTTAACTTATAATCTTTTTCTTTCTCAAGATCTGTTTCACATATGTAGTAAAGAAATAGGAAGAGGATGTTCTTGACTTTACTAGGCATACAAACCTCAAGATTCTGCTGTCAATAATGCATGCTTATGTATTTTGCAAAGGAGATTACCCATATAATAAAAAATATACTGAAAAAAATACTGTACAGAAAAAAACATCTTTCACCATTATTTGTTCATTTTGTATGTTTTAAGCTCTAAAGACTAAGATGCTGATCATAAAGTATGACGACAATATTTTACAGTCTTAAATTACACATATAGTTTCACACCGTTCTTTTAAAAAGCCTACAATGAAATACAGGCCTCTATGTAAAGCCTTTAAAATCCTAGCCAGGCAGACAGAACAAAGCAGGTTTTATCGAGTTAAACTTGAAATTTATGCTCAAAATGACCAGCATGCACTTTTACTTTTTCCATACGTAGTATAGGAGAAAGCTTTGCAACAGATTTGAGATTTGAACTTTGAGTTCTGATGGGCTTGAATGTTTTAGGCATTCCTGTACATGACTACCTGCCGCCTTAGAAAGGCACACAGGATACCTGAAGACCTTGGCTGTTCAGTATTGCCATTTTTGATATCTTCTCCCTTCTGACACAGGGTTCAGGGTCATTAGCAATCACACCAGTCGATTCAAGGATAGATTATACCCACAGGGTGTAAGGTTGCTGAACTTTTTGGAACTTCTCGACCATTTTTGAGCGATGGGAGAAATTTTCCACATACTCAATGAGGAGACCTGACATGACCACTTTGAAATAATGTCTTCCTTCTTCTTCTGCACTGAACAGATGTTTCTATTGTATTTACTTTGGCCAAGTGAACAATGATGTTGGTTTGGCTGTTTATAAATTTGCAACATAGCATATGCTACCAAAAGGAGGGATCAGAGCAAGGAGAAAGACTTGTGGCCCTCCAGGCCATAACTGTTTTTCTTTTGCTTGCAAAATGTAAGATCATATGTTTGAAACAGTGTTAATGACTGTTTTAGAAGTATAAGAAGAAGATATTTTTAATGAAGACCTGGAGCATATTAAATGATTAAATGTCTTTACATTGAGCAGTAGATCAAACTTTTTTTTCCTTGGGAATACCCTGTCATTTATAAGATTGTGTATGTTTTATAGTATGCACTTTGTTCTTTAAAAGTACAATATAAATGGTGATCCAGAATTACATGTTAATCATGCGGAATCTTGTCTTGGTCATCCTGCATTATATCTTAAAAATGGGTAAGTAATGCCAATGTTTGTATCAATAATAAGATACATAAAAACTCTACATAAAAATAAATAAATATAAAGGAGACATGGAAGTTGATGGAAGTTCCACAAAAAGTTAGAAAGAGGATGTATGAGTGCTCCCTGACGACATGCCCTGTTATGGATTACAAAAAGAAGAGAGACAGGAGCCAGCAGATATTGCTCTGAGAAACAGAGCTTCCTCAAGTACAATGATGAATTGCGATGCTAACGACAGACAAGTCGGGCAAACCACCAACATTCTTTTTAAATGCTCAATGGTGTATCATTGACTTGGATTAAATTCAAAGTCTGAAGGATGAAGATGGAGTTAATGAAATTAGGTTGGAAAAGAATCTTAACTGATAGAGTCCATGCCCTGCCCCATTACACACCACTTCAGCTGAACTCACTGCATGTCTTTTTGCTTTTAGACACATCCAATCTTTTTTTAATGTAGTGTTTGTTCTGACCTGTTTTGAAAGTTTCAAGGTGGCAGTTCCAGTTTGCTCTATTGCCATCTATTTGCTTCATCTTAACATAATGAGATATGAGGCCTAATGGCAGTGCAAAAATACATACTGAAATAAAAAAAAAAAGACAAATAGAATGGTGGACATGTTTCTCATTGCTGCCAACTCATACCCTCAGACTTGTCTTTAAACAAGTGCTTTGGGCGCTTCTGTTTTAATTTATCTAATTATTTATTATCTGTGAGGGTTGTGACACCACACATTCGGATTTACAAGTAGGTTGGATTGCCTCCTTGGTCCTCTGATGTCTAACATGTTTCTTGTCAAGCCACAATAGATTTCTGTGGCACCTACTGCACAGTCAATGAACTGAATTTTGATGTGTTTTTAAAAATAGTTAATCTGTCACTAGCATAGGCTTTTTAAATTAATAAAGTTAATTCATTTAAACCTTTGGATATTTTATTTGTGCTTGGCCTAAAGATGTGCATGTCATGTTACTTGGCATCCCTAATTTGGCTCCTGTGTTAGTGCAAGTGTGTGTGCTCGTGTGTATGCCTTGCAGTTGACTGTGGTAAAGCGCATAAGGGGTTTGTGATAGTAAAAGCATTTTTAATTTCAAATTTGTGCGGTTCTGGAATGAGGAAAAAGGTTAATCATGTTTTGCATTTGATGGCGTGATCGGATAAGCCAGTTTCCTCATTGGCATGCCCGCACTCACTGAGAGTAAAAGGGGTCTGAGTAAAAAATCAAGAAAGAAAGAGGAAGGAAAAGAGACTGGTGAAAAGAGAGCAGGATCTGCAGGTTGGCCCACTGTCGTGGTGATGAGGCAGTGGAGTCAGGGAAGCCCCGCTGGGGGAATGGCGTTCCATGGGTGATCAACCATGCTAAGCAGCATGCTAAGGGAGATTGTGGGCTCCTCTGTGTCCTGTGGAACCAGTGGAGAAGTAAGGGAGGTGGAGTCAGGGTCAGTGTTGGTCTTGATGGTTGCCAAAGGACAGTAGTCAGGACGGAACAGGAGCCAAGTGAAGGTTGACTGCGATTGCCGGGAGTCTCAGCCTTGTTGAGTAGAGCTGTGTAAGTGAGCGTGGTGAGACAGTGGATGGAATGCTAGCATGTAGAGAGTGAAGATGATCGTATACAGTGAACCCTCGTTTATCACTGTTAATCCGTTCCAGACTCTACCGTGATAAATGAATTTTCGCAAAGTAGGATTCTTTATTTATAAATCGAATATTTTCGCAGTTATAATATAGAAAACCTGGTTATGACCTTCTAAATACGTTTTTTAACATTATTAGAGCCCTCTAGACATGAAATAACACCCTTTAGTCACCATTACACTTGTATTACCCAATATATTAGACAAAATAAGAGAAAATAAGACATGTTAGACGTTACAAATATCATATTACTAGGCGCACTCGCCTTTTAAGGCGACCGACTTTTATCCTCAATTTTTGTGAGCTCCATGTGTACATCAGGCATGTAAGTGTAGGGAATGAGAACATCAAAGTGCCTATTCATAACATCTCCCGAAAACCTACGTTTTTTTTTATCCCCTCAAGTGCCTGTCCAAAGTCGTACAATGTCAGCCCGAATCTGTACCGCTAAAGACGGAGTTTCATGCACTAAATAAGCTATAGATGAGAATAAGCAAGCACCATCTTCTCTGATATTTACTACGCGGTGAGGCATTTGTACTCCATCAACATTAATTATTTGCAGAGACATAATTTGGTTTATTTTTCCAGCGAATCGCGCACAAAAGCAAGGGAACGATGAGAGCACCAGGACTCTGTTCACATCGCGTCACTTCGTACCTCAAGCCGCAAGTAGTAAATCTGTAATAAGCGGAATACCGCTACACTTTGCACTCACGGGACGGAAGGACAATCCCGAACGCTTTTATATAGTAGATTATTGTACTGTACATTTAATTGCACACAACCACTAACCTATGAAGGCACGACCTCAGTAGGAGAGTCTTCAGGTGGTGCAGTATCTTCAGCAGGTGCGTTGTTGTCTTCTTCCGCTGAAGGAGTACTAGGAGTAGGCAGTGGGAGTCTGGGTGCGCGGCTGAAGAACATCTTGATAGGCAGTTGCTGGCGGTGTCTTTTCATATGTGTGAGGAGGCTTTTGTAGGGTATTGCCATCTTTAATCATATCCAAGAGTTTCACCTTCTCCTGGATAGTAAGCATCTTCCTCCGGCGCTTAGTTTTATTGTCAGAAGGCTTAGAAAAAGCAGCACGTTTAGGAGCCATCGTAGGGCTTAGATAAAAGTTCTCAGAAAGCGCATGCGTAGTGACGTAAGCGTGTATGAGAAAAAAATCGCGATAGAGTGGAGCCGCGAAAGTCGAAGTGTGATATAGCGAGGGATCACTGTATGTGCTTTTATTCCTGATTTTAACTCTATGGAAAGATTATTTATTGGGTGGTTTTATCATCTTCACTTTTAGAAGATTATTTGTGGAGTAATTTGTTAATAAGATTGCACTACACTATTCACTCTTTTGAAGCACCTATTTATGTTATCAATGCCTGGGTTCAGGAAAGGATGATGCCAGCTGTGGGCAACCTGAGCATCATATGGACTGGTATTCCGTAAGCTGCTGGCATAAACCTGCCTCTGTCTACAGCCCCGAACTGAATAAAGCCGGTTTAGGAATGGCTGACTGAACCAGTAATGACCTTTTTGTTCCTGAGCTTCTGTAGAGTGTGCTTTCATGGTTAATTCATTGTCATCTCTCTCCATTTCAAGCAAGAGCTTGCCGATGAATATTTACTTCAGAGGCGAGTAGGGTTAGACTAGCGTGATGTTTAGATAGAGCTGCTTATCGTCAACAGTTAACTTGTGTTCATTTTGAGATGCCAAAGCTATCTGTGCACCTTGTAATCTGAATTTGCTGAAAGCGGAACTCCTCCACGTGCCCCTCATTCAGATGTGCTTTTCTTTTCAGATACTAAACAGTCTGTGAAAGAAGATGATGGTTTACTTACAATCAACCGGAGACGAGGAGCAATTAAGCAGCCTAAAATTCACTACATCAAGAATCATGAATTTACTGCCACCTTCTTTAGACAACCCACGTTCTGCTCAGTGTGCAAGGAATTTGTTTGGTAAGAGGAAAAAAAAAAGGATTTGTTGAGGGTTTGTCCCCTTTTTTTTTTTACTGATGTCTTCTGTGTCTGTTCTTCTTTTGTGTTCTTATTTCTGTCTGTCCATCCATCTCCTAATTGTCTTGAAAACCCTGTTTATTTTCCCTTAGAAATGTGTCTTCACAGGTCTCTTCTTGACAGTGCTCTATTTTTATTTTTATTTTCTTCTGCCCCATACAACCAAAGCCTAATTTAGTAGCAGGTTTGTGATGAAAGGGCACCCGAGAGCAAGTTTCCTAGGATGGTTATCCATGAGAGTCCAAGGCCTTGTGGTTTAAGTCATATTCTCTGCAGTATGAGGGCTCGGTCTTGAATTACATTACACGTGTAGCCATGTCTGGCATTTTTTTTTCCACTGTTGAGTTGTACCATTCTCTAATGGTTTCTTTCTGCTTCCATTTTCAACGATCAGGATTTTAACAAGCAAGCAATTTTCGCCCTTACAGTCACAGCATGCCTATAGTGTGATGAAGGGGAAACCAGACATCAGACAGAAACAACATTTGCATTGCCAGCAAAGGAACATGATATATTTTTTGGTTGTTTTGCATTTACAAGTTGTTCATTCAACTGCAGAGAAAACTTGAACATACTACGTGTATTTTACAAACCATTTTTAATAGCATCTCACAGCTGAAATGAAATTAGTTGGCAGTGCTAATATTCTGAAAATCTGTTAAACTTTATTTTTTTTTGGTCAATATTGATTTAGGCCCAGATGCATACAATGAGCAAATAGCACTGCTGATTGGGTAATTAGGAACCAAACAAGCAAAGCTGCTTCCCTAACCACAAAGTAGAAGCTCATTCCCCACAGCCTTGCAGTTCCAAGTAACAGAACACCCATTTTATGTGGGCTCTCATCATCTGGTGATCACTCGCTGCTCAATGTTTTCCTTTCTGTAATCAGCGGAACGTTTGAGCTAAATGATGCTACTTCTGGAAGGGCTGCATTTGTCATCTGTCGTTGTTTGAAGTAGTCAAAAATAAACAGAACTTTGTGTACTACTCAGCAAACACAATAATACTGATAATGTACATGGTGCAAGGAACCAGGTGTTGCCCTGCAGATGTTTAAAAGCATCTGTTACAAGGGGACGCACATGGCATCACTTTTATAAAGATGACTACTCACTCCATTTAGCTGATGCTTGAATGAGTGATGTAGACATCTTAAGTGATGATTTGTTTATAATTTTAGTCATTTCTGCTAGCATCATTTTCATTATTGGTGTCATCGTTTTTAGTGCTGTTTGCTCATCACATAGAATCCTGCCATGGGTAATGATTATAGAGTGGCCACAATATTTTTTGTCTTGGTCAAAGTTTTCACATATGTAGTATGCAGTATCCACAATATTCACCCCAAGAAAATAACCAGGAATGAAAACCACATCCATCGTAATCATTTCTTTCACACTTATTGACCAATTCACGGGTTATTAAATATCCTTTTCCTAGTTTGCCTACTGAACCTTGTTCGGAATACTTGATTCTTCCCCATTTTCTCACATACAAACCTGTCACCTGGACTTATAATCCAGTGTTCCTGTCCACCACAAGCTCCTCTATAATTAGATTTGACTTTGTCTTCAATACTATCATAGTGCCTCTTCTGTCTTCCCAGATATGTTCTCATCTCTTTTTTCTCCTTTAATCAATTTAGGAGGAGGAATGAGGCATATGGAGGCAGCACTGGGTGCAAGGCAGTAAACAGCTATGGCCAAGGTGCCAGTGTATGGCAAGGCTCACTCACATACACACCCTCAGTTAGATTAACAGTGGAGCCCAATTAGAGTCCTGAGCCAGCCTAATGTGCACATCTTTGAAAAAGCCAGAGAGAGAAAGTTCCTCCAGGAAAACCCCCACAGACATCCAAACAGATTGCTTATTATATTTTCTTATAATAGTATCCTGTAATCATCATAAGAAAAACAGGGAGACCGCTTCATTTCAGGGAGCATATCCTGGTTGTTCAGATCAAAGACACTTCCAAAGCTAATACTGCCCTTTCATCATGTCTTGATGTTTAGCCATAGTGCCCTGTTTGTGCTTTGTTACTTAAGGCACCCCTCAAAGAAAAAGAAAACAAAACTACATTCATTATTCACATGTTGCTTCAATGATGAAAAATGATTAACCTTTTCAACCTTGCACTTTTCTCATCTTTCCTGTGTCTAGCCTTTCATTCTTTTAATAGTGTCTTTCTTTGTCTCCCTGTTTTTTCTTTATTCTCCATCTCTATATGTCTTTTCTGTACTCCTCTATGGAAGGAAAGGGTCAAAACAACATAATTGTTATCTTTATTTTTTGATTTTTGCATGAAATAATATGTCACATATGTTTTTTCTTTCCGTGGAATATAGACACAATGATAGCATGAAAACAGATTGGCAGTGTTGCCCAAAGAGGCTCTCAGTGAAGGCATCCCACTGCTAAGGCCAGCTCCACAGTTGTTCACTTCTGCTGTTAAATTTCACCATGAAACTTTAGCTTTCTGGTGTTCCATGGGGTTAAGTATTTCTGATCAGTATTGTAATTTCCTACAAAGTTCAGGTTGCCTTCAAGCTGTATGAGCAACACCGAGGCAATCCCCTAGTCCACTTTTAAAAGGGATCTGATAGCATCAGACATCTTTGAGATCATAACAGGCAGATTCAGCATTCTAATTTACAGAGTTCAGTTAATTTAGATTTACAATACATAACCTAACATTCTCAAGCTTTCTTAGTCAAAGTTACGGTCCCTGAGGGGCATCTGCAGCATCTGACACAAGGCAGGGACCAACCCTGGACACGACCTCAGGGCCCAGCTGTGCAAACCACCACCCTCGCACAAGACCAGTTTAGATTTGGGAATTAACCTGAGACACATTTCTCTGGGAGCGTGTGGGAGGCAAACCAGAGAACCAGGGAAAAAGAGCAGCAGTCCAGGAGAACATGCCTTCCCCATGCAGACCAGCCAAGGATGCAGAATCTATGAGCAGCTCTTACCAATCCTATGCCTCCAGTTAAGATGTTATACTCTTACAGTTAGCAGCACAGCAATTTGACTGTTGAGACTTTATCGGCTGTTGATTTAAATTGACTAAACAGCGATTTGGCAGCTCTATGCCTCTGTGACTTTGTTATTAAGAGTAGAACTGCTGTGTCCCTTTCTAACAGCTCTGAGGCAGGTTCTGACCCTGAAGACTAATTGGACCACCCATTGTGTTGGCACACACTGCTTTTGTAGCCCTGTGCAGATGACATATATCACCGGCCTGGTATCTGTTGGTGCCCAAACTTGCTGACAATGTGTATTAAACATGTCATTAGGCATTTGCATGCCAAAGATAATTTCTTCATTTACTCTTTTGCAGGGGGCTCAATAAACAGGGATACAAGTGCAGACGTGAGTAATCTTCTTTTAAACATTTTCAAAAATCTGCCTTGCTCAGCAGATGTATTTCCTTTTGCTTTATATTTTGCTAGGCTCGTTATGAAAATAACAGATTGTATAGTCTTGTTCTGTGATGGAAGATGCATTACAAATCATCCTGTTTTCCAAACTAAGATCCTGTATTGATTTTTCCAAATTAAAATTCACATCTCTCAGACAATTGGGGCCCTGGGTTGTATGGGTTCTTTGGGCAGGTAACTTGTCCAAGAGTGCCATTATCTGTGATGGGTGATTTCCAAGTTTACAGAAAGGATCCTGAAATCATTTCTGGCTAAGCCTTCCAGCATTTAGTATCTTGTGTTTTAAGTTTGTACCTTATTACAACATCATCAGAAAAGTCCTGCAATAGTATAAGCAATGTGTTTGGGTAAAATTGTGAATATTGAATTGAAATTTAAAATGTGATCTGCTTGCTAAATTGCCACTTTACTGTATATCTGCTTTTTGAAAAAAAGAGATCTGCAATAGTAGAACAAAAATGGCATAGCAAGTAGTGTTAGCCACACTCCACAATCCCCAAATTTCACTTTGAAACAGATGGACTATAAATGGATGGTAGTGTTTAGTCTGTACACCTCTTGCACTTTGCATCTTTCTTCGGCAATAGAGGATTTGTTGCAAATATTTGTGTTGCACATTTACATTTATCCGCTAAGCAATCGTTTCTTATACACATTGAGGAAGTCAACAGTTTTGGTGGAGGTGGGCCGCTTGTTCCACCAGCTAGGAGCTGCACATGACAAGAGCCAGGATTGAGATTTGACACCATGCAAAGGTGGCATATCCACCATTCTTGAGCAGACCACAGTAGTTGAGTGCAGCATCTCACAAGTGCCCCGTATACATAGGTGTTGATTACTCCATAGGAAAGCATCAAGGATTTGAAGTTTATATGTGCTGCTACAGGTAGTTGGCGTAGTGATCTGAAAAAGAGGAGTGGCAAATGCCCATCTCAACTAGCTGAACACACGACATGCTGCTGCATTTTGAATAATCTACTGCAGCTTGGTAGCACATGCAGATAATCCTGCAAGTATAAAGTTGCAGTAGTCAAGGGTGTGACAAGACCAGTACCTGCACCAGAAAACGTGTTGCCCTATCAGACATACCCTGCTCTTGTGGATGTTACACCAAACAAATCTGCAAGAACGAGAGACATTTGCAATGTTGGCCATGAAGGTTAGCTAGTCATTGATCACCACCCTGAGGCTGCATAGTGACTTGGTGGGTGTTAACGGTAATAAGCTGAGTAGTTGAATAGATGGACTGGCTGGGATCAAAAGAATAGCCATTTTGCTAGGTTGAGCTGGGATTGGTGCCTTTTTATCAAGGTTGAAATATCAGTGAGACATGCAGGGATGTTCGCTGATACAGTGCAGTCTTCTGGAGGGAATGACTGCTTCATCTGAATAGCATTGGCCTAGCACTGAGAAACCATGGGACTGGATAATAGGGCCTAGTGAGGTTTTGGTCAGAGAGAAGGAGAGAGGAAAGTTAAGGAACTAGTAAATCCTTGGGGCCACCCCTGTGTTCTTCTAAAGCATTCTTAACATCTTTCCTTGCCAGGATACAGAGTAGGATCTGCCTGAGAAATAGGACCCACACCACCTCAGGGCAGTTCTAGTGATGCCAAGGTCAAAGATGGGATCAAGAAGGATCTGATAGCTGACTGCTGTCAGAGGTGGAGGAGAGATCCAGAAGGATGAGGATAGATGATTTGTTGGTAGCTCTATCTCTACCTCACTGGAATGGCCTCTTTTGAAGCCTGACTGATTAGGATCAAACAGTTGGTTCTGTTGAAGGAAAGAAGAGGCCTGTATAGAGACAGCACATTCAAGTGTGTTGAATAGAAAGGAGGGAAGGGAGATTAGTCTGTAATTGCATACCTGAGATACGTTGAGAGTGAGCTTCTTGAAGAGATGTGTTATTAGGGCCTGTTTAAACAATGTGGGAAAGAAGCCTGTACTGACCAAGGTGTTGATGGTGTGTGTAACTGCAGAAATGAGTAAGGGCGAGAGAGGTGTGGGGATAGAGTCAAGTGGGCAGATGGTGCGGTGACTGGAGAGGAGGTTGGAAGCATCAGTTGTAGAGAGCAGTGAGAAAGTGGAGGATGTTGTGTTTGGGAGGGAGGACCACACATTTAATTTGTGTGAAATTAACAAGTGCATTGCAGTCTTTGTACATTTTAGTGGTAGCACATCCATGCAGTAGTTACCTTCATACAACTGTTGATTGTTTTACTGTGTCACCATATGCTGGGCACACAGTACTGCTGTCGACTCACATATTTTACAACAGGCTACTTTGATTTTAGTTCACTGAATATAAACCCATGCTTTATTTTTGTGTCTTTTGTGTTTGCATTGCAAAACACATCTATTTAGTATGTAACACGTGCTGAAATATTAAACCAATTGGTTTGAATCATTTGAATTATAATTAATAAAAAACAATGAGTTTTACACTTGCAAAGCTGAATGGTGGCTTTTATTTATTTATTTATTTAGAGTGTAATGCAGCTATCCACAAGAAATGCATAGACAAAATAATTGGACGCTGCACAGGGACTGCAGCCAACAGCAGGGACACCATGGTAAGTACAGATCACATTTAATGCCTGGCTACATTATAACCATATAAAATGTGTGCACAGAAACAACTCCAGTGTCCAGGTCATTCACCAAACTTTGTGGTGTGGGCTGACTTGCACCTATCACTTGAGAAGCCTAGACCACAACCTTTACTTTATGGAGATGCCCAGTCCTAGTTAAAAGTGAAGCATTAGTGGGTTAAGTGAATTACTCGGAGTTACACAGTAAGTCGGGAGGGAAGAACTGAGCTTGCATTGCTTTGTAAAGTCGTTGCAGCCAATAAGCCGCAGTGCTTAATGGGTCATGCTTTTAATGGCAGAACATTCCTGGCCCTGTGTTTAGATTTCTTTCCATTATGTACGACATTGGTGTAAGGGTGTAGTTGCAGCTTTGTAAACCTGTAACCGCACTTATGCGGTCCTAATTTCAGGCATGCAGAACTGAAGAATGGAGCTTTGCAATTACTTATTAATTCCTGGGTGGCATAGATTTGTGGGGTGTGCATTTTCCCCACTCGCTCATATACTCTAGTTTTCCTTCTGTATTCTAAATACACTGTATAACCAAAAGCAGGTGGACTTCCCTCCAAAATACTGAGTTCAGGTGTTTCAGTCACACTTATAGTTAACACAGCCATGCAATCTCCATTGACAAACATTGTCAGTAGAATGGGTCAAAACATGGCACTGTTGGAGGACACTATCTTTGCCTGAAATAAGTATGTGAAATTTTCTGCTCTGCTAGATTTGTCCTGGTCACCTGTAAGTGCTATTATTGTGAAATAGAAATGACGAGGAACTATAACATTTCATCCATGAATTGTTGACCTGGCAAGCTCATGGAGTATTGGCCTCTGAGTGCTTAAACACATAGCATGTAAAAAAATAACCTGTCAACTGTTGCTATCTGAAGCAATATCAGCATAAGTAGTGGAATCAGGAGCTACATGAAATGGGTTTCCGTGGCTGAGTAGCTGCACACAAGCTTAAGATCAATGTCAAGCAATGGCTGGAGTGGTGTAAATGCAGTGGAAACGTGTTGTCTGGAGTAATGAGTCACGTTTCACTATCTGGCAGTCTAATGGACAGATCTGGGCTTGTTGGATGGCTTCTGGACTGTGTAGTATATTCTGTCAGGCTTGGTGGTAGATTGATAATGGTCAGTGTCTGTTTTTCAGGGTTTGGTTCAAGTAAAGGGTTGTATTAATGCTACAGCACACAAAGGCATTTAAAGACAATTGTGCGCTTCCAACATTGTGGCAGAAGTTTGGGGAAGAACTCATTCTATGCCAACATGACTGTACCACTGTGCACAGGTCCAAAAAGACATGGAGGACCTCAAGTGGCCTGCAAAAAGCTCCGACCTCAACCCAATTGAACAGCTTTGGGATGAATTGGAATACTGACTGTGAGCCTGGTCTTTTCATTCCAGCCTCCAAAACTCTGTGGAAAACTATTACAAGAGTGAAGGCTTTTTAAAGATGCAAAAGGGTTGTGTGTATCGGCTCTATATTAATGGCTATCATTTTGGAATGGGATGTCCAACAAGCTCATATAGGTGTGATGATTTGTTGTCTACACACTTTTGGCCATGTAGTGTACATACATTTTGATTGGTGACTATAATTTGGACGAGGGCTGTGGCCAAAAGAAGTACAGAGCATATGACAAAAATTGACACATGGGATTGAATAGACAGTTTTAGATTTAACACTAGAATTACCAGAGCCTACGAAAAAACTTGTTGATCTGGCCCACCTTAAATACATTTGCACCTTTTCGCCAGCTTCCTTTGTCCTGCAAATGTGCCAATAAAGACAAGCAGCAAGCAGCCTACTATTCCATTCCCCGACCGCTGCAGAACGTGAACAAAGTTCTCCCAGCTAGCTCATGCCTTGATTGATTATCTGGGAGTGAAATGCTGGAGTTTTAGAGTGGAAATAATAGATCGTTATTTGGAACACATGCATTTCATGTGTATTCCGTTTCTACAATAATCTGTGTAAACACATTTTTAAAACAGAAACGTTTTTCATATTTTGGTAGTAAATGACAAAATATAGGCATAAACTATATAATGTATGAAGCCTGAGGTCCAAAGAGCAAATGAACACTATCACAAAAGGTTCAAGGAAAAGACAACAGTTTCCGTGGCATAGCGGTAAGATTTGCTGACTTGTAAACAAGAGCCCCCAGTTTGATCCCGACTACCTCCTATATTTGCCATTTTCAGTAGTGAGCTGCTCTTATTGTTAATATTATACAGTACACACATACATTTGGTTTGCGTCTGTAACAGACAGTGTACATTTATAGGACTGGTAAAAGTTGCCGTTTTTTTTTTTTTTCACTTTTATTCTCTCATTCACGATCACGATACATACTACTGCCCTAGGGATCTGACGCTGTTAGTTTTTATTTGAAACTGGGAATAACTGTAGATGTGAGTGGTGTTTTGAGGCAATGGAACTGGACATTCTCTGATTTGATCTGGAGGGATAAAAGCTGACACACAAACGCTGGTGAATCTGCCTTCTTCGTATCTCACCGTCACTTGATTTTTTTTTTTATTCAGTTTTATTGAGTGTTAAGATGGTTCACAATTGGACGGATTACTTGCTCCCAGTGCATGAACTCATGGTCAGGCTGGCTAATCCTGATTTCCAATTGCTAGATTACTTTTTAAATTTGTCCAGATTTATATCCTGGATGCTAAGTCTTTAATTTCTGGGTGTTCATTGTGCCTTGAGTCTTGCTCTTGTGCGGTGACACTCTGTCTCTACAGCACACCTATAGGAGACCTTCTAGTTAGCTTAATGATTTTTTTTTTTTTTTTTGGTCATATCTCGGGTGTCAGTAGCTGATAAGACACTTCATCTTCCTGGTATTCCTGATACAACAGGGACTGTTGGCTTATGGCGTGTTTTTTTTTCTGTTTAGTTCCAGAAGGAACGATTCAAAATTGACATGCCTCACCGGTTCAAGGTGAACAACTACATGAGCCCAACTTTCTGTGACCACTGTGGTAGCCTTCTGTGGGGGCTGGTCAAGCAGGGACTGAAATGTGAAGGTAAGTACGAAATCCTTTAATAGATAATGGCATATGCTTTAAAATCAACAGTTGCTTTATTTCATTAAGAAGTCTACCAAGACTCTAGACAGAGGACTTTAAGGCTTTCCAGGACAGCAGAAGGATGAAACTGTAATACTGTGGACAGAGGGGAGCTTTTATATTGAGTCAGTGTCTTTGTCAGAGTGGCCATTTATATAATGAAACATTTCCGCAGCACTGCCATGCATCGTGTATAACTATATATGGGGATTTGTCAGTCTTACCTTGCCAAGAAGATACTTTGTATTGCGCATGGCACACACATGAGTCAAATCACGTCTGTCACCAATGTATGCCAACAGGTTTTATTCCTAATTTGTTTTATAGCAGCTTCATTTAGTGCTAAATACAGAAGGAACTCAAGTAAGATTCACCAGCAGTTCCAGAATAGTGCCTGCTCTGCACTACCCTAATTATTTATACTTGGAAGAACTAGTAGTCCAAAATGTATAAAGCTTGTTTCACATTAATCTTTTTGCCTCGCTTGGTATTCTTTTCTGAGTCCATTAGCTTATGTGCTGCTGATTATCATTGATGCTTTGCATATGCCTGATCACATGACTGCTGATGTTTCTTCTGTTTAGAGTGTACAATGAATGTGCACCACAAGTGTCAGACAAAAGTGGCTAACCTCTGTGGCATCAACCAGAAGCTCCTGGCAGAGGCTCTCACTCAAGTCAGCCAGGTAACGTTAACCTTGCTCTCATTCCTCCAGAGCTGGGCTCACCTACTTTTATGTATTAGTCCATTTAATATGCTGCCAAGTTGTTCTCTGAACATCCTTAGCTTAGGATTGCCATTGATTTGTGTTTTGGAACCAGTCATAAATTTCTACTGCTTCTCTGCATGTGTTATGGAGCCCTCAGGAAGAGCCCCTTGACCTAATGCAGTGAAGACCAAAAGGCCTAAAGTCTATTCCGTGCTCCTATAGGCACTATAAACACTGAATCTGTTTCCTCCAAATTTACCTTCTCATGGTCTTTGAATCATTTTTTCTGATAGGTTTCTTTTTCTTTTCTTTTACATTCCATTTTAGAAGCATGTTACAATGGTAAGCTCATTATTAAATCTCTCCAGTTGCTTTGCTAAAGCACATGTGTCTGTCTGGTCAGCATCTGGCACGGCTTTCATTAAAATAGCTTTATGACTCCAGACAGCTTAAAGGATGAGTCTGGTATTTTTGAAGTTGAAATTATTTCTTCAAATTTGTGGTTTATAATAATTTGCCACATGATATTGTATTCTAAAGTGAAGCATATTTTATACATTTTAAAAATAACTATCCTACTCTTGTGTTTTTTAATGGAGCATTGCTAAAAAAAACAAAAAAAGCCTTAAACTTGACATAATGTGTCCACTTTCAAATATCAAAGGTTTCGATTCAATTCGATTCAAGAAAATGTGCCTCCCGCTTTTCTGAGTCATGCCTGTGACAACAAAAATGAATTGATAATAATTAGTTTTGCCACAGATTCTTGGAATTATTTTTTCAAGGTAAGGTTGCATTTCTTGCTTGCCTCTCTGCTCGCAGTGGATGCCGTAGTTATCCATCTTCCCACCCTTACTAAGCTATACTGTGCTTATTATGCTACTTTTGCTTTTGCAATTCTGTCTTGTCAGTGGTTATGTTTTGCCATGCCTTGTAACAGACAGATGTTTGCTGACATCCATATGATTATTTTTTCCTAAATGGCGCCTGTTTTTTTCGTGTTACATTCTGCATTGTTATTTTAAATAGCCAAAGGAACGAAATTCACACCGAGTGACTGTGTGGTGGTGAAGAGTGCAAATAAGGGTTCCACTGTACTTTGTTCAAATAACAATAAATCTGAACTGATTATATTGCATTGTATTTTTAATTAAAGCCTTATATTTCTGAAAGAGCCAAGCCTCCTGCATGTTATTCTGTGTGTACAAATGTTGGAAAAAAAAAATCAGAAAATGACAAAGGGCAGCACGTGTGATGGAGCAGATTAAAGCGCCACAAAGCACTTGTCACGTTTTTTTTAATGCACAATGAGACGCTGTTGCTGAGGATATGGTAATAATGGTAATATATGGTAATGCAGACCCTCCTGCTCTAAGGCAGGAATGACAGCTCTGCACTGCCACTCTGCCTGCGCTAAAACATCTGTACTACACTTGCTAAACTTCAACCTGATAATTCCTAGATGAATTGGCATTGCTAAACTGGCCCTTGTGTGTGTGTGTTCACCCTGTGATGGACTGGCGCTGTGTCCAGGGATTGTTCCTGCCCTGTGCCTGATGCTTGCTGGGATAGGCTCCTGCGACCCTGTGACCCTGCTTTGGATAAGTGTGTTAGGAAGAGGAATGGATGGAAGTACACCTAAAACGTCTGTTCAGTTCTTGTCATGGGATTGCATTCTATAAGCATGCTCAATAGTTTCTCTCAACGAAGACCACGTGTTCATTATCTATCCAGTAAGCAGTAGGCAATATCTTTGCGAAATAACAAAATAATTTTCCGTATAGTGAAAGAATAATCGTCAGTGTGACTTTTATCAATTATTTATTGTGTACCTCAGAATATGGAAAAAATGATCTGCTGTGGCAACTCTTGACAGGAGCAGCCAAAAGAAGAAGAAGAAAGAAGATTGTCTACTTCAAAAACAACAATGCCCATCTGGGCATCAACATTTAATATGTAAATAATGGCGTTTATCGATGAGATGTACACACCTGGCCCTGAAGGGTGCTGCCGAGGTAGATGAGCTGCATAGTGAAGAGTATGGCATGTATGCTGTTAAAATGGCTGAATCTCTCAGAAATGTTTTACTCTTTTTTTCCTTTTTTTTTTAAAACAACATTGATATGCTGTTTTTCAGCATGTGTAACCTCAAAATGCTGGTTTATACTCGGCTTGAAAAATGGATGTATTTGGTAAGCTTTAGGGTATTTTATTCTCAATAGGACCCCAATACCCATAATCTCCATCATAAAACACAAGAGCGGGCTTTCTGTTTTTAAAAATGTATAAAATATGATTCACTTTAGAATGTAATTTCATATGATAAATTAATACTGTATATACTATGATGAAGAAATAACTTTGACTTCAGAAATATGGAACCTATCCTTTAACAGAATCAATTTAATTTTCTTTTAAAACATGCAGAAATCCACAAGAAAGTCTGATCCAAACCTTGCAGACGGTCCTAATTTTGGTGTCTATGAGGAGTTCAGTAAGGGGTCTGGCAAACCAGCACTTGACTCAAGTGGTAAGAGACTCCACTTTCTTAAGTTGCTCATAATATGCACAGTTGAAAGTAATTTTTGTGAACCATATAGTAATTCTGCATGAGTCAGAATAAAAATGTCTGATCTTCATAATAGACGCAATCTGCTTAAATGAATAACACACAAACAGTTGGACACCTTCTTGTCAGTGCTGAACACAATATTTAAACCTTTGTGGTTCATTCTAGAAAAACCTATGTGAACCAGTAGACCAACGACTGCTCCCAAAGCTCACTGGAGTTGGTCCTCCAATCAACTGGATACAATTGAGAGTATGGTTTGGAGGTACACTTTACTATAAAAAGGAACACAGAGTTAGATTACTGACAGTCTTATTTTATCGAGAAAAATTTGTTTACAGTATATGAGCTATGAAATATCATAGGACCTCAGAAGAAGAAGAAGAATTGTAAAGATACATAAAGCTGGGAACAGACTAGGAAAGCGCTTTTAAAAGCCAGGATGTTCATTGGTCCAGAAGAAGACAAATTATCTACAAATGAAGGAAAATTCAGTAGGGTTGCTATACTCCCATGGACTGGAGAACATGGGAAGAGTGGAGTATGGAGAAGGTGGATAAGAACCTTGGGTTTAACAGCAAAGGACCTGCAGCAATCTCTTAAAGTTGCCTTGTGTCCAGTATAAGTAAACAACAAAACAGGAATGCAGCATGTGACAGGTTTGCAAAGATTACCTGGATGACCTGACCTGCATTGCTTCTTTTATGAATAGATTAGACAAAAGGAATTTTTTTTGGAAAAAGAGCACAGTGCTATGTTTGGAGGAAAAAAACGCTATGTACCCCCCCCACCAAAACCTCAACCTAGTCATTGAGCATCAAGGACAGAGCATCTTGATTTTGTGTTGCTTTGTTGCCTTAAGGCCTTCTCACCCTGCCATCAAAGAGGGAACAATACATTTAAATTGTATAGGAGAATGACATGGTAGGAGTCGTGTCAACTGAAGCTTTATAGAGTTTGGATGGTAAATCAAGATAATGACCTCAATCAACAAGGAAGTGGCTTTAAAGTTAGAAAATGCATGTCCTGAAATGGCCAAGTCAGAGTCCAGACCTCAACCCAATTGAGATGCTTTCACATGGTCTGAAGAGAGCTGTTCATACAAGGAATCCCAGACCTATCAGTAAAATTTATATTTTTTAAGGTGAAATTGTCTCAAGTTACTCCTAACCATTGGCCTAATCAGCAGTTACAGAAAACGTTTAGTGGAGGTAGTTGCGGCTATAGGAGATTCTACTGATCATGTAACACTTTTTACAGCCTGAAATATGATTGATTGAGCAATATGTTCTGTATTGACAAGAAGTACAATTCTTTGTGTTTGTCTATTATTGTGACTTAATTGAATGAATAACTATTGTAGAAATCCAAGTAATTCCAAAGGATTCACAAACTTTTTCTTGAAACTGTAAGAAATTCTGTTACTTTTGAATTACAGGTAAAATTCCGTTAAAACGAACTCCCAGAGACCCAAAAAATATTTCGTTGTAACAGAAATTTTGTTGTAATGAGATTTTGTATTTGTCACTATAGTGCTTTCTTTAACTTGCGTCCAGGTGTTTGCAGTCATTTCAATAGCTTCTTTCATGTTAATTTTAATCTCCTCCTGCCTACAAGTTATGCTGACGAGAATTTTTCTCAGCATTTCCTAGCCATAATACACTTTCAGGGTGCGAATGATGCCCAAATCCAATTGCTGAAGTACTGCTGTGCAACTGGGTGAGAGGAATTCAACGCAAACATTATCTAAATGTGGAAGCAAGTTATATGCAGCACAGTTATCAATCAGAAGCCAGCTTTATTCAGCTTGAAACAGGAACGGCACACTTATTTATTGTAGCGTGATCTGCCACTCAGCTATACACAGACACAGCACTCAGGCAAGGTCAGTGACCAAGTAATCCTGTTATCTGCATTTACAATGTCCGTGCTCCTAACCTTGCATCACCCATCGAGATCTTTTCTATTTACTTTAGCAGAGAGACGCAGCATAGCTATGAGCCTGCTTTTGCCCCGTACAGACACAGAGATTGATCTTCGGCATGTTGTCCAGCTGGGAGAGTTTAGAAACCTCACATTTTCTTGAGTGAGTGCTGCATTAATAGGAATGTTTCTTGAATGAGCATCACTGAACCACATAAAAACTGCTTTTTCAACGTCTTCAAATGCAGCAGTTCACATACGTTTGCAACATGAGATTTTTCTTATTTTTTGCTCTATCTTTCAAGAAAGTTGACAGTGTTGATGGCGAAATTCCGAATTCACTGGCAACGTCTTTTTTCTTTTTGCCGCAATCGAGAGCTGCAAAAAACGAAAGTTTTTTTTTTTTTCTTCTAATATGAACTATTATCGTTTTTTCGTGTCTGCCATTTCTATAGGAGGGTGACAATGAGTTAAATTCCAGTGGGTGTTTTTCAAATGTTGATGAGCAATAAGCAAAAGATATCACTGAAAACCGTAGGAAACAAAAAAGGCAAAAAAAAAAAAAAAACAGTACGAGGAAAGTTCAAAGAAAGAAAAAAAAATGACAATGTTTCTGTTTGGGGATCATTGTGCACAACTGAGCTGTGGCCACAGAACTAACTGCTCTGCAGATGATTCATTCAGGCATTTCAAGGTCTTTTGTACACTTTGTTGTAATGAAAGTATTTGCTGAATGTACTTCGTAGTAACGAGATTTCTATAGACTCGTGTCATATGGGGAAGCTGTTGGGACCATAAAAATACTTTATTGTAATGAAAATTTTGTTGTAAAGATATTCGTTGTAACGGAATTTTACCTGTATATCTTTAAAAAAAAGGTCATGAATGAAAAAGAAGTTGATACAGAATTTGAATCTATAAATATGACATTTAAAATACAATTTAAACTCATAATGCAAAAAGAAGCTGTTTAACCAGATATTACCACAGAGTGCTGCTTTGAAGAAAGGGGGCTGCTTCCTAGTGTTGCAGTTCAGAAGCAAGATGTAAAAGAGTATGTGTAGTTTCAAGTCCCTTGGGTGAAGTGGGCATCAGAGATGAGGAAATCCTTAAAACGTTCTGACTTGGTTTTCTTGCTAATGGTGTCTTGTTCTCCTTCAATCAGCAGACGGCTCTCCATATGACAAGCTGTGGGACAGCAGCACTCCGAAACCTCAGCCTCGCATCACCAGTCACCACCAGTTAACTATAGACAACTTTACTTTCCACAAGGTCCTGGGTAAAGGCAGCTTTGGAAAGGTATGTGCTTTAGCTGGCCAGGTAAAAATGGTTGTGCAGTTGAAAGTAACCTGTCAAAATGTGGTATCTGAGAGCTGCTGTCGTGTATCCATTAAGCTATAGGAGTAGTCAGGTGTGAGATTCATAGACGGAGTCTCAGTGATACCTTTTGGGTTTATTTTATTTGCAGTTTTATCCTGTTTCTAAAATGTTTCTCTGTTTCACCTCCCTCTCCAGGTGATGCTGGCAGAACTTAAAGGAAAGGGGGAATACTTTGCTGTCAAAGCCTTAAAGAAAGATGTGGTGCTGATGGACGATGATGTGGAGTGTACTATGGTTGAGAAGCGTGTCCTAGCTCTGGCTTGGGACAATCCATTCCTAACTCACCTCTACTCCACTTTTCAGTCTAAGGTATTGTTCATCCAGGAAAATAAAAAGGAGAGGGGAATGAATTTAAGGAAAGCTACCAAACTACAAAGGTCACTGCTGGACTGGCAGTGTAGTGGCCAGCAATTAATAAAGCTGTTTAGAGTCCCACAGCAGAAGTGAGACTTGCTAGATGGACAGTGTTTTGCAGAATTTGCTGAAATCTATTACAAGTAATGGCTAAAGCAATTTTTATTGTTTTGAAGATGACCTATTCATTTCACCTTTTTTCTTAAAAATAACACTATAAATATTGAGAACACGCATGCTGACTTCAGTAAATTAATGAGCTGCCTCTAAGCAGACCTTAAAATTGTTACTGATTATCTGCTATGGAAATAAGAACTGATCATTGGAGTGATAAGTTTCCTTAAACCACATGCCTGATCTTTCTGTGGCTGGGAGGGCATCTCATGGATACAAGGTGCGAGATCCATGCAACAATACTGATTTGGCATCAACAAAGAAGTTAAGGATGGAAGCTGCTTCAGCAGCACTAAGCACAACGCTGAACGTGACACACACACGTTAAACCAGGCCAAGGTAAAGTTCCCGGTCAACCTAATTAGCTTATCTCTGGGATGTAGATGGAAACTAGACTTTCCAGACGAAAAACCCACACAGACTTAGGGTTTGCACATTAAAACAGTCTGTTATGGATTTTGAACCATATACAGTACCTCTGTGTGCCTGTGTACCTCTTGAGTATCTTCTATCGTCTTGGGAGAAGCAGTGCTGACTCCTGTGCCAATGTGCCATTTAAGTACTTCACTTAAAGGATGGCTTTGAGCTGTGATTAAGTAAGAGGGCATAATAAAAACTAACAGCTACAGTACCTCTCGGAGAAGACTGGAAGTGCCTACCCATGCATAGTGGCTGCCTGACCCTAACCATCAAACCTTTCCTCCATACAATGTAGCCCACTGTGTATTCCTTTTAAAAGTGATCCTGTCCACTTATGAGGATTACTGTTCACTAACTCAGTCCCTGTGTTTGTTCTGCATTGTGATCTGGCTTTAACAAAATTAACTTCTAGCTGGCTGTCACTTTTGTCTTCCAGGCACACCTCTTCTTTGTCATGGAGTATCTGAATGGTGGAGACTTGATGTTTCACATACAAGAAAAGGGACGCTTTGACCTTTACAGAGCCACGTAAGTGTGCCCACCTTCAGCTTCATGGAAAGGTTCAGGCATTGGATATGAAGCGTACAGAAAAAAATCCACAATCAAAGTGAAATTTTAGTGAAATTTAAAGAATAAACCGTTAATGCAAAATTAAGAGAAATAATGATAAAACACACACACACACACAAAAGAAAACTTCTTGTCTATGATGTTTTTGTTTACAGCTTGCATATCTTGGTTACATTTGTTTAAATTTCTATTCATTATCATTTTCAGTGCCTATAGGAAATCATTATACCCTTTCAAAGTCCTTACCTTTGGTCACAGTAAACCATGGAAATAATAAAAACAAAAACCACTATAACAATTCATAGCTGTATTTACACATTCTAACACTTATCAACAAAGCAAAAAACATTTTAAAAACTCCTGAAGAGATTATTCAAATTTATTTTGGTTTGGATAAGTGATCAGCCACTTAGAGTAACCATTATCCACTTGCTCAGCTACAACCAATCATCTTCCGATCACACATCAGGCTGATTGACCCTCACCTTGACATCAGTTCTGATTCCTTCAGATTAAATCCGACTGTTCTTTGAGGATTCCACTGCTTTCACCACGGTTGGATAGGTGCTTGCAAAAGGACTCCAGGATAAAGCTATGAAAAGGCACAAGTTGAGAGAAAGATACAAAAAGACTTCTAAGGCTTTAGCTATCCCTTATGAAGAACTGGCACCACTAACACATTTTCTAGTCTGCGCTGATATTCCACACTGGATGACCGAACCAGGAGAGGGCTATTGATAAGGGAAGCTACCAAGAGGCCAATGGCAAATTTGAAGGACTTAAAAGTGTTCATAGTTTAGACTTGCTCAGTCTGTGAATATGACAACAATCTCACAAGTGCTACACAAGCCTGGCCTGTATGGCAAGAAAAAACTACCACATTAAGTCTGATTTGCACATTGCAAAAAAAAACAAACCCCAAAACACTTGGAACATTTTGATGCCATGTGGCAAAAAGTTTTATGGTCAGATGAGACCAAGACTAAACTTTTTGGACTGAACTCCAAAAACTACACTTGGCTAAAATCAAACACAGCATACCACCCAAAACACACCATACCTACAGTGAAGGATGGTGGTGGCAACATTACTTTGTGAGGGTGTTTATCTCTTTAGTGGGTACCAGGCCATTGTTCAGGATACATGAGAAAATGGATTCTGCAAAGTCCATACAAATTCTTCAGGAAAACCTATGTCTCTCTGCCAGACAGTTGAAGATGGATGGGTTGTTCACCTTCCAGCATGACAATGACCCTAAACACACTGCCAAAAAGAAATGCAGTGGCATAAGGATATGATGGTGAATATCTGTGAGAGGCCAAGTCAGAGCCCTGACTTAAATACGATAGGAAATCTGTGGATGAACTTGAGGAGTGCAGACTGTTGCTGCTCACCATGAATTTTGACTGAACTTGAGCATTTCTGCATGGAAGAAGGGGCAAATATTCCCCGATCCAGGTACACAAAGGTGGTAGAGACATAGCCGAATAGACTGAAGGCTGTCATTAAAGTAAAGTAAACTGGAAGTAGTGTCTTGATAATGGGACTCACAAAGTGGTGACATGGTAGCACTAAATAATAACAAATCTAAAATATGATCAAGGAGGACAATACAGGCTAAAACATTTAGCTAGAAATGTACTTTGATATTTAAAACCCAATAATCTAAACACAGATTTTTCAGGAAAAGCATATTAATCCTGCAATAAATTTTTATAGTTGTCAAACTCTGTTTTGGTAATTCTTGTGACAGAGAGCAACAAATGCTTTACATGGAGAAAGGACCAGTGGTGGTGTTTTTATGTCTGGGGTTGGCATCTAGAAGTCACTTGACATTTGTTTTCTCAATTAAAATAATGTATTTAGAAAAGAGTGGTCCAAGAAAGAATGAGGGAAGAGAGCTATTGCTAGTGATAGAAAGAAAGCATTGACTGTTTGTCAAAATGAAAGGACAGGAGGACAAGAGCAGGCACTGTACGAGAAAGCACCACGAGCCATCTACAGACCATTTATAAGGTCTTAAATACAGGAGCAGCCTGCACTTGGGCGTTCTGGTGATTTGGACTCTTGGAAAAGTAGATGAAATTGTGAAATTTTTGTTTTCTTGCACAATATTAATCTCTCTGCCACACCTTTCTGTTGGAAGCAGTGTATGCCAGGAGTTATGTTGGTTCTATGGAGATCTAAGGAGTGATTTGGCAGGTTTGGATGTAGCACCAGCTCAGTTTTTGGAGCCTATGTAAGATATATGTACTATACAGTATTACAAAAAACTTAAAGACAAGTATGGCAGATAAAGTTATAAAAAGCCAATTAATGTGTAAATTACAGAATCCCTTAGAAATTGCAAGGTTGCTCACTAAAGATAAAAGCATTCTTAATAAGAAAAACAGGATGGCCTGCTTACTCTCAGTGTGGACTTAGCACGTTCTCCTTATGTTTTCATGGGGCTTTTCTCCAGGCACTGCGGTTATTTGGAGTTTACAGAGTGAGACTTCTGAGAGTGCTCTGACCCTTGTGTCCATTTTATACTCGCTTATAGAAGAGAGTAGCTGGGCACTTAACTTGCCAAAACGTGTGTAATTTTACTCAGAAAAATGCAGCGACATAAACCTAGGAGTGTGTGTGTGTGTGTGTGGAGAGAGAGAGTTTGACAAGTTCTCAACACTTTCCCCTTCAGGCTCAAGTTCACCTTTGTTCATGCCCTCCACTGCTGAAATATTGATGCCAGCATTAGGCGCCCCTTCATGCAGATGAGTGCCTGATGATAGAATGGCTTTAGAGATGGGTGTCTTCAGTAGACTGTGAGAATATGATGTATCGATATTTTTCAAAACCAGAGCAGTGAAGCAAGACTTCCAGCTCAAAGACTGGACTATGAAATTTTAATCATTGCTGCTGCCTCCATTGTAGGGGTCAACTGTAAAACCAAACGGCATCCCATTTCAGGTGATGCATATCTGAATAATTTAAAGCTTAATACTTTTTGTTTTGTGACTGGATATGGATGAAGCTAATCAATGTCTGTCTTCTCTTTTGCAGGTTTTATGCAGCAGAGATCGTGTGCGGCCTACAATTCCTACATTCTAAGGGCATCATATACAGGTAAATGGGATAGGGGTGGGAAAAGCCGTGGGAGGGCAGTCTGAAATAATACCTTATGGTAGATGGCCCGGAGCTCCATGCTTCTGTGTTTCTGACTGACTACTTTTTTTGGACAAATTGTGATGTGTTCACACTTTTTTTTTTTTTTATAAATATGCCACAGCTTTTCTGGTGTTTTAAACCTGTGTGTTTGTCTTTCATCCTACTCAGAGACCTCAAACTGGACAATGTCATGCTTGATTCACAAGGTCACATCAAAATTGCAGATTTCGGAATGTGTAAGGAGAATATGCTAGGAGAAAGCCGAGCAACGACATTCTGCGGGACCCCAGACTACATAGCGCCTGAGGTGAGGGCAGTAAATGACATTTTTAAAAGGAAAAAAAAGCCATTCAGGTCAACATTGCTCACCAGCTCCTGTTTGCCTGAAGTTTTCAAAACAATAAAGTCAAGAATGTGAAAGTTGCTTGCTAGCTGATTGCATCATGTTTCTGTAATTCTGAGGTCAGAAATGCTTTATACATATACTGTATGTGTGAACTTTACTATTAACTAGCCTTCATCTACTGTATACTTCTATGTCCCCACTGAAGAATTTATTTTACTTATTCAGCCCCTGAATATCTAACCCTAAACATTTGTAATTTTATCGGGCTTCCCAAACGTGCTCCTGGGGGGACCCTCTGTGGCTGCAGGTTTTTGTTCCAACCAGATTCACAATTGGTGATCATAAATGATGAAAACTGATCACATTTTATTAGCTGGACTTTGCCCTGTTCTGAACTTCTTTGGCTCACCCCTATTTTAGATTCTCCTTGGCCAGAAGTACAGTTTCTCTGTGGACTGGTGGTCGTTTGGCGTCCTCCTGTATGAAATGCTGATAGGTCAGTCTCCGTTCCATGGGGATGATGAAGATGAGCTGTTTGAATCAATCCGGGTGGACACTCCACACTATCCTCGCTGGATTACCAAAGAGTCGAAAGATATACTTGAGAAGGTCGGTGCCTAGTGACGACTGCTTCCAGCTCTTTGCCACCATCTTATACTGGCTAGCCCTTAATCTTTTTTTTTTTTTTTCTCCTTTCACAGCTTTTTGAAAGAGACCCAACAAGAAGGCTCGGTGTCTCTGGAAACATTAAGATTCATTCATTCTTTAAAACTATTAATTGGACGACTTTGGAGAAAAGGGAAGTGGATCCTCCCTTCAAACCCAAAGTGGTAAGTGTGGCAATTACTCCTGTTATTCTGAACCCTGAACCTAAACTCCATATACCTCTCGTGTGATTAAAATGAGTTGACCACTATTGGGGGGGGTAACGTGTAAAAAGTAGCAAACGTTATGTAGTCAGCTTACATTTTAAAGTAATAAGTAACTTAATATAGTACTTATTTTATTGAAGCAAATGTAATATGATCATTGCTATAAACAGTTCATTATAATAATAATAACAATAATGATTAATAATAGTATGTTTATCTGATGACTTGGTCTAAAATCACTTTGAAGATATTGCACATGATTACATACATTGGCAGCACAGGGATTTCATAAATATTTATTACTATGTTTATCCAAAGTCCAGTCATACCACTGTAAATGGTGGGTCAGCATTTTTTTTTTTCGTCTAGGCTGGATGGCTGAGGTCTCCAGGGCTCTATCTGTGCCTGGTTTGCCTGACTCCTGTGTTACATATAAAAAAACAGATATGTGTTACTACCAAAGCTTATTACTAAAACTCCAAAAACAAATTCTCAGAAGTATAGCGTTTCTTTGGTAACATCGTACACATGTGCACTCTGGCAGTTTCTTGCAGTTAGTGAGGAAGCACTTGAGTAGCGTGCAATCAAGTGACAAGAAGCGAACAAACGTTGTAAGTATACATTTAACGCTGTATGTGCTGAGAGTTAAATGTAATCCCCTCAGTTTAGGCTAAAAAGCGAGTCACTGGGCATTCCTGGGTTTGAAGCATGAAGCTAATGTTGTGGATGGCACACACAGTTTTCTTCAGGACTCAATCGCACAGCCAAGAATCAATGAGTGTGATGCATGCAATCCACTAAAAGAAGCCAATAATTAAAGGGTTTAGTTTTAATTCAGTTATTTACTATTGATGTGTTGAAACAGTACGACTGGGTGATGCACTGGCCAGTGTTCATACTGTGAATCTTCTGCAGCTCGTGATGGAGATAGAAAAAGTGGTTGGATGTTAGTCCTTCATATGCTATGAAATAAATAAGCATTTATCTAAAGTATGACCAAGTGATCACCTTTGGCTGTGTTTCTGGTCAGTTTCAAGAAGGTTTATATGTGGGTTTGGGATTTGAACACAAATCCTAGCCAGTGAAATGAGCAGTTTTTTTATACAAAAGATGAACAATAACACAAAAGTAATGCTCTGTTTGTAACACATTACATTTTATAATAAGTAGCTATATAACATACTAAGTTGGTTTCTTTGTAAGTAACAAGTAACATGACTACGTTTCTTTTATAAGTAGTGTTCCCCAGTCAATGGCAGTTCTGCTCCAAGTGCAGCGTGCTTAGTGTTCTCATCTGGCATATCACACTTTAGTGCCATCTTGTGGCCAGATGCATTGGCTGCAGTTCTTTTGTAGCTGTTGATGATCCTTAAACAAATTACATTGGCTTTGTAGACTGTCTGGCAGTGACGTAGCGTAGTGGGGGCGGCAAAGAATTACTGTTTATTTTAGTCTCTTAAATTGAAATACCTAAATAAGGGGGCGGCTGACACCCACGCTACGCCACTGCTGTCTGGTGTATGTACAATGTACATCACATTGGGGCATAAAGTATGACCAAATAAGTATCCCAAGGATGCAGGAGTCTACCAGGACAGCATTGTACCATTTCCTTGTTTTAACCTGTTGAATATTTCCTCCTGACCAGAAATCTCCAAATGACTGCAGTAACTTTGACAGAGAGTTCCTCAATGAAAAAGCTCGGCTTTCCCAGGGTGACAAGAACCTCATTGACTCCATAGAACCCACGGCCTTTGAAGGATTCTCTTTTATCAATCCCAAGATGGAGCAGATGATAAGAAAGTGAGAGAGGGTACTGTTCAGGCGACCTTCTGTGAGCAAATGTGGGGATTGTCATCGCCCACAGGTCATTGGGAACCAAAGACGTTCTGCTGTGAAGCAGTGGAAAAAATAATAAAATGTACAGTACTGATTAGATGTTTGCTAACACCCTTTCTCCATCAAGAATATTGTACGGTTTTTAATTGTTTCATTACCAAATTTCTGCATGTTGGGATTTAGAACTTTTAAGCTCTTACAGTGGCTGCCACTCAACGCCGACTTCATCACCCAGCAGGAAACATCTGGACAACTGCCTTATTACTGGATTACATTGCCGTTGGGGGACCTCTGGAATATTGTGAACCCAGAAATGCAGCTGGAGGCTGAAAGGTCCAGAGGAGGAGTTCCCATGGACTGGTGAGCTCAAGCGGAGGCAGAGTTGTGCTTTAGTTTTGATGTCAGGGGCTGCATCCAGTTTGGTAAGTTATGAAGTGATGTGTAGAATTAGGGATCCTGCATGCTTCCCAATGGGGACAATTACCATCACTAAAGCCCATTCCAGATCCCATGTGCCAGGACATTGGTCAGAATTGGTGAATGCTATGGGAACACTATACAACAAAACCAGGGGGACTTGCTTTGAGGCACCAGTGTCATCTTTGGAAGTATCTGTGATGTTACTTGAATATAGTTTTCTGTAGATGGGCTTTGTATATAGAAAAAAATTATATATATGTAAAGGAAAATATATCTGGCACTGGTGATTGGAGGATGTGCTGTATAGTTTGGCACTGTCGTCATATCTTTTATGTCTTTAATAAAACTGAAACAACAGGTGTTTCATAACTAAGGTTTTTATTTTGAACTACAGTGAAATAAATTTCAAGTTTTTAACACTAGAATCCCTGAAGCATGCGATTTGTGTTTTTGTTTTTGTTTTGTTAGCTTAACCTCCTTAAATTTTCCTTATATATGCCAAGAAGCTCGTAGCTCCTTATTACTGCACTATTAGCCCACTTTTGTTTTGCAAATGTGTGGATTAGCAGAATGCAGCATGCCGCACCCCCACCCCACCATTCAGTCAGTTGAAGGCATTGTCCTGCTGAAATCCTCACAGCTGACGTCTGTATTGAAGTGTTTATTTGGCAATGCATATGTAAGGTAATGAAATACTGTGGTTTGAAATACATACATTTCATGTGTGTTCTGTGTATATATAGAATGACAGAGGAAATACGAGGCAAAAAGTGTTGAACACACAAGTAAAGAAGAAAATGGTTTTCATATGATAAAGTAATAATGACCTACTTTTGATGTGAAGTGTAAGATGTGTGAAGCCCAAATATCCAAGAAACACTTTAATAAAAGGTGCAAAAAAAACAAGTATGCCTTTATTTAAGAATAAAACCAAAGAAAAAGAAATAACTCGCCTGATATGTTGGTGAAGCCCAATTATCAGTTGGTACAAAATAAGACGTTTGCATATGTGTGTGTTTGCGCATTTCAATTTCAACCAGCTGTCACAGTGGTAACACTGCTTTATCATGGATCTGCGTAGATGGCACAGTGAATAAGCTACTGCTTACCAATGGTGAGGTAAAAGGCTTGAATCCTGTATCTTGTCTGTATTTAGCACTTTGAGTAGTGAGCTGCTCTTATTATTATCATATTACAAAAACATGATATTTGTCTGTAACATCCTGTGTAAATTTATGGTACTTGTAACAGATGTTCCTTTTCTTCACACATGGACATTCATATCAACATGTCATTTGAATGATTTTTTATTCACTTTTATTCTTGGATTGTGGAATTTAAAAAAATCGTTCAAATGACATGTTGATGTGAATGTCTGTGTGCGAGGAAAAGTAACATCCGCCATCGACACTGCGGTGTCTGTTTGCTCATTCAAGACACCAAGAAGAAATGACTGAGTTGTGTTTGTGTGATTTAATCACTATTGCACTAACTTTTACAAGTACCATAAATTTACACCAGCCGTTACAGACTCAAATCAAATGCATATGTTTATTATATAATAGTAACAATAATAGCCGCTTGTTATTGGCTGTTACAGACTCAAATCAAATGTATATTTTTTTTATATACTATTAGCAATAATAGCAGCTCCCTACTCAAAACGGTAAATGAGAGGAAGACCCAGAATTGATTAGGAGGTAGCAGTCCTTAACTTTGCACGAGGCAAGCAGACATGTCTACTTTGTATCAATTGATAATCGGGCGTGTGTTTTTACAGATTACCAGTAACATATCAATTGAACAGTTTATTTTTGTTTGGTTATATTTTTGAATAAAAGCACATTTGTTTTATTACACCTTTTGTGAAAGTGTTTCTTCGATATTTGGACTTCAGTCTTCACACATTATACATTTCATGTCAACATTTTGTCTGTTATTACTATAACATGAAAACGTTTGTTTTAGTTATGTGTTCAACATTTCTTGCCTTGCATTTCCTGCCATCCTACATTTACACAGATCATTGTAGACACAGAACACAGATGAAATGTATGTATTCCAAATAACGATATATTATTTACCGTGTACAATTCCAGACACCTCACTGCCAGATAAAGAACCATCAGCTCTGAGAATTTTGTGTCTGACTTGACTTCAGCTGACTCGGTGGAGAATGGGATGGTAGGCTGCTGGCTGCTAGTGCTGACTGACACATCTGCAAAACAAAGATGCTGGTGAGCAGGTGCGAAGGAATTTAAGGTGGCCTGGCATAACGAATATTTTTATAGGCTTCAGGGATCTAATGTTCAGAGATGGGTGTTGTGAGACTTGAAACACTTGTCTCAATTGTTTTTTTACAGATATTAGAAATGCCAACGAAACTTCAGGGGTGACACATTTGATTGTATTTTGAAGCTGTTCATGTCTCCATTAAAGTGAACCGAAATTAAGTTGGCTGGCTATTTCATTGCACCAGCAGAAGGAGATGATTTAGGGCTTTTGTGGCTTTGGGGTCTCATCACATGCTGTCCTGTTTACAGTCAATTGTCATGTTTCCTCACAAGCGATTAAACCCAGAGCTAATGAACCATTTCCTAGTGTTGACCAACGTGTCTCCACCCACTTAAGTCTTGAATTTTAACTGTGTAGATAATTACAGAAGTGGGCCGTTGCTAGACATTTTAAGAGAGAGGTTCATCAACTATGAGGTTTCACTAAAGACACTCACAGTAGCAGTCCTTCAGAATCCTCCATATCGTGTGTTACTGGGGTGAGACTTGTCTGACATTGAAAGTGTTTTTACACAAACCACTCCTAAGAAAGTCTTTGGCCTAGTAACAGAAGGGGATACTTTATCACAAGCTAGCTCCACGCCATGCTTACAGCCGGCCTTGAGGAGTTATGTGGCCATTCAGTGTGACATGGCGAGTCTTAGAATGTCGCAAGACAAGAATTGGTATAAAACAACGCCAACTGAGGTTGACCCTGATCCTCTCGCTAAATTACAATCTCAACAGACAAATTTTGGCCTTCTTAAAATGGGAGAAATGGAATGATGATTCCATTAAGTTTGCGAAATATACAGTTGTTCTAGTTAATTTCCAACACATTCAGCATTCCATGCCACAGGGCCCTCACTTTGTCCTAAATAATGATCTTCTGTATTGGGGAGCCATACATGAGGGGGAGGTACGGTCATTGTTGTTAGTGGTGTGCAGTCTTACAGGTGGCATCTCCTATGAGTCCATTTGTGAACTGAGTAGACTCTAGAGCACATTGAACTCTGATTCTACTGCCCGGGGCTTAATTAGGATGTTTTAATGCTTATCCACTTCCTGTCCGGAGTGTCCATTGAGCCAAATACCAAAAAGGACCAAGCACTGCTAGTCCCCATTCCCCTTATTCGTATTCCGTTTGAGTGAATTGAGGTTGACCTAGTACGACCCCAAGAGCCCTCAGCTAGAGGACATCAATATATTTTATATATTCTAGTCCTTGTTGATTATGCTACCCGATATCCTGAAGCTGTCCCTCTGCATACAGCTGCTACAAAAGTAATCGCACAGGAATTGGTAGAGGACTTTGTGAGAGTCGTCATCCCTAAAGAAGTCCTAACAGACCAAGGGATGCCATTCACTACGGAAACGTTCAGGGAAAAGGCGAAGTTGCTCCAGATGAAACATTTAAAAAGCTTGGTATTCCATCCTCAAACCGAAGGTTTTGTAGAGAGGTTTAACCAGACACTAAAACAAATGCTATGCAAGGTGGTCAGTGAGGATGGAAGGTACTGGGACCAGTTAGTGCTCTTTGCATTATTTGCCTATCAGAAAGTCCCCCAAGTCTCCACAGGTTTCCCACCTTTTGAATTATTTTATGGGCGACAACCCTGCGACATACTGGATATTCTAAAAAAAAAAAAAAGATGAGAGGAAAAGGCACTCCCCTTGACAACTATACAGTATTTGAATGTATCATGCAATTATGTGATAGATTTGGAAACATCCAGCCCATTCTTAAAGAACACACAGAAAAGGCACAAGCAGCACAGGCCTGTAATTACGAATGTGGCATGTTTCTTCAGGAGTTCTGCCCGGGAGATTGTGTCATGGTCCTGATACCCACCTCCCATTCCAAATTAGTGGCTCATTGCCAAGGACCATACGAAGTTAAGGAGAGGAAAGGTTCATTGGTTATTTGGTGAAACGGCTGAATCGTTGACCGAGGGGACAAATCTATCACGTGAACTTGCTGAAACGTGGAAGAACAGAGTTCCTGGTTCCTCCTCTAGACAGCCCCATTCATTCTTTGCTCGGAAAACAACACTTAACTTCAGACCCAATTTGACGGAAAATTAATGACAGGAACTGGAATCAGTTCTCCTGTTTGTCTCAGGTGTGACAGAGGAGAGTCACGGTTCCTGGTCCAGTCATATTGTCTTGGTTTCTAAGCCTGACAGAAGATGGAAGTTTTGCAATGACTTCTGTCGACTTAATGAGGTTTCACAATTTGACACTTACCCAATGCTGAGAGTGGATGACCTCCATGAATGGTTCGGCAAGGAGGAATTCTTGACCATGGTTGATGTGATGAAAGGATACTGGTAGGTTCCTTTAATGGACTCTGCCAAGGTGAAGACTGTATTTAGCACCCGTAGGGGACACTGGCAGTACCGTGTCATTCCATTTGGATTACACTGGGCGCCAGTAAACTTCCAGTGTCTGGTGGACAGAGTGCTTCGTCCACATAATACTTATAGTACTGCCTACCTGGATGACATCATCGTCTATTCCAGCACATGAAAGGAACACCAACAGCAGGTCCAAGCCATGTTCCATACACTAGGTAATACCAGTCTTCGTATCGACATAAAGAAATGTTTTTTTAGGTTGACCAAAGACAAATTTTTGGGCTACCTGGTGGGCAGGAGTACATTGAAATCACAGTGTTCTAAAGCTGATGACATATTAAAATGGCCCTGTCCAAAGACCAAGAGGCATCTGTGTCAAAGTGTCACCGTTAGAGAAGAGAAACAGAATCATGTAGGATGATAAAGCTGGTCACGCTGGAGCTCGGAGTCCTGAATTAATAAAAGGCCTCATTCAATGTGGACAGCTCTGTCCAGACCTGACACAGCTTACAGTACCAGAGTTCACGCTTCCCACCCACTTCCCAGAAGTCCTAACCTATGGGCTGATGTGACATTGAGCACAGCCTTCAGATGATGATCCTGATGTTCTGGCCAAACTGCCCACCACGGCTTGGTCATTCTGGCCTCCTAATCATCTCCTGTCTCTAACTGGCTAACTACCTCTCACCTCTTCCCCACCTAATAGCTGACATGTAGTGAGCTTACTGTTCCAAAAATGGCTGCTGTCACGTCATCGAGGTGGGTGCTGCATAATGGTGACGGTTGAAGTGGCTCCCTACTCTCAATGTAAAGCACTTTAAGTATCTTCAAAAGTTCTGCATAAATGTAATGTCTTCTTTTTCTAAAGAGAAGGAAAAAGCAACTTAAATTCTGCTGAAGTCTAAGGGAGTGTCAAGTTCAGGTGCACGTTATGGCCTACCACAAGCAGAGCTTGAGAAGACAGGCGAAGGAATGGATCAGCCAGGACCTTACGACACATCATCTCCTCCAACTGACAGCGAATGTGGGAGCGACAAAGGAAATAAGGTGGGCAGCGAAAATTCAATACTCTTCAGAGGCACTTCTGAGCTGGGAAGGGCCTCATGAACAACACAACCTGTCCCACGTAAAAGGTGCCATATGAAAGAAAAAAATGCAGAAAGTAAGAAAGAAATGAGAGTAATGGGGAAGGGTGGTGACAAACAACAGAAAGAAAAATTCACATTTTGTCATTCTCTTGTGGTAGAAATACAAAGATTCAGTTTATAAGGAAGAAAGAAAGAAATGAGAGGAGTGTAAAAGCAGATGATAAATAACAGAAGGTAAAGTTATCATCTTATCGCCCTCTTCTGGTAGCCGTAGAAAATTGCAGCATGTAAAAATTATTTTTTGAAAATGCTCTTCTGGTAAAAAAAAAAAACACGTTTGCATGAAAAAGAAGGAAATAAAGAAAGGACGATACAACCGTTATAAAGAGCTGTATTATAGTAACCATTATTAAAGACGATATAAGAAAGAAAGACAGGACAGTCATTCACAGCCGATATGAAAGGTGCTATACGAAAGGAACAAAGATTTGGCACGTCCTATATAATAGTGACCAGTATGAAAGGCGCTACATGAAAAAAAGAAAGGATTGTATTGGCAAATGGAGATTATAAATAACAAAAGGTAAAATTTATGTCTTGTCGCCCTCTTCTGGTAGCTATAGAAACTTCCAGTAGATAAAAATGATATTTAGAACATGCGTTTCTGGACAAATAAACATATATCTGTCAAACTAAACTAACTGCATGCGGTACAAGTGCCATACATTTATGTCCACACTGACAGGTTACATATTGAACACTACATGAACAAAAGAAATATTGAAGTTATTTAGAGCTCCATAATAGTGTCCGACATGAAAGACGCGATATGAAAGAATAAAAAGAAAGAACGACTAGACATTAATTAAGTAGTATATAATATTGTCCTCAGTGATAGGTGTTATGTGAAATAAAAAAGACAGAAGGTAAGAAACGAGAGTAATGGTAAATGGTGATAAACAACAAATGGCAAAACTTGTCATCTTGTCGCCCTCCTGTGGTAGATTACAAAATTGCAGTACATAAATAACTTGGGTTTTTTGAAGATGTACGTTCATTGGTCTTTGACTTGGCGTACCTGTAAGAGATGTTCAGTATTTTATGTACCTGTTATGGTAGTAGAAATTTTTATTGGACTCTCCCAGACTATTAAGACAAAACTGAAGACCCGTTTTTCATTCAGATCTGATCAAAGAAGGTCAAAATGAAGACGGGTTTTAGTGACGAAAATAGACCGAAATTCAAAGCTAATGTTCAGTCATAAGTTCAGTGAATTGTTAAGCAGCAACTCCTTTTTAAAGTTCTGACTGTTAAACTTGGCTTGCTTGTATGAAATGCTATTGTATTTTAATAAAAATCAATAAAGCGTTAAAAAAATAAATGGAAAAATTAAGTTCTGACTCGAGTTTCTTGTCAAGCTTTAAATGCAGCCTCATTTCTAGACTGATCTGCCATCTAGTGGACAGAGTTGATATAGCGTTGTGATAAGAAACGGCTTTAATTTCTGAAAGTAGTTGTTTGCATTCTTTGTTTGTAGATTTAATTAACACTCTTAATAAATAAATGATTGTATTGAAATGATTCCTTTGTTGCACTTATCAAAAATACGTTTTAACCTCTTAGTGTGTAATAATACATTTAAACAGACTACATCAACCTGCATCTGTCCTGATCACTGTACGCTGTTAAAGATTTCCTTTCACTTTTTCCGTGAAAAATTATTCATCCACCCTTTGATTTTCTGGAGCGAATCAGGTGTGGGTGTCAAGGCGGTGTGAAGTTTAGGTACACGATACGAAACCACAAGCAGAGCTTCTGGAGACACGCGAAGAAATGGATCAGCCAGGACCTTGGAGGTGATAAATAACGAAAGGTAAAGTTGACGTCTTGTCGCCCTCTTGTGGTTGATTTACAAAATTGCAGTACAAAAATAACGGCTTTTTGAAGATGCGCTTCTGGTCAGGAAACATATCTCTGTCATACTAAGCATAACTGTGTGTGATACAAGTGCCATACATTAGTGTCCACACTGAAAGGTAACATATTGAAAAAAAATGAAAATCATGAAGAATGATGGAACAGTCATTACGTGTTATATAATGGTATCCAGTGCGACAGGCGCTACACGTACAAAAGAAATATTGAAGTTATTTGGAGCTCCATAATAGTGTCCAACATGAAAGACGCGATATGAAACAATAACAAAGAAAGAACGAGTAGACATTCATTAATTTGTATATAATATTGTCCTCAATGAAAGGTGTTATGTGAAATAAAAAGACAGAAAGTAAGAAAGAAACGAGAGTAATGGTAAATGGTGATAAACAACAAAAGGCAAAACTTGTCATCTTGTCGCCCTCTTGTGGTTGATATACAACATTGCAGTTCATAAATAACTTGGTTTTTTGAAGATGCGCCTTCATTGGTCTTTGACTTGGCGTACCTGTAAGAGATGTTCAGTATTTTATGTACCTGGTATGGTTGTAGAAATGCAGTGTGGAAAAACGGTCATCTTTATTTCTGCTATTATTGTTATTAACACAGTTTAACTAGTGACTTCAAAAGTGTTTAAAAAGATAAGCGAAGCAAGAAGTCCCTGAAAAACTATCCTCTTAAAGTTTCAGAATGTCTACATCAGGAGATATCAAAAATAAATCTAAAACAAGAGCTTATATGTGCGGTGATCCTACTGCTTCCAATGGGTAGCTAAAAATAAATAAATAAATCAATAAAAGTCGTATTGGTCCCCATACTTGCTGGTTTCTCCAACCCATCTGACGTTAACATCTTTGCCAGTTCAAAGTACTGCGTTAAAAGACACAGAGAGAAGGTGGGGACCTAAGAGAAGAACAGGGACCACCCATTTACACCTGCTTTATCCTGAGCAGAGGAGCTGGAGCCGATCCCAGCAAGCACAGGGAACACGACCACCACAGGGTAAGATGGGGGACCTAAAAGGCAAAATGTAAAAATCCGTGAAAGGACCCCATAAAGTGCCCCGTTTTACAGAACGTGATCAGCTCACCCTCGTCATTAGATAGAAAAAAATCGCCCAGCCAATATCTCATAGAAACAAAAAATGAACACTAATACGTCACAAAGAGTGGCGACGCTTTTGTCGGAACCCGGAATGGGCTCGTTCAAAGAAGAGGTTGGGGTCCACGTAAAATGACACCCCCTGCTGGCCGGGCCTGAATCCATCATCTAAAAGGAGTCTTTAAGCGGCTTTAGCTCAGGTTTGGTGGCGCAGGGTTAAGGCTTTGACAGAAAGACCCCCAACCCACCGACAAACAGTCGACCTTGCAATGGAGTCCGAGTCGAAGGGGGTCCTGAAGAATGATGGTAAGCATTACGCTCTCTTTTTTATTTGCAGCGTCAACAGACAGATTGGCTCTTAAAAGTGCTGCATCTTCAGTGTAACGGGGGTCCGAGGAGCAGCTCTGCACCAGACCACCAGCCAGGACCGAAGAGGCAGTGGACTCAAATCTCACCTCTTAGCCTCATGAAAAGAAAAGCTGCTTTGCGTCCTTTATTGGAAGAAAGAACAGACACCAACTGGTTACTTTTAATAATTGTAATAACTTAAAATAATAAAGATAACATTTATTCTGTATTTTTAACGGAAGCAAATGCTGTTACACAAATTTAATAAGAAGAATACGTTTTATTTATATAGTGCCTTTTTCACGCTCAAAGTGATTTACAAAATAAACAGGAAATATATAACATACATGGGATACACAAACACTAAATAAACATAAATATAAGAAACACAAACCATTATTTTAAATAAGAAGGCCCAGCCTGCTATTCCTCAGTCAGCTCGTTCTTATTTACCTCATCATTACAGTCGGTGATTATTAATATTTACTGAACTCCTTCACCCAATGCGCTCTTTTCCTTTCTTTCAGGTGCAGCACAGGCAGTTGAATGAACTCGCTGGGGGTCGCACCGTATTAGTGGGGGGATCTGCGCTCACAGCCTCAGGGATGGCATATCAAACTGGGACTCTGTAAGCACAACACCACACCGGGCGTATTATTAGTTCTTATTTGGCAGACTTGTTTATCCCAGACGACTTTTACAGACCCCTTTAGAAAGCAAAACGCTAGGACCTGAAAAATGTTCACGTCGGTCTGCTGTTGGTGTTCGCTTCACATGTTAAGGTTAACAAAAGGTGGTCGAGTAGCTCAGGAGGATAAGCGCCCCTTTCTAGGGCAATGCCCCCGGGTTCAAGACCCCGTACAGGATTTCCTTCATGTTGTTTCTTATATGCCAGTTTACAGGCCGTGTCCTCCGATTTCCAGTAATATTCAAGACTTCTTGCACTTGGCAGCAGAGGATTAGCTCACCCCGATAAACGGGCCCAATTCAACCCACCCGCTATAATGCCGACCTGACCAGCCGAAGTACGGAACTCCTTTATTTAAGGGGTCCGCTGAGCTGTCGCTGGTATAAAGCACGACTCGTCGCCAAGTTGCTGAGTGGGCTGTGGTAGCTCAGATGGGTAGACCACTGGGTATTACTCGACCACTGCACGGGATCTAGGAGTTCGAGTCCCACCATGAGAAGATGGATATTAAATTCTTTATGTGGTGGGGTTGAAGGTTTATAGGCTACACCGCTAAAGGGGCCGGCAGGGCAACACCGTGAAAAGAGGGCTAGCCGAGATGGCCACACGGATGAAACACATCGACCACCCTGGTCAAAAGGGCAGACCTGAGCTGAAGCCCACCATCCAAATAACATGCCAAATATCTGTTTATTTGCAGCGTCCTCCTTTCTGCCAATGATATGAAAGATTTCGTGTAACTTCCAACCGGAGGAGTAGCTCACCGAGGTAGAGCGAGCTCATTCAGGCCCACCCCGGTAAATGGCAGAGGTTCGGGCCCCGGTCTCTCCAGTTGTGATAAGATGTCCACCTATTTCTTTAAGGAGTCCACAGACCTTTCGCTAACATTAAATGCGTCTGGTCGGCTAAGTAAACAGACAGACTCGGTAGCTCAACCGGGTAGACCGCTCATTCGGCCGAGAAGAGTGCGGGTTCGCGTCTGTCCCCAAGTCATAAAAGCAACGTAAACAAAAAGCAGGCTCTTTATTTGCTGTGGCCACCGAAGAGTTAACGGTATAAATAATTTCTAGACCCTTCTTCTAAAGGGGACCCCTCGGTGGCATAGCGAAACAAGCACTCGACCCCAGCAACCAAAACCGAGTCGGCCCCGCGATCGAGACCAACCTGGGCTGGGAGAGAACAAAGGGCACCCCTGAGTCGCAGAGGGGGTCCGCAAGAATGACGACCAAAAAAGAATATATTTTATGTGATGGATCAACGGACATCAGTTGTCAAATATACTGAAGCCCAACGACGAAATGAGTCCAAAGAGTAGCTCAGCAGGATAAACACCGGTAACCCACCGCCCAAGATGGAACCAGCGGTGGGTTCAAATCCTCCTCTTGCCATCAACAGAAGGAAATCTCAGCTGTAAAGGAAAGAAAAACAGAAACCAATACTTACTTTACTTTAGTCATGATAATGGCTCTACTGCTTTACTAGAATCTGTACAAAATCACTTCAAAAACACAACTCGATATCTAACAGCGCGACCCGTCCACTGACACACACCTGTCTTCTGGACAGCGCCATCACTATTATAACTCAAAATGTAAGACCGCTACCTCGGCTTCGTTACCGAAAAGAAGCTTCCTTAGTAACACAATGAATACGCAGAATCCTCACTTCAAAACTAAACGACATGCCTGCCATGCACATCACATAACGTCCAAGTAACTGAAACAATGCGTGCCAGTCAGAAGACTCGACATTTGTCCATATGTTCCAGTTTTAAATCGTTATGCACAGTTACAGCTCTGCGTGGGCTGTCACCTTATCTTCCGTGCTTCAACAACCAGTAGCGCAGGCGATGATGCAGAATTCCAGCTGACTCACTTACTGTAATAAATACAAACTAATAAAAGTAATAATAATAAAATAACAACACTTACCTGTTTCATGTTGCTGACGTGAACCGGATTCATCTTGCTTCTGGCTTAGGTTTACAAATTAGGAAAGTAAGAAGGTCCCGGCCGCCTCTCCTCAACTAAACTTTAATTATTTTATAAAACCACTAACGTTCTTAGTAAAAACATAAAATAACTCTTAACGTTTCGTCTGACCGGTCACTGCAGGGCCGAAGGCGACGCCCCCTCACACAGGTGAGCCCGTTTTCCACTGATTTTCAACTGAGTCTGACTGCACCCAATGGGCGAAGAGGATGCGGGACGGCACCGCCCAGCAATAGAATCCGATAGGCTGCTACGACTATCCAATAGGATTTAGAGGAGGTGGAGAAGGCGGCTTGTCATCTGCCGCTGATGTTGTCAACAGATACGCTTATGGGAAGCCTGTTCGGTCATAAATTCAGTGAATTCTTAAGCAGCTCCTTTTTAAAGCTGTGACTGTTAAACTTGACTTGCTTGTATGGAATGCTATTGGATTTTAATAAAATCAATAAAATGTAAATAATAATAATAAAAATAAAGTTCTGACTCGAGTTTCTTGTCAAGCTTTTAATCGTTTCCTCATTTTAGACTGATCTGGACACAGTTGATATAGCGTTGTGATAAGAAACGGCTTCAAGTTATTTCTTAATAACACTTAGTAAGTGTCCTCCATCTTTCAATAATATTCAAGACTTCTTGCACTTGGCAGCAGAGGATTAGCTCACCCCGATAAACGAGCCAATTCAACCCACTCGCTATAATGCCGACCTGACCAGCCGAAGTACGGAACTTCTTTATTTAAGGGTCCGCTGAGCTGTCGCTGGTATAAAGCACGACTGGCCGCCAAGAAGGTGAGTGAGTTGCGGTAGCTCAACTGGGTAGACCCCGCTATTACCCCACCACTGCACAGGAACTCTACGAGTTCGTGTCCCATCTTGAGAAGATGGATATTAGAATCGAAAGTAGTCTCTTTATGTGACGGGTGAAGTTAAAATAATTTATAGACTACACCGCTAAAGGGGCCGGCAGGGCAACACCGTGAAAAGAGGGCGAGCCGAGCTGGCCACACGGATGAAACAGACCGAGCACCCCGGTCAAAGGGGCAGACCCGAGCCACAGGAGGCCCTGAGATCAAGCCCACCATCCAAATAACATGCCAAGTGTCCGTTTATTTGCAGCGCCCTCCATTCTGCAATGATATGAAAGATTTCTTGTAACTTCCAACCGGAGGAGTAGCTCACCGAGGTTGACAGCCCATTCAGACCTCCCGGCAAATGGCAGAGGTGCGGGGTTCGAGCCCCGTCCTCTCCAGTCGTGATAAGAACCCAAACCATCTCTTTAATAAGTCCACAGACCTGTCGCTAACATTAAATGTGTCTGGTCGGCTTGCTGAACGGACAGACTCGGTAGCTCAACCGGGTGGACCGCTCATATAGCGTAGAAGAGTGCGGGTTCGCGTCTCTCCAAATCATAGGAGCAACTAAAATCGAAAGCATCCTATTTATTTGTTGTGGTCACCGAAGAGTTAACGGTATAAATGACCATCCACCCTGTAGGATTCGCCTCACATAACATGGCAAGTATAACTTTAGTTGCAGCGCCCTCCACTCTGTCAATGATATAAAAGATATCTGGTAATTTCCAAGCGGAGGAGTAGCTCACCGAGGTAGACGAGCCGATTCAGTCCTCCGGTAAAGAGCAGAGGCGCAGGGTTCGAGTCCCGTCCTCTTGAGCCGTGATAAACAGCCAGCCCATTCCTTTACATTAAATTAAAACCCGTTCGTTAACATTAAATGCGTCTGATCAGCTAAGTAAACAGACAGACTCGGTAGCTCAACCGGGTAGACCGCTCATTCAGCCGAGAAGAGTGCGGGTTCGCGTCTGCCCCCAAGTCATAAAAGCAAGTATAACAAAAAGCAGGCTCTTTATTTGCTGTGGCCGCCGAAGAGTTAACGGTATAAATGATTTCTAGACCCTTCTTCTAAAGGGGACCCCTCGGTGGCATAGCGAAACAAGCAATCGACCCCGGCAGCCAAAACCGAGTCGGCCCCGCGATCGAGACCAAGACCGGGAAAGCGAGACCCGAGCAAAGGGCACCCCCGAGTCGGAGGGGGGGTCCGCAAGAATGACGACCAAAAAAGAATATATTTTATGTAACGTGACAACAGACTGACAACAGTTGTCAAATAGACTGAAGACCAACAGCGAAATGAGCTTCCAAAGAGTAGCTCAGCAGGATAAACACCGGCAACCCACCGCCCAAGGTGGAACAGGCGGTGGGCTCGAATCCTCCTCTTACCATCAACAGAAGGAAATCTGACCTGTAAAGGAAGGAAAAACAGAAACCAATACTTAGTTTTAGTAATCATAATGAGTCTTGTTCAGAAAGCGGACGCCACTTGAGACGGACTTCTCTTCCCCAACACCTTAAGGTCAATAAAACAGGTCCCTGATGTTAAGTCACTACTGTAGGGCTAAAATAATAACAGAAATGTGAAACCTACTTATGTATATAATCTTAATTACTGTAAAACAACCAAGTGGCGTCCGCTTTCTGAACAAGAGCAAACTGAGCATTATGCATTTTTAAAGTAAGGTAAATACTAAGAAATACAAAAATATAATAACAATAGGCTACATTTTAAATATATAGCGCCAAAATGCTCAAAGGTCGTTAAAAGAATTCACTAAAAGCAACTGGGAATATAAAATATTGGATAAATCCACATGGACTAAACAAAGATAAACACTGAAAAATTAGCTAAACAAACGCGCTTGATGGACTGAGTGTTCTCCTCTCGTTTGTCAAATTTCTTGTTCTATTCTATATAATTAATTAACAAAACAGAAGATCCAGCCCGCTGCTTCTCAATCAGCTCATCCTTTAATTACTCCTTACAATATGTTTTTGTAAAATGAATAAGCAGGCCGATTAAACGATTTTTCAAATCCTAGCGTTTCGCTTTTTTTCCCTCGCTTAACAGCAAGTGAAGGCACCTCAGTAACCGGTAATGCAAGGCGAGGCATTGGTCTGTAGAACCGAAAACACCGGCCTGTGAGCGCGACTGCTGTCCCGTGCCACTCGTGCGCGCGCGTGCGTGTCACTAGCCTGCAAAAACTAACAGTCCAGTACAATGAATGCTCTAACTGCTGCTGCAAAATCACCTAAATCACATTTAGTTCGCTCTGCTACAGGACAACAAAGGCACTATAGCTTGAAAAGGGACTATAAAACTGTATTTTATTTTAATAACAGTTGATCATGAACGTGCGGCATTATAAATATCAATGAGACCCATTCAAATAAAACAGTCACTTAGACATAATGTCTGACATTGTAAACAGTCCCTTTATTTAAAGGCTCCTAACGTTGCGAAGGAACTTTAGCAGAAAGATGTCGCATGTCGATTGGATTCCTCCTACTTTCTGACAATAAATGGAATACAGTTTACAAGTCAGTAAGTGACCTCGACATCAGCCCTCATATGCCAAATTGGGAACTGTGGGTAGAAAACCACCTTCAGTGTCTCTTACAGCAGTAACAGGGTTTAGTGGAATCTGGAAAGATCCCAGTAAAAAAAACACAACTTGAGATCTAACAGCTCGACCCGTCCACTGACACACATCTTCTCGACAGCGCCATCACTGTTATAACTCAAAATGTATCTCGGCTTCATTACTAAAAAGAAGACTTCCTCGGTAACACAATGAATACGCAGAATCCTCACTTCAAAACTAAACGACATGCCTGCCATGCACATCACATACGTCCAAGTAACTGAAACAATGCGTGCCAGTCAGAAGACTCGACATTTGTCCATTTGTTCCAGTTTTACATTGTTATGCTCAGTTACAACTCTGCGTGGGCTGTCACCTTATCTTCCGTGCTGACGAGCCATTTCTTTCAGCTTCAACAACGACAGTAGCGCACTCGATGATGCAGAATTCCATCTGACTCACTTACTGTAATAAACACAAACTAATAAAAGTAATAATAATAATAACAACACTTACCTGTTTCGCGTTCCTGACGTGAACCGGATTCTTCTTGCTTCTGGCTTAAGTTTAAAAAGTAGGAAAGTTAGCAGGTCACCGTCGCCTGTCTTCAACAAAACTTTACTTATTTTTTAAAACCACTAATATTCTTAGCAAAAACATTAAAGAACTCCTAGAGTTTCGCCTGACCGGTTGTTGTGAAGGACCGAAGGCGACGCCCCCTCACACAGGTGAGCCCGTTTTCCACTAATTTTCAACTGAGTCTGACTGCACCCAATGGGCGAAGAGGGTGCGGGACGGCACCGCCCAGCAGTAGAACCCGATAGGCTGCTACGACTATCCAATAGGATTTAGAGGAGGTGGAGAAGGCAGCCTGTAATCTGCCGCTGCTGTTGTCAACGGATACGCTTGCAGGAAGCCTTTTCAGAATGTAATCGTTTTTCTTGATATCAAAAGTCAAACTGCTAATATTGTATGTTTTTGAAATTTGATAACGACAAGATATCGGCGTTTTAAAAGTTGATATTAAGTTTTCTAATTCTTATATCAGCATTTTGAAATGTGACATCCAGGCTCACAAGACAGCACAGCAGTGTTTGCGCTGCTGCCCCATAGTAAGGAGTTTGCCTGTTCTTCCGGTGTCTGCGTGGGTTTGCCCCGGGTGCTCCGGTTTCCTCCCAGTTTCCAAAGACATGCAGATTAGGTGAGCTGGCGACATTACGTTAGCCCTGCTGTGTGTTTGACACGTGTGTGCTTGTTTGCCATAACAGCACAGCAGTCCATGTTGTATGTATGTGGTTAATAAGCTACGTCAGCCTGCATCTGACCGGATCATTACAGACTGAAAAATTCCTTCACGTTTTCCGTGATAAAATTATATATCCATCCTTGCATTTTCTGCAGCGAATCTGGTCTGGGTCATTGGGGCAGTGGTCTAAGCAAATACGCCCAGACTTCTCATTTCCCTGTGACCTGCTCCAAATCCTCCAGGGGAACATCGACTCATTCCTTGGTCTTCCACGATGTCCCCTCCCAGTTGGACATGCCTGAAACATCTCCCCAGACTGGCATCCAGAAGGCATCCTATCAAATGTCTGAACCACCTCGACTTCGCTCCTCACCCCTTCACGAAGGCCGAGCCTAGACACCCCGAAACTCATTTCCGCCGCTCATATCTGCGATCTAGTGCTTCGGTCAATACGCATAGTTCATGGCCATAGGTGACGGTAGGAACTTTGCCTGTCGGCTCAGCGCCATCCTCACCACGACTGAGTGGTAAAACGTCCACAGTCTGCTCCGATCTGTCAGTCCACCCCTTCTCCCCTCACTTGTGAACAAGACCCTGAGATATTTATACTGCTCCGCGGGAGACAGTACTGTACCTCAGTCTCTTCTGTGACATTGCTAGCTGTACGACACCGACCACCTGTCACTTACTGACTAGAAGAATATCAACGCGCCGATCGAACGGGCAGCAACAAGTAGAAAAGCGTTGTGGTCGCTCCGCGCACGCGCTTTGCCGTGTGACTTGCGCGGAAGCGTCACGTGGTGAGTATAAACCAGGCTTCCATCCATCCATCCATCCATTTTCTAACCCGCTGAATCCGAATAGGGTCACGGGGGTCTGCTGGAGCCAATCCCAGCCAACACAGGGCACAAGGCAGGAACCAATCCTGGGCAGGGTGCCAACCCACCGCAGGACACACACAAACACACCCACACACCAAGCACACACTAGGGCCAATTTAGAATCGCCAATCCACCTAACCTGCATGTCTTTGGATTGTGGGAGGAAACCGGAGTGCCCGGAGGAAACCCACACAGACACGGGGAGAACATGCAAACTCCACGCAGGGAGGACCCGGGAAGCGAACCCGGGTCTCCTAACTGCGAGGCAGCAGCGCTACCACTGCGCCACCGTGCCGCCCTAAAGGCTTCCACCATATTAAAGTATTTATTCTTCCACCAGTTCTAATCTCCGAGAGAGATCAACTGCAACATTTTGTTTTGATCTAAAAATAAAAAGGCTGCCCCCATCTGTCCCGTACGTAGTCCCGAGCCACAGGCCTTCAGCTAACTTTCGCACATGCCCATTAGACCCAATATGTAACAAGATTCAGTTTGGTTCTTTTGGCTATTATAAATCTATGCACTACAAATCTACTTACTGTACATTTTATATTATGCTCTCCCTTCCGCCATCTGCACTACACCTATCAATTTCTCTGCACTAATAAGTTGAGAATTTGTCCTTTTTGTGTACTGTATGATTGGATTCCATAATTTGCCCAATTCCTTGTTTGGTTTAGACCTCAAACGCTTCTCCTTTGTATCTCCTGTTTTACGAGTATTTTTATGAACAGACGTTTAAACCCATAATAATAAAATGGATGACTTCTTGAAAAATTGATTCCATGGACCACAGAAAGCATCTGCAGTAGAGGTTGGGGTGGCATTGGGGTTCACAGACTTTGCTGCAGGTCTCCATTTTATTACAGTATTCAGTAATGTTATATTAGAGAGATGATTCAAAACTGAGTTTAAATTGCTACAAATCATGACACTATATTGGCTCCATACTCCTAACATTATAAGTGCCTCACCAAAAAATGGACTTGAATTAATGTCTAGCACCCAGAAACAGTAAACGGTACTAACACCATCCTCACTCACTCATTCTCTTTCTACTATACTCTGAACTGCGATTCAGCTCACACTAACATACCGCGTTTCATTCTGTTTCATCCTGGCTTATGTCTATTGCACTTGCTAACAACAGGCAGGTGAACAATGGTGTTGACTTTTTCTAAAATGTAAGGTTTTGCTTTGATTACAAAACGCAGCGTTATCAGCTCGTTGCAGAGTTACTGTCGGAGGTAAACAGTGCAGTGAATTTCCTTTCTACATGTGTGACTGTCGACACTTTTTCTCTAGTGTCGTTTCTTGTGACTGAAGACAGAGAGATATAATTAAAGTTAGTAAAAAATCTTTTATTAATACACACCAGGCAAGGGTAAGATGACAGAGAAGCACAGTCCTAGGAAACCTGCCCTTCATCTGCCCCGAGAGGTCGGTGTCCGAAATCTTTTATAGGGCAAAGCTTTGTCTTATGACTTTAGTTGCACAAGAATTTCAAGACATTACATCTTTACAGCAATTTGCTTAGATCAACATTTTTAAAGTTCATCAGTTGGTCACTTGTGGTTTTTTGTCCGTTAGAAAAAACAGGAAGTTGCACTTGCACTATAGACATTTTGCTTAGCACGCACTTCAGTTCTGATCATTAATTCCTAATTTTCCAATCTCATACTTCGGTATCTGTATTTTTCTATTTCACATGACTGACATGGAGCTGACCGTCACTGTCCTCATCAGAATCTCACTCTGTTGGTTTTAGAAAATCTAACAGCACAAAATTCTAGGTAGTGGCGCACAAGACCCCAGAGCTTCCTTTCACAAACAGTTTTGTCGAAATTCATGCTAAACTTTAGGACTTTAGAATACACCGGTGAAACTCACTAAAATGGATGTTTTAGAATTTGAAACGTTTTGGGGGCAGTGGGGTTGAAAGACTTCTTAAAGGTATGGCAACACTGTACACTCCTTTAAGACCTATATATGTCTCAGAAAAGGGTCTTGATGAAAATAAATGGTGAAAAACGGTCTTTTGGAAATGCAACATGGCCAAGCATGACCTTCAGGGAGACAAAACAATGTACTTTTAGACAAAAGCTGCAATCCAACAAGACAATGAAATTGTTATCCAGATTTCAGAAACCACTTTGGCTGCTGCAAAACTTTGTGTGCACTGGTAACGATGTCCTCCCATCAGCCCCAGTGCACTCCTACTGTCTATGTTATAGTTGTAGTTCCAGTGCTGGTGGTTTGGGTTGCCCCCCTCCATTACAACTCCTTTCCCCAATACCCTGTTGGTTTAGCTGTTTTTGCATGAATGGCATACACACACATACTCACTGTATATGTCTGTACTGTGTGCGTGTGTATAAATATATACATTGTAGGAAACACACAGGATGGACAAGCACCCCGGCCAGGAGTCCAGAAGATCCCTTACCCAGATGGAAGGCCCCATGGGAACGTAAAGGCATTCTGGCCAAGAGAGGGAAGGAGGCTGCACCTGGACTAGGCAGCCCTCACAGGTGGAGGGACATCCCAACCATAATGAATGGTTCCTTACCTGGGTGGAAAGCCCCAAATAAATGGACTTCATACCTTCCATGGCCACGATGGAAGAAGAGGACAGGGAAGGATTGTCCCTCAAAGATATTTATGCCTCCCAGGCACTAGATAGCAGCAGTCCTCTGTATCAATGCCCATTCATGAACCAGCAGGGAATGCTGGGAGTTGTAGTCCGGCAGCACAACCCTGCTGGGGTCTGTGTGTCCTGCAAGGGGGAGCTACAGGGAAATGCGCTCCCCAAAATACAGGACTTCCATATGACCTGGAAGTGCTTTAATCGGGCAGTGGCCCTGGCACCAGGGGTCCTCAATAAAAGGGACTGCACTCCCTTATCCAGGCGAGTCGGTGCTGGGAGGACGTGGAGCAACAGTCGACTGGAGGAGGGCAGTGCAGTGGTGAGAGGAGAAGAATTCTAGAAGAAAGGGAGACAACTTTGTGCTTTTGGCAACTTTTAAGGTACTTTGTATAATAAACACACCATTGTGATGGTGTAATCATGTTTGGGGCTTGCCGACACTCCGGTTTCCATTTCAACATACATACACACTGATCAAGTCCAGCGTTTAAACCATTGATAGGTGAGGTGAATAACGTTGATTATGTTTAAGTTACATTGGCACCTGTCAAAGGATGGAATATATTGGGCAGCAAGTGAACAGTCAGTTCTTGAAGGTGATGTGTTGGAAGCAGGAACCACAGGGCAAGCGTAAGGATCTGAGCGACTTTGACAAGCGGCAGACTGTGATGGCTAGACAACCTGGTCTGAGTATCTTCAACATGGCAGGTCTTGTGGGTTGTTCCCAGTATGCAGTGGTTAAGACCCTCCAAAAGTGGTCTAAGGAAGGACAACCGCTGAACTGGTTACAGGGTCATGGCTACCCAAGGCTCTTTGATGCACATGGAGAGGGAAGGCTAGCCCATCTCGTCAGATCCCACAGAAGAGATACTGTAGCACAAATTACTAAAAAAAAAAAAAAAAGACAATGCTGGCTAGAAGAGAATGGCGTCAGAACACACAGTGTGTCTGTCACACCTTGCTGTGTAGCTGTAGACCAGTCAGAGGGTCCATGCTGACCCCTTGTCCACTGCTGAAAGTGCCTACAATAGGCCTGTGAGCATCAGAACTGGACCATGGAGCACTGGAAGAAGATGGCCTGGTCCTGTAAATCATGGCTTCTTTTTGATCACGTGGACGGAAAGTTGTGTTTTTGACATTTACTTTGGGAAAAGTTGGCAACAGGATGAACTATGAAAAGAAGGCAAACGGCAGAGGCAGTGTGACATTCATGTAGAAATGACTTTAACACGTACCACCTACCTGAAGACTGCTGCAGACCACGTCCACCTCTTCATGGCAATGGTATGCCCTGGTGGCAGTGACCTCTTTCAGCAGGATAAGGCACCCTACAAAAATCATTCAAGAGTGGTGTCCCCATCTCCATCTCCACATTGAGATCTCCGCACAGTCCACATGCCCCCTGCAGGCCTCACCAACATCTCCTCCAACAGCAACCCTAGCAGGTCTCCCATCCAAGTACTGGCCGGGCCTGAACACACTTAACATCAGGTGGGTGACCTATCCAGAGTCTCAGGTGCTATGGCTGACATCCTAGTCAGTGTTGGTCTCTGCCTAAGGTCCATGCTGCATGGGCAGGCTCTACCTCCCTTCAACTCTGGAACGGGCCGCATAAAACATACAGAATGGTGACAACAACATTTTAACCACTGCACTCCTGTTCCTTGGAGAAAATCTCTGCCCTGCAGCAGTGAACATTTATCTGAACAAGAGCAACATGCTTGGGGTTTTAAAGCATGATGGGTAATACACAGTAAGACAGAGTCAGGAATTTGCACCTTCTTTTTCTACTAAAATCTGATATTAGATTGAGGAACACTTGAAATACAAATAACACTTTTGCTTACACCAATTCCGGAATGATCATCCACCCATTCGACTTCTTAACCGCTTATCCTGGGCAGCATCGTGGGGCAATCAGAGACTAACCCAGCAATCATCAGGCACAAGGCCGGACCACCACCTGGAAAAGGCGCCAGTCCACCTCAGTCACTCAGAGACGGTACGACCAGTTTAGCAAAATCAACTCGGCCGACCTGCAAGTCTTTGGAGTGTGGACACGGCGAGAACATGCAAATGCCACGCAGGGATCACCCGGGCCAGGAAACCCTCAGCCTCCTTCCTCCTCCGCTGTGCCAGCCGCCGAGTGAAAAGTTACCCAGAAATGACCGTCACTGTGAGGAAAAAGTACTGGGCGGCAACCTCAAACAGAGCAAGCCCCGCGCGACACAAACTCACTCGTGGGGACTCTCCTTACCCGGGACACTCCACCGCAAAAATGATATTTTTAATACGTTACTTACTGTAACAATTTTCAATGTCAAATTGTCATGCTGAAAGGAGGTAACATATTGTCTGACAGAAAAGGCATCTACGATGATCAACAGCAAACAATTTCAAAAGTGGCCATGAAAACATGTCACGTTACTCGTGGTGCAGAATGCACATCAAGTCCCCCTGTCACAGCATCCCAAACACGTCATTTATACGAAAATACCACTAAATAAATCACCTCTGGAAAACGATCTTGTGAGCTAAAGCATGACGCGCACAAGGACCTGAACTGTGGACCCTGCTCCGCCATTCCATTTAATTCACAATCTGCAGCAGGCTGAAATGGACCCGACTGAGCAGGCAAGTCTTTGCTCGCTTTTCATGAACTTTCCTTCTTTAGTTGTTCCCATCTGTCAGCACTCGGTTTTTATTTTGCTGTCACATGAGGTGAAATTAGCCAATGGCTGCAGGTTTTGTCTTTAATCGGACCGCCGGCTTAATGAATCATGATGTCATCTCCCGATTTCTGTGTTTTGGGGTCAGGGTAGAAATGACAAAACTAAGCTTGGCTCATTTTTAATAGAATGTGAGAAGCATTTGTGTACGTTACATGGGGATAACGTAGTTTAAGTTTTTGTTTGTTCATTTAATCTTGATATTTAAGATTTTCACTCTACTTTTCCACGTTTCCTGGTTATTTAATCCAATATTTACTATCAAGCGCACCAGTGGGCCCGGACGCTGACATAGCGGCAGCCTTTCAGCATTCGCTTTCATCTGAGGGTCTGTTCTGCCTGTTGTTAACTGGCAAAATAAAATTAAAGGGGCAAACTACACAAAATAAAACTAAATTATTATAAAAGGGAAAAAAAGAATTTGATGTTTAATGTTAGAGCAAAAAATACATTTCTGAATGTCTTTTTTAAAAAGAAAAAATAAACCACAATGCTGTTCTTTTCTAAATGCAGACTGATTACAACAAAAACCTGCAACTACAGGGGGGTCCCCCAAAAACTACAGGGGATTTGCAGGACTAAGTTTTGGATCCCTCTCATAATAAATGAACAACTGTCTTAAAACCTTCAACTACAGGGGTCCCCGATGTGTGAGCTTGAGAACCTTTGTCTTTGTAACTACAGGGGGTCCCCATGAGTGAATCCGAAAACCCCTGTCTCAAAACATGCAGCTACTGGGGCTCCCTAGGAGGGAGTCTGAGAACCTCCATCTTAATAGCTGCAGCTATTCGGGGGGTCCCCCAGGAGTGAGTTTGAGAACCCCCCGTCTTAAGACACACACACCTTGTAAGCTTTGGTTCTTGTTTGCTGAGAATGAAGTCAATGGCCTGCTGACACACCCCTGATGACGCACGTTGTACTCCCGTCAGGTCTCCTAGTAGGTGCACTTTGATGATAGAATAAAAACAAAACACGTCACGGCTTTAACACTTAGAAATTCTTTTTTTTTTTTTTTTAACAAAAGAGAAACATGCCACAAACTGTACACAATTATCAATTAAAAAAAAAATAAAACCGCCATTTATTAAAAGAGCAGGGTAAGTTCACTTTAACAAGGAACTTCTAAACTCACAACCCCATCTCTGAACTCCTGCATACCTTCGGACGTCTGTACAGAATCTAGCACTCCCATCTCTATCTCTATCCCTATCCCCATCCCACCCTGCTAAAACCAAAAGGGGGTCTTGAATCACAAAAGCTCTTAGTCCCAGTTTGGATTGGTACACGCCTGACTTTTGTGAGACGGCTGCCATTGTGTCGTTGTTGTCCTCGTCCTCCTCCTCCTCCCTCTGCTGTGATCCCCCGACTTGTACTGAAGACAACAGCAAGTTCGGCGACGTGTTCAGATGCTCCCAGTCCTGGTAGCTGACCCAGCTTTCATAGTTTGGCCTCAGGTGTTTGGTGCACCTCCAAAGGCGACTGGATGTTGAATGTCAGTGCAGATGGAGGACTGCAGGTTGGTGCACGACAGTGTAAACGTAGCTTAGCAGTTCTTTTACATGTGAGAGCCAGCAATGACTGCTCGCTAGAGATGGCTCGGCGCGGTCTGTAGGGCATCCTCCCTGGAGCGATTAACCATCACATTCTGTGAGAAAGGAAGAGAGAGGAGGGATGGGGTGGGGGAGACACACAGCATGAGAAAGGAGAAGCTCAACTACTTCACACAACCACCACCACCAGTCAAAAAAACAACAGCTCTTTCAGTGGGCTTGGAGTTGTGGATAAAACTTGAGATGATGCTGTGAACTCAAGGGGACTGCCACAGCATCTCAGAGCAACATGACCAAATCATGACCACTTGTGCTTTCTACACTTAACACTGACCAATCCCAACTTCTACAGCCCATGGTAAATGACAGAAATGAACACGGTCAAAAACATGTGTTTGGCTCTTTTCATGCCAAAATGGTCAGATCAGCCCTTGGGGCGTCAAGCGACTCGCTCAAGAGTCACACAGGGAGATGTGAACCCGTGTGATTATTTTTAGCTTTTCGCTCAACTGCTTACTTCCTCGCTGTCTGCTGTCTCATGAAGGATGGATAGAAATCCTCTCTTTATTCCTGCTCCACACTCCCAATTCTTTCCTTCTGATCTTTTTACTCCCATCAGCCCACCTGGAAACCCGCGTCTTCCAGCTGCTTTCAGTTTGGCAATGCCAACTGACTGAGCCTTCAGCTTGCTTAGGAATGGAAACAAAACCACACAAATTGTCTAACTAGATGACCTCAAACAACTGGCTCACAAGATCGGGCTGTGGGGTCTTTTAAGTCAATGAAACATTACAAGACCACTCAGGTCAAGGCCTTACACGATTCAACCCCGCTTTGTAAAAACCATTTAAGGCATCGTTTTAGGATTATGTGGTGGAGCAGGATGAGGAACTTGTGCTAGGTATGTCTGCTAGTTCAATGTCACCTCGCTAACATGGGGTCAAACACTCCTTCATCAATTAGCCAGTCAGTTTACAGTTTTCATTTGATATCCCATACATTCTGTTCTAGGATGTCTAGTCAGTCCAAGGGTTGCACTGGTGATAGCATGTTACCCGGGGTCAGGCGTGAACTGGGTTTCAAACAGACTCTTCCTGCTCACCTAATTCACTCACTCTTGTCCTTCAGAAAGGCTTGGGCATAAAGTAAACGTTGATAGAAATGGTTGAGCTGAGGAGATTTCTCACCAATGTTCTCCTTACCTACCACAGCCTTAGCATTCTCTCTTTTTTATCATTAAGAGTACACTGGACAACACATTCTCCCCACCCACCCCAAGGTTTTTACTTTTTGGAAAATATTCAGGGAGTTATTAATAGAAGGCTTCAAGCTGAACAGAAATATCATTTCAATTTGACTGCATCCTGTAGGAATATGGAGAAAAATTAAATGAACTTTTATTGAATTTAGTGTGTTTAATCACTTAATGATAGACACAATGCATTAGTTCAACTAAGCGATAAATGTTTTGCTGCTCATCGGAGGCTCCTCATAACAACAGTGAGCCAGCATCGATGGACTCTTCTAGCCCTGATAGCACTTTTCCATCATCACAATATCCCGATGAAACCTTTCACGATGTTCATCATTGGGTACACCATGACTGGTAGAGAGGAAGTCCCAAGTGTGAACACAAAAAACTGAATCTCGCGTGGCATGCTGCACTTCATGATTTTCAATGTTTGATGCATGCCGTCAACCGTCCGGACATACAGTAGTTGGGTGCTCTGCAGTTGCAAAGAAAATTCTCAACAACATCCTTGAATGCCATCCATGTAGCAAATCTTCAAACCGCTTGTCATAGATAGTATGCCTGATTTGTGGGCCAACAAAAATGTTCTTAATCTTGGCATCTGATATTCGTAGAAATGTCCATCTTAGACATTAAATCCTTCACTTTTTTTGTTCATTGCTTTCACAAAATGTTTGTTCAGTCCAACTTGTATATGAAGACGAGGCAAAAACATCTTTTTTGGATCGGCAAGTGGTTTATGTGCCTTACTTTTCTGCCCTGAAGTGATCGGTTCATTTTAAAGTAGAGAGACTCTTTAGCATGGTTGTCCCATTCACAGTACGACTTTTAGATCAACACAGATGTTCCAGTTGTAGTTACTCTACTCTATATGTACAGTTAGGTCCATATGTATTTGGACAGTGAAAAACTTTATACTTTTGTCTCTGTACGCCACCACAATGGATTTGAAATGTAGAAATAATATGATTGAAGTGTAGGCTTTCAGCATTAATTCAAAGGGTTTAACAGAAATATCGCATGAATCATTTAGGAATGACAGCCATTTTTATACATGGCATGCCTTCCCTAATTGTCAGGGGCTCAAAAGTATTTGGACAATTGACTGACAAACTGTTCTACAGCCAGGTGTGAGCAGGTCCCATCATTATTTCATCAATTATCAAGCAGGGAAAAGGTCTGGAATTGATTCCAAGTGTTGAGTTTGTGTTTGAAAGCTATTGCTGTTAACTTTCAAAATGAAGTCCAAAGAGCTGTCCTTACAAGTAAAAACAGGCCACCATTAGACAGAGAAAACAAAAACTCATCAGAGAGACAGCAGAAACACAAGGAGTGGTCAAGTCAACCATCTGGTACATTCTTAAAAAGAAGGAACGCACTGGTGAGCTCAGCAACACCATAAGGCCTGGGCAGCCATGGACGACAACTGGGCTGGATGATTGCAGAATGCCTTCCTTGGTGAACAAAAAACATATTCACAACCTGTAGCCAAACCAACAATACACCCTGGTAGGTAGGCCTATCATTGCCAAAGTTTACAATCAAGAGAAGACTTCATGAAAGTAAAGACAGAGGGTGCAAACCACTGGTCAACCTCAAGCATAGGAGGACAGATTAGACTTTGCCAGCAAACAAAGCCAGTCCAGTACTTGATCGGTTTTCTTTGGACAAATGAAGCTAAACTCAATATATAGCAGAATGATGGATAGAGAAGAGCATGGAAAGGAGTCAGGAACAGCTCATGACCCGATGAATACCACATCATCTGTGAAACATGGTGGAGGGTTTGATCATGCATGGCTGTGAATGGAACGCAGTCTATGGGGTTTATTGATAGGACTGTTGGCAGAAATAGCAGGATGACTTCTGAAGTGAACAGGGTACTGGACTGTCGCTCAGATTCAGTCAAATGCTGTAAAACTGATAGGACGACACTTCACAGTACAGATGGACAATGAGCCAAAACATACTGCAGAAGTGCTTTTCAACACAAAGCAACTGAAATATTCTTCTATGGCCAGGTCAATCAACTGACCTCAACACAAATGGACATGTGTTTCCCTTGATGAAGACAAAACCGAAGGCAGAAAGTCCAAAAAACAAGTATCAGTAGGCCATGGGTTCAGACTTTAGGCAGTCAATAACAGGAAGGACTTTCAACCAAGTACTGAAAATGATCATTACATTCCTGTCAGTTTGTCCAAATACTGAAAATGGAGAACCATGTATCATTCTAAGATGGCTCATACAGTGATTTTGTTAAACCCCTCGCATTAAAACTGCAAGTCTACACTTCAGTCACATCTTGATTGCTTTATTTTCAAGTTCATTGTGGTGGAGCACAGAGCCAAAATTATGAAAACTGCATCACTGTCCAAATACTTATGGACCTGACTGCATACTGGAAATTAAAAAGTAGGTGACTGGAATAAAACTGTATGATAAAAGAAAATTTATAGGTGGTTTTTGTGATCAGAATACTAAAATTTATAACAAAATCAAAATCCTTATTGTCCAGTGATATTAGTTGGAAGAATTCATCTCCTGAACTCCCATTTTGTCAGTTTATTATTCCATTTCAAGACCTCATTCCAAGTCAATTATTACCTGCTGGTCCAAGTCAGGTGTCTCCCTGGCCTAACCAACCAGCCAACAGGATTTGACGTCTTCTCACAGTGCTGCAGCCTCAGCTGCAATGAAGTCATCAAGAAGCTACAACTACTCTGGGCCCGTAGCCACATCCTCCATCTGTCCTGGTCATACAGGCAGAATCAAACTGGACCATAATCGACTAACAAGCCTTGCTGAAACTGGAGCGAGGCAATTCTGTAGCAGCCACCCACACTTGGTGTTGAAGGAAAGAGGGAGAATAAGCAGTGCCGTCAATGAGGAAGTAGGAAATAGTGTAAAGTCCCAAGCATGTATTATGGAATCTCTCATCCACATGCAGGCAAAATGGTGCCCACCACCCTGCATGCCACATGGTAATACACGTCCACGTTTGAGTTCTGGCAGATTTGCCCGGCGTGCAGACACAAGACACATCACCCTTCACAGATGTGCTGAGAGTCAGCCGATGTTAGAATTGGTTTATTAAGAAGACAGTCAAGTCAGACCACTCAGTATATACATTGTTTTCTACATAAACTTGTACATTTTCCAAAAGGTTAGTTAGTTCACAGCTGAATTTCACCAAGACCTTGTGCGTTTTCACAGTATCATTGTTTGCATCTTAGCACCTAAATTCAAAAAAACTGACTCATGTTCCAGTTAAGATATCAGGACTTATAATATTTTGCAAAACTGCCTCCCCCAGCCATTTTAACTTCTAGCTAGGGAGTTGGCTCAGACAACATGAAAGATGGTGCAAACCGGGACTGCAATGGTGCACACCACCACAAGACCTTTTAAAGGCATTTTAAGGAATACTCCATCCCAAAAAACAAGATTTACTTACCCCATGAACATTTTAGTGATAGCCAAAAACAATTTTTAATCACGGGTTTTCATGCAGAATCGATATATTTTTTTTTTATTTTTCATATAATACAAACCAATAGTGCTGTGGAGCAGCAACCAATTTGAAAAATGTCCACGGGAGAAAGAAAATCATACTGCACAACCCGCGTGCCAATTTGCTATTTATAAGCTCAAAATGTGCTAAAAGCATGCTTTTTTTGCTGAAATATTGTTAAATAGATACCTCCATACAAATCGGCGTACATCACACACAGGACTCTTGACCAAGAAGGAGCGGTAGACCTTCAAATTGAGAAGGCAGCCCTTGTGGTATGATGTGTGCCGATTTTTCTGGAAGTATCTACTAAACAATATTTGAACAAAAAATGCACGTGTTTGGAGAAATTTGAGCATACAACTGCAATTTGAATTATGAGACATGATTAAGGTGATATCATTTTTTTTTTTTGGCATGGATGTTTTTCACCATTTGCCGTTACACAGCTTTGATCACTGATGGTTTATATTGTAAACTTGCTTTCTCTCTGTTCTGGTTAAAAACACAGCCAACACTACAACGTATTTGGGGTAAGTAACAACAGAAAATAATGTCTGGGTGGCGCTGAACGAGAGGTGAGGAGTCAGACTTCAATTAACTCCTCAAGCTTATACGACTTCCCAGGGACAAACGATGAAAGCAATCACAAGAGATGGGGACGCGAGTGCAGTGAGCAGTTTTACTGCAACCTGAGAATTAAAGTGCTTTGTGACTAACGACACCATTAAAAGCTCTATAATAATAAAATAATAAAGAACAAATAAAATAAAATAGAATAAAATGGGTGTTGAGGCGCATGAGAATAGGCAGTCATGCGGTGTCTGAAATACAGAGTGGTCAGATTGGAGGTGCAGCTTGAAAAAACAACACTGTCATACTGTTATCAGGGCTAAACATTAGGGTTTGCAAAAAAGACATGACTGGAATATATTAAAATAATCATTTAAAAAAATTTTAAGCAGTGTGCAGGGCGGATGAGCCAGGGAGTGCTGGCTCAGTTTAGATTTAATTATAAAAGGTACATTTTTAAATGGCGCTAGTGCAATTTGAATCCACGATGACCAGGAAATTTACATAGCAGTACCAAAATGGCCAGTGGGCACAGCATTCATGGATTAGCATAGATAGGAGAGTCAGGAGTGATAAAAGTCTAACGCCAAAAGTGTTCTGGGGTGCCACCCACGCAACCGAGCCAGAAGCCCCATTCGCACCACTTTTAGGCCTCCTTACCTAACAAGGCAGCATCAGATGAAGAAATAAATCCGCAGCACTTGTAGCCGCATTAAACTCTGACTGCGGTCTGAATGTGCCAGTTGGTGGCCCGAGCAGAGCACTGGTCTAGCTGACTGGATGATCACGCACCCCGTGTCTCATTGTGGCAAGCAGCTCCTCGACTGAACCACCGAAGGTCAACTCTCCATCATTGCCAGGAGTGTTCGGTTTTTTTTTTTTGTCCAACTTTAAAAAAATGTGTAGTGTTTTTAAAAAGCTTTGTTTTGCTGTGCTCCCTCCTCCCCTGGACTGTGAACTCCTTTCTGAACGAAATAAAAGATTATTTATAAAATGGATATACAAGTAACCACTAACAGTCTTCTCTTTCAGCATTTAGTTTTTCTTTGGCAATTTTTTAAAATTGTAATTAAAAAAAAAAAATTTTTAAGTTGGATTGACGTTTTTTTAAAAAGCAATTTGCTAATATGTCATTAACTTTTTATAACGTTTTTTTTTTTCCTTTTAGCTCACTAATCAATACGAAACACTACCTTAGCTGGCAAACATCTGGGCACCTTTCCTTTGAAGTATTGCTGATTTACCAAGCTTATTTTCTAATTTAATATTGTCATTCCTATTTGTGTTTGTATTAAATCATTACCACCCTTGATGACATTTCTAATTTTCATTTGCTATATGTTACACCTTTTGCCGTATTTGAATTGTATCTGCAACGCTTAATTAAAATAAATATCTGCTTTGCACCTACTATGTCAGAATTTTTAAAAAATAATTTATGTGCAATACATTGGTCTTTTCATTTACATTTTGGCACCCTTCATCTTCTACCTCTGCTGGTTATGGACTTCCACCGGTTTATTTATAAATTTGCTGTACTTCAAGTGTTTGAATTTGACGTCCATATTTCTAGGTTGCTGACCCTCCGTTATTATTCATAATGCACAAACTCATCTGCCAGGGACTGACCACTGCCCTGGCACAAAAGTGCACTAATTTATCTGTACACTGGCCAGCAAATAAAGATTTTTTTTTTTTTGCCAGAGCTGCCCATACAGAAAACAGAAACAAGAGACAATAATGGAAGTCGCAGTCTGTAAAGTTAATCTGTAAGGTGCAGCAAGAGGAGAGTCCCAAGACATTCACTGGTGAGCTGGCACGGTTAGCAGAGCCTCCTCAGGGTTTCTTGAAATGTCTACGTTCTGTGCAAAAGGACACAAAAATGTTTTACACAGCAGTGTTAGAGAGACAAGATATCTTAAAAAAATATATATATATGTTTACAGAAATTAAGAGTTTCAATTTTGCAGGTGTCATGCAGAATCATCGCTTCATTCTTAATGATCCAACATGCAGTTAGACCGAAATGGGCAAAGCTGCAGAAGAATCTCATTGGAGGAATTTTTATCTTCATGCATCTGGTATGCAGAGATTTCAAGATCATTTTTGTTTGTGTCATGATTTCCATGGCAACTAACCTGCAAGCAAAAAAACAGCAATGTGTAACCTGACTAAATGACCAACTACCCTCAGCCCGGCGACATTCAGATCCATAAAATGTTAGACCTCTAGCAGGCTGGTGGGTAACCATACTCTCACTATTACATGAGAATGAGATGAAGCAAGCTGCGACTGAAAACCGTTTTTAACGGCACCTAACTAATTCAGACAAAGATGAACATCTCGGCATTCTCCGTTGGGTTTTCTGGCCATTAGGACATTCAGGGGCTAGGCTTTAGGAGAAGGCAAGGATCTTACATTGAGGCAGGATAGGCATAGTGCCACCACCATTTCAAAGGTTTCAAAAGGTACCATACACTAACAAGCATGGCATATGGAGGAACCAAAATGCTTAAAAATTCATACCCAGGCCAGGGGGGGTTTACTCCAAGTAGAAGGACTGGAAACGTGTGTGTCATTCATAACTCAACCACATGCTCAAACCATTGGGCCAAAGTAAGGAACAGAGGACCGTGGAGCAACTGTTCAAAACATAATTCTTCCTACTTGGCTCAACAAGCAAAAAAAAATCGGGACCCCTGAAGTGACAAGAGAAACATTTCCTTCACGGTGTAATGATCAGAAGAAAAGGCTTGTGCTTGAACAACTTTGAAAACTAACAACCTTCGCATCAAGTGCCAGGTGTGTGTCGATGTGAGTGGACCAATCTTGCCTGCAACAGAAATGTTCATAAGTAACAAGATCAGGAACGGAGCGACTCTACGGCCTGCTGCTGTAACACACGAGGGTGTGACCATGGTTGCCACCACAGACTAGAAGGTGTCTGTAAAATAAACTGCAATGGAATCACAATGTCTTTTCCTTTGGCTTCTCGGAGGCAGAAACTAATGAGGATTCTGCAGACTGCCCTGAGATTTCAGCTCCATGGGAGAAATGGTCGATCAAGATAAATGACAAGAGATTGCAGGCCTACTGAATTAAATAAAACACAAATCCTCTTCCTTCTACTGACACCATAACCAGGAGAGCCACAGTGAAGGAATCCGAGGACTGCTGCAATGTGTTTGTACGGGTTAACAAGAGACTCCATACCTACTAGCATCTCAACACCTGGCAAAGTATGTTTTATAGCACAAACTCAGTCATCCCTGCTGGACTGGCGCGGAGACATGTATGCAAACTCAATGTAACCCTACCAGAAGACAAGCAAATTAGTTGCAATGGAGTATAAACCTGATGCAAGAGCACACACATCTTACCTCTGGACGCTCTCTGTGAGTGTTCACAGCCTCTACTTTCAGTGATATGGATTCCACTTTGCACCCTGCAAGGTTGAAAACAGAAATATGGATTATACTTTCAGCAAACATGTAGCATTGCCACCACATGATGGTCACAGAGTTTAATGAGATTCTGTGTTGTAGAGCTGCGCCAGCTGACAAGTAAAAAGAGAAGCACGTAGGGTAGTGTGGAGGTTAAGGCTTTACCATTGACTCCATGTGTGGCCATCAGCAAGTCACTTCAACTGTTTGTGCTCCAGTTTTAAAAAAAGAAACTTCACTAACTGTATCTCGAGATGTTGCAAGTCACCTTGGATAAAGGTGTCAGCCAAATAAGTACACGTAAAAGAGAATGATGTGAAGAGGAGTCATTAATACATGACAGGCAGAAACTCAAAGCTTTAAGATTGATTGCATGCCCTCCAATGACAGGGAACACAAGGTGAACAACGACCTTCTTGAAGAAGACAAACCTTTGCTGTTTGAAGGCAATAAAGCAGGAGGTGATGGGAGCATTTCATACTCAGAGAGTGGTTGGGATGTTGGTGTGGAGCAAGCATACTTTATCTCAAACTAAATAAGGAGAAAACAGAAATCTTAGTGATTGGCAAAAATGGATAGAAATGAGGGTATTAGAAATAAACTGGATACATTAGGCTCCATTGGGCTTAAAAGTCAAGCACGTCACACCAGTTTTGATGTCACTACACTGGTTACCAGTGTCATTCAGAATTGACTTTAAAATTCTGCTTATGGCTTACAAAGCCTTCAATAATCTCGCTCCATCTTATATATCGGAATGTCCGACATCTTATATTCCAAATCGTAACCTTAGATCCTCAAATGAGTGTCTCCTTAGAATCCCAAAAGCTAAACTTAAAAGAAGTGGTGAGGCGGGTGGCCTTCTGCTGTTATGCACCTAAAATCTGGAATAGCCTGCCAATAGGAATTCGCCAGGCTAATACAATGGAGCAGTTTAAAAAAAAAAAAACTGCTAAAAACTCATTATTGTAACATGGCATTCTCATAGCTTCATTTTAGTGTAATCCTGATATTCTGTATATTTATTTAATTATCGTTTTTATCATATCTCCACAATCCACCCTAACGCTACTAACTCCTATTTTCTCTGTTGTTCTTTTTCCGGTTTTCTGTGGTGGCAACCTGCAGCACCACCACCTGATCAAAGCACCATGCACTCCCTACATTGATGAATTGAAGGCCACAGGTCCAAATGACCGTCATCATCAAATCAACTATGTTAGGCAGAATGCCCAGTGGAACTGGGTGGTCTTGTGGCCTTGAAACCCCCTGCAGATTTTGTTGTTTTTCTCCAGCTCTCTTGAGTTTTTTCTGCTCTCCTGGCCATCGGACCTTACTCGTTACTTAGTATTGCCTAATCTTATTTTTATATTTTTCTTTTTTCATCTTGTAAAGCACTATGAGCTACATCTTTTGTATGAATATGTTCTATATAAATAAAAGTTGTTTTTGTAGCAGTGATCACTGCAGAGTGTGAAGTTAATGTCCTAATATTCTGTTAACAGTGGATTACAACTGGTGAGGTGGACACCATAAATCTCCATTTCCGAGAAATTAAAGAAATCTTCAGTGCATGGACAACACACACCAGTCAGGTAACAGTTTTTGTATTTTAAACCTGGGACAGTGCTGTCATTCCAACTTTCCGTCATTTGTACATCTATTCTTTCCGTGGACTTTTACCAGCTGATATTTCAACTGGCCTCTTCTTTATCTATTTGATTTATGGAGTGTATAATGTGTAAAAAGGTTATTCTGTGTTGGCTTTTAAAAGTGTGATATGAGCACGTTATGTGGCTGGGGTTTATTGCCTTGTTATGGTTATATCATTAGATTTGTTGGAACATATATATGATCTTACAATCAAATAAAAAACATTTCACAAACTCTTAAGGGTATACCGTTTGAGAAAAATACACAGCCCTGCGCAGACCTAGATTTTGGGATTAGTGAGTATGAGTGCAGCAAATTCACTACTAATGGTCTGTGCGATCTTCCCACAAAAAATGCCTTTCAAACAATAAAAATGTAAAATTTCCTACCATACTGCCCTTAGAGGATCAATTCAGAGCACTGACAGTTTACATTGTTACAGAGGTGAATATCTAAGAAAATTACAGAAAATGAGTGTCTTCCAAGTTTTTAAGGGCAATTGGGTACTGTATAATTATGGGCATGTGTAGTTGTGGAGAACAAAGACCACCCATTATGGACCCTGCAAAACATAAATGTCTTCTGACTTGTGGTAAACTGGGGAAGAAGACATTCAAAGACTTCCTGTGACAGGTCAAAGAGCACCACAACCATGACAGAAGCAATCATATATACTTTGGGAAAACTCCAAAACTTGCTGAGTAATTTTTGTTTTACTTCCAAACTTTTCAGAAAAGGTTCGACGTCAGTCACATTTAAAAGGATGCGCTTTCAAAAATGACTACTCCATCCAACCTTAACAAGTTCTTCATGGAAACAGCGGGATGGATATATTCAGCCTGACAGATATTCTCAGGTTTTACCAGACAGCATTTCTTTTAAATGTTAGTAAACCTACCAGCAAAAAAACAATCAAATGGCCATCGTCTGTGGTTTTGTGCAGTAGGGCAGCGTGACCACATGGCTATGCTGCTTAAAAGCCTAAAACTGCCAGATTATAATCCGACTTTTATGCAAAATGTAAAACTGTATGTTCAAAATGTACCGCAGTCCTGAACTTAAGATCAATAGAAATGTTGCTAGAAAAAAATACAGATAAGATGGGTGGTTTTTGTGATTAGAAAATAAACAAAACCAAAATGTTCTCTTACCATAAGCCACTGGTGTCAGCTTCAGGACCGTGTGAAGGGGGCACTTCAGATACGGCAGTTCTTCTTTAAAACAGAAAAGAAAAGCAGCATTAAAAACGCACACAAGCATACTATTGCTAGAACTAAGCAGCACTCTGAAAAAGAGAATACCCCAGAATGCACACAACATTACCATGGGTAGGTGCCCTGGGCCACAGCGCATTTCCACTGAACGGTTTCACCATTACTAACAAGGGTCAATCTGACTGGCAATAAATTACATGCAGCGGGTGAGGCTACTGCAGTCAACTCACCTGCACTTTTATCCAGGAAATAAGCCAAAAGGCAACGCATGACGGCTTGGTGGCAGATGACCAGTACATTCTCTTGCCTCTCCAGCTCCATGATAACTGGCTCCAGTCGCTGAACTAGATCTTCATATGACTGCAGGACAGAGATGTGGCACGTCATGTACAGGCAGCCTGTACAGCAAGGCCGTACAAGTGAAAAAAATAATAAACTAATTAAAAACAGTAGAATGGGAAATGAGTTATCAGGAATGGGCCTTTTTGGAAAATCAGGAAGCAAGGCTTATTGGGGAACTGCATTGCTCCATGACCTGCTTTATATTTTTTTAGAACAGCAAACTTGTAACTAAAACTAGCTTAACAAATTTCAACAAAAGGAGTGACACACACTTTTAGAGTTAAAATGAAACAACTCACGGAAAAACACTGCGTTAGGATTTGTTTCAGGAAAGATGGCATGGGAATGTAAGTAGAAAATAAACAGTAATAGTGCTGACTGCAAAGGAGAGCAAACACCTTGTCTTCGTACTCTAAAAGCCAAATGTACTGTCAGTATCCTTACAATCATCATGGCTACTGTTACACATTGTTTAAGTCAAAGCATTTACGTGCACTTTAGTAACCTGGTAATTTTCAGACACCTGGCTTCTAAACTGCCATGTAAATCCTTATTCTGGTAAGAGAAACCAGGATATTGGTCTCTGAGAAACTGAGTTAGTATACCTAGATTGTCCTGCAAGTAACGCGGTTATTTGGGCAGGTAAAGGCTTAACTGGGTGTCAGTTAAGGATTTTGTAGTCTGTGCATGTCCATTGTGTTCCGCTAGCCTGAGCAAGGAGAGTGCTGAGGTGATCACATTATTCCTACTCCTGGTTGAAATAATCTCCATCAGTATATGTCAATGAGCTGAAGGTACAATGCTAACCCAGCAAGACAATCTATGCACGTTACGTGGTCAAATTATTTTTTATACTAATGAGTAACCTAAGACAATATTTATTTCATTGAAGTAAAAATACCTGCGTTATTATTATCCCAGAAGCATTGGGTGTAAGGCAAGCAGCACACATACCCGGTCCTTAGCAGGGCCAACTCGCACAACTAAGCAGTAAAGTGTGATGTGCAATATCCAGTAACAACTTAGTTGTAATCCAGCTATTTACGACAGACATGTTGAAACAACGCGATCAGGTGATGCAGCGGCCAGTGTTCATACGCAACTCGTTAGTGCATCAGACTGAGGATGTAAAATAAAAAGGGGATAAATGTCATTTACTTCACATCACATGGGCCGTGGCCTAAAATGTACCGTATACATTCGTGTATAAGTCTGGCGTTAAAACCCGAAAAATCGATCATAAAATCAGGCCCCGACTTACACGCCTGTTCAAAAATACGACACTTATTATTATTATTATTATTTTTTTTTTTTACATCTTCTTGTCTCCTCCAATCTCGCACCAGTTTCTCAGATGCATTGAATTTTGTTGCAGCAGTGCAGTTACCAATTTCTTTCACCATGTCAACGCCTTTATTTTAAAACCAACTTCATATTTTCTTCTGATCAAACGCTCCATCGCAGATAAGGGATGCTCTTATGATAAAGGTGTATGAGGGTGTGAGATAGAAAAATGACACAAAACAGTGCAAACGTCGCTACGGAATAGTTTGGGTATTACTGTGTGGTCACTTAGGCACAAAAGAGAGAGAGCGAGAGAGGGAGAGGTTAGCAGCACACGCTGATACAGCGCATTGCCACACCCACATAGAAATTAAAAGGTAGTGTGCTCCATGGTTACTCTCTCAGGTGGGCGTTAGCAGATCATAATCTCTTGGACCAATAGCGCGAGTTGTCCACATTCGACTTATACGGCCGACATTATAAAAATACTGGAAATTATACGGTAAAATCAAGTCCCGACTTATCCGTGGGAAAACTTAAATGCGAGTATACACTTAAAAATACCAGAAAATGATCAAAGGCTTCATGCTCATTTTTGGATTCTTAATGGCTGATGATGATGTTGAACTCGTTTTTTGTGCATTTTAATGACGTCAGAAGGTTTTGCCAAAGGAAACTTCCAGAAGCATGCTTGAGCAGGTTAAGGGAGGTTTTTAAGAACCAAGGTTTCTGCCTTAACCAGGTTACCCATCTTCTCCCTGTTTTGTACGTGCATGTAAACACAATAATTGTCAGGAGATTTGGGCAGTATCTCCCAGACCACACCAGGCTGGGGCCTGCTTCCAGCAGCACAAACCTATCTTAGACAGGGTGCCAGCTCCGTTACAGGGTACATTTGTACATCCCAACACTTACTCAAATGGCACCAGCTATCCTAACCTGAATGTGTCTTTGAAGTATGGAAAGAAGGAAAATCTGGAGATGTTTGAAAGAAAACTTAGAAAGACGACAAATGAATGTGCAAACCCAGCACAGATGTTGCCTGTATATGAATTCAAGCACAGGACTCTGGAACCATGAGGCAAAAGAGCTAACCTTTGACTCTGTAGGTTTTAAGGGCAAGGCTACAAAAGCAAAGTGTGTGTTTAGTACATCATTACAACATCAACAGCAGATCAGAAGTTGTCATCCTTTATTAGCGTTGAGCAATCTGTCAAATTACAGTTTACTACCCAGAAACACAGAACTAAACACAATCATGACTACATCTTCAGCCATTTCATCAGACTGTAGCTTAATGAGGTGGAATCATTGAGGCGATTCTGTTAAGACAGCATACTAGTTACACCTAACAATGCACTGATACAAACGAATCTGTTATGGGGTGTGAAACTGTGCCACTAGTTCTCGAGTATGGAGAAGATGGCCAGGTTGAATGGATCAATAAGAGATAAAGCACAGAATGAAACAAAATGTACTGAAACCAAAAGTGCATGTCATGGAGTTGATGTAAACCAGATATTGGATTCACCAATCACTCTTGCTGGGAATCACCAATATCAAGTTATCAACTCCATAGCAAGCAGATTTGAAAGCCAAGAACAAGTACATAACCTCATTCGGCAAGCTAGATGAAGGAGAACATGGGTATTAACCTCCTAAGCATTAGATTGGAGTGTTACTTGGGCCATAAAAACAGTGTGACAGCGTTAGTCCCAAGCGTCACTCAGGCAACTGTATAGATGCATCTCGGACTATAAAAGTGTAAACTGTTGCTCCTGAAATATTACAATGCGTCTCTTCCTCGCCTCATAATGGTGTCTCTGAAGAAACGTTTTTCAGGAGCACGGGTGTTGCACGCTCTTGACAGTGATACGAGCAGAGATGGATTTAAAATGAACAGTGAAATCGAGAGTGATTCTGATGAATCCAAAAGAGATGCTGGTGTCAATCGCATTTGTGGAGTTTGATTTTCAAAAGTTGATCAGTCTGGGGAAAAAAATCCACAAGGAATCGCGCTGCTGCTGTCCTGACTGTGATGTTGGATTGTGCATTTCACTGCAGTTCAAGATATACCACATAAAAGACACATTTTGGCAATATATACATTATTATCATTATTTATTATTATTATTATTATTATTATTGTAAGAGCCATTTTCCTAGTTCTATAAAATGTACGAATATTTATTAGATGATAACGCATAAAATATGGGAGGTTCCTATAACCCCCGTGAATAGAATTAAGTTGGTATTTTCCTGTCATTTCTTAACAGCTTTGAGTAACCAATGTTCTCCAGTTAGTGTCTAGCCTCACCTTGTGTAAGGTACAGAGGCATACGGTTTTTTAACCGTGTCCTTGTTTGTGCTCGCGCACGTGACCGTGCCTAGGCGCATGTCTATGTGCCAACGGCCTACGGGCCTTTTGAGTGTGAAGTAACTCGTAAAATAAAAGATTTAAGAGTTGAACCGTATGTTTAAGGCATACAGAAGAAGAAATTAAGAACTTTTAAGTATAGAAAGAAATGACGTTTAAGTACAGAAATAACCAAAGCTTCTTAAGAAAAGCTAAGTTTATAGAAGATACATTTTCCCTTTTTTTGCCTTATTTCTTTGTGTGTAACTATTTTTCTTTTTATTCTTGTATGGATTATTTGCCTTTAACTTTCACTAAATATTTTTAAAACGAACTTTTGGACTGAGAGATTTCTTTGACACGCATCTTACCCGTGCCTGACTTCGCCTTATGCAACGGCGGCTACAATTATTAATTGTATCATTATACCTTCTACACTTCTGACTTTGTACTTTTAGTGTTTCAAGTTTTACAGTAGAAAGATCATATTTAATATGTAATTTTTCAAGCCAAAAATGCAACTTTTTTTTTTTACGTTTTTTCGAGAAAAAATGTAATGCTAAGGAGTTTAATGGTACTCATATCTTTTCATTTTGACGTACCAAGGGGCTTCAATTTTTGAATAATACTTTACCCAAAAATGAAAATGTCCAGTAAGACTTAACTTCCAAAAATATTTTCATTAATGTAAACTAAAGGCATCCTGAGTGCGACAGTTTGCACAACAGTGCCACCTGCTGGCTCACAGTAAGTGAAACATTCAAATAGACGGATGCCGGACTAGCAGGCAAAATGAACAGAGCTTAACATGACTTACCCAGGCAACACCGCTTGTTTCTTTCTATCTACTGTAATATAAAATGGAGTATTGTCTGCTTTTGCAGGGTTTGCTGGGAGAGACTTGATCGAAATTGGGTACAGTGCAACACAAAGGAGAATCACAGGTTTGTTGTTTAATTGCTGCTTGTCTTTATAATTTAAGCACTATGAATGGTCTACCAGGAAGAAAGTGGATTACAGTGTTCATGGTTACAACCAAGAAAGGAAGGGGTGGGGGTCGACTTGTTCTCAATCCTAATTTTTGTAAAAATTGATTGATTTGTATGGAATGATTGCAATAAAATTAAAAAACAAAAAACAAAAAAAAACGATAGGAGTTACCACAAATTTGGAATCCAATTGGACACAAAAAGAACAAATTCTCAACTCCCTAAGAGCAGAGATATTGATAGAGAGGCGGTGTGGACGACAGATAGGACAGCTAGTGAAAACTTTGCTTTCTTTCTGTAACCTGTTCTACAGATACACCTGGGCACTGCCGGTTCTTCGACTGGTATATCTATAAAGCAGAATTAGGTGCAGGAAGAAAGATTATGAAGCTGGGGTACTGAATAACAAGATAAACTGGAGACGAGTGGCTGTGGGTGCCCAAAAAGAAAAAAAATGTGTACGTGATTAAAATTTGTTAAGTAACTCCCTGTTTATAACTCCTGCAACCATGCAGGTTAACAAACTGTAATAAATGCTAAAATTCAAAAGCACTGTCAAAAAAAGTGAAGCCAGGCAAGCATAATGCCAGTGTTTCATACAATATGCCTGCAGAGTTTAAATTGTAGAGCCATATCATGCTGTATTTAAACCTTTGAACAGGTCTCTGGAGAGTAGCTAACAATAAATAAGACTTTAAAGTGGCTGGAAATATTAATGAAAAGTCAGAAAAGGGGACAGCACACTATTGTCTTCCAAGTTTAGGATCTGCTTACTGGCCTGCTATGAACTTTTTTTTTTGTTCCTTTATTTCGCCTTATATAATTTCTTGTATTAGGAATTTGTTAGTTTTCACATACCCCTTGGGGTCAGAGCGCAGGGTCAGCCATTATACAGCGTCCCTGGAGCAATTGAAGGTTAAGGGCCCAGCAGTGTAGGACCTTTTTTGGCAGTGACGGGGATTCGAACTGGCAACCTTCAGGATACCAGCGCAGATCCTTAGCCTCAGAGCCACCACACCACCCACTTTACACCAGTATCCAACACCAGGAGGATTAGCAGGACTACAAATGGGGACGACAGCTCAAAGTGAATATATCGTTTAGTTTTAAAGACCATGAGAGAAAAGTCACACATGTGCAAACCGCATTTTGGATTTGTCGAACTGTAAAGTTTTGAGGTGCTAAGAAAGAAACTTCACATAGGAAGAGTCAGACAGCATATTGATTATAAAAACCAGGTCCAAATTACCTCTCCTTTAGGATAGCGGTATCTGTACTTGTCCTGATCCCGCAAGGCAAACTCAAGTGGGTAGTGCTCCTGAATTTCTTCATAACTCATTTCCTCACATACACCCTGAAAGAAACAGGACATCAATATGACAATTATAAGTAGGAGTTGCCATAGTGTAACCTAAAATGAACATTTCCTTAACAAATCAAATTTTCTACCCAATCTTTTCTTGAATCAACATACCATATAATAATTTAGATTTCTTTTACAGCTATAGGATTTAAAATATAAAAATAACTTTCAACTAGTTCAAAATAACCGTGTACAATACTTGGGTTAGTGGGCAACCCCAGATTGTCTCCCACCTTTTGCCTAAAGCTCCCAGAATAGGCTCATTGTTACCCAATTTTGAAAAAATGGGGTTCTAAAAATGATTGGATAGCTAACAATTTAAACATTTATAGCTGTTAACTAACATAATGCAAAGTGTGGACGGACTGGCATTCTAGCTGGTGTAATGGGGTCTCTTTACCTATCCAAGAAGCCATTATAATGAATGGACAGCCTGGGTGTATAGGCATCCTAGCTGCAAGGATGGGAGCTCCTTTTCTACCCGGGACGGCTGTTGCGGGTATGGCAGAAGGACAGAGAGAGTCTGCCTCCAGAGGCCCTGTGTTCCCAGAATGCTGTTGGGAGGAGGTTCCCCTATCAGATGAAGGTTTTGCCTGACATTGAAATGACAGGTCCAACTTAAAAGAAGCTCCTCCGCCTCGGCTAAGGGAGTCGGGAGAGGAGTATGACAAAGCTCACCTGTAGTGGAGGGAGTGACAGAAAGAAAGCAAGAAAGAAAAGAACACTATTGGACTGTGTGAAGAAGCCTGTGAACAGGTATTTCTAGCAAATGAAAAAAGGCTTGTTTGAACTAAGGACCGTGTCCGGAGTAGTTGTGTCTGGGGTTTGGGATGTGAGACACCCCCTACTGTCCACAACACTAAATACATTTCTTGTAGCTTGGCCAATGACAAGCAAAAAGAAAGGAAGACACCCCATAATTGTCGTGGAAACCACGCAGAACATTATTATAATATTCCAGAATAAACCCACAACATTATACACCTACTTCAGCAGAAGATTGTGACATCATACTTTATATGATCAATGATTATTATATACCAGTAACTGCACATTGCACGATAACGTGCAGTGAACACACTTGACTTGAGCATTCCTAGTTTTCATCCTCTTTCTCTGTATGTTTAGCATTAGTTTGCTTGCTACTTCCTGAGCAGCTCTTTTTTTCCACCCTAGTGGCCTGTTTCTTCTCTTCTTTCATCGATATCTTTTCACATAAAAACTGATTAAGTCAGAGTTTGGGTTGCAATTACTTGGTACGTTTTTCCTAATTTTTCACTTAAGTGTTCAATCTGCTTCAAGATTGATTTAACATATGAAGAGGTAGGGGAAGTGACAGCGAAGGTGATAGGGATGAGAACGGCACCCGTACCCACACGGCCGCCGTGCTGGCTGCTGCCGAGAGCTGATTCTACAAAAAAATAAAATAAAAATAAAAAGAGGAACAACCTTGGAGGTCAATCATCACCTCAAAAGTGTGTATGTGTACCAAATTTCAGGTCAATAGTCCAAACGGTTTGCAAGCTAATTTAAAATCCTGGACAGACAAACGGACAGCCACAGTAGCGTATTATAGAAGAAGACTGTATATATTGTGAAGGACAATACACGGGGACCGGCATCCTGACTGGAATTGATATGGGATCCTTACCAGATGGGACACCAATATTTTGAAAAGAGAGGGGAAGGCAGTGGATTTGCCCATTGAGGGTTGGGTGGTCTTTTGGCCTTGGAACCCCTGCAGATTTTGTTTTTTACCTCCAGAATAAGTTGAGTTTTTTATGTTCTCCTGGCTATTAGACCTTACTTCATTCTTTGTTACTTAGTATTGCCTAATCTTATATTTATATTTTTCTTTTTTCATCTTGTAAAGCACTTTGAGCTACATCTTTTGTACGAAAACGTGCTATAGAAATAAATGTCGTTGTTGTAGCAGTGATCACTGCAGAGTGTGAAGTTAATGTCCTAATATTCTGTTGACAGTGGATTATAACTGGTGAGGTGGACACCATAAATTTCCTTTTCTAAAAAATTAAAGAAATCTTCAGCATAAGGACAACACACACCAATCAGGCAGTTTTTTTTCTTTAAATCTGGGACAGTGCTGTCATTCCAACTTTCCGTAATCTGCACATCTATTCTTTCTGTGGACTTTTACCAGCTGATATTTCAATTGGCCCCTTTATCATCTGTTTGATTTATGGCGTGTATAATGTGTAAAAAAGTTATTCTGTGTTGGCTTTTAAAAAGGCGATATAAGCACGCTATGTGGCTGGGGTTTATTGCCTTGCTATGATTATATGATTACGATTTGTTGGAAAATTGTATTTATGATTTTACAATCAAATAAAAATATTTCACAAATTTTTTTAAGGGTTGACCGTTGGAGAAAAAGCAGAAGATTGTGACATCATACTTTATATGATCAACAATTATTATATACTGTATATATTGTGAAGGACGATACACGGGGACCAGCATCCCGACCGGAATTGACGTGACATCCTTACCAGATGGGACGCCAATATAATGAAAAGAGTGGAGAAGGCAGTGTATTTGCCCATCGGGGGCTGGGTGGTCTTTTGGCCTTGGAACCCCTGCAGATTTTGTTTTTTGCCTCCAGCATAACTGGAGTGACCTTACATTTTTCTTTTTTACATACTGTATAATATTATTGCCTAATCTTGTTTATGTAAATTAACTTCAATTTATTTAATTTTGTAAAGCAGTTTGAACTACACTGTATGAAAACGTGCTAGTAAATAAATGTTGTTCAGCTTATAGTCCTTCCTCCATATGCTAGGTAGCAGGATCCCTTGGCTGTGGTGCCCATTTGGATGCCCACAGGGAATGCCAGGAATTGTAATCCAAGGACACAGCCCGTCTGGTGTTCGTGGGTGCCGAACGGGGGTGCTGCAAGGGGGTGCTGCAGGGAGTTACCCTTCCTATTCTTGGGGACTTCCATATGGCCCGGAAATACTTCCAATGGGGTTAGCCCTGGCACTGGAAGTACTCCCGGGACCCCAATGAAACAGACTGCACTGCCTTGTCCAGGTGAGTCAGAGCCGGGAGCGGAGATAAGCAACACTCGCCTCGGAGGACTAGCAGTGCAGAGAGGGAGAAAGAGGAAGAGACATTTGCGGAACTGTTGTACAAAAATGTACTTTGTAATAAACCCCCCTTTTATTTGAACCCAGGACTTGTTTTGTGTATTGTGTTTGGGGCTCAGTGATGCCCCCCTCCAGCTTTCACAATATGTATAACTAGCTAAGAAACAATCCTCATAGAATTTGTCACATTAGTAAATATATCCTAATATTTTACTCCTAAAGTAGAGATACAACATCACCTAAAAGCACACATACATAACAGAGTGGACACCACCAAACAGTGTGTTATACACATCTAAAGAATGTAAAAAAATTGCTTTGATTAAGTAACTCAAGAACATCTGCTTAGGATACTGCAAAATGAATCAGGCACCAGACACACTCCTCCTCCTCAGGTTACAAGACTGACTGCTGAATGAGTGTCTCAATTCAGTATGTCTAACTCTGGCAGAGTGGCCTAGCATCCAAGAAGTTAAGCTGTAAGTCACAAGGATAACAGTTTATTTAGTTCCTACCCATGGCTCACTATAAGTGCCTAAGCAAATATGCCACTGTGCCCATTATACAAAATATGTAATTAATTTGTGGTATTTTACTTAACTGTGAGGGAACTGCTAGTGGTGGAAGTTGCACTACTGTACATGGGTCAAGAAAAGGGCCTAGTCATATCTATAGGGTGGAAGGCAAAAACCACACTAGAATCAAGAAAGACTGCACATGTTATTATGGGGTGGCAGGTGATATATATTGGTAAGCAAGAACACACAAGAAACAAGTTCAGTAGCAGCTGAGACAAAGAAACAGATCAGAATCTAGTTTGATTCATTCCAAGTCAAGTAAAACATTCAGTCTGACACATGGCAAGAGATGGAACCCAACCAGAGGTAGCTGTGACTGTTGATAAGAGAAGAGGCAAGTTGAAAATTAACTTGGAGGCCAGTTACAGATCATAGTTGAAATTATAGAGAAGCTGAAATATGAAGCTCTAATCTGATCATCTCTTTAGCTTTAAGAAACTGCACCTTTTTCTGGATGTGTTTCTGGGACTTGGGCCAGAAACAACCCAGTGATGGCGTTTAAAGGTTGTTTCAGATGTCCAACATTAAGAAGGAGCTGGACCAGAAAGTAGGAGAGAATAAGACAGGAGATGAGGTGGGGTAGTGCTTTGGCTTACTTAGGAGATAAATGTGGAGAATGTAGCCACAAGTCTGTCTGGGGAGGGACTATATTAAAAGAGCCACTTGGACATTAAGCTTCTTTGATTAATTCTGTCTTCCTTAGTTAACTTGATTTCTTCTTCCAACCTCACCTTCCTAGTTGTTCTAGAAGTAAAGACACATTTTCTTATGCTTTGACTTTATTTCAGATTAATCTAGTGTTTTAGTAAAATTGAGTATTGTACCTTTGCAATAACATTGTAGTGGTGATCACTGTAGAATGGTGTTACCGAAAACAACATTAGTTCCACCAGGGGATTCAAAAGGCTGCTTTGTTTTGTTTTTTTTTTTTTGTTTTTGCCCCCTGCATTGACAATTCATTTGGCAGCAGCACAAACACAGAGACTGACAGAAAAAGACAGCAGAACTCACAGCGTCAATTTCATTTAGTGCCTTCCACTGCTCGTATGGCACCCCAAGGGCTTCTGCTGTCTGTATCGTTCTCTTCATCTGACTTGTCCACACTTTTAAATCTTTGATATTCTGCTCATGGATAAAATCACCCAAATGCCTGGCAAACTGTTGCATGGTGTTGAAAGAAATAAATAAGAGAGAGAAAGCAATCAGTACATGAGCTAAATCAAATGAAGAATACAGACTATCCTCTGATGAACCAGTTCATTCATTAGCCAAACTGCAAAACCACAGAATTTCTGAAGGATGACAGTCAACAGCCTGACCTTTTGTAACAGAAACCATCCACAGCAGTCAGATTCCTACCTTTTTGCCACGTTCTGAGAGACCAGAATCTCCCCCAATCTTCCCCTTGATGTTGAGATCACTTTCTCCATGCCGGCATAGGTAGATGGAGCGTGGGGTGATGTGTATGTTCATAAGATAGTACACTATGCGGCTCTGGATGTGGTCTATGACTCGGTTTACCAGGTAGCGCTGCCCAACATCCATCACCTTGATGTATGAGAGATCTCTGTGAGAACAAAAAGGAGAGAACACAAATATACTTAATCTTGCCTGGCAAAAGGTACTGATGTACGCTAAAACACCATTGTAAGTGGACCAGGAAAAACAACGTGGAATCCAAGAGAATTTTGTCATCATGGAAAACTGAGGCATAGAAGTGAGGGCAAGCTATCCGACCGGCTTCTGGCAGATTAAAAGGGGTTTGCCTAGTCTGCAACTAACCCTTAACTCAAGTAGAAATAGTGGTTTAAATGTTCCCAAGCACATCTAAAACATAAAGTACACGTTCCCAGTAATTCACCTGGAATAACATTCCCATCCCAAACACTCCTAGGATCTCCTTAGTATGCAGCCTTTTAGTAAATGTTGTCAAAGCGTGTATTGATTTCTGAGAGATGTCGAAGTAGCATCACCCGTTATAGGAAGAATACCAAGCTACAGCTACACCTGATGTTCCTGGAGGAGTTCAAGGAGACACAGGCCAGACGTGTGATGCATTTATGGTCAAGGAAAGGGTCGCTATTTAAGGAGGGAGGAAGTGGAGAGTATAGGAGGTTATCAAGCAGACAAAGGCTTGGCTGTATCTGGGACACTTATACTGCCAAGGGGCAAAAAAAGAACCAAACCAGGGAAACATGAGAGAAGCAAAGATCTTCTGGGGCTTGGATGAGGTTGGAGAGAAAAGTGATATGGGCTGATTTCTTGTAAGCACATTTACACTGAACCAAGTTTACTAGTCCAAGTGGTGTATAACATCCTGTCCAGCCCATCTTAACCAAATAGCTAGGGGGCGGTCTACCCTCCTCTAATAAAGTAACCCTGAAACACCTCTTAAACTGGTGCCCAAAAGCTCTTGGAGTGGCCTAATACCACTTGCGTTTTGCAGAAGAGTTCTACTCAGGAATCTGCAGAAGCAAACAAGCATTTTCAATGTCTTTGTGATGCGAGCCAGGAACAAGAACCAAAGTAATCACTGGAATTTTGGCAGCCACATGACTAACCTAAAGAAACAACAAAACTTTCCACAGCACATAGACGAGTATATCCTGAGACCAGACATTATACTGGTCTTGGAGTCAACAGAACATATAAACCTGCTGGAGCTGAACGTGCTATGGGAGGAGAGTCTGGAGGAGGCCCATTAGAGAAAGTTAACCAAATACAAGGAAAAGGGTTGCAGCTTTCAAAGGCAGGGTTAGAAGGTAAACATGCATATGGAGGTGAGCTGCAGAGAATTCACAGAGCAATCTCTTCACAAATTATTCAGGTATTTGGATGTCACTGGAACCCAGAAGTAGACCACCACCATGAGTACCACCAACTTAAAAGACAATGCCTCAGGGTAGCTCTGATGAAGACATTTAAATCCGTGGGGTTCTGCAGTATATTCTGCTTTAACATTAATTGTAGGTTGATCACCCACTGCTGGGTTGCCTAGGCAAGCTGTCTGATGTTGAAAGACCCAAAAAGACTCAATGACCCTTGGTCATAAATGCATCATGAGATATATCTCTGGGGGAGAAAAAAAAGCATTGCAGTAGAAAAATTTGGTGAATTGTGTCATGTTTCTTGGAAATATTACAAATTTTATAGTTTGTACAGTACAGTCTTACATGTATTTGTTAACCATCTAATATGACACCATTCCTGATTGGTAAACTTCTACTATGAGCTATGTTTTGCAAATGTACACAGCTGCAAACAGCCAATTGCTCAAGATATTCACTTACAGCTGAATCATTGCTTAAAGATGACACAAGTCCTCTTTTCAGTTTTCACAAAGCAGCACAGACAACACGGCGCACCTGCTTCACTTCTTCACATTAGCTCATAAAACATAAGCAGACATCATATGGCAACACAAAACTCACTTGTCCAAGACCTCATCAAGAGTCTCATAGGAGTTTTCATAACATTTTATCCTCTTCATGAAGTCTTCCACTGCTTCATCGGTGTTACAGTCAGCATAGTCCGGACTGCCAAGCTTCACTTGCTGGTGCAAAAGAGACAGAAGATCAAGAATAAATAATTATTTAGTGTCAACTGCAATACGGATTACTAGTCACGAAATTTAGAGGCATTAATATATTCAAACCTAAGAGAGCAAAGGTGTACAGAGAGGAGTTGTGGTTAATTCATAGCTTCTCTAGAGTTACAGGAAAGGTGATAGTAATTGGCACTTAGGATGGGATAACAGAATGGCACACCAAAGGAACCGACAACCGTGCAGAGAAAGAGAAAACATCACAGCAAAACAGGGAAAGGTTTAAAAGGAGCACAAGGGATCCATGTATGCACGTAACTCACCACAATGTTTGCATTTATCACATCTGGATCTTCACAGATGGACTCCACAAAGAACACCTGAAATGGTAAAAAAAAGAGCACAAAAACCAGAACGATGGAGTCATTAGAACAAGGATTGGGTTAAGGAAAGATGCATCAAACCATAAAAACAGCAGGGGTTCAAATAATTCTCTTTACATGTAAATTTGAGAACCTGACATCGAAGAGCTTTATTTTCTGGGTTAAATGTTTGTCATCAAGTAATAGAAATTTGGGAAAGATTGTGAACCGCATAGTTAAATAATGTAGCAGCTCCTTTGAATTGCAGCATATCTCCTCTGACACTGGATGTACGTGCCTCTTCAATAGCTGAGCCAAGGTACCCCTCAGTGCTCATGCCCTCATTGCTGTACGACCTGTACACCCATTGCATCAGGAATCCACTCTCACTATGGTGTAACCCAAGACAGCCAGTGCTACCTCCACTTGTCAACTTAATTTTACAGATAATCCAATGCTTCACTGACCTCACCTACTGTATCGTGTTCCAGCATGCTTGGGTATGTTCATCTTGAAGAACTATAATATACATTAGCAAAATATGTGCAAGTCAACAGAAACTGTATAATAAATGCCCAATAGCATGAAGTGATCATACATGTTAACAGGACATGTATTCGAGTATAACCACTGCACATCATGCACAAGGTTTTCCTTAGAATTTAGATATCTGATCTAGCATATTTGGCAGTCTGTCAATAAATTTGTGATCTGAACTATGCAGACAGTGATATGCCTGGAAAGCCATCAAGCTAGTTCAGGGTGTAAACAGATTAATATTTAGCATAAACAGAACTTGTCTGATGTGTCAACAGTTGATTTGGATGTAATTATAGGATAAATGTGTCTAACCTTTGAATAAATCCACCTTTAGCAGTAATACAATCATAAAGCCACCCTATACACACATAGTCTCAGTAATGTACAGTAAGTTACTTTGGTGCTATTAAACACAAAGTGGTCTCCACTGTAAAGAATCACAGCAGCATGAAGTCTCCAGGTTTCTCATTTCCTAACAAACCGTATGGCAGCACGAGCAGATCTGCAGATAGATCACCATCATCTTATGAAGGAATATTCATAAGGCCCTAGAAACACAAACCTTGTATCCATTTTGGTCAGCAAACTTAATGATAACATTTCTGCGTTCTCTTGTTGTATTTGTAGCATCAAATACCTGTGAGGAAATAAAAAGTAAAACATCAAGACATTCTCTCAGTTACAGAAAAGTGCAACAAAATAATTAACAAGAGAGGAAGAATTGGTAGAGAGTAGAATAGCGTGGCACATTGTTATATTCTTGACCTTTAACAGTGCACCTTGTAGCAGTGCTATATGATTTATGTCATTTGTATCGGTCTGTTCAATTGTTTCTGTCAGTTTGTTATCCTGTTACAAAATTATAAATAAATTGACCACTTAAAAAGAGCTGTTGACCCTTTGAGGTGGGTTAAAGGCAAAAGCTGACATTCAATTTTAAAACAACGGTCCTATATTGTACCTCAATTTGTATTACTCCAGAAATGCTGCACTGCAATACTTCTGTATTTCAGATGAGCTTTGCACATCTATTCCCATGGTCAGTTATTTTATACTTTTTATATGTTAGCTTGTATAGTCACTTATAAAACGGACAGGTTTTTTTTCTACTGCACTGCTCTGCTTTTTGTTTAACAGATGTATTAATAACAGATTTTAAACACTTCACCAGGACCCTAAAACTATCCTTTTGCCCTGATCCTTTTCCATTTCACTGTTGATCCTGAGATCCCCGATTTGCTGTGGCGTTAATCACAGCAAACAAAAGCTGTTTTCCTTTCTTATGAAACATAGAGAGAAATTTATGGTTTTCCTTTACTATAATTTTTTTAAATGATCACTTCAAAGAGTATTTTTAATGTTTAAATGATCACTTCAAAGAGTATTTTTAATGTCAGGAAAGCATACGGACAACCAACATGTCTTTTGGAAGCTGCTGGTCTGACACATAATTCCTAAAACAAATTTGTAATGAAAAATAAGTATAAAGGTTATACTGTTGAAGCTAAAAGTTTACATACACTTAGGGTGAATTCTTTAAAACTCGCTTTATAACCACGCCACAGATTTTCTATTAACAAACTATAAATTTGGCATTTCGTTTAAGACATCTACTTTGTGCAGGACAGAAGTAATTTTTCCAACAATGTTCACAAGAATCCCATTTAGTTTAACCTTGTATATTATTCTTTGATGACTGCACACCGTCACTGCACTTTACAGACTTATCAAATTAGGCTGCTCTGCACACTTGATTTACTTTACACTAATTGCCTATTTAAAAAACTATAACCTATACTTCTCGCAATTTAGTTTAAAATTTTGCTTTTTCATTTTTATTTTTACTTAGTATCCAAATTTTTAAGTTGCTGTGAATGAAAGTGTTTGCAAATAGAAATATGAGGAGGAAATCCTTCAAGATCATTATAATGCACCATTTAGTCTATTCAGTAACTTCATTTGCGAAACACAAATTGATTTACAGTGTGTCAATGCATATAAAATAAACAAAGATAAGCACTGATTTTATGTTTTTTTTGCAGCTAAAGATCAGAAAAGCATACAGGGAGTGGAGGGCTGAACTACTTAAACACATTAAACACACTTGTTATTCATAAGAAATTGTGTATGGGCTTCTTACATTCATTACGGGCCGTTGAAGTGTCTTGCTTTTACTCTTTTTTTTTTTAATCATGTTATTTTCCACACACACAAGAATCCAGTTTTTGCAAAGGGACGTGTTGTTCAAGTGAAAGCTGTGTCACTACCCAACTACTAAGTGCGGCATACTTTACAGAAACATCCCAAGCTAAAAACTAAATATAATAATGATGAAGCATACAAAAGCATGTTAAGCAGAAGCATACATACAGTAGCACTTAGAAGTTTTATCCTATGTTGGAATATATTTGAATATTTACTCATTTTTAATATGAATATTCACACACTCATTTTTGTGTGTTCTGACAGCCCTAATATAGGACAAACTGAAAAAGTTCACCTTAGCCACTAGTTATTTTGTTTTCTGGAAGAAAAAATACCATTTCTCAGTGAGCAGACCACTGACCAAACTTTTGAAAGTAGTGCTCCTCAACCTAACATTGAATTGAAGGTGTAAATGCTATGCTTCCATATGGGTGAAAGTTGTGAGTACTGGATAATCTCCTCATTACCCGGCATGAATTTCTCTGTCGCTGTCATTCTTACATTCTGTAAAGTTGAGTGTGCCCTCTCGAACATTATGATACAAGACAGACGTAACAGCCGAAAAACTTGCAATCAAGACGAAAATTTTGTAAAAACAATACTTGTCCTTTATTTCCGGCCCTGGGCGTAGTTAAATCTCTTTCTCACAGGACGTATGATGCTGCTCGCGTTGGGAAAGGGGGGGCAGCTGCTGTTGCGCTGCCAGTCGGTCATTTTAAAGCCTGTACAGCTGCTGTCCTTTTTGCCACTTCGTGTCTCTGCTGCTCGCGTTGTGAAGAGGGGGGTTAGGGTGGCTGAACGCATGCAAGGAGAAGTGGTCAGATCATCTGCTGCGAGCTGCGTGTTTTGCTTGTCGCTTGTCATTGTTTTAAGAGCCGAGAGCAAGTTAAAGTGTCTCTCGCTGGAGTTCAAATTGTCTTATGAGGAGATTGTCTTGTCTCCCTAGTCTGCCTCCCCAAGATTTTTTTTTTATAATAGGTTATATTATATATATATATTTTTTTTTTTTTAACTTTTCTTAACAATATATTCAATTCATGACATTTTGTGAGTTACTATTGTTTTAACATCAATTGGGGGAAAATAACACTGGGAAACCTGTTGTGAACCATGTACAGGGTTCACTTGGCCCAGTCCAGGCTTTTCATAGGCCCCAGCCCTTTAAGCGTGACAGCCCATCAAGGTATTTTTGCGCTGGCTCTATGCCAAGAATTTGTCAAACTAGTTGCCATCTGTTTAAGGGACAGTAAAGAGAAGGAGGAAAATCTTCAAAATCCATAGTATATCCTTCTTACAGCCAGGGTATGTACTACAGATCTACAAGTAAACAGAAGATGACTCATTGAGGATCTCAAAAACGTGTCCCAGCAGCATAAGGTTTGTGCAGTCTGGGTGTTATCCACCTAATGGATTTAATATAAACCAAGTTTGACTCACAGCAACTTGTCCTCCTTCACTTGAGAGATACTGTTGCACATCGTTCAAAGCTGTAGAGGCGCACTGCCTGAAACAGAAAGACAAACCCTGAGAGAAACAGACAAATAGGTTCCCAATTGAACACATCAGATTTCCCAGGCAGTATGCTATTTCACTTGTATTAACGTCTGGCACATGGCACCCAAATTCAGCACATTTCAGAGGGAAAGCAAAAAACAACAAATACAGTGATTTCAGGGGTGCAAGAATGGGTTGGAGTTTTTAATTTGGGGCATAAGCTGTTCACTGAATCGAATATATCATAGTATACAAAAAAGAAGATTCTACATAAACTTACTTTCTTATTTTCAAGCCCTCTTCATTGTCGGGACTAAAAAACTCAAAGGATTTGTAGATCTTCACATACCTGCGGCGATACTGGCCAACATTAAATTCTGATGGGAGAAAAGACACATATGCAACATGAGTCTAAAACAATTCAGTTTCAGAATTTAAAGAACTGCTTCCAGCAAAACTCTCTAGCTCTACTTTCACACTTAAAACACTATTTGACACAACTACTACCACTGAATTGTGGGATGTTTTTAATTCTATTGCGTGGTTGCCCAGGAGCTTGACTGTATAGTAACTTATTCTTTCTAATACACGTGTTAACCATCATGTGACAGAAAATATTTGCCAGCAATACACACTACAAAAAAACAAGAATAATTTTTGATTCCAGGTATAATAACTGCAGTATTAATAAGATAAACTGAAATTAAGTTAAATGATTTTTACTTTGACTCAGGACTGTTGTTTTAAAATGTACAGTTTGATGCAGTGCATTTTTCACTTTTATCATCATTTGAAAACTATTAAGGACTAATACAATGTTCATTTTTTACTACAAGGTAATGCTGCATGGAATGGACAGAAGGTACATGGGCACTACTGCCTTGGCCAAGGTAGACTTTTAGATTCTTGCTGATATGCAAGGTTTAAAATTTAAAAATATAACTGAAGGTTACATAACACTTCACCTAGTTCATGTTTTTGGCTGGATAAGTTCTCATGTCATCACTGAAGCAAAAAGGTATTTGTTGAAAGAGAAATTGTAGCCATTTTCTTTTTAAAACATGATCCACTTTGCAGAGTTCTACGACAGCATGGTGCCACTTTCCCTGTAACTAAGGGAGATGGCCGATGGTGATTTCTAATCCTGCTTATTCAAGTTGACAAGTGGATTGGCACCAAAAGATTTTTGTATTCAAAAGAAGAAGAAAAAAGGCCAAGGGGAGTTAAACAATTTTCACCATTCTCTAATCTCTTTTTATTGGCAGTGTACGAATGCTTTCTTGTGCAAATTTAAAAGAATCAAACCAACATTAGCGCTTAACTAACAGAGGTAATTATGGTATAAACATCAGTTTAGTGCAGGGGTCTGAAGATGGAACAGGAAGTGAATATGTCAGGCCTTCTTAGCAAACACTTGGCTTCACTTCAAATACTTCTCTATAAAACAAAGTTCTGCTACAAATGGAAAATAACCGGATTGAAAATATTAAATATTAAACAATTCTTTAAGTGTTATCTTTTCTGAAAATAGTTTATTTTTTTTGCAACACTGACTTTTAATGTTAATTACAAAGAGGAAAGAAAAAAATTTAAGATAAAGTTCTCAAGCAATGACTTTGTTCAAAATCAATAGGATTGTCAATCTGAATGCGATTAGTTGATCCGCAAATATACATGCCACCATAACAAATACATTGTTATGGAAATGCTTACAACGTGTACATTAAAATACTATAGTCAATACCTTGGTCTGAAAAAGTGAAAATTTACAAAATACGGTAAACCTTTTATTTTTTTTTTTTATCATTATAATGGTGTCATTGCTAATATGATGTCCCGCATAAAAGAAACATAAACAACAGGAATGTTTAATTCACACTGAAACAAAAATACTTCTAATTTAAAACATCGGGACCCATGTATTGCATCAGAAGAACATTCAAACTGCACTAAAGTAGCAAGGTACTGTAGACTGTGTGGTGGGGTCTTGTTTGAGATGAGTTTAAGGTTTCTTTATGTAGTCATGTTTACACAAGAAAACATGAAATTTGCCTTCTCAGTTGCATCTAATAACAGACAGAATGAGATAAAATAGACAGACAGAAACAAGAAAAGTTAAGGTAAAGCAGTTAGATAAATGGGGATATTCGTCTTCACATTTCTTCCTCCTAGTTTAAACTTAGACAAAAGAGCAGAAGTGTAGGGAGTGCACTTTTAGTTTTTTTCTAAGAATTTTTTACTTAATATATGATGCATATGCATAGGAAGGGAGTTATCAGTGGCACACCCTGCAAAGGTTTGAGTTCAAGTGGTAAGAATGGACTGAAATGTGGATGATAATTTAAAGAAAAAAACAAAAAACTAAACACCACATTGTTTGAACACCTCCAAAAAAAAGTATTATATGTAAGAAGTAGAAATGTTAGGTTTGAATACACAATGGGATGTCAAACTTCAACGTACACCTTATGAGAGGCATGGTGAACTCATCACCATCCACATCCAGACAGTGTACTGAAGTGATCAACACAGCCAATAAATAGTGTGTTAGGAGATATATATATATATATATATATATATATATATATATATATATATAGATATACCTCATGAGCGGTGAAATGCAAGTAAAGGGAGGTCATGCTTAAGTTATAAAGTGCACTCATGAAGCCTCACTTGGAGCACTGTGTTCAGCTTTGGTGTCCATATTACAAAAAAAAGACAAAATAGCATTAGAGAAAGTTCAGAGAAGAGTAACTAGGCTGAACTGTCAGGAGGGATTGAAGTAGCTGAACCTTTTCAGTTTAAGTAAATGGAGTTTAAGAGGGGACAGGATTGATGTGTTTAAAATTAGGAAAGGAATCAGTAAAGTAGATCTCAGTTGTTAGTTTAAAATGAGTACTCCAACAAGAACAAGGACACAGTTGGAAAGTGCAGATTTCACACAAATGTTATAAAGCTTTTATCACCCAAAGGACCATAGACACATAAAATAAATAATCAAGTAGTGTGGTGGAGAGTAGGGCTTTGGGGACCTTCAAATCACGACATGATGTTACTTTGGAAAATCTCAAAGGACAGGACAGATACGTTTGTTGGGCTGAATGTCCTGTTCTCGTCACTTTTCTAACATTTTAATTTTCAAATATCTTTTGGGTCAGTTTTTTTATACATTATTTACTTTATTCTAAATGCAGTGGAAAATAAGTCAGGTTTTTTCTCTTTCTTTCTTTTTTATTTAATTCACAATCCATACAAACATCCTACATGTAATCTTTTCAGCTCAGGAATGTGAAGGTTACAAAAGTTCAAAAAGTTTCCAAAAATCACATTGTTGCAACATTGCTACTCATTTTAAACAAAGCCAGTTTTGACCCTCCATATGTTTTAGTGATTTATTCTCCATTAAGGGTACTAAATTTTAGGTTTACATCCCATAAAATCTTAAATGTCATCTGTTCTAAAACTCAGGATAAATCAGTACTAGAGGTTATGAAGATCAATCAAAGTAAAAGAGGTCTGGTATGAACAATCTGATCTGCCGGGCACCTAAACCAAAAAAGACCCATAAATCACAGTCTCTGAAGACATTGTAAGGATTAAATCTTCCTGGCTGCTAGTTTTTCCCCCATGTATTGCTTGTCTATCTATGACTGATACTTGCTTAAAACTGCATTAGGTCTGAGCACGTGTCCTCTTTTCCCAACAAAATTTTAACAGCACCGCTTTGGTCCATCATGATATACTATTAAAAAACGTTTTAAAATAGAATAACATCACATACTTCTGAAAAACAGCAAAAGGTACCCTTTTCAAACCCCTACTGATGATGTGCAAAAGACAATTTAATTGTCAATGTCAATTTATTTATATAGCACATTTAAAACAATGCTGTGGCCAAAGTGCTTTACAATAATAGAATTAAAGAAAACAAACAAATAACATAAATAGAAATAAAATATATGAACATAAATGAAATACATAATAAATAGAAGTAATGTTATATAATCACAATAGTTCACAATACTGAGGCCTAAGTTTATTACAGCGCCCATTTAGCATTACTCTTTTTATGAAAACAGTTAATCAGGTACTAAGGGTATAAACAGAAGTGGATTTTATCCAATGTATCTACCATTAGAAATTTTTCAAAAACTACTACTGTACATACTTTAAGAGTGACTGCAAACGTTTGTTTGTTTTTTTTTTTCCTTCATGTTTTGCTATGTGCAACGTGCATTGGCTCCAAATCGCCAAAGCCTAGAAACAGCAGTAGGTGGGTTCAGTAAATAAAAGGGTGGCGATACCTTTTGTTGGGACTCCAATCCAGTTCAAGTAACGTGTTAACTTTTTGGAGATGTAGGTTTTTCCCCTTGCAGGAAGTCCCACTGTCACAATCAGCGTTGGGCAGTTGGTCATGCAAACTAAAAGGGAAAAAAAATACATTATATTATATAAACTCATGTTTATACATTTTTAAACAAACAAACATTTTGATCTTACAAACACATTACTAACAGAACTGAAAACTGAAAACCTACACACAAAACTTGTTACATCAAAAGGAGGCCCTGACAGATTTGGTCGTGGACACATCATGCGATTTAACACGAGTAATAAATAAAAAGAGGACACATACGGCAGAAAGCTGATTAAAAACTGAGCTATACTTTTCAAAAAAGTAAGGGGACTAAAAACAAAAATGAGACATCTAAAATAGAAGTAAACTGAAATGCAAACGTGTACACAAGTCAGGAGAAGGAACAAGCAGGAGGAGGGTAATGGAGGCAAAGAGAACAGATGAAGGAGAGTGCGACTACATTCAGCTGAATTCAATCAGCGGAGCTATGATAAATATTCACCTATCTGACTCATCTGTGTGCATATGTACCCCATAATATTTTTGTTTCCAAGTATACAGGATTCTTACTGATAGTCATTACCCACTTGCCCAAATGATTGATTGATAGACAGACAGACAGACAGGATACTTTATTAATCCCAAGGAGAAATTCACAAATGGAACAAAGGCCATTTTTATCACACTCACTTGGTTTATTTTTATTTTATTTACTTCTCCTGATCATTTTTTAGATGATAATTTTATCTTTTTATTTAGATTTCACAAAAAAGCTGTTATTTCCAGCACCTCTTCTAGAAGACATCTTTTTTTGTCACTTTCTGAAAGACATCAATAACCCTCTTTAGTTTTACTTAAGCCAATTACAGCCAGCTGCCATGACTGTAGTATGTAATAACATGCCCATCTGTTCACACCCACACCAAGCCCCCCACACCAACCTCCTTAGCACACTATGGGATGATTTTATTTGGAGAAACACACAGAACATACTTGAAACTACTGGACTGTACAGAGCCTGGACAGGCTCTGCACCCTAAATAGTCTAACCACTTATAGCGCCCCATCATACCCTCCACTCCATTACTACAGCACTGCACTTGTCACGTATCCCAGATATCCAGAGCGCCTACTGAATCCTTGGAGGGGCGCTATATCACATGCAGTGACTCACCAGCACAGTTCCATATATTGATGCACCATGAACACAAGGCCACTGGTGTGTTGATAATACTCCACAGAGTGATCTGTGATGCCATCCTCTGATAGTGTAGCCCAAGAGAAATGAGACATTCGAGATGAAAAATATAAATATAAAAACGACCCTGACCCCAGCTCCTAGCACTCGAAAGGCATAACCCATTTAACTAGAGATGCTTACACAAATGAGAACAAAGGCTATTTTACTTGGAAGTAGATTCTAGTAATGGAGGACAGCTGCCACTTCTCAGCCAATCCAGAAGCAGAAAACACAATTCTAAATGACACAAAATATTGAAAGCATTTTGGAGGAGAATTATTCACCAGTGTCACCAGCATTGCATCAGCTTTGTGATGGTGTGAATAAGTCATGTGGTTCCAGACAGTGGTCTTTCTTTTATGACCAAAAGCTTCTAGAATGACTAGAGCTCTGTCCTCATGGTGACATCATAACATTTGGACGTTTTCCAGAACCGGCAGCTCAAAAAGGATTAGTTGTGGCTGGGTCCCTCAGCACTTTTAAAAATGCACTGATAACTTAGCAGATTGTTTTAAGGATATATGTGCCTAACAGAACAAAAAAGAACAGTTTATGCTCACAGATATAACAAACAATACTCCATTTTCTTTATCCAATTTAAGCAAACTGTTCTGGTCACCATTCATCATTTGTACAAAGTCTCCGTTACCTTAAAGTGCCCAGATTTCTTTCCACATGTACTGCACACAGCTTTATAGAGTTATTGTCATGTATATGTTAGCTAGTAACATACATTACTTCAGTAATGAAGGAGTGTGCACACCGGTCACTAACTGGAATTCCATGAACTTATGTCAAATGTTAATGTGATGAACTTTAGCTATGCTCAACATTATAATGACAAAGTGGGTACCTAAAATGGATCGATTTGGAAAAAAGTTGAATAAGCGAAAGCTGACGGCTGAAGTGGGCATCATAAACCATGACAGGTTGAGTATCACACCACCCTTTCTTTGAGGGAAAAGAGGTGATCAGAGAACAACGAGGAGGATTCAAAATGGCCGCTTCTGTGCAGTTCACACAGGAGCAACTCAGGCCTGGTTGGAGTTGTGGAATAAGAGGAAGAGACCTATATATTTCAAGGCACAGCAACGTTAACATGTGTACTACTTTATCGTTGGTAATACCTTTCCACAGTAAGCACCATCCCATAGCAGTTTATAGATACAGCTGACTTGATTCCAACACACTATAAAGTGAGAATTGAAAGATTAATAAATCTGGTTTTGGTCACACTGAGAAAATTGCCACCAGGAAAGCCATGAAGTTCCAAGATATGTTAGCACAAGTTATCTGAAGTGAAAAGTCACAAGAGCTAAGCTTATTTCCAGGAGATGATCTGTCATGTCATGTCATACCAACTATACTTCCTTAGAAGACTGGCGTCCTTCAACATCTGCGATAAGATGCTGCAGATGTTCTATCAGACGGTTGTGGAGAGTGTCCTCTTCTACGCGGTGGTGTGCTGGGGAGGCAGCATAAAGAAGAAGGACGCCGCACGCGTGGACAAACTGGTGAGGAAGGCAGGCTCTATTGTAGGCATGGAGCTGGACAGTTTAATATCTGTAGCAGAGCGACGGGCGCTGAGCAAACTCCTGTCAATCATGGAGAATCCACTTAACAGTGTCATCTCCAGACAGGGGAGCAGCTTCAGCGACACACTGCTGTCACCATCCTGCTCCACTGACAGACTGAGGAGATCGTTCCTCCCCACACTATGCGACTCTTCAATTCCATCCTGGCTAAACGTTAACATTATACAAGTTATTGTCTGTTATACCTTCATTGTTACCACTCTTTAATTTAATATTGTTCTTTATCAGTATGCTGCTGCTAGAGTATGTGAATTTCCCCTTGGGATTAATAAAGTACCTATCTATCTATGTGTACAGAGTACAGAAAATGTTTTATTAAAATGTCTGACCAACATTCAACACCACTTTCAAGAAAGTAATGCAATGTACAAATTCATTTTACTTAATACTAGCAGACCTAGCGTCTAGTCTTTTTTTAGATTCTTTTAACCGACTGGTTTCGGCAGCCAATTGTCCTTTTCCCAATCTAGAAATCCTGTCTTCTTTAGATTCATTTAACCACTTGATTGTGGCAGCGAATCGTTTTTTTTCTAACGTAGAAGTTGTTTCTTGTGGAGATTCGTTTAATTGCCTGGTTTTGGCAGCCAATCGCTTTTTTTTCCAACCTAGAAGACCTCTCTTGAGATCCGTTTAATAGCCTCGTTGATTGCATGTCTTCCAAGGTAGTTTCAATACCCATTTCTTGCATGGAGTCTTCTCCCCTTTTATGAGTGACTGTGTAAGTACCGCGTGTACTAAACAGTAAATTAGTAAAGGAGAAAGTACTAAACACTAAGGAAAAAGAAGGGCAAGACCGGGTCAGCTGTGGAGCTCAGCTCGGAGCGAAATGAAGAGAATGAAATGATGTGAATGGGAGGGGAGATGATCACGTGACTCCCCCACCCACCTTAACTCTCAATCCCTCCACAAACACAGTCTCTCGGATCCCAACTCTCCTTTACACATATAGATAAAATAAAATTGCATTTGGCTATGCAAAAACTTAGAACTTGCAATAAATAAACAGTGCAATTAATTAACAGTAAGCAATCTTTTGAAAAAAATAATCTAGTAATTAAATAGACATCCCAACAACAGGATTCCAAAACCTTGCTTTTTCTAAGAAGCACATAACCACAATAACAGATACAAGCTTGGCATAATTTATTTGCAGAGGAAATCAGTGCAAGTTCATTTTTGATTCCCACTCCATCCTATGAGCATCAAATCATGGCAGACTTTAAAATGTTCAAGCAAACACAACTCTTGTTTGAACAAAAGCCCCTGACAAGACAAAGACTACTGTTCCCTTTGGCTGGGATTAACCATCCCACTCACTTGGCAGGCAGCATGGTCTCGCAGCTAAGGCACTGACCTGGAAAACACAAGATTTCGGGGTTCTAACACGGAGTCTGAATGAGGCCACAAGCCAGTCACGTTATCTGATACCAATGACTATATAAACCATCAGGAAAGTGTGCTTTGTGAATGTATTACCACGAAAGCTAAGATGTAAAGATCGGCCAATTTAATTAAAAAAAGGGGAAGCAAAAGAGCCTGGAATTTTCCTGTCAAGTACTTTGCAAGAGAGTGCCCCGCAACTTTATACAGCCATGATATTTGTTAGCAAATTAATAAGCATGCCGTTACCTCTGAAAAGTCACCATTTTTATTCTAATGAGATGTTGAGTCAGCTTGAAACAGCGAGTTTGTGAACACTAACTTGATATCATTTCAGCTACAATGCGCAGTTCCAGTGTCGGCTAAAGTCAGCCTGCAACAATAAGCATGTGAACTCTTAACTTGAAATCATTTCAGCTACAAAGTTCAATATGGGTGATGGCTCAGTTCCCAACACTGGCTCCGGTTTTCTTTCCACATCACAAAGATGTCAATGTTGGGTTAATTGGCATTTCTAAATTCTCTTCATGCGAGGGTGGGTGTGTGCAATTAGTCACAAAGATGAAGTGGAGTCCTGGTGTTGCCAGGATAAGCTCCAGCAGATTTGAAAATCATCTGCATGCATGTATTTTTGAACTAGTCTTAAAAGTTCCTGTCTCTCCAGCAATTTTAGATGATGGCTCTTAAAAAAAAATGCATTGGTGGTAGGCAGCCTGCTGGAAGTCAGTGAAATGTCTTTTATGAGCCAAGTGTGTAAAACAAGCCACCAAGAGATGATCTGCAGAAGTTAGTGTTGTTCTGTCACTTAGACCGAGATGAAAAGTGGATTTATCACAATCTCTAAGGTATTAAAAAAAATAAAATAAAGGTGTATAGACGATGTTCCAGGATCTTTCATTTTATACTGGATTTTTGGGGAACCTATTAATTTCTGAATGAAAATATTTCCCCAGGTTGTACAATGAGTTGAAAACAATGAATGAAGGATATGTGGTCAGAGAAAGGGCAATATTAATCAAAGGTAGACAGGGCAGACAAAAAAATGTTTACAGTGATGCGTGTATATGAATATGAATATGAATGAGCATTTGAAGGAGCAAACTGCTGTGGAATTGATAAGTTTTGCAGATAACCGTTAAGTTTTGGTACCTTGCAAGAAATGTGAAGAATGGCACAGGAAAATAATGTAACAGACAGAATGTGGTGGAAGATATAGGCTCTTGGAAAATATACGGTAATGGCACAACCAACTACTGGCACCATATAAATTGAATGCTATTGATTGAGAGATTACACTCTAATGGTGACCAAAAGGGAAATCCAGAACATCAGGACAACCTCTGTAAACCAAGATAATGGCCATTAAACTGACTATTACTATTGCTGTGCATGGCTACAATAATTCTAATTGGAACCTAGGGCCATTGTGGCACCACAACCAGCAGCTTATACCTGACTATGACTTGACTATCAGAGGTTCAAAGGTAAGGTGTGGGTACTGAGTTCTCACGAGCAGACAAGCATTTTAGACCCATATGTGGATTACAAAGAAGTCCTGCCCATTCCATCAAGAGCATAGGTATAATCTGACTTTTCACTGAACCATGCCTAATAACCATTAGTTCATCCAAAAAGCCAGATAATGGAAAATGTTATTTGGACACACGCTTTCCCCGTGTATCTAAATTTAGCTTCAAGTTGCCAATGAAACGGAGTAAAAACATCAAAGAGCTGAGTATGTCACCAGGAGTGGTGTACCTCATGAAATTAATGATCTGGTTAATTATAAAATGTCCACAATCTTGGCAAATGTCACCCCACGTGTTTATCGCTATTTACGTCAGTAAGGTGAAGTAATAACACCTAATGAACTAGGCTGAAAAATCAGCAAGATAAACTCCCAGTCTGCTAGTTATGATGCAACATTTAACTCTTGATGGCTAGGAAGCTGCCCATTGCTGACCCTGCTTCTGCACCAGAACCAATCCAAGATCTAACAAAGCCAATGTAAACTGGCAAGCATTGTGTAGGTTTCCTACTAAATCCTGAACACCTCCAAAATGAAAGTGAGAAGCCGTTACGAGAAACGAGGAAAAGTGCTTCTTTCATAACTACGCAATCATCCGCACACCAGCAGAAACACTCCATCACATGCCGGGGAAGGTTACTGCAAACAAGACTTGTCAGGTATTTTGTATTGTGGGCACCTGCAATACCACCACCCTCGCGTGAGCAGAACGAAGTTTAAAAGTAGGAACTAAGATCCTGGCAGACTACGCATTCACTTCCAACCAACGCACACAAGTAAAAACATTCTACAGTGGCTGTACATTAAAACAGATGTCAATTTGGTACAATGTCAGACAAGTCAGCTAGGCAAGATCAGAAAACACATCAGCAGGTAAAAGCGTCATCTCGCATCAAAACACGAGCCCAGTGTTAATCAAACGTAGTGAACATATACAAATTCATGAGAACACTAGATAAACGAGTCTAATACTTCGGGGCACGCTATGCCAGACGCAATGTTAAGCAATGCCCGGCACACTAAAGCGTAACCTAGTTCACCGGCGTCCCGCAGCGCTACTTTACCGGTAAAACCGAATACAGCAGCAGCAACAACAACGGGGACAGACCATCACGCTCGCTCACCCCTCCTTTGCGAGATGTGCCGCTCTGGATGCCCGTTTTTACAAGGCATCCAGATCTTCTTCAAAGGATTCTGCGTTAGCTCCCGCGGTGACGCTGCCATAGTGAGCGCAGCTCTTTGTGTGGAGCAACCCGCACAGCTCCTCTCCGCAGTACCTCGTCTTCTGCGTAGTCTCGGCTAGCGCTCGGACTGGAGCAAGTCTGCTGAGCTGACTCGTGACGTCACGACAAGGTGGTACCTTACAGCTAATAGCGAAAGACAAATACCGTAAAGAGTGTAAACAAAGCGCAACTAGACGAACAGTGCTGTTCCGACCCATCAAGAACGGGTATTGTATATCAGAGAAATTCAGTTAATTTGAACACAAAATTAACATTTGACAAAAAAACCTCACTCCATCAATTTAATCACGGCTTTTCAGAGAGTTATGTTTTATTTTCTACATAAACGGTGTATGTTTTACGATTGTATCATGCACCAAATATTGACACCCCATGCTTTACAACTAAAATATATTTGAATATTAGCCAAAGTGAAAAACGAAACGTTTACTTCCCAAGAGAAAAGTTTGATTTACATGGCACTTTGTACAATATAATTTTAAGGAACGAAACAATTAAATACATTAAACAGGCCTGCTTTAAGAATAATTGCTTTTTTGATCTTTTCTTTGTTAAGCTTTTTCAACATCTAATGCTTGATTTACATTTTAAATTAAAATCAGAACTATTCTAAACCCGAGCGAGGTCCTTTGCAGGAATGGTCACTGCTTTGTATCTGTCCACCAATTGCACCGGGAATACGATGTTCAGAGAATGAAAATAAATGAATGAAAATGCTGACACTGTGTGGCTCAGATTGGGTTATCTAGTCTGCATATACAAGATGATAAATATTCAGGGCAGGATCCTTCCTTATTACAAAGAGCATTACATTATTAACTTTAGTCGATCACTTGAAAGGCCCTTTCTCACGTCCACGTGTCAGTTTCGGGAGTGGTTTTCACTTGGATCCAGGCAACAGGCTTGCTTTTCAGTGTGTCACAAAGCAAGTCATTTGATTACCTTATCTATTGTACAACTGTGTTCAAAATCTGCTGTGAGTGATTAGTGCAACATTAACCAACATTTAAAAACATGTAACTGCACTACGAATATCACCAAGTACAAAAAGCCGGAACAGAAGAGGTTAAAAAAAAAAACTCGGTTGGGTCACGTCACGAGATTCTGATAAAGGCAGTCTTCACGTGAGAGACGCATGGGCCGTGCCTGATTAATTCGTAACAACCAATCATCGTGGCGGAGCTGCGAGTGCACCAATCACGAGGGTGTGTCCGATCCAATCGCCATAGCCTAATAGTGAGGCGGAGTGGGGTTTGGGCCAATCGCCTATCTGGAGCGTTTTTTTGTTCTCATGAACTGAACAAGAAAACAGCATGAAATAATACGAGACAGGAAGATGGCAAAGTAGAGGAGGTCGATTCCCAAATCGCCCCTTGGGGCCCCACAAAACAGGTTTCTTGCTCTCGCCCGCTGAGAAAGCCGTTGATTTGCACGACTCGCTGGAGGTGAGCTCATAGCGAAATGAATAATAAATGTTTAATTTTACATTGGGCCACCAAGAGCTTGATAAAGCAAATACAAGTACAATTTAGTTTCAGACGATCCACCAACTCATAAACAAATAAAAGTTGTGTTTCTAACAGAAACAAGAATGTGGCATTGACATGCACTTGGGGCTTAGAACAATATGTGAATTTTAATGAAACGCTCAGGAAAAGACAGTAGTGTCCAGCAAAGGGTATATGCTGTCAGGGCCTTCTTAACAGCATTATAGGCCCCCGGGCAAAGCAGTAAGTACACTGGGGACCCTACCTACACAACCACTCACAGGAATAAAAATGTAAATGGTCAATAAAATTAAACATATGGACTAAGTATTGTATTGGTACTTCCAACAAAATCAGTGTTCAAACATTAAAAAACATGCTGTACAGCAAAGATTAATCAACAAGTCACAACATACATAGATTAGCATAGGGCCCCTATGCTTGTGGGCCCCTTGGGCAACTGCCCAGTGTGCCCATGTGTTAAGATGGCACTGTATGCTGTAAAGTGAAAAAGTAACTACACCCCATAGATTTTTTTAATATATGGGCATATCAAGATTTGATCTTCATATAAACTGTATTTATAGATGAACAAGATATAACAATCATGCCACATTAAACAAATGCAAAGTTCACACCTTGGTAAAGAATGTACACCCTTACATTTACCACTCCCTCAAATTCCTAAAATTAGAATTCGGTGTACCAGATGAGGTGTGAATGATTAGAAGGTCCTGAGACATCTGGTTTGGTTTTCTCTCTGTTGATGAGGTGCCAGCTACTGCCATTCCGAGCTGAAAGAGCTCTTTGGGATCTTCATAAAAGAGATTTTAAAAATTCTCCAAACAATTGGAAATCAACCATTCCACTGTCTGGATAATCATCTACAAGTGGATAAGAGTTCAAACAACTGCCAACCTGTCCGGGCCAGGCATCCCATCAAGTTCAGCCCAAGAACAGAATGAAAGAGGCAGAAATACACCTCTAAGAAGCCTAGAATTTCACTGTGGGACCTCCAGGCAGCTCTTGCCATAGTTGAAGTCAAAGTGCAGCAGTCTACTATTAAAAAGAGGCTACATGAATTACATCAACTTGAGAGGTGTGTCAGGAGGAAAACCTTTACTGTCCAGAAAGAACACCAGGACAAGACCAAAGTCTGGTCATGAACACCTAGACAATGAGCAGCACTTCTGGAACAATGTGCTCTGGACACACAAGACACTGTACCGGAAGACATGTTAGGTGAAATCCAAAGATAGCATTTGACCAGAACAACCAAATACCAGCTGTAAAACATGGTTGGTTGGTGGAAATCCGGTGCTGCTTTGCTGCATCAGGGTCTGGGCAGCTTATTATCATAAAACCCACTGTGAGTTCTTCAAGGATAATGTTAGACCATCTGTCAGACAGAAGCTCAAGTGAAAATGGACCTTGCAGCATGACAATGATCCTATATGGACAAAAGTATTGGGACAATCTTGTTAATTATTGAATTCAGGTGTTTCAAACAGACCCCTTAACACAGGGGTATAAAATCAGGGGCCTAACCCGTGCAGTCTCCATTTACAAACATTTGTGATACAAAATGGGTCTGAAGAGCTCAGTGACTTCCAGTGTGATGCCACCTTTGCAATAAGATGGTTCATAAAAGTGTATCCTTGCTGGATATTCCATGGTCAACCATAAGTGGTAATATTGGAAAGTGGAAGCATTTAGGAACAACAGCAACTCAGCCACAAAGTGGAAGACCATGTAAAGTCACAGAGCAGGGTCAACGACTGCCAAGGTTCATGGAGCGTAAAAGTTACCTATGCTCTGCTGATTCCATAGCTGAAGAATTCCAAACTTCCACTAGCATTAATGTAAGCACAAAAACTGTGTGGTGGGAGCTTCATGGAATGGGTTTCCATGGTTGAGTAGCTGTGCCAAGTGTCAGATGGAATGGTGGAAACGTGTTCCATGGAGTTACGAATCACGCTTCTCTGTTTGGCAGTCAGATGGGCGAGTATGGGTTTGGTGGATGCCGGGAGAATGTTACCTGCCTGACTACATTGTGCCAGTTGTGAAGTTTGGTGAAGGCACTCTTGCTCACACCTTAAAAAGTTTTGCCACTCAGCATCATACTCAAACATCTCTGGGATGTACGAGTAATATTAGAGTACCTGGAGGAAGCCCACATAGACAAATTAGGTTCAAGTTCACTGTCATGTAGACATGGTACAATGAAATTCTTACACGACTCCTCAGAATAGTGACAAGTAATACACCAATAAATCTCTAAAACTACATGCAGTACCTAGAATTAACATACTGTATATTCAATGGTGTGGTGTGGGAGGATGTGCAATCTATTATTATTAGATTGGGTATTCAGTAACCTTGTGATGCAAATAGAAATTCTTGAGTGTTTTATTAAAAAACAATCCAAACAGTTAAAAAAAAAAATCAAGCCCTGGCTTAGGAAGACGAGGTTCTGTGCCCAGAATAGCCAAGCCAAGACCCTGACCAGAATCCCATTGGAGTGCTCTGGCAGAACTTGAAGTGGACTGTTAATGGAAGAGTCGTCCTTCAAACCTGTCAGAGCTGGTGGGATTTGTGTAAGGAAGGGTGGGAGAAAATCTCTCTTGTAAGATGTTAAAAGCCTGAATATCTGGTTATATAGGAGGTGTGAAGTCATCGTCTGAAATTAGTGTATTAACGTTTGTGCACAAGAATATGTGATGATTTGTTAAAAATCACAGTCCAATAATCTAGACGTTCAAATTCTTTCTATGCATGGGAAGACTGGATTTACACTCTTCATTCTATATAAGGGTTCTTATTCATATGATAGCTCTGTAATATCTGAAATGATGATTACCTTGAGGCAAGAGTGTGGCTACAAGTGGGCAGTGCCCAGGCAAAAGAAACATCTGCCTACCCAAAGCAAAAAAAAAAAAAATCAGTAAAAGTTTTAATTTACTTTGGCATCCAGTTGCCTTCCACACATATCTGAATACCCACCCTAGGATGATATCCTAGTAATGTCATACATATTCAAACATGACTGTATTTATGCTAATCTTGCAACACTAAATTTATGTCTGCCGCTTATCTTACTTTCTATGAGTCCCAATTAAGATACACTTAACAAGTCCATTGAAAACAAAGAACTTTTGCAAAACTCAATATTCCTTTAAATGTTAACTGTCAAAATTACAGATCTGTGGCATACGAGAAATGTTATTACGGACTGACGATTGTATATGTGATAGTTAGCCATTAGCGGTGACTGAAGCTGGATGACAGCATTTGCAGGTACACGGAGTGTGCTCCGGCCTAAGGCTGTGGAGGAGGAAATTTCAGTAGCCAAGGCAAGTGATGAAGACATGTCAAAGAAGACAAGATCTCTTCATTCTTATTGGAGATAAACCTGAGTTCTTTCCCAATGCAACAAGCCAGAAAGGCTTCATAAGTCCTCTGCTGAGATGGTGAACCTGTTGAAGGATGGCATAAAACAACATTTAAAGGACTCCGAGAACAAGAGAAAAAGATTCTCTGGCTTTCAAGGGGTAGAACTCCAAGCAATATGTCTGGCAAAGACTAAGCACTGCTCATCACATGCCTAATACCATTCCTGCAGCGTATTATGCTTCAGCCAGGGTTTATCCCTGGGGTGGGATTCAAATTCTTGTTTAATGTCTGCTTTGTTCAATTTGATCATTTTGTTTATATTAATATTGATATTTCTTAGTCTCTATTCATAGTGTATCTTTTGCGGGTAGTTTCCCAAGAGGCTGGGCCACCTGCCCATCACCACCAGGGTCTTCCCTCAAACCTGTAAAGGTAAGGATTTCTCACAGATAAATGTCTGAAACAGATTTATGTCTGATTTACAGTGTAAACAGTAAAAAAAAAAATAAATTGCATATAATCTCATTCCTGAATCAGAGTTGAGATTCACATTTCGAAATTCCAAATTTTTATGCAAGCAAGTGCAAGTGGTCTGAATCTGATTCCGTCAATGCAGTGAGCTGGGCACTAATATATTTCATGTTAATATCCTTCGCAGTGTGTGTAAATATAAAGTAAGTGGGTTTTCTTTTCCCTTCAGGTTATCAGGGGATGCCATGTTTTGGGCTACTATCAGTGTTATATTCCATATTTAAGGTCAATTTTTGTTCATAAAGACCCTGTTTACGTACATTGATGCTAAGGCAGCGACACAATGGTTACTGTTTACATGTAAGAGCAACTAGTTCATGTTTTCAGTGTGTGCCATATGTGACCTCTGCTAATTTTATTATTCCATTTGGACACTACATTCAGCCTGCGGTGGGCTGGCGCCCCGCTCGGGGTTTGTTTCCTGCCTTGCGCCCTGTGTTGGCTGGGATTGGCTCCAGCAGACCCCCGTGACTCTGTAGTTAGGATATAGCGGGTTGGATGATGGATGGATGGATGGACTACATTCAGCTATGTTAAAGTAGAGTGAAATGTTAACTTCCAAATCCACATGTTAATATTTTAAATATTGTATCGGACTGACAGACTGGTATATCACCTTATTGTATATTTAAAGGTGCCATTTCTTTCAAGTAATAATAGTAGATTACAATATTGATTTATTATTGCTGCCATTTACATTAGATGCAATGCTGCTACTAGTTAGTACTATTTCATTTATGTGCATGATGATTAATAAAAGTTCATGTCCTGTCTTTCAGAGAAAACCAAACACATAATTAATTTAAAATGAATGTAGAGGTGAAAGAGATTCATTTGCCAGTTAAATAAAGTGTGGACAAAGTGGCAAACAAATAAATGGGTTATCCTGGCAGACGCCTTGTCTCTCACTGGACATCTGCAGCGGGTCCAACCTTCTGATTCAGCTTTGTATGATTGTGAAGGCTGCTGTTGAGCGATACCTTCATTACACTTGCACAAATCAAACATTACCAGTTGGATCTTATTTTGTAGTTTAAATATGACTAATCTGCTACAGCTGCTGTAAGGACACCCATCTGAGACAACCATTTGGCAAGTAAATACCTCTGAGGTACTCCAGCTGCAGTCTTAGCTCCCATGCCCATTGCCTTGATCAGCAGAGAAGAAAAGCGAAGAATGTTCAAGGTGGAAACTAAATGGCCGCCGTTATTAAAGCTTTGCCAGTGCTGAATTAAGAGCAATAGAGCAAATGTACAGCAGCATAATCAGTCTTTTTCTGGCTGAGATTTTTGTTTCTTTGTCTGGAAGTACAATGAAACGAAGACCTTTGAGCTCTACAGAAACAGTTCTTTCTTTATCTCTTTGGATCTTGGCAACAGTGGAGTGACAGGAATGAAGACAGCTTGGCAGACACTTATGTGGCCTGGCCCTGGCAGCCAAAGTCCTCTGTCAACTCTCTGCTTTGTGGGTAGCTGTTAACACAGTCAAGTTGCACTGTGGCAATACTAAAACCAGTGAAACCGTGTTAGCTGGATCACTGGTGGGTACAAGGAGGGCTGTGCCAATTAATTAGGATCCAGGTCCATATGGAGTTGGTCCTCCAACTTGCAGGGAAAACTTGGGGGTTGGTGGCAGGATTGGCACTCCAGCCACTGTTAAAAAAAATCCCACTGTTCAGTGTGGTGCTGAGGTGTCATCCATTGCACGGCTGCACTCAGATCTCAATCCGGGTGGTGTGCCATGTGGCGGGTGTGGCGACGCGCTGTAATCGGAGCATGCTCCCTGCCTCTCTCCTCTCCTCTCCTCAGGTCCATAGGTATAGTTGGAAGAACCCTTTGGAGTTACCTGGACTTCTGCATTAACTGCTCACACAAATGTGGTGTGACTGTCAGTCGCAATAACAGACGAACAATCAATAACTTCCATCAAAAGTTTCCTGTCTGCGTCGGTGTCTGTTCCTCTCATTGTTAATTGAAATTTCTAGGTTATACTTAAAGGAGCAAACTCCATAGAGAAAGATAAATTCAATGGAAAGTACCAAAAAAAAGTTAAGAACTTAAAGCTGTGGCAACAATACAAATATTTCTAGATTTCTAATGAGTGTGTATCTAATACTACTGTTCTTTAAAAAAAAAAAGACCAGGTAATTAAACATTGATGTAAATTAGAAGCAAAAATGACTCACTGATTGTGAAACTGGATGGAAGAAAAACCTGTTATGATTTGCACTTTTCTTTCGTTTGTGAGTCTTTCCTGAAGTGTTTCCTGAATATATATGAATTTGCTAACTACTTCTTCTTTTGGCTGATCCAGTTAGGGGTCGCTACAGCGGATCATTTTCTTCCATATCTTCCTGTCCTCTTCATCTTCCTCTGTCACACCCATCACCTGCATGCCCTCTCTCACCACATCCATTAACCTTCTCTTAGGCCTTCCTCTTTTCCTCTTGCCTGGCTTCTTCTTTTTTCAGCTGCTTCAGTTAGGGGTTGCCACAGCGGATATGGATTTGCTAACTAAATACGGTAAATATGGCCTGCTATGCTTCTTTGGTATGTAGGGCAGGAACAATGGCTTTCCACTTCTGTCTGTCTTGAGCCAGCTTCTTGGAGGTGCCCAGCTGGTGTTCATGGTTCTCAGCTCTTCATCCACAGTATGCCGCTTTATATTCCTGGGCTGTCCTATCATGTGTTTTCTCTTCAGCAGTCCAATGCAAAGCAGTGTTGGTGATGGAGCTGCCAAGCCATCTCCTCATTACAATGGTGGCCATAATTTCTTATTGGTATTGAACAATCAGTTCTACACTGGGAAGGATTCCTGACCAAAAAATGTATGGGATTCCTCACAGGAACTTCAGAATGTGGCCGGCTTAGCCACATCTTCCTCTGTCGTCCTCCAGTAGTCAGATCCTTATAGAAGACTAGGGGCTTCGCCAACCCCCCGGCCTGTGCTACAAGCCAGTCACTTCATGTCTCTGCCGCTCGCTCATGTAGATTTCGCTTTCACCAAACAACAGATCTTTTAATTCTCGCTGATATGCCTCTTCATTGGGAAGAAACACTACTTTTTCCTGATGTCAACACAAATTAGACGATCTACAAGTCTCCGACTTAAAGTTTAAATCCAAATAATATATTCAATCTCTTTTCTCTGTTCCGTTATTTCACAGAGTAATAATTTCCATTTGTTTGCGCTAATGCGATCTTTACTATCACTTTTGTGAGACTTTCAAATGCTAGTACTTTCATTATCTCTAACCTGCTCTGCATGTATATCGCATCAATGCTTTTGAATTCGTTACAAAGTTCTACTTTGTCATCTACTCTTTGTCTTTTATTTCCTGCCCCGGGTGTGGTTAAATCTCTTGGCACAAAGTCTCGTCTCGCGGGACTTGAAAGTATCTCTCTGAAAAAGTCACGTCTTATCCCAGGATTTTTTTATATAACAGAGAGACTTGATAAGGCGCAGCTCTGGTACAACCTTAGTCTACTTTTGGGATTTCTACACATTTCTGACAATCCAGAAGGTGTTTCTTGCTTTGTACACTCTACTTTGGATGTTGTTGCCTGTTCCTCCATCAAGGCTTTCTATGTTGCCCAGATAAGTGAATATGTCAGCCTTTGGTAGGTTTTCTCCATCAGCCTTAACAGATGCTGGGCTGTCCACATTAAGAGTGTCATGACTTCCTTCTGGTTCCAATTGATCAATAGTCTCACATTGTGTGCAAATGGGTTTGTTTTTCTTGTATATGATGGTGCATATGCAACAGCAATGCAAGGTCATCAGCAATTAGTCAGGGTTTTTTTACCCTAAGGATTCTTAATTTGATTTGAGTTGGCATTCAGAAAGTATTGTGCCCACAATAAACAAAATTCCTTCAAGTTTAACAATGCTATTGGCCTTGATATCTCTCTGGTCCAGAGACCTTTCTCCTCTCCCTTCACCCCTTTCATGGGACACAGATCTCTCCAATGTAAGGCTCTGAAACCCAAATTACCAGCACACCCAGTTAAAAATTCTACGCAGACTCTACCCTACTCCCCCGCAAGCGGCTGATCCTCTCTCTCATTTAAGTTCCTTTGGTTTACCTGGGACTTTTCTACATGTTCTGGCACTGTCCTCCTGTCTTTTCCTTTAGGTCACACGTCACCTACTGTCTTCCTTTCTTTCCTGCAGTATCCCTCTGTTACCGCAAATCTTTCTTCTTTTAGACCTTTCTAGGTTTCATCCATCCATCCATTTTCCAACCCGCTGAATCCAAACACCTCAAATTCTCTGAACGCCAGGTTACTCTGTCTGGGTGCCCTTGCAGCCAAACTAATTATTGTCTTCCATGGGAAGACACTTGAATACGTCACTGTCGACAACTGGCAGTCCTCCTTCTACAATTTAATACAATTTGGAGTTGTCTGCAGCACGGATTAATGGTGGTTCCCATAATGCAATTGAATCCCGGTCTGCGGCCGCTCAATTGTTTAAATTTCATCTTGCAAATCCTTGATTTTTTTTTTAAATAATCCCTTCGCTCAGGCCCTTGGATTACTTTGTCTGTTATGTCTGTTTATTCCTGTCAATTTTTGTTCCATAAAATGTTGATCACAAGATGTAAACTAAAAGTCAAATTCAGAATCCTTGGTTTAAAAACAATCACTAACTAAATGTATACAGTATATATTCAAAAACACCTCAGGAAAGGCACAAGAAATAAAGAAAAAATGCAAATCATAATAGTACAGCCACAGGAGTCCCCAAGACTTGGATTGGAAACCACTGATCTAGAGGTTCTTGCCCGGACTATGAAGGTTTAGGCAACATATTCAGTATTGACAAGATGGGCTGAAGTTTTTTTGTGAGTTATTACTTTAAGCAGATTGTCTATTATTGTGACATGATTAAAAATTAAACCATATTTCGATGAATACTTAATGCAAACATCCAGGTAGTTCCAAAGGGTCCTCCAACTGTTTCGTGTAACTGTACATGACTACTCATTATTTAGTTTTCTTTTTAAAGTATGTTGAAGAACAGCAAAAAGCCACATATGTCTATGATCTGAGATGGCCTCACCATCATCACCTTCATACAGTAAGAGAGTCCAAGCTGAACTACCCAGAGCCTACTGAATTAGCGTCACGGTGCAATTCTACTGTATCAGAGGGTCCTGAGACAGTGTCAACATGTGTGAGTGTGACCTCTGATGGACTTCCATCTTGATTCTGAAGGGATAGGCTTGGGCTCCCCACCACTCTGTAATGACTGAAGCAGGTTCAGAAGATGGCTGGATGGATGTATCATTAGAAGTCTTACATTTTAGGAAAGCCTCTTTATCTAAAGACAGCTCGAAGAATTTGGAAAGAACAATGTAAACTTTTAGGGCAAAGGAGAGCCGTGAGTTGCTGAACAAGATGTCCAAGCTACTGAAAAGTAATATTTCCAACTCTGGATTAGGGAAAAATGGATGAATGTGAATCAAAAGAAAGTGGCTGGTCTCCTTCATTCTTTGTGATGAACTGAACTTAAAATTTGGCTCGTACATGTAGATTTTTGGGAATCTGGTTGGGGCAAATTCAGTTTTAAAAACAATAATGCAGAACAACAGTAATATTACTAAAAGTCAAGAAAAGCAGAATTTTTCTTTCTTGCTTGCTTTGTAAAGTGTCTTGTGATGGTGTATGCTATTAAAGATATTATGTAAAATAAAGTGTCTTAGATTGATTAGGACAAATGTATTATTATTATTATGAGAGAAAGGACAGAGGAGACAAAGACAAAACCCACCAAAAGAGAACAATAGATTGCAGTTGAGAATGCATTGAACAAAGAATTAGGGTATGTTAGATAATTGTCATCATGCATTTGTTATTATTGAGTCAATTTTGATAAAAAAAAAAATCTGATCAATTTTAATACCTGTATTTTATTAGGCATCCATCACATGCATATTGACTTTTGTTGTTTTGTTATAGTGAACAGTGTGAAGAACCTTATAAGAAATAACTATTTATTGCAATAACATTCTCAATTCTTCACACTATATGTTCTTTTACATAATTTAATGAATAATGTTTTCTTAAACTGCACGTCCCTCAGAGAAAGCTGGTTGTAAGATTCTGTTTCCACTCCTTTTATTATAGCAATAAATCTCAGTACAAGTTACAATATCGCTGCTGCTGCTGCTGAATCTTCAGTCTTGTGACGCTGTACACACATAGCGTCCATAGTAGGATGCTGCCACCTAGTGGCACACACCACATCCTGCACCTAGCGCAGTTACTCGCAAACTGAAAAAGACTTCCTGCAATCCCAAGCGAACTGCAGTGAGTTGGTCAAGCACATAGAGTTTTACTTATTGCAGTTATCCGATACAAATCTGCAGATGTTGATGCAGGAGAGAAGTGTATGTGAAATATGCACTTAGAAAACATAAAACTGCATGTCACAAAGTTAAAATGCAAATAAAAAGCTATTAAAGATAAATGTACATACAAGAAGAAAGGAGAAACTTAATTACAAAAATCTGTTACGAAAACATCTGTTTACAGTAGCTCAGCATTTATCACTCCTTTTCTGGAGATTCACAGTGCCTGCAGGTTCTTGTTGTAATTGTAGAATAACGTGCCCGAATCTGCATGTCACTAAAGTAAGAATGCCACCAGGTTCACACATGCATGTATTTGTTCATCTCTTATCATTACTGCTTTCATTACAGGGTTCCATAAAAGCAGATCCTATCCCAGCAACCCTGGGGACAAAGCAGGAATTCAAGCTAAATGATATACTGACTGTTGTCACCAGATCACCGCACAGTCTAATCAGTACCTCATTTATATGCAGGAGGAAAACGGAGTGACTGGAGAAGACTCCCTACGGACACCAGAGCTTCATTTAGAAAGCTTGTGAACACCAAAAAAAGAGGCTGGAAATGTTCATGCGCAACTTCTAACGCAAACTTTGGGATTTAAAGAAAAAGAAAACAAAACTTGCGGTGGGCTGGCGCCCTGTGTTGGCTGGGATTGGCTCCAGCAGACCCCCGTGACCCTGTAGTTAGGATATAACGGGTTGGATAATGGATGGATGGATGGGAAAACAAAACAAAACTTGATGGGGGAACATGAATATATTTACAGCAGCTCTGACCCATGCGTATTTAAGATTTTGTAGAAACTGGGAAATTACGACACCCTAGATGAAGTAAGGAAATGCATCCAAACCACCTATACGAAGATTCTCATGCATAGTTATTCATATTACTGAGCCGTCATTACAATATGCATTGACGTAACAAAAATACTAAACTCCAAAAACGATCAATATGATGTACAGACTCTGTGTTACTTTCCTCTTAAATGGTTATTTGTCAGTTTATATCAGCTACGTTGGCCAACAGGTCAAGAATATCTCAGCCGAGCTTCACGTCATCATGTCCGCCGTGCTGGAAGCCATTAACCGACTCGCGAGGCACTACATCCAGTCTTTGTATGGTGTGGGTCCACATACATATAACATGACAGGATTTTGTCATGCAGTGTCTGGATCTCCTTATGTAATCGGTTCAATTGACTGCACTCATATTGCAATAATGGCAGCTAGCAAGAAAGACGCTGTTTTTGTTATCCATTAGCAGTGAGATTTCATTAATGGTCAGGGCATCTGTGACGCCAAGATGTGACTAACAATCGTAATGTCTCAGTGGCCTGGGACACCTTGTGATTCATTTATTTTGAGGGAAAGTAGCTTCAGCAGACGTCAGGGTGTTATAATGGTGGTGAATGGCTGAGCCCTCAGTGTTTCATAAAGCCTGCACTATTCATTGTAACAGCAAACACATCATTACATGTGTCAGGTGATAGCGGCAACCCGCTCAGACCCTGGTGCCTTATGCCTTACCTGGACCCCCCGAACACAGAGGGCGGACGCTCCCTCTGCACGATCTCCCTCTCTTGGCTGCGGAGCACAGCCAGACACTGTTGATTGGCAGGTGGCGAGGTGTCAGGTGGGCGGCTACTCTAACAACCAATGAAGTTCCGCAGCATCATGATTGCATATGTACGAGGTTGATTAGCATGCGCCATATATGGATGTTTATGGGCGGTGTTCGAGGCGCAGTCACGTATGCATATTTAGAAGATAATTATGTTTTATAAAGGGTAAGTTGCATAGTAATGCGTGTATGGCAGGTTTTATAAATCTGATTTTTTTTTTGGTCATTTTCCTATTGTCTTGCCATGTGCATATTTTCACGCTGGAATCCACACAAACTTTTATAATGCCATCCCCTCTCAGACAGAGCCTGGGACCTTGGAGCTGTCAGGCAGCAGAGCTAGCCACTCTGTCACCGTACTTCCCTTCCCATTCTTTACTATTCTGAGGACTTACAACATGCAATGAAGAATTTCATTATACTCTTACTATGTGCACTTGAAAGTAAGCTTGAAAGTTAACAACAGCACTTCATTAAATATTAACTAATCATGGCCCAGTAAAAAAAAACGACATAGAAAAGCATATTAGCATTCACAGCTACCTAACATTATTGAATTTAAAATCAGTCCATTACTCTGTGATAAGGAATTGAAAAGACGCCAACAGACTGGAGCACAAGCAGCATTGTTGTACATCTTAACCTGAACACGGATATCATTGAGGACTGAGCTACATGGACAGGGTTGACCAAGCACATCGACCCCACATACTGTAGAATTGGGAAAAGATGATGAACAAAAAGGAACATAAGAATAAATTTTATATAGTGCCTTACCACAAAATGAGTATGATCCTAAAACGATTCACATCTAGTGCACTTCCATATTTTTATAATTGGAGCCCAAAATCAACAACTCACTTGGCATCAATCAGTGAGCCACTGGTGGAAGCAGAGCCCGCTGGACAAACTGCTGCTTAGTTCAGATTGTCAGAAACATTCAAGCACCATTGGCCCGTCAAAGCCATTTGTAGAGAACCACAGAGCAATGGATGACCAATGCAACAGAACGACTGCAGGGGATCATTTGGATCTGGATGACTGGATTCTCACCAACAGCTACAACTGACTCTCACAACTGGATGACAGAAAAACTTTCAGCTTCCCGTTTTTCTGGTTGATAGCTTTCATTGTAACAAATCCTTCAACTCCAGGCACACGATGTTAGTGAGTTGGACATCTGATTGCAGGACATTGATTTTAAAATGTTATTACACTAAGCAGATAAATTATTCCCCTGCAGATCAAATTACAAAAATTCAACATTTTTTTATAATATCCATCCATTATCCAACCTGCTATATCCTAACTACAGGGTCACGGGGGTCTGCTGGAGCCAATCCCAGCCAACACAGGGTGCAAGGCAGGAAACAAACCCTGGGCAGGGCGCCAGCCCACCGCAGATTTTTATATTATACCAGTAGAAAACTTTGGGGAAGTGTTCAGTGCAGAATAGCAGAATATACCAATTTACGTTTGCTTGTGTGTGTTTCTGAATGAATGCACAGTAGGGCAGTGGATGGAGCTGCTACTGTCCGACATCGCTAGAGGACCTCAGCTTGACTTCCAGGCTTCTCACAGGCGATGAAGAGTTGATGAGGATCTCCTCGTCGTGCTTGTGTTTGTTTTCTATGGAAATTCTGATTTCTTACCAGATCCCAAACACTGGATTATTAAGTTAATTGGTCACACCAAATTGTGGGTTCTAACTTGTGCCTGGTATTGTTATGTCTGCCACTGGCATCTTGTGACCCCTGAGTGGGGTCAGAAGAGAAGGGTCTAGCTGCAACTTGCAATACTTATGACACAGGTCAGGTAATACCCACAACGTCAGTCACAAAACGCCCTTTGACTCAGGTAACCCTCCTGCAACTCTAATTTTACCATCGTGTAATGGGGCCCTAATGTTAATCATAGTCTAATGTGATGGGTGTTTCGTGATATTCGGGCATTACATGACTGACCTCATAGGTACTGCAGTCTGCAATTACACTCTGTTGGGTCAGAAGGCTAAAGGATGTTTGCGTTTGTGTCTATTACAGCCAAAGTGCACAACATGCAGACTTACCACTAGAGGGCAGTATAGCAAAGGGAAACAATACATTGTGTAATCGTAGATTTTCCTTGTTACAAGTCCAGGCTAAAAATAAACATTTAAAAACAAAGGCTGCAGTAAACCGGTTAAAAATTTAGTAGAATAACAATACAAGCATGCACAGATACAGGGAGTGTCTGAAAACACGAAACCCGTTTTCAAACAGACACACCCACCCTTTCAAAAAGCAGAACATATGCTGAGCTGATATGCCCTGGTAGGGAATACCCAGTTTGCCTGTCACTTCCTTCTGCTCACTTAAGCAGACAACACCCTTTATCTCTTCACAGAGTGAAGCCCTCTGAACTAAGGGTCATTTTGGGATTGTAAATTGAGGCAACCACCAGTAGCCTTCAGTTGTCTGTAGAATGTCACTGCACTAAACATTTCTTTACGCAGAGAGCAGCAGAAACTGCCCAGTTCAGAACTTCAAGTGGGTAACCTGCAGTGTTTGTTCCAGGGACAGTCTTATAAATCAGAAGGATCAATTATCATTATTTTATTTTATACAGCTCTTTCACAGTAAGATCAAAAATGTGGTGTCAAAAACAGCACAATAAAAAAACAACATAATATTACAAAAGAGCTTTTACACTTCTAGGAAGAGCTTGCAGATGGGCTGGGTGTGAAATCCACCATAAAACAATAAACTAAATGAGCCTCAGAGTAGATGACTGTAAGGGCTGAGAGAGAGAGAGAGCTCAGCATCATTATGGCAGAAACAAAGAAAACAGCTGTAAATGACCTAACTAGAACAAGAGCCGCCTGAAAATACAATAGAGAAACGTGACATGGTTTCATACGGGATTTGAACATTACAGAGTTGGATGGACAGACCTGCGGAAAGAACTTCAAATTACAAGAGTCGAAAAGGTGCTAGTTATGTACTGGGCCTTTAGGATGGTGAAAAGGTATTTTTCAGAAATACAGCTTTGTAGGAGAATGCTGTTCTACCTAATCTAATGAATCACATGAACTCTCTGGTCTCCTCTCAATGGCAAACCGACCTGCACTGTTGCATTTTATTTTTGATCAACAGCAATGGTGTGTGAACTAAATCAAGGCACTGACGTACACTCTGGGCTTGATGAAAACTCTGCCAGAGCTGATGCAGCTCCGCTGAAAGTATCTGGAGTAAAGGGCACAGACCTGCCCTGCCCAGCACCTTACCTCTGGCATCGGATTACACAGAGGGTGGCACTTTTACAGTTTTGCCTGCCTGGTGAAACAAGGATCTATCTCTCTGTGACATCTGTGTTTTCCAGGCCTGAGTCATAATGTGCTCACACTATGGAGGACATGGCTTTTATAGGAACTACTGTACTTCTTCACTCCCTCCTGGGCATCATCACTCTGCTCAGAATAACAAGCCTCATAGGATCCAAGCAGAAACGGCCAATTCCCATAAGTTGCAGACCACAGAAAGTCACTATGTCTATGGAATGTTCCCTCAGTCCCTACCTTTGATTTCAAACTCACTGACCTCACTCAATCTTCTCTACCACTTTCTAAATAAATGGCCTCCATTATTAGAATTTAGCATGTTAAACCTGAAATCATCAAAAGCACCTTTACTGGACCAAGGAGGGCTCCATCCATCCATTTTCTAACCCGCTGAATCCGAACACAGGGTCACGGGAGTCTGCTGGAGCCAATCCCAGCCAACACAGGCACAAGGCAGGAACCAATCCTGGGCAGGGTGCCAACCCACCGCAGGACACACACACAAACACACCCACACACCAAGCACACACTAGGGCCAATTTAGAATCACCAATCCACCTATCCTGCATGTCTTTGGATTGTGGGATGAAACCGGAGTCCCCGGAGGAAACACGGGGAAAACATGCAAACTCCACGCAGGGAGGACTCGGGAAGCGAACCCGGGCCTCCTAACTGTGAGGCATCCATTCACCTATTTCTATTTTTTATACTAATACGCTGTGGCCCTACCGTACGGCAGAACCCCAAAACAGCATTCAAACTTTTCTAACAATGGAGATCGATACCCTCAAGCATGCGTTGAGCCACAACTAGCATCTCTAATCTCTTGGATGTCAGACATTACTGACTTACTTGTGTCTGTATTTTGATCATTTCACAGAAAAAGCAATCTGTGTTGTCAAATGAAATTAAAATACATTCCTAAAGTTTAAACAAATGCATTAAAACACAAGCTTGAGCAGTAACCACCACCTGTCAGCCTACTTCCAGGCACTGCACCATCGGGTAGCTTTAACAGAGGCTCTCTTTCACTTTTTAAAATTTATTTAGAATTATTATAGGTTTTAATGTAATTAATTAATGTTATTAAATTAGCAATTTTAAGATTTGGCCTCTGGCTTCTTACCATACATTCTTGAATGAATTTTTAACCTAAACTGAAGAGGTGCTGCCGTCAATGCAGGACTGGGCACCGGCGCGCCTCAACTGCCTCTCAGACAAGCTGCAAACTTGAGAAATGTCACACGATGAGCGGAAAGCTCTGATGGCTGCCTATATCAATAATATCAGAGAATATAAAACACTCGAAAAAATGTGAAGTAGGATGTTTTTAAACATTCCCGTACTCACCTGGTAGCACTGTGAACACCGAAGCCTAAACAGCCCCACCGTTACCCCCCTATCAGAAGAGCTGCTTGTCCGAAAATAAAAAAAGTGACTATCCAGAGCAAGGATAAAAAATTCTAAGTTCATATGGAGTTGGAAGAGGCGAAGCTCCAGAGCGATTATTATGATAAGCTCAGGTACTGCAATAGTCGTGTACTAGGAAGAAACAGCTTACACGTCTTATTTCAGATGCTATTTTAATGCTGGACAGGCTGTGTGGAAAAAGAAGGAGAAGGACTGGAGATTTTTGTGAATGTGAAGTGATGGAAAAGGGATTACAGTATAATTAAAGCTAAATGTGTGATCCAGGCATTGAATTGTGGACTGAATCCGTACATGTCACTGTCCAAGAAAGTAAGCTGCACCATTCTGGCTAACTCAGCAACGGAAATGATTCAGTCTGTACCAATATCTTTTTAATGAATCTTTCTTAATACTAGTGACTGCAAAGAAGGAATCAAGGCCTGTTAGGTCTGCTCCTGTCATGGACGCTGCTCTATCCAAACACTAATGTCTTTAAATATAAACCTGTGACATAACCCATGCTGGTCTGACCTCATCTTTCTCTCCGTTATCCAAGCCAAACGTTTTTTTATGTGTTGGGGGGCTTGTTGTTTGTTTTAATCATATTTATTTTTGGCGCTTCTGTAAAACTTTAATTTCACCTTGGGGACAAATAAAATATGGATGTATGTACTGTATGAATGTATCAGGAGACTTGATTGGACATCGCCTCTCACCAAATTGACACACACCTGAATTTGGATCATTTCACTAAGCACTTGCCTACGTCTCTGGTGTTGAAGGTAAGGGCCTAATTTAATTTCTGTAAGTTTCTTCATCAGTCCATCTATGTTTATAAACAGGTTTACTACCATTAGTTTATTATGTACAGGGTGGTCCAGATCTAATTATGCAGATCTAGATTGTCTAGATTACTTTGATTTATGCGGAGACGATTCCAGTTCGGCACGAAGATGATACTTCACGTCGTCATTTCGCACACTTCTCAATGGTCCGGGATTTTTTGTGTGATTTTCTATGTAATAAACTTAATAAGTTATAGCGTAATGAAAACTGCATCATTAGATCTGGACCACCCTGTATAGGAGATGAGTGAATCACACTTCACATTTCTGTGATAACAGTTGTCAGACACACCAGCATGGGTAATGTTTCACAGGCTCTGGTGAGGGGGCACACAAAGGCTTGAGTAAAGGTGCTATAGAGTTACAAACTTGTCACCTGTGTCCATTTCCAGAGTGGAGGCGAAGTCCCTAGATGATGTCACAACGCCTCAAGCCCCTTCCCTTTCTGCTGCCACAGTATTTAAGATGCTAACAGACCAGCAGTAGGCCTTCAGTCTTGAACCAGCTTCTGAGGAGGATGGAGCTTCACTATACTACGCATAGAATAACTCTTTGTTTGACGTTTACTATCATTGTGCACCAGAGCGCTCATTTTTGGCAGTTGGACATTTCAATAATTAATCAGGGCATCCTCAGGGACCCCTATACTTCAATTGAGTTTTTCTCTTTTCATTCATATAGTACAAAAATAAGTTTTTCATTATATGGAGGTGCAGTAGGATGCATTGCCACCTCACGATGCTTGGATCCTGGCTGTGGTAGCTCTGGTATGGAGTGGACAGGCTTTCCCTGTTCACTCCCTGTTTCAAAGGCACATGAATGTATGCACGAGTGTACCCTTTAATAACAGTGAGTTACCTCAATGGCTGGTTTCTGCCCTGTGCGGCTGAGATAGGCCTCAACTCCTAACCCTACTACTTCATAAGAAGGTTCTGGAAGCGGTGCACAGCGAGAATGTCAGCACTGTCACATTCCAGTCGTTCTTGGCAATGATCTATTTTCAGGACCACTAGCAAGTGGATAGGGATGCTAACCTTTATATCTTCTTAGCTTGCATACCAGGAGGCCTGTCCACTTGTGTTTGCTTCCGTCCACTTTTTCTATAGAGCTGTTTTTTGTCACACAGTTGTTCTGGGATACAAGACACTGCTGACCCGTACCCTTCACATCAAAATAATCTTCAACACTCACCAATAAACAGGTTCTTCTGAAGCCAGCCTAAGCATTCAGACTCTAAATCAACACTCGGTATATGCTCAGTGAGTTTTGTGGCATCCTCTTTTTTAACCCAAAACCAGTTTGTTTGTCGTCATTAGGTCCTGTGTTCAGGCTCAGTTTTAAAGCACCTTTCACAGATCACAAGGTACACAAAAGAAATAAATACGCACATATCCATAATAGTTTCCCAATTTTATTTTGTCACCCTCATTCATCCACTCATTTTTGAAACAACGTTTCAAAGTTCAGAATTGTGAGAAGGGTGGCAAAGTAGTTAGTAATGCTGCCTCGCAGTTCCAAAGTCCTAGGTTTGAATCTGGGTCTATCAATTGTCAGTGTGGTATGCATGTGCACCTTCTTTCCCTGATCTCTCCTACCTCAGAGATGAGATAGGTCAACTGGTGCCTTTAATGAGTGAGTTTGGGTCTGTGAATGAGCACGTCCTGCCATAGACTGGCACCCCATATGACAGAATAGGCTCAATCTCCATTTGACTCTCTATTGGAATGAGCAGGTTTGGAAAGTAAATGGAGGATTGTGAGGATTTTCTAAAAGAAGGCAGGAATTAGCTGGTTTATCTACAGGCAAGCTCACATGTGCAAAGAAGGTCAGGCTGTACTCTTTTAAAAATGCTACAGGCCCACATCTTGAGCCCCCAACTTGTGGGTCCTTCGCAACTTTGTTGCTTATATCTCTTGTACTTAGGTGGGTGTCTAAAATGGCAACATCACCAGATGCTTCTTCTTTTTAAGTGATTCATGGCATGTTTGATATGACCATCTGTATTTTAGGACGCTGCTGTCATCATGTTTCCCCAGTGGGCTGTTCATGTTTATTGGCAGAGAAATACAAGCTTGTGAAGCTTCTCTTTGCTTACTTCCAATAAGGAAAACCTTTTTGTCTTAGACTATATTGGCTGTAAGAAGTTTCATGTAGTACTACCAAACTTTACCAGGCCCTTTATGATTGAAGGACTGAGTGATATACACCCTAGCTCTTCGACACTAGTCCTCTAGCCCTGGTGCTAAACTTGGAGAAGTGCAGGTGGGAAAGTGTGGAACAGAGCATGGGACCTTGAGCGTGAGCCTTATGGGACACTAAAAGAGAGGGAGACAGAGGTGAAAGAATGTGCTGGCATTAGCAACACCTGCCATTCTAGTATAGGAGTAAGGGCACCTCAAGAGAGCAATAAGCTGTTACTGTACAGGATAATCCAGGTGGGTACCTGAGACTTACAAAGTGGGATACAGTTGGGCTAAGAAACACGTAATGTTCATTCAGGGCACTAGAGGGCAAGCAACTAACCAGATGCCATGAATGCCCAATCATCTTGAAGGAGGGAGAGAGAGAGAGAGAGAGACCATGGGGGACTGGAACAAAGATTGGAGACCTTAACGCCAACAGGGGGCAGCACCCTGTCCCAAGATGTGCAATGAGCTGCACGCTGTCTTTTTAAGAGGGTGGGTAGCAGAAGAGCTGCCCTGGAGATGTGACTCCAATCAGAGTAAAATTGGAGGAATGGCAGACACTCAGGAGGCAGCAAAAAACAATTCAAGAAGACTTGGACGAGGTTCAGAATGGGGGGAACACTTGGAAAAAGGTGGTTGTTATTGTAGAAATGTGCAAAGTGTTACACCTGGACGAAAGGCACACCAGTTATATATACAAGATGGGAGACTCTGTCTTAAAGGACGCAACCTTTGAAAAGGATTTAGGGGTTTATGTTGACACAACATTTTCAGCATCAAAGCAGTGCACAGAATCAAATCCTGTTGACTTTAAGTCAAGAGACATTATGTTTAGACTATATAAAGCACTAGTGAGACCACATCTGGAGTATTCTGTGAAGTTCTGGTCACCACACTACAAGAAAGACATAGCAGCACTTGAAGCTGACACACTTCAAGTGTGTCCACGGACTTAAGGACATGTCCTGCTGTGACCGACACTGAGAATTAAACCAGTTTAGTCTTGAGCAGAGGAGACAGCATGGGGACCCTGATCCAGGTCTTCATAATCCCCAGAGGCGTTGATAAAGTCTATCCAGGAGAATACTTTCAGCTAAAGAGCAAATCATGTACTCGAGGAGAGCAGTGGAAAATAAAGGGAAGTGCATTTAGGACTGAAGGCAGAAAGCACTCGTTTGTGCAAAGAGTACCAAGACATGTAATTGAAACAGAAATGGTGAGACCCTTTTAAGAGGAATCTGGATGAGATATTGGGACAGCTTAGCTATGAGCTAAATAAATAAGCTCGATGGACTGAATGATGTCCTCTCATTTTTGTTTTTATGTCCATCAAGGCAATGGACATCTCAACTGGAAGGAGGGAGAGACTGATGAGCATTCTCAAAGTTGTGGAGAAACCACAGGTGTTATTTTGTGTGTTTCCTTTAATAATTTGTGTTCTTGCTTTGCTCCTCCCTCCATAATGGGTAGCACTGTTGACTCACTGCCCCAAAGTCAAGAGTTCAGCTCCCTTTCCAGATACTGCCATGGTGAAGCCTACATGTTCGTGTCATTTCTCTGTGGATTTTTCTCCAGGTTCTCCATTTGTCCTCATACATTCCAAAGATGTACATGTTATGCTAATAGGAGACCCCGTTTTGTAGTAGTGGGAGTTAATGCATATGTATGTGCCCTCTGATGGACTGGCACCTGATCAAGGGATTGTTCCTACTTTGCTCCCAGTGCTGCTAGGATATGCATGAATTAAAAATGGAAATGGATGAATTGATCTGCTTCTGCATTTGTTGGCCTCCTGGGTTGCTACTATAGCGCCTCCTCTTGGGGACACTGGGTTTTAAATCTTTAAACTGTGAACAAGCAAAAAGCAGTGTGAGTGTGCATAGGGGGGATAATCTGCCACTTAATGCTGCTTCACTACCCCAAAGAAAATCTGCTGCTTGTTTCCAGTTTTCCTGTAAGTTCCTTTCCAGTAAATCAAATAATACCTGGCAGCACAGGCAACAACCAACAGGTGTCCTTTTAAAACCTTTGTCTGTTTATTTATGAAATGAATCTTGAATACATACTGCACCGTGTGTTCTTATTGCTAAAACAAAAGAGTCGACCCATTTCAGTAAAATGGCATACGATGCACACAGCTAACGCAGTGCAACTTGGGCTGAGGTCCAACCCAGGTAAGCATTTTAGTGTAAAAGTGACCACAGTTAAAGGCAATATAAAAAGTTCAAACAAATGATTGAGAACTTTCTTCATTACAATACTTTCCAACTTTGTTTGGTTAGCAGGCAGCACATGGTGATAACGTGAATGCTCTGCAAACTCTGAGCCACGAGTCGTAGTGTGCAGAAAGCAAAGCTACCTGAATTCTCTGAGTTGTAACCTAACACTGATCTTTCACCGCAATCAATTGTACAAAATAAAAAAGTATAACCTGGTCAGCCAGAAATGGGTTGTTTGTGATCATATTGCATTGGGAGAAAAGTGATACGCATTCAATACTCTGAACTTGCTCTTTATTTTCATGAAAAATATACAGTTAATGTTTAATTGCTTTTTTTTTTCGGGAGCCAAGTAACAAATCAACATTGACCTTACATTTCCCGAATAGTCCGACTGAAGATTCATGTGAGGCGGGGTGGTGAAACATCACAAGCTGTAGGTTTGAAAACAACATTAGCTTATGATAAAGAAAGGCAATTTTTTTTGTCTATTAAAAAACACATCATTATCATCAGGGTTTTGGTTTATTTTTATCTTGTTCTTATCTGGACTGAGGCCACATTTCATCTTACTATCAGTTTTAAATTACTTCCCTGCCTGCTGGGGATCAACAGACAAAGGTCAGAGATTAAACATTCACAAGCCCTGCCAACATGCAGTAGCTGTAAAGTCTCATATTGAGTCTCCATGCAGGCCATCCAGGTAGTGCATTCCTTGTCAAATTCCTGAACAATATCGTTGATTTTGGTTTACCTAGTGTCCAATTCATTATTTTATGGATGAAGAACAGGAAGCCAGTCCACTACTAATCAAATATAATGCACCAATAAAGACAACAGCTTTGGATTGTTTTTAATGATTTATTTGAACCCTGTGCCATTCATTTTGATAACCTACTTAGTTGTGGTCAGGATCGGAGTAGCCAAAACCCACCCAGCAGTTATGAGATGTAATGCAGTTCACCAATGCACCATACATTACACTTACACTGACACTCACTAAAGCCGAGTTGAGCCGCTGTCTTTAGGATGGAGAGGCAAGGAGAACATGCAAGTGCCACACAGGCAATGGCTGAGCAGGATATTGACCCAGGGTCTCTGGATCTGTGAGGCAGCAACATTAACCATAGCACCAGCAGCCTGTCCCTCTATTTCAACCATCTGGCCTAGTTTTACAAATGACAAACAGGAAAACAACTGCCATTTTGTGCAGTGCCTTTCAATAGTGAACAGCATCCTATGGTGCTTTACTGAACAATTCTTTTTCTACCATTGGTTCACTCATAGCTTAGCACAGAGTAATATCAATAATAATGTATTTTATTTATATAGCACCTTTCCTGTGGTCAAACCACCTCACAAATATTCAAAAGAGTACAAAGGGAATAACAGCACAGAAAAAGATCAGATTAGTAACACTGCATACAAACTAATATCAAATGTTAAACAACAAAAAACAGATTAAAGTTCTGAATTAGAATAAGAAACAGCAATCAGGAATAACAAATACTAATTTCTAGGAAAGAACCATGAGCAAAAAACTTAATTTGTGTAAGATCACATGTAGGAATGTTAGCATAGCATTAAATCACCCACAAGAATGAACGAGGACTTGACTGAGTTCACAGTAGAGGCCGGGTCAGATCACTTCTAAAGATTGTTACTGTATATTATGGAGGATGATGAGCAGGCTAGTAATTAGAACCAACAGACATTCAATGGCTATACATTTGATGTTTAGATGGCATTGGACAATTCCAGCCAGACCACCGCCCTTATCTGAGCAGCGAGTTTCTGCAAAGTAAACCGACCCAAATGAAGACTCAGTAAAGCCACAAGCAGTTTTGAACCAACCACCTCTTGAGTAAGAGTCAAACACTTTAGTCACACAGTGATTACCAAACCCTGAGGTGTACCACTAATCACGTCAGATGTCTTTGACCCATCTGATTCCCTGCCTTTACCCATGGAGTCATCCTCAAATGCAGTCTTCAGACTGCTTTATATCTATCTGTCCATCCATTTATTAAATCCAGTTCAGAATCATAGGGGCCAGGGTTCATACCAACATCCCTAAACACAAAGTACTCATTTAACTTAGTGGCCCCAGGTCTGCAGAAAGTCCACCTGGGAGGTTATCGGTGTTCATGGTAAAGTCTCTCCTGGAAACCCACATTGTCTCTGTTGCACTTTTAGGCTGGCTTCGTTCATATGAATGTATTGTGAACACTAGCGTGTGTTGTTGTAGCACTTCCCAAACCAAACAGAACACCATGGGGGCTAAAGTTTCAAAAGGAGGAAATTTTAGTTTATTTGAGGAGGGTGAAGAAAAGTAAAACACAACCAGAAAAGAACACTAAAATCTTACCCTCTCTGGGCCTATTTATCTCAACAGGCATGGATCATCTGCTTGTCTAATGGGATGGCTTGCTCAATTGCTCAGCTAAAAGTTTCATACAACTAGACTCCCTTAGGCCGTGTCCACACTACTATGTTTTCATTTTAAAATGCAGACAATAGTCCCAATTATCACCTTTCATCAACACTACCCTGATATTTTTAACTTCTGAAAACATTTTCCAGAGCCATAGACTGGAACTTTTGACAACGGAGACTCCAATCACACTCAGATTTTACTGTGCTTATTACAAAGCCCTTCCCTGATTGGATTTTGCTCATTACAAAGTCTCATTCCCTGATTGGTCAACCTTCACAGATAAAACCCAAATTTCAACATAGCAGACGCAGAAGAGTTGCCTTCCATGGTGCTTGTTGTGTTGCTTACCTGTGTGCATCTAAATTGTGTTGTGTACAGCTTGAAAAGCTGTATACAAATACAAAACACAATTAATTTCCCAGTCACTACAGCTTTGTGATAAATCCCATAGCTGGCAGCATTACTAACCCCTTTTCTGCTGATGTGCACATGCCCACTCTAGGCAAATGTTTATGTGTTAATGTGTTTTCAGTCATTTTAGTGTGGTAGAAGATACTTTACAATGATGTGAACACGCTGGTGTGGACAGAGATTGTCCTTTTTTAAAAATACTGTTTTTAAGTGAATATTTTTACTGCTTAAACGAGATAGAAAGATTTTTGAAAAGAACCAGAAGAGAAAATGTAGTCAGAGACACGCAAAGTCTGTTAACCAGACGGCTGTCCAATTTTTTGTCATAGGGTAAAACCAAAATTGCTCTCAAAATTAAGAAAGAAGGAGGTCTTTTTAAGCCAGAAACTTCTGAGAAACATTCGCCAAAAAGAGTTCTTAGGTTTTTATCAAGTCTCGAATAAAGTCAGAAGCTAAAGAAGCCATCTTTAAATAGACGTGTTGATGACATAATTGTCATGCCATCGGGGTGAGTTGTGCAAAACATTGCTTGGGTAACAAGTAATGTTGATCAGTAAATTTTGCCAAAGGGTTATTTGCAGCGAATTTGCTGCCTTCATATTCACCCTTGTTCATCTAACTATTTACTGACAATTCATCTACTTTATGAGATTTAATTTTTAAATACCAATGCCTCATAATGCTTTGCGATGCCAGTGTGGCGTCCTTGGGAGCTGTAACAGCCAACATTAATAGGACTTCCCACTGGGTATATAATGCTGATCATTTGCATTACAGACTCTGTAGGACGAGTTATCTATGCTTGTAGCCAAATGTGCTGGTCGATCTTCGAGTTTCACATCAGCATAAGAGAGGTTTGTGCCCTGTGCATGCATAATAATTAGCCATGTGGTGCTGCAAAAGTGAAAGCAAACTTTGCCTGATGAAAACAAGAGGAGACTCTATGAAATATAATAATAAAGAAAGATTTATTACTATTTACTAGACATTTCTGTGTTTTTGATAGAATAAAAAGTGCAAAGCATCAGCACAGACAGTTTGGAGAGCCTTTAGCATGACTTTAAAAAATAGAACGAGCCAGTGGCTTCAAACAGGAAAAGCCACTATGAATTTTCTGCCTTTAAAAGACCTAAATATTTTTTCTGACTTTTGAGTATGATTTTAGCATTTCCTCTTTGTTTTGGAGAAATCTATAATTGCGCATCTCTGACTGTATTATTTCTTCTTTGATATCAAGGAGGTGCGGTGGTTGGCACTGCTGCCACACAGCTCAGGTCACCTCTTTTGGGCACAATAATCGGTCCAGTATGGTTGACCGATGTTTCCCTAGCCCTCAGGGACACTTTAAAGACAATTGCGCCATTATAATCCAGTCAAATCTAGTGTTCAGTTAGTCCTTCTCCACTGACTTCAATGCATTTCGGCAAGTTCCGTGTTTCTGTGTTTTAGTGGAACTCAAAGGGAGGCGAACTTGGCAAAGTTCGCTCATCACTAGTAATGAGTGATGTGACATTTACAAAGCAGATTTGCCCATTGCCCCTTAGACAATGACGTTAAGCAATAAAATGTAAAAAATTATTAAACTATTTTAATTATTTAATAAAGCCTTCAGGTAAAAAACATACTGCAGAAACTGATTTCTTGGGTGTGAAAACCCGAGAACATCGAGCCACAATAATATGTAGTAGTGTGTTAGTAGCCTTAATCAACTCTGTGCCTCATTCTTTCTCTCACCACTTAAGTGTTGGATTCATTCCTTGTCCCAACTCCACACTTGTTTGACATCTGGCTGCAAGGCAGTTTTAACTCCATTTTTTGGTCTCTTTTGGTGTCAGGATGGCTGAACCAGACCAGAGATCCCTACAGAACAGCAGTTCTCAACCTTTCTAGTGCCGCGACCCTTTAATACAATTACCCATGCTTTGGCGACCCCAAACATAAAATTATTTTTGTTGCTACTTCATAACTGTAATTTTGCTACTGTTATGAATTGTAATGTAAATATCTGATATGCAGGATGTATTTTCATTGTTACAAATTGAACATAATTAAAGCATAGTGATTAATAACAAAAACAATATGTAATTATATATTGTGAAATATGTATTTCTAATTACAAATAAATGATATTTTGTCTTTATGACTTACATTGTGTATTGAACTGTATTCACCATATTCATGTTGTATACTTATGTGAAAATGTGAAAACTATGGCGTAGCATGGGTAACAGTCTTAATATAACAACAGTAAACTACATATTACAAAATTGTTGTGACAGTATGCGTAAAAAGCCAACGTCAGTGCGAAGGATGAGGCTGCTTCTTTCTCACCAGATCAGAAATTCTCAGGGCAGTCTTTGCAAGAGCACAACGAAGATCATCTTCTGCAACAAGTCTACTTCTGTATTTAGACTTGATAACCAACAAGCTGGAAAACCCTGTTTCGCAAAGATATGTTGTTGGAAATGGAAGAAGAAGTGCACAAATCCCTGCAACGTCACACCGTTCGATGTACAGTAATGTAAACAGTTAAAAATAATAAAGTTACAACAATTAAAACGTTTGAAATTATTCTGATTCAATTGTCTGCAACATCTATCCTCGAATGACAATTATAGTAAAAAACTAGTAACTACCAATGGAAAAAATTTGTAGAATAACAAGTTTTACACAGATCTTAGGCGACCCCTGGCAAATCGTCATTCGACACCCAACGGGGTCGCGACCCACAGGTTGAGAACCGCTGCTATAGAAGCTCCATTATGCATCTCTGCATACTGGGATCACGCATCCCCCCCTAGGGTCGTAAGGTGTCGACACCCTTAGCCTGGCTCAGTCTGGCTTGATGGTTGCCAGGTAACCTGCACCTCTCTCTGTTTAATGCTGGTGCCTCTGCCGGTTGTCCTTCCAGGGCATCCAGCACACAAACAGGTCTACCAACCCTTGATGCTGCCCATCTGCTTATAATGGTTTGGAATTTTGACATTTTTTCATTGCCAGTGCAAGTTTTCTTCTTGATGTTAAGGCCATGTCTTTGTCTTGTGCCTCTTCTCACTGCCTACAATTCCTATTCTGATCAGGTCTCCTAGTGTAGTGTGTATGTGTTTATTCTTTTATGGCCAGTTTATTTTTTCATGGCCATTCTGTTGCTTTCATCCTGGTGCTTGCTGTATCAACATTTATTGTCAATCAGTAAATTATTCACATATTTACAGACTAAACTGCAACACTTAAAATGCTCAGTTCAGTTTTGTTCAAGAGAGTATTTTTTTTTCTGGAAATCTTTTATTTAACAGTATTTTTGTACACATGCATGAATTTTGGACATTGTGAGCATACAACCAGACAACTTGACATGCGGATTATGTGGACATTTTGACATTGTTTGCTGTTACCATAAACGTCTATTCTATTAGAAACTTTGTTCTGCCTGAACACTTGAGATTACAAACCTTTCTTGCCCATCACTATAAACTACATGGAGTAAGTAAACATATAAAATTGTGTTATATTTGGGTAGGGTATTCCTTGAATTAATCTTTTAAAATGTGTATTACCTTTGTCCACCACCAGTTTTTTCCTGACTTTTGACTGTAAATATGTACACTCTTCCCTGACTTTGATTATTTCCCAGTACATCTTATTTCGCTCTTTTCCATCTTATTGTGTTTGACTGTATCCTTAGGCCGGGTTTATACTTCACACAACATGACACGTGCTCCACAGGACGCTACTGCTACTCAAGCATTGTACTGTTTATACTTGAGCGTGAACTTTACGGAAATCTGGAAGATTCCACCAGGTGGCAGTGCGAGATATCATCATGGTGAGAAAGCATTCGGTTTCCCTGTGTTGTGAATTGCCTGAAACATCCATTAAATTCCAAGGACTCCTTGCCACAATATCTCTGAAAAGGATGTTTAATGATTACATTCATCAATCTAGGGATGCGCCCATTCCAGCAAGCATCAGGCGTGAGACAGAAACAATCCCTGGATGAGACATCAGCTCATTGCAAGGTGAAAACAAGCACACACACACACACTAGCGTCATTTTAGCGTTACCAAATCCCCAAACCTGCATGTCCTTGGAAGGAAACTGGAGCACACTGTGGAAACCCACCAGGAAAACGTGCAAACTCCAGGCAGGGAACACCAGGGACGTGACTCACTGCGAGTCAGCAGCGCTACTGCTCCGCCACCGTGCTGCCACAACATGTGTAATTATTGTAAGTATTCATTATTTAAAATGCATGTCATCATGAAAGCGATATCAAGTACAAATCTAAGGATTCTATATGTGCAGAGAGCTGGAATATCATAAATTTAATGTGTTCTGTGTGACAATTGCTGCCTGGTGCTGCTGTCAGTTCAGGAGGAAGCCCCAGAAGCACATAGCAACTAACAACTGGGTCCATTTTAAGGTGATGTTTACGACGGTCTACTTTGATGATAAAATAAACTATGAGATTAAGGTGGAAAATTCAAGATTAAAGATGAAATTTCCACTTTAATCACAAAATACACGTTTTCACCATGTCCCTAATTTCTTTTCATTGTGGCTGAAATACACTGCCATACATTCTGATGCTGTTGTGAAGGTGTAAAAAAAAAAAATAAAGATTGGAACAGAAGATGGTATGTTTTACGTTGGGGAATATGTGACACTTGAATATAAAAGCACCACAAATGCATTTGTATGTCGGCCTTATGCTTCACCACATCGAACCGTTCATCAAACATCAAAGTACGCACGTCGATCCTGGAGGATCTGCAAAGCGGCTTTCTAGCACATGTAGATAGTAAACAGAGACTCTGACATCATGTTCCAACTTGATCACACTGCGCCCCCCCACTTTATGCTGGTAATGCAAACTGCACACAAGCGTAGCATTAATTCCTGAGGACGCATCAAATGAACGCTGGGAACACGTGGCAGCCATGATGCATGTGCATACGTGTTCTGAGTGTGAAGTATAAACTGGCCCTTATACTGCAAGTCTTGTGACAATAGCTTCACTATCTATATATTATAATGTCTTACTTGGTCCTAGTGGGTTTTCTGTGGTTTCATCCCGTATCTCAAACACATGCAGGCTGCATTTCTAGCAACTCTGAATGTGATTGGTGGACTGGTGTCCCATAAAGGGTTGGTGCTTCTCTTGCTCCCAGTGCTGCTAGTATATGATCTGACCTCTAAACCCCTAAAACTGAAAAAGAGTTGGCTTGGTAACTGAATAAACGAAGAGTTTCATCTTCTTCTCTTTCCATTTCTCCGTAATTTCCATAAAATTGCCCTGCTTGTGAAGTAAAAAACACTTGTTTCTAAATATTTGGAATTTTGACTTTGATTTGTCCAAATTGGCATTGGCATTTTTTATGACATGAATGAACGCTTTAGTCCAATAATAATTGATTGACTGGTTGAACAGGAGAATCTGGAAATGTGCAGTAAGGATCGAGCATCCTGACATTTGGGACACATTAAGAGTCAAGTTAGTCCTAAACTTGGGGTAAGCCAGGGGACAACCAAACCGCAACAAGAGCCTAAAATCTACTTTAAGATGCATTAACGGGTCAAGTATCTGTGATTAAAGCCCCACTTCACTGTGTATAAAGAGGGATCAGGGGCTACCTACTAAAGTCCACCTCTTTTTATACAGGGGCCACAAAACACCCCCACAGAACCTCATCAGAATCCAAACAAGCCTTTGCAATAGAATGAAGGGGCAGTCGAGGAGATGGGGACAGCAGAGTCCAAAAATAAAACAGAACTTGTGTCTTCAAGAATTGCTGAGCACGGACTGACCTTTCGTCTGCTTCAGTGATCTCTGTTTGTTTGCTGAGTGTTTAAGAATATGAACAGGTGGAGAGAAGCTGCAAATGAAGTCAACATGAAAATGTCAAAGGGAGGCAAGTGGTGACATCCGTCATGGGCACCCAGCGGGTCACTGTACAGTCATACAGCATCCCGTATGGCACGTGTGGCTCATGCTGTGCTATTGTCTAATAAAGTGATGCTCTTTGTGACACTCCTCCCTGCCACCCAGTGCATGTCTCATCGCTAGTGCAGGAAAGACGCAGTTTGATTTGTCAGCCTTACTGGCTGCCTTCCAGCCAACACCAATAAATAAAGGAGGAACTCAGCATACGCCCTAACAGACTGCTCGATGGACAAACGTGTTATCTGGGCTTCTCATTTTTTGTAACCTGAGCAAGAAGGATGTAGAGAGTGATGATCACCAGAGTACCCAGAAGGACACCCAGACAAACCAGTTTCTAGGCATACTATATGAGTGAGCTTAAGAATGTGGGCTTGCATCCTTAAAAGCTACAGATTGTGGAGAATGAATAAATTACCAAAGGCAGACTTAACACACTTGGGAAGAGCCGTCCAGTTGGTGTTTACCCACCTGTGCAGGCCACGCAGGAGCGACGTGTCAGAACAGCAGCCTTTGTCTGATCCCACTCTCCCTGCATAGCCGGTACCACACCCCGGCCTGGCTATGTGGTCAAATTTTAAACCAGTTTATCCAGATACACCAGCAGTAAGTCAAAGAAAACACTAAAAACAGATAGTGTCTGCATTTTTTTTTGTTTTATAAACAGGTTTTGACATTTGAGGTTTACAGCACCTCATTACTCACTGAAATCAGTGCTCTTTGTAAGGAAAGCGCTACATAAAATGCTGCCTTCATACGTTATTAGAAAAACCTGAATAAACTTAATTGTATCATGGCCGCGCATATAGAATATGACAAGAGGGGCCCATCTTTATTGCTATTTAAACTTATTCACCTCCCAGCTAATGGCCAGCACTGCTTTTTTTACAGCATTAAAGAGTTTTGAGTTCAAATCCCAGCTTGGTCATACTGGTGTGGAGTCTGCGTCTCTGTTTGGGAGATCTCCCACTGCTACCACATTTCCAAAGACATGCCGGTTAGGGTGACTGGTGTGGTGTGGGATTGACTGGCATCCCATTTAGAGTTGATTATGGTTTTACACTTGATGCTGTCAAAATACTGCACTGCACAACTATGCCTGCAATTTTAGAAAATTAAAAAAATGGATGCACGCTCAGCGGACACCGTTATATTAAATGACTTACTTTAAAGCAACTCCAAAAACACAAGTAACTTGATCATAAAATAGTTGCGTACAGACTCAATTCTCGTTACTCATGAGTGGTTATGTTCTTGTAAAACCCTGCAGATAATGGAGCACTGATCCTATGGGAACAATGGGGTTAGGTTCCAGGTGGACTCTATTTTCTGTTACACTTTTGCTACCGGTTACCATAAACACATAAGTCTGTGCACTGAAAATGAGCTAAGCTCATCACAACACATCCCAGTTCTATGTAGTCCCCAAGGAGGAGATGAGCCAGGTCAGGACTGGCAGGGGGAGATGGAGTTGGGTGGATGCGCCAGCCTTCCACTCTGGTTCCCTTGAAGCTTGGGAAGGATCTTTGATTACAGAATTATGACTTTTACTTCCTATACAGTAGATAGTGAAGTTTGATTGTTGCCTTTTTTGCTCTACCCGAGGCCAAGAGCGACCCATTTATAACAGCCGATAAGCGAATCCGCTTGAATGGAATCTATGGATAGCGATGATCTACTGTACCTGCAATGTGAGGTGACACATGCTGAATGACTTTAAGGAAGGTAAGAACAATTACAGAGCCTGCAGACGACATGTAGTCTAAAATATGACATGCTCTCCCAAGGATTTCTCATCTCCAGGGCCGGATTAAGACGAAATTGGGCCTGATGCTGCAGCGCAAAAAAGGCCTATTTTTTCTCGGCATTCGACACTCACCATACATGCGCACTCAGACCGACCAAGGAGCTTTAACTGCTTGCGACAGAACCAGCCAGCATTTATTGAACATGAATAATAATAACGACGTAGTATCGTAACAACTCGAGATTAACATCAAACTATGTAACATAACATTCAATAGCAATTGTCTGAAAAGTGCACTTAATGCAGAAAACCTAACAATGAAATACACAAAATTTTGCAATTGTCTTATGAAACTGAGTAAGAAAAAATGAATTTGCAGAGACATTGGGTCAAAGTGACTCAGGTCAGGCACTTGAGGGTAAAAATTTGTCCACAATTTAAATTTCATAATAGACAAGAATCCTGTCGAGGATTTAAAAAATTCTAAACATCCATGCCGGGCCCGTGGGTCGGCTTTTAGTTTTACCTTTACAGATAACCATTTAAATAGCCATCGATGTTTACTGTACAACTAACTTTCAAGGTGAAAAATTTACTACGTTGCACTTACCGAACAATAATAAAGTGGCAAGAATCCCCAAGATATTGCAAAAAACGCAGCTAAATTACTAAGTAAACTGTTTAACGTAAAATTGATAGCATTAACTTGAAATTTTCAGTTTACAATAAACACGACGACGTTATAGTTACGTCACAGAGCAAAGAACAATAGTAGCTGTATAATAAGTAACACTGTGTCTAGGCGTCCGAAAGTCGGGACTCCAAATTTCATTCTAAGAATTATTTTGAGGTTAATATAGCAAAGGAAAACTTTTCAGCTTCCGGAAGATTCTCGTCTGTTTTCATCTGGGCCTATTTCAGGAATGGGCCTAATGCTGCAGCATCAATAGTACCCACCTTAATCCGGCCCTGCTCATCACCATAGTACAAGTGCTGCATTTTCAATGTAAGCATTGACGATGTGAGCCAACACATCGGCCGACTTGTGTTTGAACACTCATTCTTGTGCACTACAGTCCACTGTCACTATCCCTAAGTCGCAAAGCCAGCATTTGTTATTCTAATTCAGACAGATTTTACACTCAGGATCATAGGTGAAAAAAGAAGTTTTTAAGTGAATTAACATAATATTCTCAACCCTGCTTTATGCATTTCATGGCCTTGGGGTGCTGACGCATATTCTTGCAGCATCAAGTTCAAAGCAGGAACCAATCCTGGTGCCTTTCCTTTGCAGGGCCTACTCTCACACTGGGCTCTATTTATAATTCTCAATCAAGTTAGCATGGACGTCTTCAGGATGCGAAAGGACAAACGCAGCATCTAGAGAACAGCCAAAGTAGACATTGGGAGAGCCTACACGATCCACACAGACTGGATCGCGGTCTAAATCTGCACCCAGCACTCAGGACCACTATGCCTCCTCTGATTCTACGTAGCAGACATTTAATACCAATTACTTTTTTAATCATGTTTGGCAGGACGTTGGGCCACAGCGGCATTTAAAGAAGGCACTTACTTGTGTTGTAAGCCGTTGGCGGCGGCCCTCTTACCTTATTATGAAAGCGACCTCTTTACGTATTAACTGACCTTAAGGAAGACAGCAATAATTACAGAGTAAGCGGATGACGTGTACAGGCACTCAGTAGAAAATGTGAGTCGCTTTCCAAACATTCTTCTCTCCATCAAAAGCAAAATTATTTTGTAACTCCTACTTAAATGTGCAGTGAATAAAAAAAAAAATTCACACAAACAGTAAAGGAATACGCATAAGTTATTGTCCCCTACCCCCTCCACCGGGTGGGAGTAATTAAGCTGGCTGCCAGTGGTCTTCAGGGGCCGTCTATTAACATTCCTTTCTTTGTACTGTGCTAGGTGGGAAAATTATGACCTCTTGTCGAAGGAGTGACACTAGAAAGGAAAGAGTGACATGTTAAATCCCACTGCTGGCTCACTGTGTAGCACTCCACTAAGGATGTGAGCCACTGGAGTGTACAGACAGCCAGCGTTTGGAGTGGGACTTCTATGCTAAGGCGCCATAAAAAGCATATAGATTGTAATTGTAAGCTATAAAGTTCTTGGGATGGTGTTCATCAGAAAAGATATTTAACCGGAAGTGGTTTTACATGGTGACTTACACACTGATTACATTCCCAAAATGCTATACAATGAAGCCAAAATCATGGCATTTAATAAAAACTTAATCACAGAACTAAACAACTGTGGCATTGTGTACTCTAAAGTCACTTGTCACATGTGTTAGTGTCAGCCAAATGAATGAATGAACGCAATGTTCGCTTTGTGTGAAACCTACACTCTTACAAATAAAAGGTGCCACAGTGGTTCTTCGGAGCCATGCCATAGAGGAACCATTTTTGGTTCCCATAAGAACAATTTTCATGAAAGTTTCAGAAAGAACCCTTTATTTATTTTAATCTGTAACAGTGAATAACCCTGAATAAAAATATTAACAGGTCATGGTTTTAAAAAAGACTCTTGCTGCCATACAGTACCACAGGATAGGTTCAGGTTTTCTTAAATCTGTTTGCGTACTTCTAGGTAGCGTACCATACATGAAAGATTTCCTGACCCAATGGGGAGAGCTTTTAGTTATCTAGATCAGTAAACCATTCCATAAACAACCATGAAGAGATGGTAATAGATTTGTGAAATGCCAATGGATTCCTGATTTTTGAAGCACTCTCACTGCAAACCACAACACAAGCTAAGTTCAGGCTTTCTTGATCTGTTAGTATTCTGTTAGGCTGCCTACCAAATGTTAAAGATTTCTATTTTAAGAACCCCGCGCAGAATTAAATGGTTCTTTAACAAGCATTGCTTCTATGAGGAATCACATAGCCCAATATAGTACCATTGCTTTCAAGAGTGTGCCCAATTGATTCATGTTAATTATGTGAATCTAGGAATTCTGGTAGGAGCAAAGCCATTCTTCTGTGCCAGGGCTGTCAACACCAAGACAGTTTAAAGGAACCCAAGTGCTCTTGTAAATGCTGTAGGGGCTAAGGCACGGGATTTTAAGGCTGCTGGCTCATCCCCTAAACTCAGACTTAACGGTGTAACCGTGGATAGGTGTAACATGGTGATCTTATACGTCGCCCCAGAGAAGTGCTTCAGCTCACATCCACTCATATCTACAGTCACCCAGGTGCGTACTACACGCTGCATTTTAGTAGTCAAGAAATATACCCAATGAATACAGGGAGGGTGGGCAAAATCTGGTAAACAACTTTAACATTGATCTTGTTTCAAACTCACTACATTTGTAGAGATGCCATCTTGTAAGACAGCTATGACAAACTTGAATACTGAATTCTTCATTTAAAATCATTTTGCCATAGCAACTTAACTTGGAATTAAGTGTTAACACTGTTCATCATGTTTTGATTAACCTTGTAAATGGCGCCACCTCCCTTGTCTGTTAGTCACAGTTCAAGTAATACTTCCAATCCGCCCTTTAGAATTTTTGTGGAATAATAGAAATAAGCTATTGTTGATCACAAAAGGTAAGTGATGTACTTCACTTGTAAGAACAAGGCAGTGTCTGCACTCATTTTCTGTAATTACTGTATGGTAATCTTAATGATAGCGTAGCCTTAATTGTAAAGCACTGTAGGAAACAGAGATTGACAGGTTGGCAGATGTTGAGGGTAACATCAACTTTCATGGGTATAGCACCACTGCTTTGTGGATCCAAACTCTGAACAATGACGGTGCCAGAGCGGATCTTCAGAGCAATGCCATAGGGCAACCATTTTTGGTTCCCAAAAGACCCATCAACATGAAAGTTCCAGAAAAAAAACTTTCATTTGTTTTGATCCAAAATTGTCTCCATAAAGTAAATAACCATGAATGGATAGTAACAGAGCTGTGAAATACCAACAGGTCATGATTTTAAAAGGACCCTTGCATTTTACAATACCACAGGTTAAATTCAGATTTTCTTAATCTGTTAGTGTCCATACATTAAAGATTTTGTTTCTTCTTCTTCTACATATTAGGAAGTTTTCAAAACACAAAGAAGCAGCTTCATATTCAGAGAGCCCTTCCCAGAATGCAGTGGGGCTTTGCCAAGTAATGGTTCTACGAGGAATCACACAACCCAGTGAAGAACCATAAAATGCCATTAAGGGACCAGTAGTGTTAAGTGTGTGCAGTAGGCCAGCTAGCAGGTTACTAACAGATCAAGAAAACCTAAATTTATCCTGTGTTACTGTGTGCATCAAACCCCAATACTAACACTGTGTGACCCTGAGCAAGTCACTTGACCTGCCTGTGCTCCAATTGGAAAACCAAGAGAAATGGAACCAACTGTATCATAAATGTTGTAAGTCGCCTTGGATAAAGGCGTCAGCCAAAGAATTAAATGTAAAGTAAAAGCATCAAGTGTCCTTTTAAAATCAGGAACCCACTGGCACTTCACAAATCTGTGAAAACCTATTCATGCTTATTTATGGAGCCAGTTACAGATCTAAAGGGTTCTTTCTGGAACCTTCTTGAGAATGGGTCTTTTGGGAACCAGAAATGGTTGCCCTATGGCATCACTCTGGACAGCAACTCTGGCACCTTCATAGTTAAGAGTGTTATTGGTCACAAGGTAAAAAACACGACAGCTTTCATTCTAAATCACAAAACAGTTGCTAACCTCCCAGCGTAGTATGTAGCACCTTAAGAGGCATCCTGTTAAAATACTTTAGGTTTGGTCCTGTTAAGATTAAGAAACCTGCTGAATGCTATTATTAAACCTAAATTACTGATCAAAAATCTTGGACGCACCTCCTGTTCATCGACCGATTGTTTCCTGATGCAGTACCAAAACAGAATAACAATCCTCAGCCTCCTATGGAGCCATAATCCCATTTACCACTCCTGTTGCTAACCTACTCCCCATCATTATCTCTGTAATGAAGCAGACGTCTGGCTCTATCAGTATGAACACAGCACAGCTTTGCTATGCCATGGCTTCACACTTGCACAACAGGCATTTGTTTTCTTTATCTAAGGAGACAAGTTCTCTAATCCAGCATGTATCCAAACTTGCACAAGCCACTGATTTTACAACGTTTGCACTCCTGCAAAAAAAAAACCCAAAAAAACAATAGTTGTGAAAAGACTTTGCCCTGTTTTGGCAGATGGACTCCTGCTTCAATCGTCACCCTAGATTTCGTATCTTAGTTGGTCATGAGTTTTTCTATTTAACTTTAACGAAGGGGTTAGCATGATAAACGATAACAACCGAAAAAAAGGTTGTTCTGCAAAAACTAAAGGCCAAAACAACAACCGTCAAAGATTAAGATGCTGAATCTCAGAAAGTATGTCAACAGTGTCATATATTCCACTTCTCTTGGCCACCAAGCAGTGACATATAGCTTTACATATATGGTAGGAGTCGTACCCATCACACCTTATTTATTTTATACTCCTACAGATACAAGACCACTTCATAAATTAAAAAAAGACTCACAGAGGCCTTTGTATGAATCAGATGGTAAACAGTTGCGGTCCTTGCATGAGAAATCTTGCTGAGCTGACGAGCAGCCAAAGGCCAACCCATAAGCAGACTTGTGATGAAAAACAGCCCTGTCGATACTCCTCAGTCAAGCCTCAAACTAACTGATTCATGCCAGCCAGGCAGCCAGCCAGTCAGCCTGCCTCCTTCATGGTGGTGGTGCACAGCTAAGCCTTCTTCAAGGGTAGCTCACACATTCTTGACAGCACACCTCCACCTACTGAATCTTGTGGCGGCTCCTTTGAGTTCTGACATACTGTACATCTGTCACTCTTGACCAGTGTTTGCAGTGGGAGCTGTCATGGCACTGGTGTAGGTACCAGTAATCAGTCTTATCCACGCACCCGACAGACCCCCAAGTCCAGTCATCCTTCTTCTCACTGTTGCCCTTAAGGCAATTCGTAGGCCAGCTCTTTGATCTTCCTTTCAGTGCAGAGAGGTGAGCTGGAAAGTCCGTCTGGGTCAGCCCCTGCCTCGCCTTTTCCTTCATCTCCCAGAAAGTCTCGCAATTTTAAAATCGTCCCATTTTTTATTAATCCAAATCTCCACTGTCTCTCCGCTGTGCTAAGCTCAGTTCTGCTTTGCTTTCCTTACAAACTACTCCTCTCCAACTGTCCATTCAGTCCCCCTCTGCCTACGTGACTGCCGTTGTTTACCTCCTCTGACGTGCTCCTCTCAACGTGTTGCAAACACAAACTCGGAAATAACGAGAGCGAGAGATCGCGGCCAGTACCCGCAAAGTCTTACCTGCACGATCCCGTCCCCAACTCTGCCCAGAGCCCCTCATCGTGCAGCCCAGTCGGGGAACAGAGCTCGGAGGTTAGTGTACTGCCGCCTCTGCTGCCTCTGCCATCTCTGAGAGCCACTGCGCGAAAGCGTAAGAGCGTTTGTCGGGGGGTGTGAACATTGGAAAGCGCTGCTATGTGGCCAGTAGATGGCGCGGCTCGGCTCCTTCCGTGCAACAGAACGCCACGGTCTACGGAGAATTTATTGCTCAAGCCTGAACAATGACATGCATGCACAGGAAATCCACTGTACAGGTACATGCATTTATAACAAAACGAAACTTTCGAAGTGTATTAGTTGTACTTTTCTTCCTTACGTGGCACCGCAGAAATCAGAAATCTCGCACGAAGCGGTAGTAATGTGGATCGGCGAGTTTAAATCAGAACAGGAAATGTCCAATAAAATCTCAAATAAATAACATCAAATTATGAGAGATTTTCTATTACTTTTATTTCCTTATAGGGTCCAGAGGAACTGTAGCCTATCTAAGCAGAAAACATCCCTGATCAGGAAGCCCATCTACTGGAGGGCAAACTCCCACCCATACGTGGATGATGGAGGAACTACAGAGTAAAAGATGGGCACTCCAATATAAAATCTGACTATAACTGCGATGCATTCATAGTTTGTGCTGATATTACTGAAAACTGTGAAGCTACAAGTACATCGATAATATTTCACAGTGGCAGAGCTGCAATAAAAATGTTATATTAATGTTTGGTACAAGGTGGGAAAGAACACTGGTCTGAGCACCTGTCTTTTGATCTATAAACAGATGCAAATTACACTGGCGTTCAAAAGTTTGGAATCACCCGGAAATGTTCATGTTTTTGAACAAAATGGCTGCCTTTTTAACCAGACGTCATTGCATTAATTCAATAATACATTGAAATGACTGATTTTAATGTACCGTTCACATTACACTGCAATGCCCCATTTTTATAAGCCATTCCTTCAGTTTTGTAATGGTCAGCCCTCTTACTTTACTTTTAAATTAGTCATTTTAAAATGCTAATTGAATATTAGAGAAATCTTACAATTACATTTGCACTGTTCAATCCCGTTATTCTGTTCAGTGAAGCAAGTATGGTTACAAGGTACTGCCATTCCAAAAGTTCAACAGTACTACAGTAATGCAATTAAAAACAGGGCCAGCTCTAGCTAGTCTTCCAAGTACTGTAATAGCCATTATGAACACTAGTAGTCAATGAAAACAATTTAATGGTATCTTAATAAAAACGTATCAGTTTTTATCAAAAACATGAACATTTCCGGGTGATTTCAAATGTTTCAAAACCTGTGTACTGTATGTTTAAATTGTATTCATCCATACATCTCTCTATCTCATCCATATATCTTCCTTCCGGTTGCTATACAAGCAGCAGCCTTTTTACAGAATGACCATATTTCTCACTGTATTTCTTCTTTATTCCTATTTATTTATTTATTGAGCTTCTGTAAAGAGCCAGATTTCCACTGGGGACAAATAAAGTTCTATCTATCTATCACCATGGAAATAATGAAACAACTAACATGGCGTCATGTATTAGATGGTGTATAGCAATGGTAAACAGAATAATCTATAATTGATACATTCATTCGTTTTCCAAGCTGCTTATCCAGTTCAAGCTCATGGGTGCGTACCAACCTGTTTGCAGATTATGCTGACTTCCATTGCTCAAAGAGGAGAGCTCAGTGGCTTTAAGAATGGACTGATTGTGCCAGGGGCTTCAGTCATGGAGCTCGCTCAGATCGAGGATAAGATTTTTTTTCACAAGGAAAGGTAGCCAAGCTGATTTTGGCATGGAGGTCAGAATAAACAAGTAAGAAGCTAAACGCCATGATTTGATTCAAGCAGTCATAGGCAGCTTTGGACCATTGGACTGGAAATGTCAATCTAAGGTGACAGGAGGTAGATTAGTCAAGAGCAATCAGCCGAGAACTCACAGAGAGGGGGGATACTGTCGTTGGGTTGTATGGAAAGTTTTAAGTTTGCGGGTAAAGTATTTCAAAGAGTACAAGCTATAGAAACAAGACATCTGGTGCAAGAAGTCATCCTTCATTATATTCTTAGTGAGTTGACAACTTTGGTAAACTTCAAGACAAGCCTACAGACCCAAATTCCTGTTGCCCGAGTGTAGAGTTGTGTTGGCACTGTTAAGGTATGGATGTGTTTTTCTAGCATGCTTTAAGTCCTCCAATTCACTTAGAAGATGACATAAATGGCAATAAATACAAAAGCATTTCTATGGCATAGAGTTTCTGTTCTGATGTAATAGAACCCTCTTGGATGACAATGGATGTGCTTAGTGAATTAATTATTGAAGAGCAGTACAGCGATGTAAACATGTAGCATGACCATGTCAGTGTCCAGGACTAAACCTAATCAATGACCCAATTATGAATTCCTTTATGTAGGAATGGTGTCACATCCATCCAAAGCCATTCCTCGCGCTTGCAGAGTTGATGTCAAAAATCTTCTGGCAATGCCTTATTAAGGCAGCGTATATCAGCATATAATTACAGAGAGCATCCTTGAATGCGAGCCTGACCTGATATAGGAAAAAGTCCATGTCAGTAAAATATATAACATTCTAGTAAATATTCAGAAAGAAGAGTAGAGTAAAGAACACAAAAAAGGCACAAACACAATAAACTACCATAAACCCAAGGCTATTTTAAGAATCTATTTGCACAACACCAGAATGCCTTTCAGTCTGTGGCGACAGCCTGTCTTCTTATCTCCTGTGCACTCCTGGTCTTTTTCTCCTCAGGCTGTCTTCTTTCTTGCCTTTACTTTCTGCTGTATAGTCAAAGAGGCAAACCCCCACACCTGGAGATCATTCCTGGGAAACATCTCAAATTGGCCCCAGGGTCAGGTAAACCCTTCCAAGCACTCCTACACCCTTTTAAATGGACGTACATCCTAGACATCTCCAGTCCAATATTCACCATGGCCCACATATGTATTGTTCTTTATCAGGGACACTTGCTGTCTCTGAACAATAAAGGGGACCTGTAGGGTCCACAAAGCCTCATCCACCTCGCTAGGTTTAACACCAGAAATCGAGGAGCTCTAACATACAGAAAGTGGGTGAGGAACGTGAAGAATGCAGGGTGGACTGCTATAAATGAAGCAAATGACATTAAAGAGAAAAAGCATCACATTACCTGCCCAGAAAATGGAGCAAAGAACGAGGGGCAGTAAAAGGAGTCAAGGACGGGTGGGTAGTGGCAGTAAAACGAATTGACCCTGGAGTCTGAAAATGGCAGAATTCTGGGTGGGCTGGAGATAAAAATGAAATAATTCCATGAGGCTGCCATTTGTATTTTAGCTATAAACTTGTTAAAGAATTCTAAATCTATACTCATTGTAGAGCACCATACAAAAATAAAGACTTGACAATGAGGAGACCTTGAACGGAGTTTTTAAGTTAGTACTGTATTCTGTTTCTAAAATAGATTTGTTTGCAAGTGGTCAGGTGGATGCACATTTATAAATCTGCATGTGAGTCAGCCATAAGGTTTTTACTGGAAAAAGTGGATTCAGAAACCGAAAAGATGGAAACCACACACATTTAGAGGAAGGAGCTCAAACAAGTATATGGCTATAAATGGTCAAGATGGCCTATTTATTTACAGTCATTTCTGCAACTTTCCAGGGAACTATGATGGCATTTGCAAGGTTTCCTCATGTGGCAATTTTCTTTAAAACATCCTGCTGACCGAGAGATGTACAGCTGGCAGAGGAAGTGCTGCAGAGAGTGGAGAGTGCCGGATTGAGGCTAAAGCGATCAAAGAGCACATTCATGGGGAGAGGGGTCACACAGTGGACACGTCAAACTGAAAAGGAAGAAATAGCAGTCTGTGGCTTTTTATGTGACTGAGTTCAGAGTATTTGCACTTTAAGAAAACAATACCTTATTTATTATCAATATTAGCTTCATTACATCAGCAGCTACACAGAGACAACGTAGCAGTGAAACAAACCACAGGAAGTTGCATTTTTTCAGTTAAAAAAAAAATCAATACAGTAATTTCCAAACTGCATGGAATGTACCCTGTTTAGTAACACATCCACCACATACAGCAGGGTTTTCAGCTTCAGCTCCTGGAGGGCCACAGGTTTCATTCCAACCACTTTAACTAGTATTCAGTTACTGCTACTAATAAAATGTACTCCATTGACTTAATTTAGATTCCAAAACCAAAGCTGCTAATTGGCTAAGTTAACGATATCTACTGAGCTCCTCCAGGTCAAAAAACATGATGTTCTCAGAAAAAGAAAATAAGTAATATTAGAAATGTCTGACTTCCCAGAGCAAATTCAATGCCAAGCAATATAATAAAGTAACATATTATTAACAGCAAGAATTGGATTCTAATTGTAGATGTTGCTGCAGGGAAAACCTGAAGTCAACTACTGTACTTTCTTGCAGTCCTGTTCACCAACACAGTCACAACTAATCAAACATTTTGCCCTAAGATTAACCAATCAAAAAACAGTACTCACTGGAGCCCACCCTCTTAACCTTTAGGACAGGTCCTGTTGGGGAGCATTCCCTGGTAAAGCGCGTTGCCGCACCCACCGTAAAGACGAAACTGCTCGAGATCCTGTTTGGCAACCCCCCCCAGGCAGACACGCAGTCCAGTCCCACAACCTGAAAATGACCCTCTATCTGCCGCAGCCAGGTGCTACGTGGGCGCCCCCTTGACCTGGTCCAGCCACTTGGGTCCTCAACAATGAAGATCCTAACGAGCTGAAGCACCCTCGGGGGAAATGTGCCACATGGACATAGTGCAGTAACTGACGCTCCATCACAATGCAGGTAATGTGCCTCATTCGGGACTCCATGAGCAACCGCTCATTAGACACAAAGTCAAACCAGCGGTACCCAAGAAATCTCCGAAGACACACAGTACCAAAGGAGTCAATTCTTCGTCTCAGGTCACTGGATAGCGTCCATGTCTCGCAACCATAAAGCAGTAATTTTAATGCTCACCTGCCATTTTCTTAGTATTTATTATGGTCATATTGCACTTTGCCTTTATTTCTTAATGTATTTATTCCTTTTTAAAATTTTGCCCACAATATTCGTTCACACGTTTTAACCGAAATGTCATCGCCGTCCTCAGCATTTCAGAAGCGACTCTACAGTATTTTCTCTTGGCACCGCCCCTATGCTTGCTATTCTTTTATAGGCAGGGACCAATCATAACGCGTGTTTCACACCAGGCTGGTCGGGGGCCGCACGGGTCTGGCAGTTGATTGTCTGATGCTTCAGAGATGGACGTCATGAGCACGGCTGTACTAAAAGAATACATAAAGACGGCCATGTGCTGTTAATGTACTCTTCATAATTCAGTGGAATTCCCCTTTGTCTCATAAGTCACCCCCTACGAGCACAACAGCACGTTTAACACCAAGTTCAAGCTTGTGGGAGACTGCCGTCTTTGAGCGGTAGATGGCAGCAAAACGCCGGCAATAAACAATAAAGCGCACATAGCCTCGTGCCTAGAGAACGGGGAACTGTCGCGGGGCCTCTTAACCATTTAAGGGATGCGTATTATTTTTATACACAGGAACATGAGATAAAAATTTGCATTTACAGTATACCAGTTTTAATAACAGGCACTGCTAATTTCTACAGGCTGCGTCAGCCAGAAGACCAATAGATCAGGGCTGCTCACACTTTTTCGGCTTGCAAGCTACTTTTAAAATGACCAGGTCGAAATGATCCACCTACATTAAAAATGATAGTATATATATTTTATATATATTTATTTAATACATACACACACTCAGTATACTTTATACATAAAATATGTTGTTGCACCTTACATAACTGAATAACCTTTATGGCACAATAACAATTCAATACATTTATGGTCACTACAGTATTTGGATGTAATAATCGTCATGTGGGAAAAGGCTGACTCGCATAAATAAGTAGAGCCGAATAATGCAGTCAAGGAGCTTTTGAATTCAGCCGAGTGAAAAATGACGGCTGTCCGATTAACTGCGATTTTAGTTCCCTCTCCTTTCTCAGGTCGCTTTTCGGAAGAACGTCGGTTTCGTAGTTTTTATGAACAGTTTGAAAGTGCCTTTCCACATTTTCCTTCTTTGGAATAGCAGCGATAGATTGACACATCAGACAAACGCACTTCGATTGTGACATTGTGAGAAAAAAAAATCCTCTTCCAATTCCACATCCAACCCATTCCCTCCCCAATTTTTTAAATCCCTTCTTTAGTCGATATAAATTGGAAGGCTGACTAGATCACTTAGATAGCCGGAGGTTTGCAGTAGCTCGCGCGTTTCATTGTGAGTGCGGGATGACCAGTGTGGTAGAAGAAAACAGATCTCAGACTGGCCGCCCTGTATGTCAATCAAGTGGCAAATGCCATAGGGAGGATATATGATAGACTAACGTTTAAAAAAAATTAATTTGGAATGCAACGCGATCTACCTGTCGATCGCGATCGACGCATTGAGCGCCCCTGCCGTTTATATTTACATACATTTACATTTCACAGACACTTCTAGCGGTTTATATCAAATTAGCAGTGAAGATAAACTGGATTCTATTTAGGCGGCTGTAAAATGAGAATTTTAAAGGGGAAAGATAACACGATCCAACTGGCGTGAAGTGACCGAGGGGATAGAAAGTCTCAAATCAAGCTACCCCCTCACTGGTATACCTTGCAGACAAAATACCCTTCATAACCTACCAAAGCATTAACACAAATTAGATGGCCATGTGTGCCACAGTACTGTTGCCTTCTTGGTCTAGGAGAGTGACTTTGATTCCAGGGCAGGTCACGGTCTGCACGTTTTGTTTTTTCCTTTTGGAGAATAAAACGATCCCCCTTTAGGTAATTAGCACCACGAAAAGGCCAAACATTAAAGTAAGAAACTCATGCGATGAGACTGTCTGCTGTCCGGTCTGGATTGGTACCTTGTAGCCAGTGCTAACCAGATGGACAATAGATAGCTGCAACTCAGAAATGATAAAAAACAGTCAGAAAACAAATTAACATTTTGTATTAAAATCTTTCATAAACCTCAAAGATTTGAATACAATTCACCCACTCTGCAAGAAACAGGAAATCGTCCATGTTTTGCTGAGTAAGAGAAGGGAAAACATTCACCTTAACTTCCAAGAGTGCGTTGGATTCCGTTGGTGTTTGATATTCAAGAAGTCCAGTTATTTTTAATGCAACTCGTGACAAAAACTACTAACAAAATACTACCAGCAAGATAAAAGAATCCAGGCATGTAAATGTGTCGTATGCAGCTCAGTAGAATATTTAAAACACTCCGACAACTGAATATCGAATGATCACATGAATGACTGCCGTCATGTTACCTGGCAAACAATGGAAAAAGCAACAGACAACGAGCTTGGAGATGCTTAGCTCCCTGCCCTTAACCAGAACCTAAAGCTGCAGTCACATTAGTATTCACTTATCCTAACATATTCATGACGAGAACAGCCTCTGATTTGAACGGTTCATCAGTTACTACACTTCCAGTAAGAGAGCCTCCTAATTTAAACAAAGGGTTAGCTAATGGCTCATGACCAACCTGTTGTGGACATTTTCCAGTTCCTTCCACCTTTCTTGTATTTTAGGTTGGCCAAGATAAATGTTTTAGATGCATTACAGATACATACAGATTAGGTTAAATGGCTGCCATAAATTGGGCTAGGAGAGTGACTAAGAGTGTGCCTTATAAGTGACTGACAAACAGGTCAGATAGGTGAATGTTTTTAGAGCAAAGCAGATGGAGAGTGTACTTTTGGAACAGTTAAGTCACAAGCTGCTTATTCTAGACGTGAAGCGTTCACAGTCTACATAAGCCAGCACTAAGGAAGCGGGCAGAATTCAAAATTAACTAAATGACCAAGTTGCACCAAGTCACTGCATTTAGATGAACAAAGAGCACTTCAATAAAGTTGCATACACATTAATAAAAAAAAGATATACTCTTTAATTTAAGTCTACATAGAAATAAAAATCATACAATTTTTTTGCAACTAAAAACAAGCTGTAAGCATAAAATTGAAGACAATTTACATTAATATCAGAGGCACACCCTAAACTTAAAAATCGATCATAGGTGTTCACTGTTGGACTACTTGAAAACTGCCACACAGCAGACTCCTCCGAATTCAGATACACTGTATTGCTGCCACACATCTAGGATTAAAATCAGTCCCAGTCATCGAAATCATCTTCAGAATCTCCCATGTCATCTTCATCTGTGAGGGTAAAGGCAGGGTGAAATGGAGAAGGCTGAAGAGAAACGAAACAACTTCATCCACTGAAAAGGGTGGGGAGGAGGCAATTAGAGGGACATTACGGGCTTAGAAAAGGTTTTAGCCATCAATAAGCAATTGAAAAAAAAAAATCCTTGAGTGTAGTCAGTTACTGCTTGTTGTAAAGGGGAAACAAGTAAACAAGGCTGTATAAATCATATCAACTAGTTAGATATAAACTCATATTTGGCATTAAACCAGCAGAAAGACACCCATCAACATCAGACTACTACAGAAGAGCATAATTTAAGTTGAGAGCTGGCGTTGGACAATGCAGTCTGTACCTTAGCTGGGACTCCTAATGGAGGGATTTTAAATAATATATATATATATATATCTCTCTATCTCTATCTATCCTCCTTGCACCACCCTTCCTATACCAAGTGTGCAAGGCCTTGAGCTCTTTATCATGGTGATATATTATACATATGTCTTCGGTCCGATACTACTGGCGAGCTGACCCTTATGAAAATTTCCACAGTCAGTGAAATGTACTCACTACATTGGGGGTCCCAAACCCTAGCTCGGGTACACGGTGGCCAAATAAACAAAACTGGCCCCTTCACTTAAATACTCAAGTCAAGCCACTTTTTAAATTTAAAAAAAAAAAAAAACCACCATGCCCCCACACACCACCACCACATACCACACAGACCTTGTTGGATAGTACTCTCCTTTATCCTCAGGTACCTCCTTTGGTCCTCTCGTCTCCCTCCCTCTCAAACAAACAACCTCCTCACTTACTGTTCGCCACTGCTGAACTTGTGTCCTGCCGTGTTTCTCTTCTTCAGGTCACCCCTTTTTTGTTTTAGCGGTTTGCTAAATTTAGTTCCTCTTTCTTTTCATCTCATTTCGGCTTTCTGCCCCAACTGTGCCTCTCTTTCCTCATCTTTTTTTGGCTTTCTGCCTCAACTCTTCAATTACAGTGCATCCGGAAAGTATTCACAGCGCATCACTTTTTCCACATTTTATGTTACAGCCTTATTCCAAAATGGATTAAATTCATTTTTTTCCTCAGAATTCTACACAACACCCCATAATGACAACATGAAAAAAGTTTGAGGTTAACAAATTTATTAAAAATAAAAAACTGAGAAATCACATGTACATAAATATTCACAGCCTTTGCTTGATACTTTCTCGATGCACCTTTGGCAACAATTACAGCCTCAAGTCTTTTTGAATATGATGCCACAAGCTTGGCACACCTATCCTTGGCCAGTTTCGCCCATTCCTCTTTGCAGCACCTCTCAAGCTCCATCAGGTTGGATGGGAAGTGTCGGTGCACAGCCATTTTAAGATCTCTCCAGAGATGTTCAATCGGATTCAAGTCTGGGCTCTGGATGGCCACTCAAGGACATTCACAGAGTTGTCCTGAAGCCACTCCTTTGATATCTTGGCTGTGTGCTTAGGGTCGTTGTCCTGCTAAAAGATGAACCGTCGCCCCAGTCTGAGGTTAAGAGCGCTCTACAGCAGGTTTTCATCCAGGATGTCTCTGTACATTGCTGCAGTCATCTTTCCCTTTATCCCGACTAGTCTCCCAGTTCCTGCTGCTGAAAAACATCCCCACAGCATGATTCTGCCACAACCATGCTTCACTGTAGGGATGGTATTGGCCTGGTGATGAGCGGTGCCTGGTTTCCTCCAAACGTGACGCCTGGCATTCACACCAAAGAGTTAAATCTTTGCCTCATCAGACCAGAGAATTTTGTTTCTCATGGTCTGAGAGTCCTTCAGGTGCCTTTTGGCAAACTCCAGGCGGGCTCCCATGTGCCTTTTACTAAGGAGTGGCTTCCATCTGGCCACTCTACCATACAGGCCTGATTGGTGGATTGCTGCAGAGATGGTTGTCCTTCTGGAAGGTTCTCCTCTCTCCACAGAGGACCTCTAGAGCTCTGACAGAGTGACCATCAGGTTCTTGGTCACCTCCCTGACTAAAGCCCTTCTCCCCCAATCGCTCAGTTTGGATGGCCGGCCAGCTCTAGGAAGAGTCCTGGTGGTTTCGAACTTCTTCCACTTACGGATGATGAAGGTCCCAATGAGCACAGTGGCCTCCAAAGCAGCAGAAATTTTTCTGTAACCTTCCCCAGATTTGTGCCTTGAGACAATCCTGTCTCGGGGGTCTACAGACAATTCCTTTGACTTTATGCTTGGTTTGTGCTCTGACATGAACTGTCAACTGTGGGACCTTCTATAGACAGGTGTGTGCCTTTCCAAATCCTGTCCCATCAACTGAATTTACCACAGGTGGACTCCAATGAAGCTGCAGAAACATCTCACAGATGATCAGGGGAAACAGGATGCACCTGAGCTCAATTTTGAGCTTCATGGCAAAGGCTGAATACTTACATGTGTGTGCTTTCTCCAGCTTTTTTTTTTTTTTTTTATTATTTTTAATAAATTTGCAAAGATATTAAGTAAACCTTTTTCATGTTGTCATTATGGGGTGTTGTGTGTAGAATTCTGAGGAAAAAATGAATTTATTCCATTTTGGAATAAGGCTGTAACATAACAAAATGTGGAAAAAGTGATGCGCTGTGAATACTTTCCGGATGCACCAAAGGAAGATACAGAGGACACTTACCTATAACTTAGCCTTACCTCAACCCCCACAACTTGTACTCCATTTCAGTCAATAAACTTTATTAACACAAACTCGCATTCAATTTTTTTTCTTTTAAACCTAGTCCAGGTTACACATATACACACACTTAAACATGGGGTTGGCTTGTGAGTGACTGTGAGGGAGGATGTTGACAATAATTCTCAGTCTCTCCCATTAGAGGGCAAGTGTGAGAGGAACCCTCAAAAGGTTCACTTACCTGAAGAATACATGGCTTTTTGTCTTTTCTGTATGACCTCCAGAAGAGCGTTTGCAAGGTCCCCTCTTTCTGGTGATGGTGGGACACAAGCGGTGGCGTTAGTTTTCGTAATCTAAAGAAACAAAATGCCACCAATTATCATTTTCACTTCCTTTGGAGAATTAAGAGCAACGCCAGATTGCCAAGTCAAACAGATATTAGGTTTTAAATGTGTTCTAAGCTCAACTAAAAAGGTTTTATAAATACAAACACACTGCCAGCTATGCTACTGAGGAGATCAATAATTGATCTGTGCCGAGAAGACTCATACTTCATTAACAAAAGAATTTTAAGAAAGGTAGCAATTTCCCTCTTCAAAATTAGTGAAATGATTTATAAGTGAGAAAAAAAAAAAAAAACATCTATTCTGGCCATTTGAGAACTGGCAAAGGTTTCACATTTTGGTAATCATTTTTGTGTTTTCCATTATTTATAACATTTTTAGGGGCATTCTCATACATTTTGGTCAATGGTTGTAAGGGACAACAAACAAAACCCACTCACCGAATACGGACATTACATCTCACCCAACCACTTAAGAATTAAAAAAAATATATTTTTTCAAATTCACAAAACCTTACATCAGAAAACCCTTCATCCTTACCGATTTCAGCTGGATACCCTGCTTGATTTGTTCAAGGACTGTTGCTCGGTGTTCACTGGTGGAGCCAGACCGCTTCTCCCAGTTCTGCATTTGGGCTCCCATGGGTGCTGCTGGCAGTGGAGGAGCAGCAGGCAGGGCAGGTGGAAGGAAAGCCACTGGTGGGACAACTGGTGGTGGAGGAGGTGGGATTGAAGGAGGAGGAGGAATGTCCTCCTCCAGAAAAAGCATGTGAATTGACGGCCTCCTAACTTTCTGAGACCATGAAGGGGTCCTTTTTTCGGTACTCGAGACTGGCAAAGCTGGAAGTGGGCCTTTCTTTAAGGCCAGTGGCGTCTTAAGTTCAGAGTCCAAGGTGGAGGATCGAGGAAAAGGAGGAGTACTTACTAAACGCGTTAAGTGACTTGGAGGGAGAGATTCTGAAAGAACAAGAACGGAAAAGACACCATCATGCTGTGAAAACAAAAAGGTAAAATAAACCAGCAGTTTATGCAAGAAAACTATCTCCGTACTACATCATCATCATTGGTGTTAATTGATGATGATGATGATATAAATTCATGATTACAGAATCAAGTTAAGATCTTTAGGTATTGTCACATTCACCAGGGTGTCTTAAAAGTTTTACAGCAAGGAATAAGATAAGAAGTCCACTACACACCATAACACCCAACTGATAGCGGACCAAAAAGCAAGGAAAAGGAAATTACAAATATCCGACACCCATTTTCTGTACACTTTTTGAATGTGTACAATTACCCTCAAACTCTTCATATATCCATCCATTCTGTACCTACATTAGGCAGTCAGTCATAGGATCAATTTCATTTTCTCCATTACCTTAAAGGCTGATACACAGTGGACTACAAAGCCTAGATTTCAAATAATTCTGGACAAACAGCATACAAGTGCCTAATATGAGACAAGCCAAGAGATGAACATCAGACTCTCTATAGTTCAACTTGTAAATTATAGCACGGTGTCCTGTGTATAAAAGTGCCACTATATGTAAGGGGTGTACGGGCCCCTTTATTCCAGTAGTCTATCAACCAACCAGCAGTCAAGAGTTGTTCTTTCTTAAACTGGTAATACTGAAAACTTCAGGTCCATACACCTCCGAATCTTTCTCCCTCACTTATTCCTCCATCCCAGTCACCAGCAGAAGACTCCACCATCAACGCCCTGTGCTCCTCTAACAGATTTCACTTTACACAGCCTCAAATCTTTAAATCTGAAGATCTAATTTAAACTTACTAACTTTAATATCGATAACATCAAACTCAACTTACTTGTTTTTACTGGCATGTCCTTGCCCGCTTGCTGTCACTCAGTAGGGGTGCCCAGTTGTCCCGTGGCAGGTTCACTTTAAAGTGTTTCTTTGATCTTTGAACAGATCATAGTATATGACGATTCTGCCAAGGAGTCTAACCTTTGTGCATTCTCTCAGTTAATCATTGCTTCCACTTCTAAAATGAAACCTCAGGTGCAGCACAACATTTTACCAAGACATTTAAGTGCAGTAATCATGTTATTGCACTTTAACTGGGTGGTGACCAATTAATCCTGCCAGGCCAACATCAGTTATCTCTACATTTGTAGGCCTGTCACCCGACAGAGTATCAGCAGTCATTTTCAGACCTGATCCTGGGCTGTCATGTGGCCAAAAGGTGAGTAAATAAAAAATGGGCCACATTATGCCAATCTTGGCATTCTGCATGCATATTAGGTTGCATAGGCCCAGTTAGCCCCAAAGCTAATGCTTGCCATTAATTGAACTCTCGGTCTACATCAAGACTTTGATAAGGTGTGTATTTAAGATGACACCAGAGCTTTTAAAAGGTTCTCACCCAACACCCTCAAATTTATAGTAGCCATGAATGGTGCAAATGTTGCTAGCAACATCCTCCATTGCCTACTACCCGTCAGGGGTGCATGAAAATAGAGCAGGGGTGTCAAACTCCAGGCTTTGGCTGCAGGTTTTTCATTCTGACCTGAGAGATCAACCTTACTGAGACCGTCACCTTTCTTTTCAGATACTGTGTGATGGGCACAGATGAGCTGGTCATGTGGCAGCTTTTTGTGTCTCATTGTTTGGCTGCCAATCAAGAAAGAAAAACACACCACACACTACTAAAGGGACAGGAGTCAAGTTAATTAAAACTAAGGCAAACAAAAATTAGCCGCAAAAACAGGTCACTAATTAAGATGATGATGGATAAAATAAAAACCTGCAGCAAATGCAGCCCTCCAGAACTAGAATTCAACACGCCCAAGAGGAATGGCAATTTTATAAGCATCAAGGGCTTTTAAGGTAAATAAGACATAGGGTGGCACAAAAACCGGGACAACAAAAACCCATGTGTACTGTACAACTTAAAATTTTGTAGACTGACAAGTAGCACCATCTATTTTAGTATAAGGCAGCAAAATTAAACTGGTCGAGAAGGAAAAGCGCACACACAGCAGGCCGTCAGCATCCTAAAACATCTTAGACAAGACAGATCAAACTTTTGCAGTCACATGATTTGGGAGAAGTGCGTCAAAAGATAAGCCTTTAATATTGCCAAGATGTCAGCACTGTAGAAAGATCGCTGCTAGGCACTTAATCCCATGCTGTACCCGGGTGAGTCAGAATTTAGCCAACTTCAACGGCTGGCAGGCTCTTCCGGTTTTCATTTTAGGAAGTCAGAGTCACCAGAATCTGAACCTGGCTTTGATTCAAGTGACACTTTTCACTTCCAGTTTCTGTTCCCAAATTTAAAAACACACAAACAAACCCACCACCATCAGGCAGAATTTGACCTAACAGTGCAAATTTGTTTTCTCGAGACTGCATGTAGGATTTTAACTGCTGTCCATTTCCAGTCATTTTCTAACCTGAACAGTGTTGCGGGGGTCTGCTGGAGCCTATCCTAGTTAGTATAGGGGGCAACACAGGAACAAACTCTGCACAGGGCACTAGTCCATTGCAGGGTGAACACACATGCACACTTGGGCCAATTCACCTAACCTGCAGGTCTTTGGGTTAGAGAAGGAAACAAACACCCAGAAATAAAAAAACCCACATGGATATGGAGAGAACATGAAAGCATCACACAAGGATGACCAGAGACATGTGAACCTGGTTTCCTTGCCACAAGGCCCCAGTGCTACCACTGCACCACCGTGCTGACCCACAGCCGATCACTGCCATATTAATTGGCCACAAACTCCAAATACATACGCAAAACAGTGTTCAACAATAAAACAAACCTGCAAATATGCGAGTAAACCTTTTTATAGCAAGACCAGTTATGCAAAAGCTTTAATTACAGGTACGATTTAAACTTACAAATTAATCCTCTTGAGCACGGGTGTCGAATGCTGGTCCTGGAGGGCCACACTAGCTGCAGGTTTTCATTCCAACTGTCTTCTTCATTAGTGACCAGTTTTTGCTGCTAATAATCTTCTTTTGCCTTAGCTTTAATTAACTTGAACCACACCCCTTAGTTTCTTTTTCCTTAATTAGCAGCCAAACAATAAATGAGACACAAAACAAGCCACCACATGACCAGCTCATCTGCGCCCATCACACAATGTGACAATAAAGAAAGGAGAAAGTCTCAGTAAGGTTGATCTCGGAGGTCACCAAAACTTTGACGATGTTCTTAGAAAAAAAATCAACGGTTTTGGAAATGTCTGCTGTGGCAGAATGAGAGCAGCAACAAGCCATGGAGTTAAATAGCGGGTTTAATTACCAGCAAGAATCAGCTTCTCATCAAGAGATTGCTTGGAGCTTGAAATCCCAATTTAGCTGGTCATCTGTCGGCTTGGTTCACATCTCATTTGTGTTTGGCTGTCATTTAATGAGGAAAAGGAATCAATTCAGAGGACTGAATCCTTAAAAACAAGGCTATTAAACTGAAGGGAAAAGTTAATTAGCAGTGAAAACTGGTCACTGATTAGGGAAAGAGTTAGAATGAAAACCTGCAGCCACTGCAGCCCACCAGACCTGGAGTTCGACACCCCTCCTCTACAGCCTGGGATTTTGGGGGTTTGTGTGCAACAGACGTGTCTTGCGCTATTGACGGCAATAAAAAAACTACAAAACACCGAGACTGGCATTTCTAAAATCACTTGTACATTGTTTAAGTGCCGATTACTCTAAATGATGTCATTGTTGCCCCTTCAACTGCATTTGTGTTTGATCACAAATACTACAACACAGAAACAACTTGTGATTTCTAGAATAGTGAATGTGAACTTTTAAAAGCAGTCATAACCCCTCTGAGTGATAACCCCAAGACTGGGCCCTACAAGAGACCCCCCAACCAATAGCTAACTACCCAGTCCATAGCAGTTTCTGATGATTAATGCGTACGTGACAAGCAGGACCCCAGACTATAGAGACAAAGCTTCATTTAGGCAGATTTTGCTGGAAACCATATGAAGCCAGAATTTGCAAAGTGGGGAGGGCCTGTAAACAATTGGGTGGTCAAGCTGCAACGTCCCGAGGGTGTGCCCATCACATTTAAGGTGGCTCCATTCATTGATGATCAGAGGTCCATTGGGGGGGGAGGCAGGTGGTGTTCCCTTTTGGAAAGGAGTGGCTCAATAGATTGATAATTGATCTAAGGTCTGGGGTCCCTCTTGGACTTGCACAGAATCGTTACAGTGGAGACCTGGGACACACCAGGCCCACACACTACACAAAGTACCCCTAGCTTATTGGTACAAGGAAAACATTTCACAATAGACAGTTGTCACACTGTACACAACCCCTGGGCAAGAAATGCCATCCACTACACCTTGGTGTTCAACACCTCAAGTCACCTTGTCGATGGACTTCCTTGCGAACTGCTTCCATGCCACCCCGCTTCTCAATGACTTCATAGATCAGCTGAGACATCTCCCTGTTCTTGAGGTGCCGTTCTCGAATACCCACTTTAACAAAAAGCTGTTTCAAGTCCGGGTCCATACGGTTCATCTGTAAAGCAAGAGAATGCAGTTTGAAAAAAAAAAAAAAAAAAGTATGCTTGGTCATGATGAGCAAACTTAAAGGGAAGGAAAATAAAACTGAAGTGGGACTCCGGTTGTTTGCTCAGTGAGTAGCTCTGCTTTGTAAAAGCTTTAGTATTAAAACCACCATTAAAACATCACAATACTTTATCAGCTTATGATGGGATAGCATTTAATCTTTTCAGGTACTGCTTTGGCATTCTATAGGCACACCATATTGAATCCTTTGAAAACCTGCAATACACTCCTTGCTCTTCTCAGCCTCATTCTGCATTACAAGATCAACAAGACATACTGAGATGGCAATTCAAACCAGTATGTTGACTCTGAATCTCAGATCATGAACATCAAACAAGCCCAGCAGATGAGCTCCTCATCACTGGACCACTGTGCCAGTTACACCTCAATTTCATGCTGTAGTACCCTTCACATTTTCTGAACCAACATTTATTACTTATTTACTGGATGGAAGTACAAATCACCAAGAGAAGGTGATTTTGGTTTGCCAGTCAAGCTACTCTTAAAAATGGTGCCAAAATTATTCTTTAGAGCAATACCATGTGTGACCCTAAACAACCTTCTATGTGATGGTACCCGAAAGAAACTTTATTCATTTAGATCTAAAACAGGTTCCATAAGTAACTAGGACTGGATTAACACATTTGTGGAATATCAGTACTTTTAAAAGCACTTTTGCTGCACAGAATAGCGAAGACTAAACTTGAGGTTTTCTTGATGGGTTATCATCATCATCCTCCCAAATAGTGCAACTGCTTCCTCCTGGGTATGACATTAATCTGCATCCAGCCTTGCAAGCAGGTCCTTCAATTTACAGAGAAAACTCAGGGGCTGGGGGCAGGATTGGCACTCCAGCCATCATTTTATAAAAAAAAAATTAAACACGCCACACACCCACCTCACCCTGTTCCAGGGTGGTGCTGAGGTGTCACTCCGCCGTGTGGTGGGTACGTCAACGCACTGTAATCAGCGCTTGCTCCCTCCCAACCTCACTCACTATCTCCTGAAGTAGCCTGCTATACATTAAAGATGCTAATTTTATCTAAATATACTGAACCTTTTCAAAACACCCAATTTCTTATGTAAAGAATTCTTCCAATAATAAAATGTTTCTTTTTCAAGTAAAGGGTCTACAAGGAACCACATAGTCCAGTATAGTGCCATTTTAGAACCATCATTTAAGAGGGTAGCTTGGAGGATCACCCAAGAGAAAATCCCCACAGAAAAAGGGAGTGCATGCATCTCACAGATTCAGTGATCAGGTCAGATGTAAAACTGGAGGAAGCGCACTGCTGTGATCTACCACACCGCTCAACTCCCAGAATCACATCTAGAACAGGGCTGGCCGGGGGGAGCAGACATCAACACTAAACAGGCTGATAAACCGCTGCAGTCCACACCTCCTAAAGATTCACAACATAATGGATTTTTTAATATTTACAATTTATATTACCTCTGTGCCTTTACATTTGCTTTTTACTGCCACGTAAATGGGGTCAAACATTTTCTGTTTAGTTCAGATTCAAGAATGTCAACAAAAGATCATTTTTAGCAGGTGTGCAGAAGGAAAATCAAAACTGATCGAGGTCTTGAAGTTTATATAGTTTTGTATTGTGTAAATCTATTGTCAGGTCGGAAGACTACATCCCAGGAAAGATAAAACGCCATGGAGCACACAGTTTCAGATATCCATCCTTAACGCTGGTGTACAATAAAATTCTTCAGACAAGAGGTATCACGCTGGCCTTGCCACAGCCTCCTGGGTTACTCTCTTTTGGTTTCAGATTTGTACAACAATTTTTAATTAACTGAGATTTTAGCAGTCCGCTCAATTTAGTCCTGGGACCAGGCCTAACTTATTTTCAAAATTATTGTTCAAGTAGCTTGTTATACATAATTTAAAAATACACATACACTAACACAAATTGATCAAGAAGATATGCTATAGTATGGCAAACGATGTCGTCTATACTGGATGAGGAAGAGAAAGAAACAAACACAAAAACCAATAGATCTGTAAATGGTCAGCGCAGACAGGGGCTTTAAGCCACCCTGTATCAATCTCTCCATTTATGCAGCTTGTTTACTTCAATCGACTCCCGTTTAGTTTCACATTACAATATTTTTGAAGTTGTTCATTTCACTCAATTTTGTTTTCATTTTACTCTTCACAATTCATACGCGATTCCGTATTGTACAGGACAGTCGGTTCGACTGTAAAATGTTCCACTAAGCAATTTCCTGTGATACCACTAAAGTGTATACGTTAGAATTATATGGAATATTACATACGATTATTTTTTTGGGGGTGGGGGAGACAACAGAAATTAACAGTTTAAGACAACTAGTAGCGTTAATTGTTCTGAAAAATCAATTCAAGACTTCTAAGTTACTGAATGATCAAATGGAACGAAAACAGACCGCCACGGTGTTCTTTCAGCGTTTTCTTTCTGGTGTTCTTAACCAAAAGCTCCATTGGGAAAGTAAAATACAAAACGATAACTTTCGATGGTATTTGAACATTTAGATCGATTTCCAAATTTTGCTTTAATCAAAATATACGTAATCGACAATGACTCAAAAACAAATAAACCCCGTTCTACGAAATGCAAACCCCAATTAGCGGCGATACCTATGGAGTGATAGCTCGATACTCACATTGAAGCCTGTCCTTGGGTTCCATCCAACGTGGCTCACGTGCCTATAGGGGGGGAAAAACCCAAAAACAAATCAGAGGTCACCCGCAAGTGACAGCAGCATCCAACCACCATCGTATTCAATAATCGGGACATACGACAGACAGTACTGGACATCAAGGCAGTAACCAGAACCGGCCGGGGCGGCAGACAACTTCACGATCTGCCATCGACAGACAAGGCAGACTGGCATTTTTTTTTTTTATTTAGAACATAGCATTTAAAAAATCCAATACTTACTTAAAATCCTTCGGCGTACCGATGTCAGATTTGTTCAATCTTCTCTTACTGGAGCGCCGTCTTTCAGCACTTAGAAATCCGGTTGTCTGAGGTTGTGGTTTTGGACTCGACAAAGGAGAACTCGCTTGGGTGAACTGACCTGATAGTGATAAATTAATAATAGTAAAAAGCTGTAAAATGAGACAGACATAATCCGCGTCTGAAACGCGGATGTAAAGTGGGTGTTGTGCTGGTTTTGTACTCCGTAGTGTGATCGAACGAACTCACCCCATTTCCTCGTAATCATTTTAATAAAGTGTCGCATGGCCCCAGCATTATTATTATTTTTTTTATTCTCCAAAAGCAGTATTTGCCGTTGCGCCCATTTTTTTCGGTAGTATAATTATCCTACGCTTCTGTTGGTAATCTACGGTAAAGTGTACCGATCAGGAATCGCTTTATTGGGAATAAATCCGCACCCCCTTCTCAGGCAGTTTAAATCGCCGACCGTTTGTTCGAAGAGATCACTTTTAAACTTTACTATGCGCAGCCCATTCGTGGCTACTAAAACAGCTGTGTTGTGGACGCATTGACACACGAATGCTACTTTAACATATTTGATCATTTACCACCCGCCATTTTGTTATGCAAGGATGAAATCATTTTCCCCAGCTACACAATTAAACTTCTACGTTTAAAGAGAACATCTTTTCTTTCCTGAAAAATCTTTTTAAAAGGAGTAATCAGAAGAAAAAAACGCATGTACATGTTTAGTTTGCGCATTTTTCTAAACTCAGTATCGTGCCTATTTAACATTAAGTTATAAAATCGACAAATCATCCAAACAATTATTTAGAAAAATCTATTTTCTTTTCTCTCTTTTACGTTTAGTTGGTAGATATCAGTTTACCTAAAATGTTAACAATCCTTAAAAGATCCATCGTTTGTTATTCATGGAGAACAGATCATTCACCTCCAGCGCCAAAACGAAGTAAAACGCCCATCAGGCCCTTAAGTGCCCCTCATTGAGCCGCACCTCCAATTAACAAGCTTTTCGATAATAATCAGTGTAAAATGTGTCCTTTCTGAAATCGGTAAATATAATCGATAGAGACTCACAGTGTTTTTGTAGCAGAAGCATAATAACGCGGTGGCATTGTCTCCAAATAGCTGTTAGAAGGCTACCTACCATTCAATGACCATTTCAGATGATGCCATAAGCGCCTTTTAGTCTCCCATCTAATGGTCGTTATACGTAACTTTCTCATAGCATCTGTCGATTTACTGAACTCGCTTAATCCAATACAGTTATCATAGGTCTCCTAATGTATACGAGGCCTCTTTGAGTCTTGTCTGACACTGCCGTGTTATTTATTAATACGATTTTATTGTGAACTTGTAGGTATTTTATACACACTTGCATTTCAAAATTCACTATTCCTGTTTCGCCTGTGTAACAGAAGAAAGCGTCTCAACCTCAACCCTAAAGGGCGAGCTTCCTATGATCTGACAACTGTGCCGTAAAGGAGTGCCCACTTGGACTGCTTCAGTGATGTTCATTCGTGTACAGCCTCAGCCTGATTCCTCCAATGCAGGTACTGTACACAAGGTTAAGAAGCCAAGAGCCTCCTTCATGTCTGTGTCCCGCGTTCTAAGCAATTCACACACTTACTCCGACATGGAAGCCTTTAATCATTCATTGGGTGTTGCAGTAAGCTGGAGAACCCTTGTCCCCCAATAAGTAAAAGAATTAGAGCTGAGATTTGAACCCAGGGCACTGAAGGTAAAGTCCGCGGGGCGAGATTCTGCCAACATGTTCAAGTCATGTCTCTATGAATGTCCCTAAAATTGTTCTTCCGCATGGAAGATGGGTTGTACAGTTACTTAAGACAGCTACTCATTTTGCAAATAAAGTCGCTTGATTCACATTTGGTTTGTTTCTTAATAGCTAGTTTATTATAGACAATCTCTCTCTCTCTCTCTCTCTCTCAGATAGATAGATGTATTATTCCATCTTAGTTTCGTAACTCTGATTTTGTTTCACAGTCCCGGCATACTCGAGAAGGGTCTAACTGCAGCCTGCAATACCCATGCCGTACGTCACAAAACTCCCTTTCAGGCAGATAATCGTCCCACAACCCTAATCTTAACCAGAGTGTAACCGTATGATGGGTGTTACGTCACTGACGTTGAGGGCGTTTCATTACGTCATTACATGATTGACCTCATAGGTACAGCGGTCTGAAAGCAAATGCACTCTTGGCACACTTCTAAATTTCAGTCTTGAATGCACTACCCCTACGAATCCACTAGGTGTCCTCAGAGGTGTATTTCGTGGTTTAGCCAAAGGAGTTCAGCTCAATCGATAACGGCGATTTCTTTTGGAATTATGTAGACAAAGGTCAGGTCCAGGCGAGTCCCCCAAGAGAGATCTGAGTTAATTAGCATGTCTGAGTAGGACGTGGCTGTCGGCCCTGGTCTGCGGCTCTTTGCCCTCACACAATTCAATAGGGTCCACTGTCATTATAGCCTGAGCATATGGATTTCATGGTTTATCTACATCTAAAACAATACCCGCTTATAAATAATTAACAACAGACAGTACACCTTATGGCAACATAATTAAGTCTGTTTTTTTTAGCTAATTTATATAAACCATACAGTTTAACACATACATAGATTATTTAACTTCCTTATTTTTAGCATAACTTTCCATTTTTACTTTAAACAGATTAATATTTAAATTGAACTTAATTCGCTTAATTTTATAGCTGTGGTAACTACCCATGATTTAACAGCAAGTCTGTTACAAATAAAAAACTTTGTCGCACATGTGAGTGTGTCAAATAAAATAAGATGTGAAAATTTCAAGATTGTATTTAAAAAAGTTTTTCCAAAAAAGTTACATTGAATACATTGATTAAATAAATGCAATGTAGTTTATTCATATCCAAAGGGATAAGTCGATAATTATCCACACTTTGGTGCTCATTTTGTTCGAGTTGGCTGTCCAGCTTTCTCAGGCACATGTGGTGTGTCCGTGGACGCAGTGCTGACGTTTCCACCTCGATCAGTCAGTTCCTCTTCATGTTTTCCAGCAGTAAACCTGGCTTCCACTGTTTGTTTGTACCAAACAAGAGCAGCGAGTGGTGAAGATGTACAAGGGGCCAAAATCTTCATGGATTCATCAGAATCACAGTACAGACTTGCTCAAAATTGTCATCAGTAGTGGATGTGGACAAGCATTCCAGTACTTGTTCGTACTTAACGATTGTCCAACCATTTTTTAACTTCTCAGTCCATTTGTAAACTCTTTGATGGGGTTAAAATGAAATATTCTCCATATTTGTGCTGAAAGCCTTCTCTAAATTTCAGCCCCCTGGTACATCTTCAGCTCATAGAAAATGCTTCACTACTGTCCTTTGGGGCAAACAGAGCGTGGAGAGGCCATGTGTACTCCTAGAAAACAAGAAGAGAACTGCAAGGCGGAAACTTTAGCACTGTGAGCCCAGACAGATATGCCGTGTTTCCACATGTTCAGGTTAAAATGGCACAGCCAACCTGAACAGAATTGTTGCAACCCTCATGCACAAGTTCATTTGAAATATGAATATTCATAATATTTATGCCATTTAGCAAGTAATCTAACACTACTTTAATTTTATTGCTAAGACAATACCTGTGACTAAGAGGCATTTAAAAATTTGTGCCAATTCATATTTTGAAATAGCCCTTTGTAGGTGGAATACAGTTTTATACAGAAATGTTCTTTATTTAATTTCAATTATTACACATTGTATTTGTCCTGTGCACAACTTCCATTGGTTTATATTCAACCTTTTTAATTAGGTAGCATTTTGACAGCCTGGAGGTTATTAAGGAGTGCTCTGTAAGTATTCTAGTTCTAGTTTGGCTTGCTCCAACTCATAGTTGCACGTTACAGCATTAAACTGCATGTTCAAGTTTTTTGAAACTGGCAACATGTTTCTTAATTCTTCTTTTTTTATTGCTGCTTCCTTAGCATTTTCCATCTCTCCTATGTTCTTCTGATCCCATAGCTCAGCTATTAGGTGTTTAATATGTTTTGTCAGGTCAGTGCAGCAAACGTAACCCAACTCTTAATGTCCTCTTGTATGGTGATATACACTTAGTCTCACCTGCTTTCTTATTTCTGATCTTCTGTAGACGTTTGATTCTGGCTTCAATGAAAAGCTTCAGGTTCTCTGCTTCAGCTTCATCTGCAAAATTGAGTGCCACCTGGAAGTTCTGGAGGGACAGAGACTCTACATGACAGTTTTGTAACACACCTCAAGCATGCTTCTGGCAAGCCGGCCTTCATGCCATACCTACACTTTTAAAAGTAAAGGTGCCAGAGTGCCACGGGGAACCAGTTTTGGTTCCAGAAAGAACCATTTACATGAAGGTTTCCAAAAGAAATTCTTCCTTAGATCCATAAGTGAAAAAAATAGATACATAATAATAGATATGTGATGGGTTCCGGCACACAATAACAAAGGCTAAGTTCAGGTTTTCTCGACCCGTCAGTGTCCTTCTATAGTTTATTATCCAGTACAGGGCTTTCTCTTGTCCATAAGTTAAACACCTTTTCAAAGACCCAATTTCACATGCACAAAACCCTTCCCAGAATGAAACACTGTATATACTTGTGTTTAAGTTCTCCCGTGTATATGTTGAGGCTTTATTTTAGCGTATAATTTCTGGTATTTTATAATGTTGGTCGTACAAGTCGAGTGCAGAAAACTCACGCTATTGGTCCAAGATATTATGATATGCTAACGCCCACCTGAGAGAGAAACCGCCGAACACACAGCCTTTTTGTTTTGATGTATTGTGCTTACTTGACCACACGGTAATACCTGAACTATTCTGAAGCGACGTTTGCACAGTTTTGTGTTTTTTGTATCTGACACCTTTATCATAAGAGCATCCCTTATCTACGATGGAGCGTTCGATCAGAAGAAAATATGAAGCTGGTTTTAAATTTAAAGTTGTTGAAGTGGCGAAAGAAATTGCTAACTGTGCTGCTGAAGCAAAATTTGATGTGTCTGAGAAACTGGTGCGAGACTGGAGGAGGCAAGAAGATGTAAAAAAAAAAAAAAAGTGCCATATTTTTGAATGGGCGTATAAGTCGGAGTCTGATTTTATGATGTATTTTTTGAATTTCAACACCCGACTTATATGAGAGTATATACGGTAATTCTTTATTAAGTTATACGGTAGTTCTACAAGCGAGGAACCACATAATCCGTTAAAGTGCCAATTTAGAACCATTATTTGTAAGAGTGCAGGGCACAAAGAAGGAGCTCAGAGCCACCAAAAACGTGCCAGGTCAAGCAGCCTCCATCCACCCATCCTTCAGTTCAGTAGTTAAACTGGCTGTGATGTGGGAGATGTGACAGCTGTATTGGAAAGATTTATGAGTCCACTGTAGCTTCCTTAGTGTTATGTTTACCCCTTAGAAAAATGAGCAAAAAATATTATTTTAAATAAAAAATATTATCGGTAACAAAAACATGTAATTATCAAAATGTCAGCTTTAAATAGAGTAGAAAAAGGTATGTCTGGAATCCACTGTGGTACTTATGCAGGTTTAGTACACGTCCTTTATGCGACATGTCACCAGTGCACAGCCTGATGTTCCACTTGGGACAGTAGCAGTGGTGTGTTTGTTTGCTCACTTAATGTTTTTCTTCTGTTGCTTGAGCACGAGAGGGTAGAATGTCAGTGCCATATCTGTGCAGTGACCACTGCCCAATGAGTTATTGTAGGCTACCACAATGCCACGCTTAGTGACTTCAACTTTTCCCTCGAAACAAACATTAGCAGTTGAACGGTGCCTAGGGGGCTAACATCTTTCTTGTCCTTCTACTTGATCTCAATCATTTTGCCTTTTAGCCACATAGCTACTGTAGCTGCGTCTTTTCCACGTTCCCACAAATCGAGCAGCTACTGAGTTGGTAAGATAGTGTCAAACATGGAACAAAACACATTTCTCAGTCCAATAAAGTTCATTTTAAAAGTTTAGTGAACATTTAAAAAGGTACAAATCACAAAAATTCAGAAAAAAGTTATTACATACGCAGAATAAAAGGCAAAAAGGAAAAAAAGTTTTTCCGACAGTCTTAGTTTTATGGTGTTAAACTTCAATTACTTTCTGTACTTAAAGGGTACGTTATTTCTCAGTGGCAAACTTACATAGCCTTCACTTAGTACATTCAGTATATACGGGTTGTTCTCCATGCATTACCAACTGCTAGGCAGATCGTAACCTGAACTCATCTGTAGTCAAAATGGTAAGAAATAATTAGAATATTCCATTTTCAATTTAATTGTGTGGTTTATAATAGACCCTCCCATTGACTATACATTAATAAATAGGCAAACATTTGAACATAACCTAACTAACAAACAAACGGCCCTTACAGCTGCTGAACCTTCATGTGACTGAATGCATCAGGCATATCACGGAGATTCAGTCGTCCAGTGCCATCTACGTCAGTTTCACTAACCGTGTCAATGTCTGACGACCAAGTCGCATTGTCATCATTAGCTCTCAATTCAGCGAATGGTTAATTTTCAGTTTGTTCTACAGCCGGCTTTACAGCCTTTTGTTTACAGGCCAACTATGTGTTTTGGTTGAAGGCTTCACCCCAGCCATAAATATTGATGAGTTACCACAGACTGGCAACACACACAGAAATAAGTAGAGAACCATAGACACATGGAGCAAGTTACCAAGTAGTGTGGTCCACGGTAGAACTATGGGGGCCGTCCAAAGCGACTTGATATTATTTTGGAAGGATTAAGTGGATAGGACTGGTGAGCTTGTTGGGATGTATGGCCTGCTCTCATCCAAACCTTTCTAATGCTCTGATTCATGTATGAAGGGTTCATTGAGGGATCTCAAACCTTCTGTGTTATGGGACTTGCATCCATCATCCAACCTAATGGAGCTTGCGTGTCCTCCCTATGTGTCCATGGGTTTTCCTCCTACTTCCACTAATAACAAGCTGATTACGGTAGCTATTGATTCTGAATTAGCTGCAGTTTGATTGTAAGCATGAGTGTGTGTGTGTGTGTGTGTGTGTGTGTGCTTGTGTAAGGCCAGTTTTGAACTAACATTTGCCCCCAGTACTGCTAGGATAGACACTGGCTCTCCACAACCCTGAAGTGGATAAGCAGGTTTGACATTTTCTTATGCTAAAATATCTTTGCGTTATTAACCAAAACTTTTCATGAGAAAACATTGGAGGGTGCCAGCATTTTAGTTTAAATGTGTTCCCCCTGCTGTGAAGGTGGCACCGTCCAATTAGCCCTAGCAGCCACCCCACCCAAGTCCTCTGGATTGTCGTCTGCGTACATTCCACAGGTACTCGATAGATAATAGCATACAGTGTGCTGCCGTCATTCATGATCGTATAAAACTACTCCCTCACATATACTGTAAATTGCATGTGCAGATCTGTGTTTTTTTCTTTTTCTTTTTCTGTTAACTGTCCAGTGAGTGTTTGCAGGATACTTACATCTCCAGGGAATGTGTGCAGGTAGGGTCGGGGAGTGTTGTACCTGAACTCAAAGTAGAGCTCCTGCTCCCAGACTAGCTTCTGAGCCTGCGGGAATGGAGGGAACACAAAGACAAAACACTTATTGTATGGATGTTACCGACTATGTTCACATTTTTATACCAGAGTTGGCATTAAACTTCAGCCAAAGGAAAGCCAAGCTGCATGGTGACGCTAAGCCCATTAACATTTCTATTTGTGTTGGTGGGTGGGCAGCCTGCCAGGCCAGGCAGGGAGGAGGCGGCATGGATGACACCCTCAGATATTTGTCACACCTGATACCAGATCTGCTCACTTCCTTGCTCTGAATTTAGGACATCAGTTTTCGCAGGAGAGTTTACTGCCATTGAAATTTAATGAGAGAATCTAAAATGCACACAGTATCCATTTTTCATACCAGTGCATTTAAGTAACTGTATTTTTTATGGGATATGCTGCCTAACAGAAGGATTATTTAACTATTGTTACATACTGTTTGACTGGCAGCTTATTTATTTTATGAATGATGGTGATAGATAGATAAAACTTTATTTGTCCCGTCGGGTAAATTTGGCTTTTTACAGAAGCTCATTAAGTAAATAAATATATAAACATACACACACACTCTGGTCTGAACATATACCAGAATAATTTAAAAGAAAGAAAGGTTCTGATTTGGCTCTCACAGTCCCAGTCCCAGTGAGACATTACGCAGATGTACTGCTGTTGGTATAAAGGAGCCCCCCAAAGTGTTTCTTCACACACTTTTAAATGATTCATTAGCTGAAAGTCATGTGTTGGTGTGTCCGAGAGAGAATGTGCAGCGTTGTTGATAATGGCACTCAGTTTTGTTTTAATTCACTTCTTTGCCACGACGTTAAGGGGGTCCAGAGTACATCCCGTAACTGAGCCACCTCTTTCAATTAGCCTGTTGGTTTGGTGGGCTTCTCTTGATGTGACATTGCCAGCCCAGCACACTACAACATAGACAATTGCATTGGCCATCAGAGAGCTACAGAAGACGTGAAGGATGTCACTTCCCACATTAAAGGAATGCAGTCCAAAAGAGCCTGCTCTACCACTTCTTATACAGTTCCTCTGTGGACCAGTCCAACCTGTCAGTGATATGGACCCTCATGTGCCTGTAGGAGCAAACCTCCAACTCAAAGTATAGTGTGACCAGGCTCTTTGGGGTGGTGAAAGTCAATAAGCAGTTCCTTGGTTTGGCTGATGTTAAGGTGCAGACAATTCTCTTTACACCTCTCCACCTGACACCTCTCCACTGTCTCATCCCCTTCATCAGTACACCACATAAGTGCAGAATCCTCTGAGAATTTCTGAAGTGACATGACCTGCTGTTATTTGTTTTAGTTGGAGGTGTATAGAGTGAAGAGAAAAGGAGACAGGACTGTTACATGTGGTGCTCCAGTGTTGCTCACACAGTCCCTGAGTCTCACAAACTGTGGTCTGCCTGACTGATAGTCCATTATCCAGGCCACCATAGGCTCATCTGCCTGCATATCTCTGGGCTTACCCCTTAATAGAGATGGCTAGATGCTGTTGATGGCGCTGGTCAAATCACAAATGGCACAAGCAGTTTCTTTGTTTCCGTAGATAGGAAACAAAATCTGCAGGAACTAAAAATAATGCAAAAACAAAAGACTGCATGAAGAAAATAGTGAACAAACAAAGTCGCTTTTTGTCCAAATATTTTTTATAAGTAGATATCTGATCGTTTGCCACCATAAGGAAATGTCTATCCTTTTCCTAACCCAATTATCCAGTTCCTGGTTCCAGGGAGCCAGTGTCATCGATGGCATCACTGTGTGTAAGGAGGCATCTATCTGTGCACAGCACACCAATTGTTCTGACACTGGGCCAAGTTATGAAAGCCCCTGCAGAAACCAAACTTTCACAGGGTGGGCAAATTCTAGGCCCACAATTCAAAGCCAAGAGCCGAGAGACTGCAGTAATAACAAACGTACCGCCAAGAAGCAAGTGTGCACGTGCTTCATGCAGCAGAGCGTCCCAAGTGACCATATTTCCCATTTTTGCTGAGGCGGCTTGTTTTGTGCTGCATGTTCTGACCGAATGCAGGAAGATTTCTGAAAAGCAGGCACTCTACAAATCACTGCCATGGGAAGGTGGTGTAGCTCAAAGTCCCAGGCTCTCAATATCCAACCAATGACCCATTTTGACAGTGAAAAATCAGCACATTCCTTATTCAATGCTAAGGTACCCAGATAGCCAAACACTGGTTAACCTTACTAGTAACAGAATGATATTTCAGAAACAAATAGCTTTTTCCTAAATTGCACAGTTTTACTAAGCTCTTCTGTTCAGTCTCATGAAATGGAAATTAAGCAATGGTAAACATATAACCATGGGATGGGATACCAGGGGGCACAGCATTCAAAGCTGCTGATCTATAGTCTTATAAAGATAAGTGGAAATAATTCAAAGGTCCGTTGGATGGAAGTTTGGCTGAGTCTGAACAATATCCAGTCGTAACCTTTACTTAGCACTGGAGCATGAAAGCAGAGTTCAGTTATCATATACTGGTTACTGTCTAGAAATTTATTAAACTTTTTTAAAAATGAATTTTATAAACTATGCTATCGATCAGATGGCAAGACAGAAGAATGGTTAGTGCTACTGCTTCACAGGTCCAGCATCCTGGTTTTGAATCCTGTGCCTTGTTGTTGTCCATGTGCAGGCTAAACGGCATCATCCTGTTATTATGATCGAGTCAGGGTTCCTCCATGGCTCTTGCTTAAAGTGCTTCTTTTTATCTTTTTTGTTCTATTTCCATGACTGTGTTTTCCATTGGTTTTTCTCCTAGTGGAACACTGATCTCCAACCTTAAAATAAAAGGGAACTGAAAATGCATGCACCATCTCCTGGGGCTTTATTAACTGAGCCTCCCATCAGTGCAAAATATAAGGAACTGTTAATACCTGTTATGTGCCAAGTCTCAGCCAGTGTCTCTCCCCTGGCTGAAGTTTCAATTCATGTCTCATGTGTCTTTTGTTAATTTATGAGTCTTTAGTTCAGAGGCTGCCTTAGGGGTGTGCAGGGCCTGACGAGGGGCCGGTTACGTCAAACACTGTTACAGGTATGTGTTGACTGTATAAATTTGTGCACAAATTTAATAAAAATAATGTTAACATACACCGGATTTTCTCTTTACAGTATTCAGCTAAATTTTAGAAAGATAACACACGGACTTTATCAAAATATAACTGGAGAATATAACTTGACAAATCCGGTAGAACGGGACATGCAGACCTCAAAAGCAGGGTCCCCTTAGGCGCGGGGCCTGGGGCGGTCGCCCCACTTTCCTCCCCCAAACGCCGCTCTTGCTATAATTTATGTTGATTATGAGCATCATTCTTTTTTTTTGGTTATGTTTACGTACATAAGCTGCCTTTGCTATGTTCCGTTTGTTTTGTGGATGGTGCCCAAATAGTCAGGGTAACCTGCCCATCACTCCCTTGAACTGCCCTCCACTCTATAAATCTTGTTTGACTTGGATTGCCTTTGTTACAGGTAATTCAATTTTGTGAACAATAAACCTTTTCATATATACCATATAAACATCTACACGTGGAAGTGTGTGTGTCTGTCTGGCCCGGGAGTGAGAGGTGGAGTCAGGGTAAGGGCTCCACATCCGATGAAACAGAAAACTCGCTTAGCCGTTAATAACACAAGCAAGGCCAGCACATCAACGAAACAAACCTCAGAAGAAAGACAAAGTCTCTAAGCCGCTAACATCAGCAAAACGGTATCTCTTTTACTTTTCCTCCTGCCACTATTGCACCAACGATGCGAGCACATTGAAAGGAACTACTCGGGGCATCTCTCTCCTAGGAGGATTTGTTTTGCCAATTACCTGACATCTTAACATTTCAATTTTTTTTTCTGACGATTTCAATAGTTTCTAGGATCCCAGGCTTTTTACAGCACAGGCTTACACAGCTAGTATTTTATAAAGATTCAGTGCTTGCTCTTATTATTATCTGGGCCTTGACAGTGATATCCCCTTCTAATGAGAATTACTGGAAGTGTTTGGGACTACATGATTCAGAACTCTTCTTGCTTGGGACTCCTAGATCACGACATTAAGTGTTTTAAGTAGTTTCTTCTGTCATTTCCTGTCTAAGTCATAATGTCTTTTATCATTTCTGCTGGTTCAAGCTGAATAGGTCAATTTAGGCATCACATTCTTTTCTTTTCAGTATGAAAAAGTACAGTGGATTGTGTCTGTGACGCCAATGAGCCACAGTGTTAGCCAGCTGCTCAATGGCTCTGTATTCAGGTGTACCTCTCGCTTTGCTGAATGCTTTAGTGTCTTTTCATTTTATTGTTGCCAGTGTCATCCGTGTCTTCATCTTACTGTTTCATGTTCTTCCTCCCTGTGTTTGGGTTCATGCTCAGGAGAAGTTGCCACTGGTGTGCCACCATCATGGTGTGTACCACTATATTTTGTGATCAGAATGACCACTTTGGTGTGAGGACATGGACACTGGTCAGCTTGTCCAGGCACTTCTCTGTCTTTGTCTCATGTACATTCTGTTTCCTGAACTTGAACTTGATGCTCAGCAGATGGCACTACCGTTCTTTTCCTTTCTGCCACGTCACCCTCTCAAGCAGTTTGCTGTAAGAAAGGTGTGAATCCTGCTGTCATGGAAGTTGCTGCTACCCAATTATTTTTGCCTTACTAGCACATATTACGTCATATGTTTCACCTTAAGACCAAGATCAAGATTCCAGCACAAGTGGTTCACAAACAATCACTTGACAGATGTATTTTAAATATAAATTGTTCTGTTCATTTATTATTTGTTTAATTGTGTGTTACCTGTTCCATTTATTTTATTCAGTTATTTTAGTATCTGTGTGTCTTGCAATTGTCTTATGCTCCTTGTATTTTGTGGGTGGGTTCCCAAGAGGCAGGGTAACTCATCCATTACTTTTTTTTTACATTTATTAAAAAAGGCTTCACTTTAGAACATAATTTTATATGGTAAATTACAATATGCTATCAGCACAATATCTTACCACACGTTTTTCTTCTTCTTCTTCTTCTATTACTACTTTATTGTTATTATCTTTGTGGTGAATCCTTAGTGTTAGTATCAGAACATTCCAAATATTATCTTTATGGTGAATCCTTAGTACAGTGGAACCTCAGTTCATGAACGTCTCGGTACATGTACAAATCGGTTTATGACCAGAAAGTTCGCCAAACTTTTGCCTCTGTTCACGACCACACACTCGGTATACGAACAAGCCAGTTTTCCTTTCAGTTCGTACATGTTCAGTCTCTCCCTGTGCATTTCCTGTGCAGTGAGCGAGCGAGAGAGCCCGACACACACACACAGGCGCACGAGAGAGAGAGACACACACACAGACGCACGAGAGAGAGACACACACACATAGGCGAGAGAGAGACACACACACACAGGCGCACGAGAGTGACACACACACACAGGCGCACGAGAGAGAGACACACACACACAGGGAGACACACACACACAGACGCACGAGAGAGAGAGACACACACTCACAGGCGCGCGAGAGAGAGAGAGACACACACACACAACACACGAGAGAGAGAGAGAGACACACACACACACACAGACGCACGAGAGAGAGAGACACACACACAGACGCACGAGAGAGAGAGAGACACACACACACAGACGCACGAGAGAGACACACACACACAGACGCACGAGAGAGAGAGACACACACACAGGCGCACGAGAGAGACAGCTGGACACATAAGGTAGAGAAGGCAGTTAAAGAATGCACTGGGCTTGTTTTTGTTTTCATTTCTGTTTACAGCGATTGGTTCATAGTGTGCATTGTTGCAATGTTACTTTTTTTGGTGGTTTATTAAATTATGGATTTTTTTGCTTCAAACTCATTAAAAAAGTGTTTTTAGCGCTATATGACGAACTATTGCAGTGTTAGTTTTCTCTGTTGTTCAAGGTTTTCTCAGTGTTATTCAATGTTTTTACATTTAGTTTACTATTACCCTGTGCATTCTATGGTATAATTAACTATATTTGTGCTTAAAAACTAAAAAAATATATATATTTGCATACAGTTCGTACGGTCTGGAACGTATTAATTGTATTTACATACAATCCTATGGGGGAAAATTGCTTCAGGTCACGACCAAATCGGTTTACGACCAGAGTTTTGGAATGAATTATGGTCGTGAACCAAGGTTCCACTGTATTAGTATCAGAACACTAGAAACGTTGTCATGATTTTCAAGGAAAGTACCAAACGTCATCATGAGTGCTATTTAGTGGCTCAATGTGTTGCACAATCCTAATGTCATTCATTCTCAAATGTGAACTCCTCGTCCTTGCTGGGTGAAGAGTTAGGACACTCCATAACTACTCACATCCTGCTCTGAGGTAGGACAAATTCTCTTTCTAGTCAGACTTTTAGTGCAGTTGCTAGGAGTAAATCTAGGACGCTTGATAAATACGGGCACTGGTCTGGGTTTTGTTTATCTTGAGGCCTGTTCGCCCTTTTAGCCATTTTGCTATTGCTGAATCACACAAGAATAAACTGTAGGTACACAACTGCAGCGTCCTCATGACTCAGGAGATTGTTGGGCAGTTTAGTCTTCTGGGAGCCACCTGTCATCCAGCAGTCGCCTGGTCAATTTAAAGGTTCAATACACACCTATGCCTCTGTAATGTCTCTTCTCAGCTTTAACTTAATCTCTTGTTGTGTTATTTGTATATATGGATTTGTTATTGCATATCATATATGGTAGTTGTTTTTTTTTTTTTGCATTAACAGTGTGATGATGTTCAATATCACTCTTGTGTTCTAATGTGGTTCTTGCAGTAGAGGTGTGATACTGAAATTCCTAGATACTGCAGGCGGAGCCATCATTGCTAATGATCTGGATATGAATGTGATTTGGTGCACATGGTGTAGTATGAATCTGGATCAAATATAGCAGTAGTATCAGATCCGTCATTATTTCTGTCATTACAGATCATCTGCTTACTAATTTGCCTGAATAGATGTCGTCTCATTTTTTTAAGGTTGTCTTTTTGTGACACAAAATAAGCGCTAGGAGTCAAAATCCTAAATAGTCTGTAGAGTTTAAAAAAAAAAAAGAAAAAATGATTTCCAGCAGGTAAGAGCTTTCTTTTGGGTCTCTGTGGATGGGAAGGAAAAGGAATCTAACGAAAGGGCAAACAATAACAGAAATAAAAACACTGTGGCAGCTTAAGTTTTAATGAAAGTGTTTTGTTTTATTTTTATTTTTTAAGTAAAGGTCTTGTTGAATTGCTTTTCCATATTAGCGGTTCATGACTTGGTTTGAGCTGAGGTAGATAATATTGAAGTTTGCCTGTTCTCCCCATGTCAGCGTGGGTTTCCTCCCACAGTCCAGAACCATACAGGTTAAGTGAATTAATAATTCTAATTTGGCCCTAGTGTATGGTTTTGGTGTGTGTGTTTGCTCCGCAATGGACTGGCACTACGTCCAGAGTTTGTTCCCTACCTGGTGTCCTATGCTAATAGGGAGTCTCCAGGAAAACCCTGTGACCCTGTTCAGGACAAAGCAGGTTAGAAAATGACTGACTGACTGGATAATATGGTGATGTGCCAAGCCATGTCAGGTTTAAAATATTTGAACTGCTCACTGCTTTGCTTTTCAGTTCAGCCATAGAAATAAATAATATTATTATAATGAAATAGTTGTAGTGGCTTCATGGTGGCACAGTGGGTAGAGCTGCTGCCTCGTAGTTAGGAAACATGAGTTCACTTTCTGGGTCCTCCATGCGTGGAGTTTGCATGTTCTCCCCGTGTCTGCGTGGATCTCCTGCCACAGCCCAAAGACATGCAGGTTAGGTGCATTGGCGATCCGAAATTGTCCCTGGTGTGTGCTTGGCGTGTGTGTGTGTGTGTGTCTTGTGGTGGGCTGGCACCCTGCCTGGGGTTTGTTTCCTGCCTTGCGCCCTGTGTTGGCTGGGATTGGCTCCAGCAGACCCCCATGACCCTGTAGTTAGGATATAGCAGGATGGATAATTGATGGATGGAATATTTGTACATTCAGATCCATCAGGATTGTTCAGGGTGGCTAAGGATAAGATTATAGTGGGAACACAGCTTTGTTGATTTGGCAGAAGTGGCTGCGGTATTATTTGATCAACACCAAATGTTTAAACACACTACATATTGCATAACTATGATATGCTGACTTCGCAGAAGCAGAGATCTGATGGGGTGATTGAGCATTTCTGATTTGGGGACATCACTGCTTGACACTTTTGGTACTCACAATGGTGGCAGTTCCCATCCTGCCTCTGGAGATTGGTTATGGTGTCAGCCCTCAGGACAGACATTAACATTTCAGACAATGAATGCATAACGTGTATGAAAACTTGAGCAAAAACCCAGGGGATGTTACAGATCAGTTATTGTAATCTCTTAATTTATTTAATGAGATTGTACTGTTATTAAGAAATGTATGCACTGTTAAGCCATGGCAGAAAGTGATTGGAGTTGCATAATATAGTTGTATGCCACTCTAAAATGACAAACTGAGAGCTCCTACATTTACACCTTTTTTTATTACTTTCGTGAGGTGAGGAGCACAGTAGCACTATATATCACATGCTGATTCAAGGTTTCACTTCTTATTTACCTTGATGTTGAACACTCTGAGGAAGTAGGACCGCAGGCCGTGGTCTCTGATGAAACAAACCACTCCATGATGACACAATGCCCACTGGCTCCGGTCTTCAGGCAGAGCAAAAAACACTTGCACAACTGCAGCTGTAAGAACCTGAAAGCAAAAATGGAAACACAAAAGAATTCAGATTGCCATTACATTAAAAATGAGCTCTCTTTTAACCATGGCCTACTTTTTACTTTCAAATCGTGGGACTTACTTGCATTCATATAAACACTCAATGCTAAAACCCAAGTCACTGCCAAATCTATTTTGTTACTGAGATATAAGTAGTCAGTGTAAGAAACTGTGTGACTTATTGTGCCCACCCAGATAGGTGCCAGTAAATGTAGGAATGGGAAGGTGAATTACAATACCAGAAATTAATCAAATAATTCAGTAAGGCTCCTACTTTATTTACCTTATCTTTTTCTGTACAAGGGGGGGCTCTGGCCTTTAGACATATCAAGGTAACTGAAGCACACTTGTTTTGACAAGTAGAATAATAGAATTTATTTATAAACACAAGGATTATAGAAATAAGATAACTGCATGTTAAAATATATAAAACAGGTTGCAGACAGACCCAACAGACAAACGTCCAACTTAGAGAGGCTGCCTATTTACTGGTATTTAGAGTTCTAATTTATCCTGGCACAATGAAGCAGGTTTACAATACCAAGTGTTTAAAGGTTATGAGTTGTTGCTGTGTTGCTGCTCCTGGTTCAATTAATACTTTAAAAACATTCTTACAGTCCCTCCCTTTCAAAGATCCAAGAGGACACTGGGAAAAGGATCTCTCACTCAACATCTCAGAAAAGGAGTGGAAGGTAGCAATGCACAGAATTCACTTGAGCTCCATATACGCAAAGCATACAATTATTCAACTTAAAATAATAGATTGAGTGCTTCTGTCTCGTTTAAAATTGTCCAAAATGTTTCCAGGGTAAGATCCAACCTGCGGACGTTACAATTGAGCTCCAGCCTCACTAGGCCACATGTTTTGGGCCTGCACCAAATTAACATCATTCTGGACCAAACTCTTTAAATGCCTCGGAGACAGCCTTGGTGTCACAGTCCCTCCTAATCCATTAACAGCTGTGTTTGGTGGTCTCACAGATGGGCTTAAAGTGGAGGAGGACAAACAAACTGTGATTGCCTTTACATCACTATTGGCATGTAGACTTGTCTTGCTCAATTAGAAGAACCCTAAACCACCTCTTTTAAGTCAGTGGGTAACTGATGTTATATACTATTTGAAACTGGAAACATATAATTCTAGCTTCGAGGATCTGTTCAAAACATTTTCAAAAAACTGAGCAGGATTTAATCAATAACATTTTAGAATAAGCATTTAAATTAAGGAAGTCTCTCCCCTCTTTCTTCCATCCATCCATTTTCCAAACTGCTGAATCCGAACACAGGGTCACGGGGGTATGCTGGAGCCAATCCCAGTGAACACAGGGCACAAGAAAGGAACCAATCCCAGGCAGGGTGCCAACCCACCACAGGACACACACAAACACACCCACACACTAGGGCCAATTTAGAATCGCCAATCCACCTAACCTGCATGTCTTTGGACTGTGGGAGGAAACCCACATAGACACGGGGAGAACATGCAAACTCCACGCAGGAAGGACCCGAGAAGCGAACCCGGGTCTCCTAACTGCGAGGCAGCAGCACTACCCACTGCACCACCGTGCTGCCCCCTCTTTCTTATTCTATTTATTTTGATTCATTTATTTATTTCCATTTTTTTTTACTATTTTTAAAGTGTTACTCTGCTGGCCTAGCTCCCTTTCTCATGGTTGGGGTTGATTTGTTTCAAACCTAGTCTTGTTAAACTTTACTTATTTGTATGGAAGGTTATTTGATTTTAAAAAAATTAATAAAATGTTTAAAAAAACAAAAAAAAAAACTTAAGAGCACTCAGAAACATCAGTCCCCAACCCTTGGTGTGTGATACCAGAGGCACAGCCTGCCTGTGGATTATGGGGGGCTGTTTAACAGGACTTTTAGGAGGCCTAATGCCCTTTCCCCATATTTGTGTCACCTGTTCACAACAGAAACGAGATACAAGTTTGCCAAGGTTCATTTATAAGGTGGATACTTCGGCCTTTACAAAGTGGATACAAAACATCAAGAGCATTAATGACACAGGGACACAAACAGCTCCATGTCCACCATGCAGCAGAGTGAGATGTTACCATCACACGGGATAAAACAACTGAATAGCATTTGATGTTGTGGTGTAACTGCTGAACATACTGGAATATGGCAGAAATACAAAGGAAAATACTCCTGTTTTATTATACTTTGTTATTTTAATAGGGGCAGAGTGACAGCTCTGAGGTAGGGATCTGCGCTGGCAATCGAATCCCATAAACGCCAAAAGTGACTCTACTTTGTTGGGCCCTTGAGCAAGGCCCTTAACCTGCAATTGCTCTGTCCTGAGTATGATGTTAACCTGCATCCAGCCCTACAAGTAGGCCCTCCAACCTGTGGGGAAAACTTGGGGGTTGATGGCAGAACTTGCACTCCAACCACCATAAAAAACCTCCCACTGTTCCATTCCATCTGAACGCGTGTGGTGCTGAAGTGTCACCCATAAAATGGCTGTGCCTAATCTGAGATCCTGAGTTGGTTTCTCATGTGGTGGGTCCGGCAATACACTCTATCAGCTCTCTCTCTCTCTGAGATAAAAAACAGCTGTTTAGATATAATGGCAGACAGTGTGGAGCTGAAACAGGGCCAAACTCTTAGGTGAGTCACCTGCAAATACTAAGATATGAGATCAGCAAATCCTGAGGTGTAACAGCTGGGGATGCTAAGGTTTGACAGGATCAACCCATAAGCCGCAACACTGGAAGACATCCAGACTTTACAGGGCTGATCCTTTAAGTGTAAGCAGAAAATATACTCCTGGGATCAACCTCTGGGCTGTCATCTCAGAAATGATTCAGACCTGACAAGAACAGTCAGCTAGGAATTAATTACAAAAACAGTTTCTCTGGTCACACTGAATCAACTATATTGATATAACTTTAATTGTAATAACATACAATATTGACATGTAATATGATCATCTTGTTTCCAGATGTGGTCTACCTTTCTACTATTTAAAAAAGAATTGCAATTTTCTGTGATAAAATGTCAAAAGTTATTAGCATCAACTATTCTTTATTCCATAGATCAGACACCTTGCTTTTAATTTAGGACTTTACTTAACACTTTATATTTTAAAAAATATTAAAAACAAATGAAAATAACATGGGGCAAAATCGTTGGGACCTCTTAGAAGTTAAAAGATACAGATAATGTTTATTGTGCTACAAAATATTATCTTAGGCATCCCAAAATTTCTGTTCTGTTTTATTTCTGAAGATAATATGTTAAATCCTAAACCAAAAGCAAAGTGTCCACTCTATGGAATAAAGAATGGTGAATAACAATCACTCTGGCCACTTACAATTTTATTTACTGAAAATTTTGATGTTATATATGCATATACAGTATATATTAACTTTATAAACCCTTTGGATTTAACACCAAAATATGCTGAGATGTAGCAAACAATATTCCTGTTTTACAGGATTGTAACTGTGGCCCTAACACCAGAGGATACTCTGAAGGCACAGGATTATGTACAGAGTTTGAAAGAGAAACCTGGGAAGAGGTGTTAGAGATTAAGACTCGCAAAACACTGAAGGAGATCATAATCGGACTTTTCAGAACTAGACAGTATCTATTTGCAGACCCATAAAGCCATAGGCCTGGAAGTCTAGACTGAAGCCATGTGCTGTCTGGAGCTCCTACATACTAATGAAAGCAGTTCGGATGCAAATGTTTCATCTCTTTTTTATGGAAATATTTTCTACTTCCCTCTTTCTTGAGACAGAATGATATTGTGTAAAATAAACTGAAATTTCCCATTCAGTGGTGCTGCTGTTGTGTGGAGGGGTGATGAAGGTCCAGTTGTCACAGTCCTAGATGCTGCATCTTGAAATATTTTCTGGATTTAAGTGTTAGATGCTCTCTTCTATGCAACAATTTGAAAAGGTGTAAATAGAGAGGCTACGCTTACAAAGGGTGGATGTGAGTGCTCACTTGTGCCCTGCTGTCATTGGCACAGCATATTAACTCAAGTGTGGCATTGAGAAACAAAGAAGTAACAACCCTTACTGTATAAAATGCTTCAACATTTTCTCAATATGAAGTAAACCTGAGCTGTGCTGAATCATTTTCTTTCACAAACCGGCACTGTGTTTTTGGTTATTTGAGCCAGCGTTTCTCAACCTTTACGTAATTGCGACCTGAGTTTTCATAACAGTTGTAATCGCGCCCCCCTAACATTTTTTTGAAAGGAGCCCACTAATACCAATTTGTTCTTTTTTAATTAATGATATATCATAGATGCATATTTTATTATACCTACTTAACTTTTATCGACATTTATCTAACTCTGTATTTATTTTTCTAGCATCAGAATGTAGTTTAAGTTCATTTGTTTTGGTTTCAATAAATGTATTTTTCATATTTTCGATTCTTGTTTTCTTTTTTTCACATCTTCGCGCCCCCCTTTTTGTTACTTTGCACCCCCCTAGGGGGGCCGCCCCACAGGTTGAGAACCACTGATTTAAGCACAAGTGCAAATGATACTATGAAGTGCAGATGGGCACCCAGTCAATTTATGATCACTCACCTCTAAGTATGCTCATTGCACGTGTCCTGCATTCTAAAAACACTATTTAAATAAATGAGATCAGGCTCTTCTCAACCATTTTAGATGGCAAATGATACAAAACAAGACTTAAGTTTAAAAAATTGCAAAGTACAATTTTTTTCATTAATATTCAAGGAAGGGCTATTAATCAAAAAGGTCATAAATAAAACATCAATTTAAATTAACTCAGCCCTGGCCGCACTCCAAAGTTGAGTGCAGTTGGTCCCCTTAGTCACAAGAGACACCCATGAACATGTCTTCTGTTGGTCTGCAGTTAAAGTACACCTGTGAACCACCCCATACCCCACCCATCCCTGAAGGACTCACCGTGCTCTCGTTTCCAATCAGGTTGGCCAGCAATGCGTTGTCTTTTTCTGATACAAGCCGACAGAGAATCCCTGCTTTATGTTCTCCTGGGGAGGTGTTTAGCTGATCCTGTGCCCCACAAGTGTCCATTGCTCTTCTTTGTTCTAGTACACTTTGAGAAAGGCTAACTTGTTTTTGTTGTTATTTCCTTTCTTGATGCAAATGTATGTCCTGGGGGTGTGCCGTCGAATCTACACACGGGCAGTGTGCTAGTGTGCAAAGAGGCTTAGTGTGGCACTCACACTGAGCATGCTGGAAGGGCACAAGCCTTTATTGTGTCTATGGAGTCAAGGGGGAAAGAAAGATACAAAGGTGCCAGGTCATAGGCAGGTACACAGATATAGAGGCACATGGCCTTTCACAAGCAGGGAGATACATGCCTGCCTTTAGTCACTCATGAACATTAGAGCAATCTAGACAAGAACAGGAGAACAGGCCATTCAGCTCAACAAACTCTTCAGTCCTATCCACTTAATGCTTTCAAAATAACGCCCAGTCTGTCTTTGAAGGTCCCTAAAGTCTTACTGTCTACCACACTACTTGGTAGCTTATTCCAAGTGTCTATGGTTCTCTGTGGGAAGAAAAACTTCCCAATGTTAATGTGAAATTTACTCTTAGCAAGTTTCCAAGTCCCCGTGTTCTTGCATGAACTCATTTTAAAATAACAGCTTTGATCCACTGGATTAATTGCTTTCATAATTTTAAACACTCAATCATGTCTCCTCTTAATCTTCTTTTGCTTAAACTGAAAAGGTTCAGCTCTTTTAATCTTTCCTCATAACTCATCGGCCTAGTTGCTCTTTATTGTTTTAATATTCATGCACTGTGTTCTTACATCCCTCAGAGCCACCTTGATATCATCTGCTGAAGGACGGCCCTCAGCCTTTATATGTGAGGCCGGAGAGTTGGCTCTTCAGTGGATCATTAAGTGTTGTCGGAGTTCAGTATTTTAATTGTTTTCGATTTTCTGGTTTTGTGGGTTTTTTTGCTGCTGGTCTTGGATTCCACTTTGTAATTACAGATTGGACTTGTTATTTTAAAAATTGTATTTGCATTTTTAAGCAAGTCCTTTTTGCCCTTTTTTCCATTTGTGTTTTTACCTGTTGAATTCAGAATCTTGATAAAATTTAGATTTTTTCCTTGGATCGGTGTTATCAAGCCAGTGGTTTGATGTTTCCTATCTCTCATAAGACATTTCCTTATACTGTATTTCTAGAACATTTATAGTATTTTCATATTTTTGAGTCCGTTCTCTGTTTTGGCCTTGTGCAGGTCACAGCTTGCCTGTGGCTTATGGGGGGCTGTTGGTGACAGTCCTGGTCTGTTTAACAGGACGGTTAGGAGGCCTAATGCCCTTTCCCCATATTTGTGTCACCTGTTCACAACAGTAAAGAGATACAGGTTTGCCAAAGTTTATTTATAAGGTGGACACTCGGTCTTTACAAAGTGGATACAAACCATCAAGAGCATTAATGACACAGGGACACAAACAGCTCCATGTCCACTAATGAGAAAAGAAGATGCCTGATCATCACTAATAAGTCAAGGGGGCATGGAGCTATTTGGTTACTCTTCAGATGGGAGATACAAGCACACCTATCGTCAATAATGTGATGAGCACTCAGGCCTGCGTTGTCACTAAATAGAACACAAAAATACACAGCCATTTGTGCGGCAGAGGGATACACACCTGTGTATAGTCACTAAAGAGATAAACGACACACAAAGTCAGGGACACAGAGATGTGCATGTTCAATTATGAGACAAGAGGACGCCTGACCATCTGTATCAGGACCAGGAGAGCACAGAGCTGCCTACTTGCTCTTGAGATGAGAAGATGCAAGCCTGTGTAAAGTCACTACTGAGATAAAGGGGGTAAAAAGCTAGTAGGGCATTAATGAGACAGGAACACTTTGAGTAATACAGTAATTAATTAATGAAACAAAAAAGATACTATGAACCTGAAGATGGAGAGGGTGGGGATTAGGGGTAGTCACGCAGTTGTGTGGTCTTAAGAAGGAATGATACTAGCCTGCCCAAAATGACTGGTAAGACTAAGGAAGGCATAGTGCTGCATGGTCCATAAAGAAACCACAAGACACATGCCTACATTGTAGCTAATGAGACAGGATGAATGGTCGAGATACATGCCTATCTATGGTCAGTGATGAGATGGGCGATATTGTCCATAATGATGCAAGGAGACACAGACCTGCATGTTGCCTTGAGGGACAGAGAACCTGTATGGTGACTACAGGAGAGTAAATCAGGGCAGTCATTTATAATATTGTGAAATGCAGCAGATGGTCTCTAATGCTGGACCGCCTGTTGATCAAAAATACACAGTGCAGTGCATTCACTTCAGAGGCAAAGAGCACACAAGATGTTAGGGCCATGACGAGCAAGCCACAGAGCTGAATTTTTCACTAGCGAGACAAAAGCCTAGGCCTCCATGGAGTACATTGAGCTGCAGTCACCCACCTGTTCCATTGCTATTTTTTTCCCCCCATTGCTAAACACATTCTGATGATTTCAGCCTAAATATAGTTGATTGGAACTTGAACAGGCGCATAACTAGAGCACCCTAAACACAATCAAAGCATAAACCTACCAGGGGTTTGTGGGAGTCTGTAGGGAACTTTATACTACTCTAGTCCAGACCTAAAACCTCAATGGCTGGCCTGAAGTGTGGTGGACCACATGTGCTCCACTGCAGTCTTTCCTATAAAAGGACCAGCTGGCCAAAAGACTTGGAATGCCGACTCAATAGGTTGCTAGTGGGGTCTTGCACGGGTCTAAGGGATATTAAGTGAAGGCAGATCATACCCTTTAGGTAGCTCTAGAGACCAGGGTGAGCCAAAAACTGAGGCCACAAAGCCATAGGAGCTTATAACTATATTATTTTAAGATGACAATATGGTGGCATTAGGTTTTGAGATATTAAGAGTCAGAGAGAGAATTAGAAGCACTCTCACTGACAAGAAGGAAAGAGAGGATTTAGTGAGGAGAGGCAGCATTTGAGCCAAGCTGAGAAAACAGCGAGAATAGCGAGAACAAAGCCCATAAGGGGCGCGATTGTTAGATGTTCCTCACTGTCCTCCTTTTTCATGGAATAAGATTTCAACTATGGAGTATCCCATTACAGATTTCAGTTTATTTATATATCTGGATAAAAAAAATCCAACCATCAAAGAGAAATAAAAATTTATTTAAAATTTTTAAAAAGACTCCATGTGGAAACCTATGTGTGGCTGGTGCAGAGAACGTTCATTTTGTGGCGCTCAGCGCCCTCACTGGCTGTTGCACACTGCTGTGCCACCCCCCCCTCCGGCCGCCTTCTTGCGCCTTTTGTTTAACAACGGGTTGCTGGATGTGTTAAGATCTTTAATCTTCACCTGGTCATAGTCCACACGCATAGTGGCTAAGGCACTGGTCATCTCCTCCTGAAAGTGAAACAAAAAGGTGAGGAGCAGAGGGACAGGTGCTACATGAAGGACAGACACCTCTTGGTAACCATGATACTTAGGCATCCAAGCACATATTTCCCTAAAGAGGACAAGTTGGGTATAAAAAGTACAAATAAATATTCAAACTGTATGTGTTCTTGGAAACAGACATCTCACCTTGACATCATCCCACATCTCCTTGTCCTCTAAGAGGACTCTTGTGGTATGCAGAGGCGTAGGTGGAACTGCCATCGATCTCTGAAACAAAAACAGCACATAGTTGGATGACACGCGCTGGTTGCGGCCTTTCACAGTTTCTTGGGATCCCAGGGTCACAAGATAGCAAGCTTCCCGGTGCAGCACTAACATCCAACCTCAGCTGATCCAACTCCCTTTTCTTTCCCAACATGCCATGCAGTCCATTGCCATATACAGCCCTGTTCACAGAGATTTTTTTTTACATATTGCTGTTCACTCACATTAATCCAGGGGTGGTTCATGAATTGAGAGATGGTCATCCTTTCGGTTGGGTCAGTCTTCAGCAGATGATGAATTTGCTGCTTAGCTGCAGGACCAAAATTATAGGATCAAAGGTTATTGGAATTCTCAGGTTTAGCTAATCAGTATCAAAAAATGAAAAGTTTCAATCCCAACATAGCCAAAAAGTGCTTTCTCTAGTGAGACATCAGCAATGAAATCAGTGTGTTAGGCTGGCGTCACACCACATGATTTTTCCAGCGATTATCAGCCATTTACATAATCCTGGAGAGTCAAGGATAGTCACGGTCTGCTCCCATGACAGTCTTTGGTATAGTGTGACTCCATCATGACACCCTGCAAAAAGCCATGACAAAAATCAAGCAGTACGGGTGAATCAAATGCAATTGTTACAATGGGAGGAGGAATGAGCGCTACCATTGGGGTCCCATGACCCACTAGCGATATTGCAATTTGTGAGCCACCATTAGCAGCCTATGACCCACTTGGTTGAGAAACACTGGTCTAGAGTATAGAATTTAGTGCAGAGCCCCGCAGAATCCCAGTACTTCTCATTCGTATGCTAGAGGTGCAACTTCCTATTCTAACAGACTTTTGTTAGAAAACCGGGTATCCATTTGCAAAGAATGAGATGCACAACAAGGAGAAGGAAGAAAGATAATTTTCAATTTGATGATTTCAAATGCAAGAAAGTTTGTCCAGTTTCTATTTAAGATTGAATACTGCTCTTTTTAGTCACCACACAACTCCTGCTTTATTTAACATTTGGTTCTTGGAGTAAGATGGTGGCTTAGCTACAGTTCTGAAGGGTCAACATTATTAAACTGTGGCTAGTGGAATTTACAATGTTTCTCTCTCCTCTTTGTATTTCTGCAACCAACATTCAACCTGAGGATATAAATACTGTCTGTTAACCTTTGAAAAGACTTTTTCCCCTGATATGTTGAGTTTTCTGCTAAAGTATGGCTAACTAGGGAGGTCAAAGTTCTACTTTGAAGACACGTAGGGCTAAAACAAAATGATTGATTTATGTATGCCCAATTAAGCTATGGTGATAAAAGACGGTGGTGGTGGTGTGAAGTGTCTATGGCAGCATTTTGAAGAACTGTTTATTGATGTTGTTCAGCACATACACTAGGGAAGTGCCTTCACAGCCATGTGAAGGTAAGGAACACAGTTAAAAGAAGCAGGATAACCATGGAAGACGAGGCCCAGTAGGTTGTTCACTTATTCTCGTTTTCCCTCCATAGAGCAGAAGACGAGGCCCATTTGGAGCCCAGAAGGGATGCCCCTTCTGTCCTGCCAGTCATAGAAACAAGAGTCATTCTGGGATCAGCCCCTAGATTGGACAGATCTCACCCGGAATCAAGTCTAGATGATAATATACTGGATGTTGGAGCCATCCCCTTGGTTTTCCATTCTTTTTCCCATTTCAACAACTTTTTTTTGTTGTAACAATTAAATAGGGCACCCAGAGGTTCCCAGTCTTTATTTCACTTTGCATTTCTCCTTCCACAATATCTGTGGACAAAATTAACCCTTTCTATGCATCCAAGACACAAACAAATCAGTTAGAACTTGTAGAATGTGAAAATGTTCCGCATGCGAGTTCATATTGAGGATGATGACATCCTGGAAGTAGTAAAATGTGTACTGTATAATACTACACGGAGAGAGGCAGGAAATGTAAAACACTGAAGCAGTTTTACATTTTCTGTTCCTATTATGATATTAACAGGTATTGTTAGTGTCAGGTGGCACACTGGCACAACTAGCTGTGTGGATGTTACACTTTCTCTCTGACTGTGCAGGGATTTTCTCCAGATTCTTCAAAGTTCTGCATGTTATTATTATTTCTATTATTTTCATTATTTGACATACATATTTATACAAGTTGACTTACAAAGCAAACTGTAAGACACAGAAAATGACTGATAATGAAGTAGAAAGTTCACAGGGCAAAGAAGACCAAATTCAAAAGTATATTACTAGAGGTGTAGGACAATAAATGTGAACTTGATTTATAGATCGCCCCAAAGATGAATCAAAGATGCCCGATGACTGATTGGATAGATGCAACTGCCATGGAAGGGAGCAGAGAGGTAGAATGTCTAGGCAGACCCAAGATCATTTGTAAAAATGAGTATTTTCACAGGTGACTGAATATCAATAAAGCAGGAGTAGTTTGGATTGTCATGAGAAGTTCATTCCACATCTTGGGTGTAGACACGGAGAAGCATTGTTCAGTTTTAGGACATCTTGTGAGACCAACTACAGTCAGTAGACAGCCTGAAGCAGAAGGGAGGCTTCATGGAGGGATGTTAGGAAACAACAGAGACTAGAGGTGCCATGGTTTTGCTGGGGCTCTATCCCTGGCTTTAGTTCCTTTATTTTCATTTGTTTGATATTTTTTGTGTATTCTTTTATATTTTATGTTTTAGAATATTTTTTTCTTTTCCTTCCCTTTTGTATTTCCTTTAGTTAATATTGTCTTACATATTAACCACTGTGTATTGTTGTTGATTTTACTCAGTATTTTACTTGTTCTTTGTATGTTAAACCTAAGGGGGTGGGACCACCTTTGACCTAGGCTGCAAAACTACTGCCAGGATATTAGTTACTGCTCTTGTTGATTGGCTCCCATCTTTGGATTGCCTTTGATTTATTGTTAAGTTATTGTTGTGATTTTCTAGTTTCAGACTATCTGCTGGGTTTTTGGACTTGCTACTGTATAATGTTCACTTTTGGACTGTCTTCTCCAGGCAACCTTTGTAAACTTTTCAACATTTTTGTTGACATTTTTTTATTTTGTTTTTGAAAATTTTTTTTAATTAAGCTTTACTATTATAAGAATCAGCATTTGTTTATTAGATCAGGGGTTTCATTGCCCCCGTCTACCTTTAGAGATATACACATCTTGGCTTATTTTGTGTTAATAAGGCTTACTTGTGTTTTTCAGACCAGTATGAATACTGTCTGTCTCTGAAATTAAGGCCTACTTTTGAGTTTTGTGAGCCTACTATTATAACATGAGGTACTGGCCATGTTCAGTTGAATGGTGACTATAAACTGTCAGGGTGAGGCACTGTGTGTATGTATGTGCGCGTGTGTCTGGGTGAGATGGAGTCGCATTGCTCTGTGGTTTGCACCCGCTCATTGAGGGCTAGGCTCCCTCTCCCTGCAGACCCTAAATTTAAATAAGGGGCCTCATTAAATGGGAGTTCAGACTTTATATTTGCAACACACACAATTTGTTCAATTGAAATTAGAGCAAATACAGTTTCGAGAGCAGAATTAAGGCAGGGGCTCAGTGGCAAGAGGAATCTGCCAGGTTCTTATCTGAGTGAAGGAGAGATAGACGGTAAAAGCACGGGGTGAAAAGCAAAGTGCCTGAATTCTCTGATGGCACCATGCACCAAACAGCACCAGCAGATGGGAGTTGTTGAACAAGTCCCAGGCTAGTAGAATAATTTATCTTTTGTTTGCCCTTTAGTTTGTGTTCTGAATGTGTTTACCCCTCCATGAACTGAACTTTAAACTTCCTTGACGTTATTATAAGTAAGTAAAATGACATGAGGGCGCCCGTTCCTATTGTAATGTATAGCCAGACATCCACACTTGTTTCAAAAAGTGTAGCAGCACCATTCTCAGCAGCACACTTCAGACTTCACATCTGCATTATGTAGTGCATTTCACAGTGAGCCAGCTATTCAATACAACCACTATCCTTGAATGTCTATCTTCAGTGCATTTGGAGATCATTTGTGACACATGTCCTTACCTTCTTCCGAGACTTCAGCCCACTCTGGGTTTGGAAATTCATACTGCCCAAGGCGAATGCGTTTCTTCATCCCTGGTGAAATCGCCTGTCCCGTATTGGAATAGAATGGGGGAAATCCACAGAGTCTGTAAAAACAAGGGTACACAAAGTGAGAGACAGACAACTTGGCCTGTCTTGAAATACCCCTCTGTTAGGAGTTTAAAATTCATGATGCCATACAGCAGCACTAGAACATTTTATTATTTATGTCAAGTCCAAGCAATATGACAAATGATTGAACAGCTAGGGTAAATAAAGTTCTGGTGTCTCAGGTATTCCCCCACTGTAGACACTTACAGGATGTACATGATCACTCCTAGAGACCACATGTCGCATGACTTGTCATACTTCTCTGGGCCAAGGACCTCGGGAGCTGTCAAAAAGAAGATGAGTTTTCCATTAAAAAATGTTGTACGTTTGTTAAAGGTAGCAGAGGGTGGATGGAGGCCATTATTCACGAAGATGGCAGCCTTCTGAAACTCACCCACATAGTATGGCGTGTAGCATGGAGTCTGGAGCGAATTTTGAAAAGTTGTTTCCTTCGCAAAACCAAAATCTGTGATTTTGAGAACTGCATTTGAATCCTTTGACGTGTACAGCAAGTTCTCGGGCTGCAGGGGACGATAATGGGGAAGAGTTTAGGATGCCATGTGCACTTAACTAGGGTCAAGAGTGATGTTCTCCTACATACCTTCACATCACGATGGGCGATATTCATACTGTGCAAATACTCAATGGCAGAACCAATGTCACGCATGATTCCGGATGCTTCTGCATGAGATAAAAAAACACAATGTGAGCTAGATGAAGATGAGGGCAGAAGGTGGCAACTCACTCATATCTATATGGTAGTGAGTAGAGAATTCCACACTCCTATGTAAAAGGTAATGAGGGTTTGGTAGCCCCCATATTCCTCTAGTGTAGTCTCCTCCATAACCTCACACTTTCAGGGCACTGACAATTCTACTCCCCTGGGACTTAACACCCTTAGAGGGGAAAGCAAGGTCTCCAATGTCAACACTGTTAGTACATCACCCATCAGATTGGAAGGTAACGTTCCAGAAGAGGTGGAAAACTTCACTTCTTTAATTTCATTGTGAAGTGAGCCCTACTCTACACACATTAGCCTGTCACACGGAACATAAGAACTTAAGAAATTTTACAAATGAGGTGGCCACTCAGTCCATCAGGCTTGTATGTTTAGTTAATAGCTAAGCTGTTCCAAGATCTCATCTAGATACTTCTTCAGGCTTGTCAAGGTTTCTGGTTCAACTCCATGTCTTGGTAGTTTGTTCCAGATTTCTTCAACTCTTTGTGCAAAGAAGTTCTTCCTGACTTCAGTATTAAATCCACTGTACCTTAATTTCCACTGGTGTCCTTAACTACATGATTCGCCCTTAGATAAAGGAAGTCTGTTGGATTAACTTTATCATTGCCTTTGAGGATTATGAAGTGCTGAATTAGGTCCCCATGCAGATTGCTCTGCCACCAGGCGCCCTCTTGACCACATAATGAGTAAATAATTGACACAGAAGTGTGGAATCTGTAAATCTGATGACCCTCCCTGGAGGATTCCTTCTTAGGCCACAAAGCACAGGCATGGAAAAATCGCAATTAAAATAAATAAATAAATAAAATGTGACGCTGGAGAAACAAGTTTTCCAGTCCTCTGTTGTGTTAGCAATTCATGAGCTCTACCTACCTCTCTCTGTGAATGCCTGGTCTCCTCGGGCCTGGATCCGGTTGAACAGCTCTCCTCCCTCCATGCTGAAAGACAAGAACAGAGTCTGTGTCAGCAACTCAGCAAAGAAGCTGTACTTCCACACTCCACTGCAGCCCAACTATTTCCAGAGTACGCACATTTTTGTTTTGGTGTCCAAAATTTACTGAAGATAAGCAAGAAAAGATGCAGGATTCATATAAATAAATATCAAAAGAACTATAAAAAGAATGAAAATACAAATAGGAACCCCTGTAGTTTTGACAGCCCTAAACAGTTCAGAGGAAAATGTATAGGCCAATGTTGTCTGGACACACCAAGGAGGTCCAAATAGCAAATCCCCTGGGATAAGAAGTTCACTAAGAAGGAGAAGAGGGCGAGTGTCATCCCCAGATTAATGGCATCATAAACTGCAATGGTAAATAGGGCCAGAAGACCCATTAATGTCCTCACTGCTGATCAAGGGTATTGACAGGGTTCCGGGTATCCCCTAAATACAATAGGTAACGGTGTGAATCTGAGAGTCACGTGGCCACTAAAATTTGTCCAAGGCATCTGGACTTTTAGGGAGCCCAAGATGGTCTGTACAAGTATTTGTAATGGCTTTTGTAATGGCACCATCAGTAACAATATAATCAAGAGCAACGGTGCCTACTACATGACACGTACAGAAGGTGGGAATGCATAATGACTGAGTGGGTCATTGTGCATATTAGGGCCCCACTAGCTGCTATGCCATCTCAGCCAGACTTCATTTATTCCACGGTGGCTGATTGAGCAGTACTTTTAAAGATAGCAGTCTGAAATTTTCGAGAAATTCCTTCCTTACACACAAAAAAGTACCAAGAAAGACTGAACTTGTGGATGCCATAACTTACTTAAGGCTATATCATATTGTGTGACTTTTCTAACAATTTTCATTTGTAGCCTTCATTTACATAATATATTAGCACGTTGGTGGCACGCTCCCATAAAGCCGACTGCCTAATGTGACAATCCCTGCAACTCACTATAGGTAGTCTGTGACTTGCTTCAATTGTATCAAATGGACAACCAATGACAGTTCATCCAGAAGTACAATATATATATATATATATATATATATATATATATATATATATATATATATATATATATATATATATATATATATATATACACACACATACAGTATATATACAACTGTGTATGAAACATGTCTCATGTTTTATATGTCACATTAGAACAGAATGAAGAAGAAAAAAAAGGGGTGGAGAGTCAGGCTGGCCATGCCATAGCTGTTAACCATTCATCCAGCAGCAGCTCCGGCAGGCAGCACATTATCGGCTGTCACAAAAAAGGGGCAACCACAGCTGTGCTGGAAAGTCAGCATGCAGTTGTTAAATTTCACATGGCTATCAATTTTTAGCTGTATAAATCTGACATGGTCTGGTGACAAAATCGTCTTCAAATCGGACATACCCCCATGACTTGAAGTCGTGTTTGTCGTCTGTTCTTATTCACTTTTCACTCCTTGATTTTATGCTAATGTGACTTCTGTTTTATAATTTGCTGTTTTCCCGATGCCCATATTATGTGCTTTGTGGTTGGTCCCTCAAGAGACAGGGCCACCTGCCTATCACCACAGGGGCCTGCCCTCAGCTCTATAAAGGCAGGGGTAAACTAACCTACAGTCCCTGGCGTTTATTCAAATCTGCTTGAAAAATCTCAAGTGGCAAGCGTTTGGCTTGAAATGTACAAATATTTATGCTGGTAATGTTTTGCATTTGAGTCAAAATGTTACATAATACGAGTATTTATAATGCTTTGCCTTTGGTTTGTAATGTTGTGAAAGACACGTTGATAATACTCTGTGTTATTAAATGGCTAATAAGTTGTGAGGCTGAGGATGGGCCCATTAGTACAGTTCTGTTCTGGGCCTTGACATGTATAATGGCACCCCTGCCATAAACAGTTCTTAAAGAAGGAGGCTGAACGGAGACACATTTCAGAGAAGAAAGAAGGATCAGTTGATTCCAGTGAGAGACTACAACCGATGTGGTGGTGGCAATCACGCCATGAGAGAACTGCTTGTGCTGGGATAAAGACAGAGATAGAGAGGAGCGGTCCATTAGGGGGTTTATTTGAGGATAACACAGGAAGCTGATAGAAGGGGCAGTTGAGAGAAAATTGGAACCAGAAGACCAAGATGCAGAAACAGAGGGCCATTCCCAGAACACAATGTATGTGCTATTCAAACTTCATAGCTGCCTATTCTTGTGCTGCACTCCAATGTTTAAATACAGTAGATTTTTTATTGATTAAGTTAGTTTATTGTTTTTCTCAGGTGCTTTAGACCCATTCTCAAATGACAATTAAACTTCTCAGAAGTCTATGTGAAAATCTCCACAATATTAGGTCAATTGCTCATAGAGGAAGAGCATTTCTCATTGTTCTTCTTACAATTGCTTTGGTACAGTTATCTATATGATTAAGTACATATCTCTTTATGGCACCATCATCAATTGTGTACATCATGTTAATCAAAATGGAATATATGCCTTCTTTTTAGAACAGTGCTATTCTGAAATACACTTTGGTTTCTATCCATTGAATAAATCACCACATGCAAAAAGATTAATTCATTTGTCAAAAAATGTGAAGCAAAAATTTCACAAATTGTGCTGATGTTGTATTGTTGTATGGCCATTTATTGTAAATGGATAACTTGCTGGTCAGGTGAACCTTGAATTTCACATATGAAGGGAAGTGTCAAACACTTTAGGACAATCATTATGGTATGATGCAGTCAGCTTCACTGGTCAAAAGTCATAGAGGAGTGGTTTGAATGGTCCACTGAAGGATGCAGATTAAGTAGCCTCTCCCCCATACTCTCCATTTCTCAATCCAATAAAAAAAAATTAATTTCTTTCTGGAGATGGAAAAAGTTTACAGTCATCAGCCTCACAATCACAAGGATTCCTTGACTGTTGCAATGGGTGTTGTCAGTGAGGACATTACAGTAGTGGCTCGCACAAGATGGTTGTGGCATGCCAGGAGATTTCTCTCAAGGTTGATTATCTGGTATGGTATGAGGCTGATCACAGTAATGGCTGGACAGATGACAGGGACAGTATATCCAGTGATGTGGAGGAGTCCGCAGTACAGCATATTTTTATGATATCTCTATTATGTGTCATATTCTGTAGTGTAGTACAGTTGGTTACAGTAACAGTACATAATTTTGATATATCAATATATTCGGTAATACAGTGTGGTCTCTGTTTTTTTTTTCTCATTGTGTTTTCTGTGTTGCAAATTACATATTGTAAAATAAAAAAAGTTCCCTTTTATGTAAATGATGTGTCATTCCAAAACCTTTTATGGTGCGGTCTTTTTTACAGAATGCAGCAATGGAACCTTCTAGTGTTTACAGTACATTGGTGTCAGTAATACAGATAGTTGTGACAGGCATTACATAATAGATAGATAGATGTGTAAGGCACTATACGATAGATAGATAGATAGATAGATAGATAGATAGATAGATAGATAGATAGATAGAGTTGTGCTTGAAAGTTTGTGAACCCTTTAGAATTTTCTATATTTCTGTATAAATATCACCTAAAACATCATCAGATTTTCACTCAAGTCCTAAAAGTAGATAAAAAGAAAACAGTTAAACAAATGAGACAAAAATATTATACTTGGTCATTTATTTATTGAGGAAAATGATCGAATATTACATATTTGTGAGTGGCAAAAGTATTTGAACCTCTAGAATTAGCAGTTAGTTTGAAGGGGAAATTCAAGTCCGGTGTTTTCAATCAGTGGGATTTCTAAGAACCTCAGAAAAAGAGTTGTTGATGCTCATCAGGCTGGAAAAGGTTACAAAACCATCTCTAAAGAGTTTGGACTCCACCAATCCACAGTCAGACAGATTGTGTACAAATGGAGGAAATTCAAGACCATTGTTACCCTCCCCAGGAGTGGTCGACCAACAAAGATCACTCCAAGAGCAAGGCGTGTAATAGTCGGTGAGGTCACCAAGGACCCCAGGGTAACTTCTAAACAACTGAAGGCCTCTCTCACATTGGCTAATGTTCATGTTCATGAGTCCACCATCACAAGAACACTGAACAACAATGGTGTGCATGGCAGGGTTGCAAGGAGAAAGCCACTGCTCTCCAAAAAAACATTGCTGCTCATCTGCAGTTTGCTAAAGATCACATGGACAAACCAGAAGGCTATTGGAAGAATGTTTTGTGGACTGATGAGACCAAAATAGAACGTTTTGGTTTAAATGAAAAGCGTTATGTTTGGAGAAAGGAAAATACTGCATTCCAGCATAAGAACCGTATCCCATCTGTGCAACATGGTGGTGGTAGTATCAGGGTTTGGGCCTGTTTTGCTGCATCTGGACCAGGATGGCTTGCTTTCATTGATGGAGCAATGAATTCTGAATTATATCAGAGAATTCTAAAGGAAAATGTCAGGACATCTGTCCATGAACTGAATCTCAAGAGAAGGTGGGTCATGCAGCAAGACAACAACCCTAAGCACACAAGTCGCTCTACCAAAGAATGGTTAAAGAAGAATAAAGTTAATGTTTTGGAATGGCCAAGTCAAAGTCCTGACCTTAATCCAATTGAAATGTTGTGGAAGGACCTGAAGCGAGCAGTTAATGTGAGGAAACCCACCAACATCCCAGAGTTGAAACTGTTCTGTACAGAGGAATGGGCTAAAATTCCTCCAAGCCGGTGTGCAGGAATGATCAGAAGTTACCGGAAATGTTTAGTTGCAGTTATTGGGGCGTCACACCAGATACTGAAAGCAAAGATTCACTTACTTTTGCCACTCACAAATATGTAATATTTGATCATTTTCTTTAATAAATAAATGACCAAGTATAATATTTTTGTCTCATTTGTTTAACTGGTTTCTCTTTATCTACTATTAGGACTTGAGTGAAAAATCTGATGATGTTTTAGGTCATATTTATGCAGAAATATAGAAAATTCTAAAGGGTGCACAAACTTTCAAGCACAACTGTAGATAGATAGAAAGATACATAGATAGATAGATAGATAGATAGATAGATAGATAGATAGATAGATAGATACCAGCATTATTTGGTTTTGTACACAACAGCATTCAGTTAGTGACAGAAAACTAATATTTTACGTATTATTGTAAATTGAGATTTTAATTGCTTAAAATACACCTGTGCTACACTTTCATATTTACAATATGTCTAAACATTTTGACTGGCTTGGCTCTACACAATAATCCAGTGACTTCTTTAATGATTTACAGTTTGACCAATGAGATTAAAGTTTTGAGTGACATGCTTTATTTTACAGGCAAACCGAGGTGTTGTGCTGCAACATATAAACCATTCTGAGAAATGCATATACAGTTGTGAGAAGTTAAAAACTGTTTCAGAAAATGTGCCAAAGCAGCCGAAAAAAACTGTAATCCTATCCATGTCTTAAATTTGAAGCAGGCTACTGATATGTTATGCGATGTTTCAGGTAAGGAGAACAGAAATTTCGAGGTCAGATTGTTAATACTAATCATGGTGAAATGTTGCATGTTGATTATTAGTAGGTGCAAGTAAAATGTTCATTGTACTCTTAAAATGTAACAATAATGACCCCATAAACTTATAATCTTTTATTTCACATAGCACACTTTAAGGTGAAATATATGAAATAACTGAAAGTCAAGCTGCACTCTTTCAAGTGACATGTTGTTAACAAACTACCCACCATTCCATGATGATGAGGAGGCACTTCTTGTTGTGGTGCATGTTCTCGTAGATGTCCAGAATGCGGACAATGTGTGGGCCTCCAGACACCCTCCAGTGTAACTCCACTTCGCGTCTCGCCTTCGGACTGTCGTAAAGGATCTGCATCCAGACAAGAAAATGAGCCAGAATGAGAGAGCTTGTCCTCCACACTGCTGGGCCTTACTCCATAAAAGACACAATGCCAAAATGGAGTTTGTGTCTTTCATACCAAAAAATATAAAACCTTCAAACTTAACAATGTGAATTTTCCTTTGGGATTAATAAAGTATCTATCGAGGAAATCATTCAAACAATGATATAACCTGAGCTAGAAAAACAAAATGTTAAACTGGGGAGGTTTCATCAAAAAAAAAAAAGTGCAGTCAACCCCCCCCCACACTTTATAATTAACTCCAAACAGCTATTTTGTTATGAGGACCTGGCACAGCAGAAACTGGTCTGATTGCCATTGCTATTAAGTCATTTTCAAAGCAAATGAAAAAACTGAAAGTGGTGTTTGCATTCCTGACTTTTAACTTCCTTGCTGCTGGCAACTTCCCACTCTCTACTCCCTATCAGCGGCATATATCCGCCTGCCTATATTTGGGACTGCACTTGCACCATATGCCAGGAATATCTCTGACCAGATGTAATGAAGTAATTCTGGAAGTCGGTAAACAAGACACCAAGCGGGCCGCCCACTTTTCTGTCAGCCTCCTGGGCTCCTCTGCCTCTTTTATCACCCGAGGCTCTGCTTCTACTATTTGTCTGGTCAAACTCATCGCTCTAAAACCCCGCGGGTTATGAGCGATCCCGTTATAGGATACATGGTAAAAGCAAAATTCAGGACATCCGTAACAAAAGAACAATGTCAGAAAATTGTTGAGTGTTCACCTTATGTCAAGCACAGCACAGGGACCGACTACTGTCGCTTTTCCACTAGCAGAACATGGACTACTCCGATGCCTACCTGTCCTGATTCAGAGTGAGAACAGATTAATATCTGCCTCTCGCTAGATATCCAAGAGGGCGGGGTTACTTACGTCATTCGTGACAGCGCGAACGTTTTGTTAAAAGAATGAAAAAAATCGCGCTCGGTCCGTAGTCAGATAGAGAATAAGGAAAGAGGCTACAATGAAAGCGCTTCAAATCGTATATACATAAATGGCAAGAATGAAAATCTGTCCTTAAACGATTTATCAATATCAAAACAGCAGATAAAGCTATGCGAGGACAGTTGAGTTTCGCAACACAGCTTACCAATGACAAAACATACTGAAATCGGCTTAATCCAAACCACTGAAAGCATGCCCTTAAGCAATTTAACATCATCAGAAAACCATCTCAGTTGTTATTAGTAGGCTAAGAGCAGCGCGATATCCGTAGCCCCGATCCTGTGTGGACTCCACGCCCAGCCCGCCGCACAACCATTCATTCCGAACCAACCAACACAAACAAATAGCGAGCTTAACGCATGTCATTTCCCTTAAACACTGAACTGTTTACAAAATCCTCTTTCTTAAATATTAAGTGTGGATAAGCCTATCCAGGGCTCCCAGGGCATGACCGGGACTAACCCTGGAATGGGCGCCACTCACTCACTCACTCACTGAAAAACCCGCACCTGCCTGTTTTGGACCATAACGGGCTCAGGGCTTGCTTCTCGTTAAAATGCATTCATAATTCCAATTCAGTTCTACCGGATCTATATAAAAAAATAAAGTTTAATCACAGGAATGATGGATTATTCCGTGTGGCCGACGATAAACATTTTCCGTCGCACAAATAATGGCCCAGCAATACTATGCGTCCCATATATACAAAATAACAAGTGCACAGTGCCGATGAAAAGTGTTCATTCCCTTGAAACTTTTGGCATTTTTGCAGGAATCGTTTTTTCCTATTGATCAGTGTCAAAAAGCCAAATAAAATCCATGTCAAATGTATTATTATTGTTTATTTAGCAGGCGCCTTTATCCAAGGACTCTTACAAAGCAAATTATAATGCATGCATGTTGGATTAGAAGGCGCAAGCATCAAAAATGACAATAAAAAAATGAGTGAGCTAGAGGGAGCACTGCTACTGCTGTATCATTATACCTGCAGCTCGACTAAGACAAAAGTCAGAGTCTGAAAGTCTTTGTCAGTACAACAGCAGCTGTCCTGCAGAAGAAAGCATCTGCAAAATATTTCATGAAACTGTGCTTTTTAAAAAGTGTATAAAGTGCACTTTGGATAGCTGGGGAGATCATTGCAAAGCGTTTTGAAACAAAAATGGAGAAGCATTGTCCAGTCTTGGCACATCTGGCAAGAGGAGGGAAAGTCAGCAGACAGGCAGAGCAGAGACCTCCTGGAGGGACATATGGAGAAACAAAACTGGAGATACTGAGGAGCAGAGCCACTCAGGGGACTGTGGCTCGAGGTTGGATCCTTGCAGCAACAGGAAGTCAGTGAAGAGACTGAAACAGAGGAGTAGAAGGAGTGAAATTAGGATAGAGGGATGAATACTTGAAGGCTGGCCATTGTGCTGAGGTATCATGGAGGGTAATAAATAGGTGCACGTGTGGCAGGACAGCAGGCAGTGAAGCGGATGATTTGCTAGAGTACTGCGGAGGGTGCTTAGGCACAATAAAACTGGGTTCCATGCTGGGAAGTGTGCTGAGGTACCATGGAGGTTAATAAACAGGCTTGAGTGTGGCAAGACACCCACCTGTGATGTGTGCTCATATGACTCCACAGAGGGCACTATGGCACTGTAATGTTGGGTACCATACCTACAAGTGTACTGAGAAGTCAGAAGCAGCAGAGGGATGAATGCGTGAATGCTGGCCAGTGTGCTGAGATATCACAAAAGGTAATAAACAGGCCCAAATGTGTCTGGGCACTGGTCAGTGAAGTGTGTTCATTTACTGGGGAGGGTACTTTGACTCAACAGAGGGTACTGGGGATCATGCTGGGAAGTGCACTGATGCACATGCCAGTGTGATAAAATAGCAAGAACTATACTCAGACTTTGTAACGTGATGGAAAATGTGCAGCAAATCTGACAAATGTGGCAAACAAGTGCTAACTCATTGGCACGTGTGCCATTGTATCCAACTGAGCTGTGTGCTGAGACATTGGTAGGTTTGGTAAACCCCTGAGAAGTATACACTGGCAGCATTAAACTGGAAAATGCGCTAGGGCAGTGTGGGGTATGGGACAGTGCTGGCAGATGTGGGACACAACTTGGAAATGTGTTGGGGTGACTAGGAAACAGGGGGGCACATCCTCCTTTTCATTGAAGTGTTGTTGAACCATTATTACAGTATATCGCCACCTGCCTCACACACCTTCTCGGTCCAAAGTGACCTTGTTGTCTGACCTACTTTTCTGCCCGCTGCCATTGTTTACAGGATGCATCTGCTCCTGAGGGGCTCATCCAATAAGCTGACATGACAGTGAAAATGATCTGCTTATTGAGACGCACAGCGGGACTAGCAGGAGTGGAAATGCTGGGCAGGAGAAGTCGACTGACAGGCTCCTCAGGTGCCCAGACACACTCACAGGGACCCAGTGCTGCCAATCTACAAACCAAACCAGCCAGGCTGCCATTCATCTTACATACTGGTAACTGGAGGACAGTGTCCTGCTCACATACTAATGGAGGTCAGTGTCCTCACATAGTCAGTGAACAGCATCTTGACAATCACAGGTCCAAGTCTAGGCTATAGAAGGTGGACACATACTGACCACAGATGAAAGTCACTGTTCTGCTCATATGAATACAGACAAAGAGCAGCATTCTTCTTACATACTGACAGCTGAAGGTCCGTATCTTGCTCATATACTGACCACTGATGAAGGTTAGTGTCTCCCTAAGATACTAACCACTTGCAAAAGTCAGCGTCTTGCTCTCGTACTGACCACTAATTAAGATCTATGTCCTGCTCACATTCTCACATTCTAATCATTAGTGAAGGCCTGTGCCCTGCTCACATACTGACCACAGATGAAGAGCAGCAGTCTGACAACCACAGGTCAAAGTTGGACTACAGAAGGTGGTCAGTGTCCTCACATAGTGACCACTAGTGAAGGATGGCATTCTGCTAATGAATGGGACTGGCAAAAGACAGTGTCCAGCTCATATACCGACCATTAGTGAAGGTTAGTGTCCTGCTCACATGCTGACCCCGAAGAAAAGTTAGGATCTTGCTCTCATACTGACCACTGATGAAGACCAGCATTCTGCCAAACGTACACTCAGTGTCTCACTCACATATTAACCGTTAGCAAAGGTCAGTGTCCTCCTCACATACTGACCAGTGGCAACGGTCAGTGCAGTGTCCTGTCTACATATTGACCCCAAATACTGATGATTGGATGTACTTCTACTATAGAAGGTGTTTGGTGCCCACAGAGTTGACTAGCAGTCGGCTGCTTGACCACCTGCCCCTTACAGCACTGCCCAGTAATGCTGACCTCGACACAGAGCTGTGACCGTGGCTGTTCTCAGCCAGCAGGCAGCTTGTCACTTTGAGCTATTTATAGAGCGTGCGTCTCCTTGCGCGAGATGTTTCAAGTTACTTGGAAATTCAAATCCACTACCAGAGTGAGGCAATGCTGTTCCTGAAAGTGGCTGCAGCTGTACGGCATTCAAACAGAGCGGGCATTTGAAAGTCACAATAAACCAGGAAAACACGGGCAAAACTGCAATGAAAAACAGCAACTCACTCGATGATGGTTTGGACTCCCCATCTCGCCTGGTATTCTTCACTTAGGCTAATGTCATGACCGGCACAGCCTGCACTTACAGGCCAGTCTAGAGATGAGCAGCTATCTCACTGGGCAATCTAATGGCAGGCATGGACTTACTGGAAAGTTCAGAAGAGGCATCTATAAGCCTGGGAGTCTAGAAACCAGCATCACCCAGAATGAACAGTCTGGCATTACCAGCTATCTGCACTGCCAAGTACTAACTTACTAAAAAGCCTGTCAGATAGCAGCTGCCCAACTGAGCAGTCCAGCGGTCAACAACTTCTTTGCTGAGCAGTCTGCTGGTTAGAACGGCCTCCCAAAAAGGCCCGACATGCCCTCCTTACTGCAAAGTCCACTGAACAGCAGCTGCCTGCTCAGAGAGACCAGTGAGATAGCAACTGAAGTCTAGACTGGCCTGGTTTTGCAGGCTGTGCTGGTAACTACTTTGGCCTAAGTGCAGGGGTCAGGAGCTGTTTGCCGGGACAGTCCAAGGGTTATGAGCTGCTTGCTGGTTGACAGTTCACTGAGATAGTTTTTGATGTTGAGACTGGCCTTTTTTGCCAGCTGTGCCAGTAACTACATTTGCCTATGCCCAGTGGTCAGAAAATGCCTGCTGGGACAATGCAATGGTCAGAAACTGCCTTCTGGAACGGTCCAGGGGTCAGCAACTACCTGCTGAGACATTCTGTTCAGTACGATTGTTCCTGATGTCTAGACTGACCTGGCTTTGTGCTGATCATTACATTGGCATGAGCACAGTGGTCAGCAACCACCTTCTAAGACAGTCCAGTGGTCAGCAACTGCCTGTCTCGTAAGTCTGGTGGCTGGAACATTTTTACCCAAAATTATCTGAATGGATCAAATGGCGGGCAGTGTCTTTTTTGACAAGCTAGAGGCCTGCTAGTGTTTTTCAGCACAGTCCATTAGCTAAAACAGGTCTACCTGATGATGACTGTCTGCCTTCATGGTGCTCTCACTGGCACTGACCAGCTTCCGCAGATGTTCAAGCGGCGGTCAGATTTCTTCGCAGACCGTCCATCAGCTGTACCTTTCCAACAAGACTGTCCCACTAGACTGTAATTGACTTTCAAGAAGGGGTTGTGCTGACCATAAGGTTCAGATATCGGACTTCTCTCTTGCTTGTCCAGTGCAGATAGCGAGCTGCTAATCCGACTTCTCAGAAAGTTGAGCATCTCAAATCAGATTAAAAGGCACTCAGCGCCTGACAAAAGTGATTAGGCTCGATCAGTGAACACTCCATAAAGGCTTCTCGATGAGAGTTGTTGGCCAGCCGGCTGGAATTTCAGCCTTTTCTCAAGTTCTGATGTTAAAAACAGACAAGAGCTGCAAGAAGGTGTTATAAAATCAACAATACCATGATTGGCAATCGTGTGTTCTGCGAATGGTAAAGTCATTTACGGGCCATCATGGAAGCCCGAGGTGTGTATAAGACAGCATGAGCCACCGTCTCGCCTCTCACCATCTGACATTTCAGAAACACAGAAACCAAAAGTAAAAAATGAGAAGCGAGCTGCATGTAAAGTTCCTTCTTTTTGTTTTACTTGGGGTGATTACAAGAAGTGGCTTTAGTTCCTATGTCTGTGCAAAAACAGCGACCAGGCAAAAGGGCGGAGTCATCGGCTCGGCAGGGCTGGCGCACAATGACAAAATGTGTGCCAACTTCAGGCTGTTATCATCGGGTGTTTTTGTCAATCTGTGCCTCAAATCTTATTTAAATGCTGTAAAGGCTGATCAGTGGGCATTCCCCAGTGCCAATACACCAGGAAATTTCTTAATCAGATTCTTAGGTGGCACTGGCAATGCGGTGTCCCCATATTAACTGCTTTCTGGCAGTTCAAGGAGACAGCCCAGGAAAAAACAGCTCTAATTATTATTATTATTATTTTCCACTGTTGCCAATTTGAGGTTCTTTTTCTTCATACTGCCATTTCAGAAGCTTCTGAGGCACCAGAAAAATGAGGCCAGTGCTTCAGCAGACCCAAGCTGTAGACTAATTCAGAAACAGAATCTGATGACACAGCAGAAGCAGCAACGGCGGAAAATTTTCTGGTGAAGGCTGAGTGCAGTCGGCGCTGTTCAGTGGTCAAACACCCCCCCACATTTCACACCTACAGAAAGCCGCCATTGCATGCATCAACTGTTATTAAGCGCCATCATCCCCGAGTGACTCGTCAGCTTTAAGTACCTGGCGGTAATTTAACCTTCAATGCCAAAGGTTCTCAGACTTTATTCCTTTGTCTACTGCCATTTGTTCTAGCTATTTTATAAACTGGGACTGAGTCCAACCTTAAGAACACCAAGCTGCTTCCTTCATTCCACGAACCAACATGGGAGTGTTATAGGTTGTATTGATAATGGAGAGAAGTCTTGTGGTGCAAGGACAACCACCTACAGATCAACACCAACAAGACAGAAGAGCCAATGGTGGATTTCAGGTGTGTTAGGGTCAGTCACCATACATGGGGAGGAAGTGGATGTGGTGCACAGCTACAAGCCATTGGGGGTCCAAACTGGACTGGCCCGACACCACAATGGTGCTGTACAAGAAGGGGCCTGTGGAGACAGGACTTCCTAAGGAGACTCAGGTGTTTTGATGTGTGCAGAAAAGCTGCTAGAGCGGTTTACCAGTCTGTATGCTGCTCTAGGTGGTGGCCTCCTACAGAAGCAACCAGAGTTCAGGGGATACAAAATGCCTAAACAAACCTGTCAGCTCCATCATAGGACTGACTCTGGACAATCTGTAGGCTGTGGTAGAAAAGAGGATGGTGGCAAAATTGGACGCCATCACGAACAGTTCTGCCCATTCCCATCTGGGGGCACTTCTTTCAGCCATGGGCTCGGACCTCCACAGTGCAATAAGAAGCTCCTCCAGGGATCATTTCTGCCTGTGGCTATTAGTCACTTCACTGCTTCCTTCTGATGCCCTGTCCTTCATTCCAGCCAGAAGCCATTACAGAAGCCAGAATCTACTAAAGTTATTCTTTAGCATAATATTTATTGTATTGTACGTTTTTACTCTATTGTCTTATATTCTTCTTTGAGCTGACATCTGTGTATTTTTACATCTTTTGTTTTGCTGCAGTATGCATGTGAATTTTCCCTTGGGGATTACTAAAGTATATTTAATCTAATTTAGAACGCTGACTGATGTTGTGCCACCGTACTGCCTAAATGAAGCAGGTATTGCTGCATATAGGCTTCATAACCCCCCACATTGGTACGGCCTGGCACAAAGGGGTCCTGGACGGCTCCAGAGGCTGCAAGTTTTTGTTCCAGCTTCTTAATTAGACGTCAGTCATCGCTGATAATGAAACTCGGCATTTAATTCCATTAATTTTTGGTGCTCTCATTCTGCCAAATCAGATCTTATCATATTGCATATTTTCCATTTTGTCAGGATATTTTGTGGATGAGGTACGGTTTTTACTTCTTGGCCCTTCCAATCCTCTCTCTCATTTATTTTTATTTTCATAAAAACAGATATACTTTTCGATGGACACCCAAAGGTGTTGATGGTGAGCTGCTGCTTCCTTTGTCATTTGCATGGCAGATGGTTAAGATGGCAAGAAATAATTAAAAATGGGGACAATGTCCCTTTAAGACAAAACAGGAGCAAACGAGGGTTGGAAATCTTACTTAAAATGAAGCTTAACAATAAATGGTGTCTAACTAAGAAACTGGATGAAGTTAAAACTTGCAGCCACAATGACACATCCGGACTGAGACTGAGGACCCTCTGGTCTAACGCAGTGTGATTTTTAGCAAGACTGATTTTCTGAGTCAGCCCGATTTTCAGCTTCATCACCCACTGCGATGACTGACTGCATCTTACGATTGGGCGGTCATACAATGTCAGAAGTTTCACTCGGCTGTCCTGTAGTGTGAGTAGTCTCAAAACCCAATTTTCTCATGCCGCTATAAAACTTCATTTCGCATTTTATTACTGAACATTGGCTATTGCCATTGTCATGCTCATTTTCACATTTTTGATTTAAAAAATCTAAATATCATGCAGTGTCGCGCATAGAGCTAAATCTCCAATGACAAAGGCATCTTGGGAAATTATTTCAGGTTCTTCTAGTAAAAAACATACACAGCAGTAAACTACATAGACTACGTGCCTCTAATTCTCTTATTAAAACAGACAGCCCATATTGTCCGCATCTCAACCATCCGTGTGTCCACTTACACCATTTTGTTTTCTTTGTACTCGCAGAGCACAGTCCGCTAAGAGTTGGGAACGCAGCTCTTTCCTTTGGGGACATTTTGAGAAGCCCGTGGCCATGGAGTTTTTCTGTGAACGGCTCAAACGGTCTGTACACATGTAGTCTGAGCACCGATGTCGTCAGTCGGACTGGCTGTGCTTTGTACAATTTGAGCACATATACGACTGGCGACTCTATCCTGCAGCGTGAGTAGTCTCTTGTCCACGATTTCTAAAAACTGCATAGTGCATACCTGGCATAAGGGGCCACCAGGTAACTCTAAAGCAAGAGTCACGTAACTGGAGCTCTGTTTAGAAGAAACAATAAAAGGAGGGAGCAGACCTAAAAGCACTCAGCACTGCATGGGTGTCAAACTCGGATTCTGGAGGGCCAGCCTTTTAATAACCGTGTCTAATGGAATAAACTTCTACCTTAATATTTTTACTCCACACTAGCAGACAGGCAACAATGAGATGCAAAGTGAGCCAACACATGTCATTTGCCCTTATGAGCCTCATCACACAATATCTGTCTAAATAAATTAAGTGATATTGAAAAAGTGAAGGTCTGAGAAGTACTGATCTGCTCTGGTCCATAACACACTCTGACAGTGATTTCAGAAATGGGAATATCAGCAGTCTGGTGAGGCAGAATAACACACTGAAATTAAAATGATGTGTTTCTTTTAAAAGTATGTATTGGACTCAGCAGCTCGAGAGAAAATGGTGGCCCCAGAGTCTGAAACCAGTAAGCTAGGATCATCTGCTCTGCAGCTCGTCATTACTTGGTTGCTGATTAAGAAATAATAAATAATGAAGGGTTCTGAATCATCCTGAAGTCATTTGAAATGTCTGTTCCATTAGCAGCAGCAATTGCTTACTGATTAAGAAAGTGTCTGGAATGAAAACCTGCAGCCAACTGTGGCCCTGTGTGATAATGGTCAAGCCGGACCACCAACACTCATATATGCTGGCAATTTAGAGTCCACATTCAAATGCTTCAACTCATCCAGCCATCCATTTTCCACACCTGCTCTATCCTGAGTTGGGTTGCTGAGAAGCTGGAGCCAATCCCAGCAGGAACAATCCCTGAACAGGATGCCAGTCCATGAAAGGGCACACTGACACACAAACACACTTGGGTCAGAATTCTAATACTTCACTCCAACCTTGCTTGTCATGGTGCTGGATAGTGGAAACGTGTTGTCTGTTGGTTGGGTATGCAGTTATGAATGTCACTGTACTCTGTGCACCTGCTACTATTTTACAAAGGTGTTATATGAAAATAAAGGTCATGTGATGTCATATTCTAACCTGCTTAATACAGACTGTGGTCGCACGGGGGCCACCTCAGCTAGCATTGGGCACAAGGCAGGGTACCAATCTATTGCAGGGCTAACACTAACACACACACACACACACACTAGGGCCAACTTAGTGCCGCTAATTCACGTAAATTTGCATTTCTTTGGATACTGGGAGGAAACCAGAGCAGACACAGGGGGAACATGCAAACTCCATGCAGGAAGCACCCGGGATGCAAACCCGAGTGTCCTTACTGCGAGACCAGCAGTGCTGTGACTGTGCCACCGTGCCACCCTGAAAATAAAGATTTATTTTTTTGTTTTTCTGTTAATTATTAAAATAATTCATTTGTCCATTATCAAACATACTCAGTCCAGTTCAGGTTCATGGGGTCTGACCCTGGATATAAGTTAGGACGCAGCTCTGGATGGGGCACCAGTGCACTCCAAGGCACACTCATGCACACCCCTACACTCCTACTACAATTCCAAAACACCAATTAACCTAACATGTCAGTCCTTGGGATGAGGAGGTGTACGAGACAATTCTCAGGAAATAAAAGAGTCTTGAGTCAGAGGGCAACTTAGACAGACATCAGGAGAACATGCAAACCCCACACAGGCTGTGATGAAAGGATGGGACATTGGGATTCTGGAATTAATGACACCACAGCTTTGAACCACTGCGGCACCAGGCTTTCCAGATTATAAGAACTGATTTTTTTTTTAGACCCCCTTTAATTATTGTAATGTAGTGGACAGTAGGACTTTAGGGGCTGTCAAATCTCAACTCGGTGCTACTTGGGAGGAAATGAAATGGATCAGATTGGACAGCTTGTTGGACTGAATGGCCTGTCGTCAAATCTGTTCTAAAAGATTTCCTAATAAAAATCAAAGTTAGCAACCAGAAAGTGGACAATGTGTCCTCAAAATAAATCCACGTTTCTGGAAGGCTGGTTTACTTCTATTCATACTGGTGGTCTAAGTATTGACCAACTACTTTAATAGTGGACATTTTGAAAATTAAAAAGTTGTTTATTTTGAAATGTAATCTGTGAAATAAAACACAGAGATGCACTTACACGTTTTCAAACATGCTGAATTCAATTCAGGCTCAAGAGGACCAAGTGCAAGACAGGAAAATGCCCATTCCAGGGTGCCAATCCATGGTGGTGCCCACTCTCACACACACCCACAGTCACACAAGGCCAATTTGGAATCGCCAAACAAGTCTGGGGATGAGGGAGGAAATCTGGAGAGCACTTAGAGGAAAGCCCACAGAGACAGGGAGATCATGCAAACTCCACACAGAGAACACACCAGAATGAAGGGTTCTGGACCCATGAGCTGGTGGTACAAACTACTGCACCCTTTAGACCCTAAAGCACAAATATTTGTCTTAATTAAATAAAAAAAAAAATCTGAATTGGCACACAATGCAGAAACATGACATTCTCTAACCTCATCAACCCAATTTAGGATTGTAGATGGCTGGAGCTTACCCCAAGGCAGAAACCAATCCTGGAAAGAGCCCATTCACGTACACACTCACACAGTGGCCAACTAACCTAACGGCACATCTTTGGGATGTGGAAGGAAGTACGAAGGGCAAAATACCCTCTAAGACATGGGGAGAACGAGCAAACCAACACAGAAAATCACCAGGTGTGGGCTTTCAACTCAGCATGCTGAAGAGGTGAAACCCCAGTGTTGGTTGTTGCATTACCATACTGCTGTGAATGTAGGAAGAAGAAAATAAACTAATTTCAATCAAAGAGGAAAGTCCAACACAACACAGGACTTGACTGCAACTAATAAAAACAGGCATCCACAGGGAATACAAGGTGGAAGATGTAGACTCCTCTGTGGATGTGAGTGGACACAAGAGCGCTCATCCTCACACCGTCCAGTGCATGGGCAGCTTGCCTCTAAAGACTGAGAGGTTACACTCTGACCTATCTGCCTCGGTGCACCACACCTACTTCCTTTTGCCACAGCTCCTTCCTCTTAATTTATCTCTACGTCTCTTTCCGTTTCCACATGTCTAAACGCAAGAGCTTTTTCACTCTGTCAGCCCGGTGACGTATGGGACCATGCAGAGCCGTGATTCTCATGCTTTGGAAAGACATGCTGTAAGTGAGCTTCACTTGAATGGCTGGTAAGAGATGTGCACATAAATCACTGGCATTTAATTTGATAGGCTGCACAGACACTTCTAGAGGAATGGCTGGTCCATTAAGTTCTTGTTAGATGCGTAGAGGAATGGGTGCGTCCATTGTAGCAAAGTTCTTGTTAGAAAATGCATTTTGTGTCTAACTGAAAGGCACCTATAGGAAACAAACCCTCCCTCCATTTTGATGAAATATTGTGAAAGACATCTACAAGAAAGCAGAAGTATCTACTTGTATTAGAAGGACAACAAATAACATATTCAGGTAAGTGTTCCTGACTCTGTAAATCTGAAGCGGGAGATATGCGCAGGATAATGTATAACGCTGCTTAGAGACATCTAGAGGAAATCACTGTCCTTGTTAGCAAAGTCTAATGAGAGCGGCCAATGAATAAACCTGGTAAGACACAACTACAGGACAGCAGCAGGAGCATCTCGAACTATTTTAAGGCCATTTTCCAAAAGGACAGCAGCCTTTCAAATATCTACAGGAGAGAGAAAACAGGTAAAGCCTCGGATCTTCATTAGGATTGAAACACTAAAAGCTGCTCAGAGAGTAAGAATGGAAATGACTATTAGCTAAGTCTGGATAGAGAAATTTATGGGGAAGTACTGTATATCTTTACCACGGCAAGGTTTGATTAGATCAAGACTTCTGATGGGTATCATCAGCTTTAAAATGGTGGAGACTTATCAAGAAATTTCCATCTTTATCAGACGTGACTGGTTAGAGACATAGAAAGGAAAATACCATCGTGTCTTTCTCGAGGCAGATGCTATTAGAGACATATGGCAGATGTCATGTACTTGAAACTGTCCTAATCACATAGTTTTGAGACATTTTGATTTGCAGATAGACCCAGTGAAGGGGAGATGAGCAATTCACCGCCCCAATCCTAAAAAAGGTACCCACTTGACAAGAAAGAAAATAGAAACAGAGTATCCACAATTATTATCACTTACTAACTGGTGGCACTTTGGCCACCTCAATACTTTAGTGTGATAGGCAGAAATATTCTCTTTGTATTCTTATGACATTTTTGTTAAGTAAACCATAATGTTTAAAAGTGCAAGGATGAACTCGTAGTCTTTTACTAATTAGAATAATAAAAGGTTTAATATACTAACATCTCTTGCCCGCACAACCCCATATCCCCCTCCTCTTGCTGCTCTCTCCCTATAAATATCTGACAGTGACACGAGCCTAGACTGGCACTTTAATACAGCCGCTGCCCAGCTAAGGAGCGCAAGATCGTACCTTAAGAGCGCATTTCTCCCCGGTCTTCTTGTTGTAACACTCGAGGACTTTTCCGTTGATGCCCAGTCCCAGGACCTGACTGGACACTTTGTAGTTGTCTGTGACCGCATTCCTCTTGATCTCCAGTTTCGGCTGGTTCGGAAGTGGAAAGTGAGTGGGGCTGTTAGGCTTATTGGAGGCCAACGCGTTACCGTCCGTCTGGCTCTCCGGAGGTTGCTTGGGGCTGTTGCCATTGTGCAACATGACCACGGGGACCCGGCGCGGGGCAGCGCAGCAATCCGGTAAGGGTTGTAGGGGCGTAGTGCGTCGCACCTTTAAAGGTAACTTGCATCCATCGACTCACACTGGTAAAATGATTCACTTTGGTCTCGTAATCCGTTACTCTTCTGCCCGTCAGGGGTTAAATAAATCAGACGTTTCTATCCAGCCGCTCTGGGGTTAGATCCGAGGTCGTTTTCAGTGCGATCGAGGCTAAATTCCGAGGCGCCTGCTTTACTGGAAACTCCTTGGTTAGCAATTAAAAAAAAAACGCGTTGCCGCGGTTCCGAAGTTACAAAACAGCAGTCTTTTCGACTTCCAAGTTCTCACATCTCCAAGGTCCCCATGAGTCGCGTTGGTGCTCCGCCCCGTGCGCGCTCTCGCAGCTTCTCCGTCAAGCAGGACATCGGCAGCGATCGCGATCCGCGATCCGGGCAGTCCGTGAAGTGCACGAGAGAACAGATCAGGAGAGAGGAGGCGTGGTCGTGGGAGTGTCCCAGTCGTGCGTCATGCTCTTAAAGGGGAAGAGCGTCTCTGCCGGCCTAGGGAGAACACATTATGCTTTGTAGCCTTTTAAAAAAAAGTGAGCCCAGCCGAACCTAACCGAGATTACTCATGGGGGAGGCAGGGGTAGTGACATGTAAGTGAAGTTTGCGGGGTCATTTCCCTTGTTCTTCTTAGAGCATGTTCACAGAGAGCTGACGTTGGTTAGATCTCTGTTATGAAACAAATGATTGCTATAAAAAGTGAAAGGGTCCAGTTCACTACAGTGTCTCACACCTTAACTACACACTAATACGGCGTTTAAAGTGAAACTTAAACGCACCTCTCCTTTTAACAATTACATTCCCTTCCTTCACTTGAGTTTCTGGTTGTCTGGATCCTCCCTTAAATCTTCATTTCCCCTTTTATTTTTTCAATATTCTGTGTTCCTTTTACTCTATATAGCTAAGTTCGACAGGCTAATCTGCTAGAGCTCACCGGGAAAAAGCAATATATAGAAATGTAATGGAAATGAAAGGTTTAACAAGCAGCTACCTTTACACATCTAGACACGATTGGTGAATTTGTAGAGCTATGCTGTGATACATGTACAATTCTGATTAAAAGCTAGCATTTTAACAGAAAATATAAAGCAAGGCTTTGGGCATATTAAGAATATTTGAAATTTTATCAGCCCATTTCATGCATGTCAAAGATAATACTATATACAGTATTATTATTATTATAATTCTGCTTATTATACTGGGAAGCTCTCCGAATTGCATTTGTTTCATAAAGTAACATAACAAAATAACATTTTCAAACCTGCTTAATGAAGTTCAGGGACGCAGGGGTGAAACCTCCAGCAACATCGAGCACAATGCAGAATCTGTGCCTGAATGTTGAGCGCAGCTTTAGATCATGAACATCACACAGCATTCTTAATTGAACCTGCTTAATCCACTTCACGATCACGGGGGTGAAACCTGTCCTGGCAGCCTCACTGGTCCAGGCCCAGAGCTTTGGAACACTTTTACAGCTGAAATACAAATTTCAGTTTTTACAAATTGAATGGTAAACACACACAAAAATATACATTGTGTAAAATAGAGAAACCGAGACATTTCAAATGAATTAACAGAAATATATTTGATGATTTATGTCCATTAATACTATACTGGAAATAGTGTCAGCTGACAAAAAAGGAGAGGACAACAAAAACTTCAGTCAGCTTTGTTCCTGGAGAAATTAAACCACTGGTCCATGGATTGGTTATAATAAGAAGTGTGGCGGCCGGCTGGGTCCCATGCCCTGCTGGGACGCCCCTTTGGGATATGTTCAGGGGGAGCAGCCATGGACGTTGCAATACCTCCCCCAGGACGCTAGATGACAACCCCCCTGGGTTGGAGCGGTGCCTCGGTTTCCCGTAGGCGCTGGCAGTAGGTGCTACAGCTGGGACTCCTGAGCCCTTGTGGGCAGTGTTTTCGCCACAACCGGAAGTGCAGTCGGAACTCGGCGATCAAGCACCTGGAGCACATCCGGGTGGACTATAAAAGGGGCCAGCAGCCACCACTCCAGGAGTCTTAGTCAGGAGAAAGAGGACTATGCTTACCAGGAGGAGTGGTGGTGCAAAGAAGAGTGTTTTGGTACTTGGGACTGTGTTGTGCCTGTGGGTCATGGGGAAGATGTGCTCCACAGGTGAAGAGAAATAAAAGTTTATTTGTTTTTATAAGTGCCTCCGGAGTGAGTCTGTGTCGGGTCAGGCTCCAATATAGTGCCTTTGTTACAGAAGTCATAGACAAAATCTGAAGACCTAGGCCAACTGTCTGTCCAACCCCTCCTGGGCATTCTTATATAAGTTGGTTCTGAGCAGTCTAATAAGAAGAATGGCCTTATCATCATTGAAATCCAAAGCTCCCAGTATCTTTGGTGTCTTCCCTATGGGCAGGAGCAACAGCTTGACAGTGTAGCAGTCGGCACCAAGTGTCATAGCTGGGAATCGAGAGGAGCGACAGAACTGGAAAGAGTCAGGAGGGGTTTAGAATTATTGTCTTGCTTATATTTGTGTGCTAGTGACTAACAAAGATGTCTAATGGCTAAGATGCAATATGCACAGCTAATCAGCAGCTCTAATCATGGTAGGAAGTCATCAACAAGGACTTAATAGGGCATCTGTTATACAAGCAGGCAGATGCTCTCATAGATTTGGGGCCTGATAGCTAAAAGCTCGACATCCCATTATTGGTTATTAATCCTTGGAATCTACAGTATAGCAGATTGGCATCTTGCACTCATAATGCACACTTTGGTTTGTATGGAACGATAAGCTTGGAGAAGTGACCATGATGTAGGCCATTCCAAGATTTATATGTAAAGCTCTCCATTGCAGGGCCAGTTTAGAGCTGCCAATTAACCTAACTAGCATGTCCTTGGGGGGGAAAAAAACAGATTACTTGGAGGAAAACCCATGCAGACAAAGGGAGAAAAGTGCAAACCTTACACAGTCAACGGCCAAGCAGGATCCAAGCCCAGCACACAGGATCCATGAGGCGGTGGCACTAAACAGTCTACCACCACACCATCCCACTCTGCTACCATAGGTGCTAATGGAAACTTGTCATATCTTCCTTGGTCATACAGTAATTAGGTGTATGAATTGAGTCTCAAGAATATGTTTTAAAATCCCACTTTGCTGGTTGACAATAGCTTTGAAGTCTCTCGCCACCATTTTTAAATAAAAACATAAGAGGTTTTGTAAATGAAAGTACATCACTCAGTCCTTCACGTTGGTTTGGATAGGTACCAAATAAGTTACATTTTTGACAATGGATCCACCAGCTCTTGACACTTCATTAGAGGTATACAACAATAGTGTAGCATAATATAATGATAATAATTCTTCACATTTATATAGCACTTTTCTCACTACTCATAGTGAGCGAGGCGCCACTTCAACTGCAACTAATGTGTAGCATCTATCTGGATGATGTGATGGCAGCCACACTCCACTCACCACACATTAGCTATAAGGTGCTGAAGTGGTGAGAGAGATAGCCAGAGACATGGGATGATTAGGGGGGCAGAATGACTAGGCCATGGATGGCAATCTAGCCAGGACATCAGGACAAACCCTACTCTTCACAAAGGATTCCCAGGGACCACAGAGAGTTGGGACGTCAGTTTTATATCTCACCTGAAGGACAGTGGCATGTTTATAGCATTGTATCCCCATTACTGCGCTGGGGCATTGGGGTCCACATTCACACCACAGGGTAAGCGCCCCCTGCTGACCTTAACAGCACCTCTTCCAGCAGCACCCCAAGCTTATCCTAGTTGGTCTCCCATCCAAGTACTGGCTGGGCCTGAGCAGGCTTAGCTTCAGGTGGATGACCTCTTCTGAAGTGCATGTGGTATGGCTGCTGACACAGTAATTTAGCTCACATAGTTATGACTCCCTGTAATTTTCAGAAAGCTGTGCCCACTTAATTCCCCAAATCCATGACCTGGCTCAAAAAGTCAAAGCTGTCAGATTGGCACAATAAACGTCTGACTAATGTGTTCATCATTCATTACTTGACCCCCAGCCACATGCTTCCCCCTCTTGTGCTGCCAGCTCTTTTATAGACAACAGATGAGCTCAGCTGACGTCCACCAAATTAACCACTCCGTAAACAGACCACAATAGTGGAGATAAGAAATGTGGTCACTACTCAGATACTGCCCCATGCTTTTACTGGGGACAAGGGGAATCATATGCTGCCCACCCCCCAAACAACACCCAAGTAGTCATATCAGTCAAGAGGCCGAACTCTATGGCAACGGCAGTCATTTAACCTAGTGCTCGGAGCCAGCCATTATTTTATTTGAATACCAACTCTCCATAGAAACAGAGACGCACATCTACACGCTGTGTACTGAAGGCAAACATTCATGTGCTTCAGCGCGTGGAATGAATGTCACACAGAATCAACACATTTAAAGGAGGAGCAAGGAAGGCAGAGCATTGATTAGATACTGAACAGCCATCAATGCGAATTGGGCATCTGCTTCAAATCCCAGATTTGGGGTGTGTGTAAGCAGGGGGTCCTAGCAGTGAAGAGTGTGTTCAAAATTGCACAGGTGTCTCTGGTGTTTAGCCCATGGTGCCCATCACTGATACAAAAGTGAAGTGTGAATAAATACTGTGTGACCCCAGTTGGGACATACGCTGCATAGTGGAGAAAGACAAGCTCCTACATACATAAGCTGCCATGTTGGTGCAAATAAAAAAGAACTATCACTGCTGTACGTTTTCGGTTCCCCATTAGGACTTCACATAAGGCAACAACAGCAACTGAAAAGAAGGCCTACCTGGGTGGCAGAGTGCCACGTTTCCTGGATGGCGTGGATGATATGTTCCAGAACTTGGAATCTCTCCAGATCCTCTAAAAAAGGAAGTCAGGGACACCAGAAACTAATAAAATGGAGTCCCTCCTGGCCATTAGTGACCCTGGGTCAGAGTTTAAAGCGGAGTAAAGCCACTAGGTTAAATGTTTGTTAATGTGGGAAGAGACGGAGGACAAGCACTCAACGGGCAGAAGAAAGACAGAGCTCAGCTGTAAGAGAGATAATAAATGGCTGATAACACGGAGTGTTGTGTTGTGCCATGTTTAGGTGGGTCAGAGGGTAGGCTCTCATGCCTGTTGAACAGGTCCAGAGAGGCATTAGTGCTTCATTTCCTTTCGTTGTATGTGAGTACTTTGCATGCAAAAGTTTGGGTCCATTAGTTTCGTGGATCATGAACTATCTGACGGGAAGGCCACAGTTTGTGCGGCTACCGGGCTCTGTGTCTGATACCGTGCTGTGTGGCACTGGTGCTCCACAAGGGACAGTTCACCCTGTACACTACAGATTTTAGTTACAACACAGATGGCTGCCATCTCCAGAAATTCTCTGATAACTCTGCAATAGTTGGTAGTATCAGACATGGAGAAGAGACAGAATACAGGAAGGTAATGGACAATTTTGTTGACTGGTGTGAGCTGAATCAACTGCAGATCAACACCAGTAAAACTAAAGAACTGGTAGTTGATTTAAGAAGATCGCGATCTCCAGCCACTCCCCTGTCTATTAAGGGTATGGAGGTGGAGATAGTTGAGGAGTACAAGTATCGAGGGGTGCATATGAGCAATTAGCTAGACTGGTCCAGGAACTCGCTGGCCATATACAAGAAGGGTCAAAGTAGGCTGTATTTGCTACGCAAGCTCAGATCTTTTACTGTCCAGCAGCACTATGTTACGGATGTTCTATGACAGTGTGGTTGCCAGTGCCTTTTTCTTCACTGTGGCATGCTGGGGGAGCAGCATAAAAGTGGCAGACATCAGGGGACTAAACAAACTAATTTAGAAGGCTTCCTCTGTGGTAGGAGAGAAACTGGACAGCTTGGAAACTGGCAGATCAGAGAATGTTGTCTAGGCTTTGGTCTATTATTGAAAACTAGCCAACCCGCGGCGTACCATACGCCGCATAATCAGGCCGGTTTTTTAATGATTTTTAAGCACAGGGAGAAAATTAACATTTGAAAAATCTGAAATGTAATAAATCAGCAAGAAAAGCAACATTATAACAATGCACAGAACGAACCAACACAGTAAAACAGTTTGCTATGGTGCACGCGGTCGCGTCGTAACCGAAAACTCGGTTTTTAAAGACTGCTTACTTCATTGTGTTTTAACCTCAGTTGTAAAGGATTGTTTTGAGGATCCCATGGGATACCCCGTGCAAACCATTTAACATGCTGCATATGACGATTCACCTCCGCGAGAAACATGCCTCTATGAACAGTCAATGTGGCTCAGAGGTGCTCCTTCTGCGTGCGCCATAGGTGTCTTACTTGTCAGCGGCTCAGTGAGTCCACCGGCATGCTTTCCTTGGTTGTCTTGCCTTAGTGAATTATATATATAGATGCTAATCACCCACTTCATAGTGTTGTGGTTGGACAGAGGAGCGTTTTCAGCAGTCGACTGACTAGCATCAAGTGCTCCACTGAATGTCATAGAAAATCCTTCCTCCCCACAGCCATCAGACTCTATATCTCCGGTTCCAGTCACTCACCCATACTTTAAGTTATTACCCTCTTTCTTTATTGGATATCCAGGTACATTTTTCAAGTACTTGAAATGTGCAACATACTATCTGTTCTTGTACAATAGATTGTCTGCTCTTCACATGAGAATAACCTTATTTGTTCTCAGAATGTGCAATATTAACTTAAGGTGCAACACTCTGGACTCTAGTTTGATACTTACATTTATTATACTTTATTTATATTTACAGGATTACTTTATACTTGCTCTTATTGTAACATGTCCCTTGTCTGTTGTTAAGTTGTAACATAAGTAACTTCCTTTAGGATTAATAAAATTTTCAGATTCTGAAATGCTTCACTGATAAAGACATAAGAATCATTCGTACCATCATCCCGTTTGTTTAGCTCATAGTTGTCCCAATATGTCATCCAGATATTTCTCAAAGGTCTTGAGTGTTTTTGCTTTGACTAGGTGTCTCAGTAGTTTGTTCCGGAGTCCCACAACATTTTGTTTAAAGAAGTACTTACCGGTTTAAGTCCTAATTGCACTTACCCAGATGTCTTCAAGGACGTGATTCATGGTTAAGTGAAAAGAATCCTGCTGGATTTACTTTATCAACGCCTTTGAGGATCTGAAACACTTAGATTAGGTCACCATGCAGTCTCCTCTGTTAGAGACCTAACAGGTTTAATTCTCTGAGCTGGTCAGGGTATGACATGTCCGTAAGTTCCTGGGAGGCGCCTGGCTGCTCTCTAATGTACAGCTTCAAGTGCTGCTATGTCTTTCTTCTTGTGTGGTGACCAGAACTACACACTAAATATCACTTGATTAATAATCAACAGCTTTTACGAGTCACATGATAACATTTCTGGGGGAGAAATCAATTAGAGATGTTAAAAGTGCAGTTTTTGTTTTTTGAGGGTAATGTCATCAATATAAAGGGTTCCTCATTGGTGGTTGTTCTGCTTTAACCAAGTCAAAGCAAACAAATCCTAAATCACTAGCAAAGATCAAATCACTCACCACTTAGCCAGGCAAAGGGCACCATTTACACTTTCAGGATTGTTTGCTCTCTGTCCTAGTCTGTTCTTTGGAATGTAAGACTTTTGGTATTTGACCCTTTCCCCCTTTTGTAAGAAGAAAGGAACTAATCTTGGAGGAAAAAAGAAAAAACTATAAAAGTTCAGAGATTGAAAGAGAGAGAAGGTCTCAGATACCTCCAGGTAAAGAACAACTGCACATATTGACGTAAGACCCAGAAAATGGTTCCTGTCTTTTGGATGTCTTGTACTTTTTACTGTGTGCTTGTATCTAAACTGAATGGGCAACAACTAGAAAGCTATTGGAGTGTGATGTGCAGCCTGGCTCCAGGACAATATCGATGTGAAACAATGGAATATAGGCCAAGTTCTTCATTCACACACCTTTATGGTTGTGGGATATCTTTAAGTTATACTGTATGTGGAGCATCTTACACATTCCCCACCAATAGATGGCAGAACAGACACCCAGCATGCTGGAGATCTGCCGATCAATTTGAAGTGAAGGTAGCAGAGTCCTTTTAAAGGCCTACCTAGAGACCAAGGGTGTAGTGTGCCTAAAGGCAAGTGAATGAATAGGGAGACTAATGCTGATTTTGGGGAGGGTGAATTTGCTGCCCACTGCATGTTACAGACGGGTATGGATCACAAAGGACAAGACAATCTTAAAGTAAAAAAAAAGAATGACCAGAGGAAGCGATGTACAAGAAGGCAGCTCTTGACGTGTGTGTCTCATTACATTTACAATAACAGCAGCCATTTGATGCAAAATATGTTAGTTCTATGCTATTCTTCTTTACCAGAATAAATGTGTCTAAACTGTGTAGTTAAAAAAACATGAAATATAGTAGCTAGAAAGAAAATTCATAAACCTGAACAAGTACAGACTGAATGGCTTAATGATTATTAATAAAATTGTATATTGATTAGGAAAGAATAACAGTAAAAAAATAATGGGAAGTGTCCACAGTACAAGAACAGTAAAAGAATCTGATTAACCAGGTCTATCAAGTTCTTAGATATAAGCCCCCCATGTTCATCTAGTGGAGTAGATCCCTAAGTGATTCCCAAAGTGAACCATCTGAGATGCTCCAAAACAGAAATCATACGTGGACGTGGAGTCCAAGGGACCCGCTTGTAAAGTCTGCATGTGTCCTACATCTCAGCTCTCTTCATAGATGTACTTCTTCAGGCTGTATTTGAAACAATCCCCCCAACCTCAAAATGAATCACACTTCATACACCACATGAGCACCAATGTTGGCAGTTCCTCCAAATCTGGATGTAGTTAATGATTCTTGACTTGTAACTTTCTGGATTTGAATAATCTACTTTTTTTACCTTCTATGTAATGAGGCCATTGACCAACCTTACCATTGCCATTTCTGTCTTTTCTGTTTTAACAGAATGAATTCAATTGTCAACATAATTAGGTTATTCTTATGTATCGCAGTTAGATTCTTATTTATTAGTTGTATATTTTATATTAATTCAATAGATGTACCTATGTGATTTACTGTTAAGCAGCTCTGTTTTCGTAGTATACATGGTGTAATGTAATAGAAGGTGACACTGAAGTGATGTTCCGGCCAGGATGGGTGACTCCCCCTTTCCCAGACTGGACTGTAAAATGTATGGACAGCCTTCCAGGACTGTGTTCTTCCCTGGTATACTAAGTAGCAGCATCCCTGGGCTGATGCATACACCTGCAAGGCATACTGGGAACTGTAGTCCCGTTGGGCAGCCCTGTTGGGTTCCAATGGTGCCGCCTTGAGGAGCTACAGGGAATGGCTGTTTGTACTTTGGGGAGCTTCTATCTGACCAGTAGGTGTTTCCTTCATGCCATGTTGTGGCACTGGAAAATGCATCAGGTCTGTTGTGGCAGTTTTAGGTTCAAGGCAGCAATTAAGCCTGGGTGGGACATCACACTTATGCGCACATCTAGACTGGGCCATTTTAGAATCGAGAGTTAACAGAAATTATTAGGAGGATTATTGAAAGAAACCTGGGAGAATGTGCAAACTCCATACCGTAGGGCACACCAGCCAGGAATACAAATAGGGTGCAATTGCTGTGAGAAAGCATCACCATGTACTGTACCAGTGGGTCACCCCATTGTTACAGCATTAACAGAGACTCAGCTGATGCCACATCATCAATATTTATTTATAATTATTCTAAATACAAGCATATTACAGAGAACCCTACAAAAATCTGAAAGTCAATATGTAGCCAAGGAAGGACTGTCTGGAAGGTCAGGCATTGGCAAGAGTGCAAGTATTTGGCACTTCATTTGGCACTTTGGCTGATTGGAGAGTGGATTTGATTTTCATGTAGGAGTGAGCTCAGTTGCCACCAGAGATTCTCTTTCCCACAGGGCACAAGATACTGGCTGGTGTTGGTCTGTTATTTCCCCAAGGATATGGTGTACTCTATCTTTTCCTTCTCCATTGCTGTACTCATTTTTGCTTCCTGCTGTCTCCCCAAAGGATTCAATTCACTGAGCAAACAGCGACCCAGGAGAGACGTAAATATTTTTACCTAATTTTTTAGGTACTAATCACATATGACCCTCTGGTAATAAAGAAGGAGGAAAACTCAATAGGGACGCTTCCTGGGAAGTCCAAGGCCAAAGTCTACCTGAACTCAGTTAGCTGTTTCTTTCTAAAAACATTTGTTAAATAATGCATCAGCCGGCTGCTGGGTATATCCTTCAATGACACTGGGTGACAGCTTTGTACACTCTCTCCCTTCAGCAAATGTGCATCCAACGAGGCAGGCTTGCTTTCCGTCATTCTGTCTTGTGGATTGAAGCTCAGTCGCAGCAGATATTTAGCAGGTGGACTCACTGACGTCTTTACAATAATCCTCTTTTGTTGCTTGCTTTTCATTTCTGCACACTGACCCTCTTCTATCTAAGTGCTGCAGAAGACTTGCATGGTTGAAAGAGCCCCAGAAGGGAGGAGGGGGAATGGGATGAATCCCTGTGGCTTAATCGTGCATCTGTTCATGGTTATAAGCATGCTGATTGAGACATTTGGTGGCCAAACCTTCTCCGGTTTAGTAATCGAGAGCGCAGATCAAGGCAACCCCACGTTTAATCCAGTGCCTCTGCGCCTTCTGGCTGGGCAGCTCCACTGCAATCACATAATTTGTGGAATGGCCTGTTGTTGAAAGGGTACCTGGAAAAGAAGAGGAGGTGAAAAGTAGTAAGGAATAATAACAGAGTTGATAGAGATAAGCACAACCACACAGGAATCAAAATTATACAAGTCCACTAATCCTGTCTTCCAGGTACCCTTGTGTTACTATTACAGTAAAACTAGAGAACAAATGGCATAGATATTTTGTTTTTATGTGTATAGTCTTGCAGCTTGATAAAAAAAAGCCCTGTAGCAATATGGCCTTTGGACTGTCTCAGTGGTTAGGAGTTCCCTTCTGTACCTACAGTATGTTCTGGACACTGTAAAAATACAGCACCTTTACAAGATGTGTTGAAAAAAGCCTTTATAAATGTCAATGTGTGACAAGTTGTGACACTGGTAAGGAGGATGCAGAGACTTCCAAAAGCCCATATTTTACCACAACACATTGTTGAGGGATTTGTCAAGTGTATCCTACTGGTGTTCACCATGAATGGAGTTATATACAATAAAGCTGGAAGGCCTGAATCCCCACAAAGACACACCTGGACTGAGAATGTGGCTGAAAATTAAAATAAAAAAAAAACATAGGCAGCTTCCCACCAGTACCCTGGAACCACCGTGTGCCCCTTAGGATATGTACTATCATGCAAAATGGCGTGAGAAGTTCAACAGAAAGCCCCATTTAACCACAGGAACTCTGCCATCTTGTGAGATAGACATCTGATTGGCAATGCAGCGTAACATTATAAATAAATCCCTTTACTCAGTCTTTATTTTTAATATCATCGTTCACTTCCTAGTAAATTGATGCCAGAGAGGAAGGCACAATAAGGAAATGGGGCACCTGGGCCATCTCCAGGTACCCAATGCTGGAAATCAGACAGGGAGCACTTCCTTACCAGCCCGTGTGAGAGTCTTGTAAATAGGGCAGATGTACACTCCTGTTGTCGGCGTCTTGCGGTAGGTCACGGGGATCAACCAGATGACGGCCATCTCTGTGTAGAGTTCCTTTGGCCTAGACTCTGCTAACTGGAAGGAGACTGGGTCCCACCGTGCACCTTCAAGGAAAAGTCCATGAATATAACAGCCTACTTCTGGGCGCTGCAGCAGCTGACTGGCAGGCTCTTTGACAATCTGATGGGATGGGAAAAAAAAAAACAAGCAAGACAGAAAGAGACAAAAAGAGGGAGAGAAACAGAGAGAAGTGAATCTTAGGCTTTGACTACCATGAATCTACCTGCATCTGTCTGAAGAAGAACTGCACCATACCTTGAAGTCAAAAGAGATGGTATCTATGGAGATCACGGACTTCCTGGCAAAGTTTTGAAGAGTTCCAGTTAGAAAAGCTTGTGGGAAGAAAAAGCCACTGATCCAGAAGACAGATGGGATTCCCTCGTTGATCCATTTCTCCAGGAACTTAATCCTCTGCAGTAAGTCACTCACCCAGGAGGCTAAAGGCTTCAGAGAAGGGTAGGCCTGCAAAAAAGCAAAACCACTGCTCAGCCACTTTAGGGGCAGGTCAGATGTCTCGACAGGAGATATAGCCAGCTCCTATGACCACCCCTAACCACTTCCTCTCGCTTCACCTTGGCTTTCCACATCTCAGGGACAGCATTGTTGAACAGGCTGTTTGACATCAGCTCCAGTTCAGAGGACATGACCACCAGTCCTTTTAGGGCTTTACGCAGGTCCTGGAGTGTCTTCGCAATCACTACCAGCAGTCGATTGTACCTGTGGGATGGAAGGTGATGCAAAATGATCTTAAATGTGGACTAGCACATATGGCACCGCTATATACTGAAGAGAGTGTCTAAAATGACACTGATAAAAGATGGAAAAAAAAAATGGAAAATGACCCCAGAATAGTGCCGAGCCTTAAATTATAGTCTTACTAACTAATTACTGACCAGAAAACATGTGTACAATTAAAGAAATGGATATCAGTGCTATGACTGAGAGAATAAATCAGCCTGAGCACTGCATGGTACAGCATTACAGTCGAACATCACAGGCCACATGAACTCAAATGTTGAGAAAATGCAGAAATTGAACAAATGAGGAGACCAAATGTGGCCAAATGAATTGAGAGGAAGTTGTGAGAATATATTAAGGAAAGCTGGTTAGTTAGTTAGTTAGTTAGTTAGTTAGTTAGTTAGCTAGTTACATTTACTTACTCAGAGCACTTTACATAAACAGTGGGGAGCCACTTCAACAACCACCACCACCATGCAACATCCACACATTAGCTGTGGGGTGACTGAAGTGGTGAAAGATGAATAGGAGGCCAGAATGACCAGGCCATGTTGGACTAAATAGCCAGGACATCAAGGTACACCCTACTCTTTTCAAAGGATGCCCAGAAATCCAAGCTTTTTCTAGAAGGTCTCCTATCCAAGTATTGGCTTGCACTTGCTAAAAAGGTAACTCTGCAAGCATTTAAAGTAAAGCATATTTGTTTTTTTCACTATGCACAGATGGAAAAATGTCACAACTGAGAAGGAACGACACAAGGCACAATTGCAAAATAATTAAACGTGATTAATGATCTAAGAGGACAATGGTGTGCTTTATGGGGATGAGGGCATCGGCCTACTGATTGGCCTCCACCTTTTCATTCAGTTTCTATCAGTTCATTTTCTGAACCTACATTTTCTGTTACTGCATTGTAGGAATGTGGAGTTTATCCAAGGAGTCATGGGTACAAGATAAGTCAGCCTTGGAGGGAACCCTAGTGAGTCACAGGGCATGGTTACATACTCCTCCAGACAGGGCCATGGAAAGTCACTCATTAACCCAGTGCACCACTCTGAGGTGTGGCTGGAAATAAAAAGGAGACTTGTCATTTAACTCTTCGCAAACAGGAATACAAACGTGGACTATGGAGCTGTCAGGGCAGCAGTGCTATAGTGCGCCTCCCAGTGTGCACCATATAGACTCCATTAGTGAGAGAATGGTCCCTTTTACAGTATACACAGGAAACTATCGAGAGGAATGAGCTGGCATGCAATGGCGCAAGATAAGGTCTTATTGTAGAGTGGATGGGTTTGCACTCCATGACAAAGTGAGGAGGAGACTAAGCACATCCTGAAGAAATTTTAACCTGATAAACAAGGACAGATGAGTTCAAGAAAAGTGCTGGCCCAAAATCGGACATAAAAACGAAAAAAAAGCTGAAAGCAATTTTAATATCATATGGCGGGAGTGAGGAAGAAACAAACTGATAATAAGCAGAGAACAACATGACACCATGCAAAATGCATGGCAGCCTGGGTTCAAAGCTGGGCCTTAAATACTGAGTGGTGGGGACATGAGACTGTAGCACCCAGAGAACAGAAATCCTGAGACCAAACAAAACATAATGAGTAAAAACAGCAACTGTAAGAAAGCAATATTATTTTTTATAAAATAATTAACAAATTAATCTTGAAATGCATTTATTGTATTGTGTTCATGCATCTTTTGTATGGTAAGGTGTTTTCTGTGCAAACAAGAAAACTATCCATAATACCCAAATAAAGAGTCACTGATTTTTTAAATATAATGTATATTTCTTGGTTGAAAAATTACATTTACAAAACTATGTTCATAAAAGCCTTCCAAAGGAGACTTTGGTTACTGAAAAGCCAATTTGCCGACATGACAGCAAAAAAGATGTTTCAGCTCTGTTTGGGTAACATACCTGATGACCTCTTGAACAAGAACCGTGTTCATGGATTCCTCATACAAGACAGGAAACTTGGCCATGACGCTCTGGATGTCTATTGGTTTGGGGACCTTCTCCAGAATGTCAGCAACAATGTCCTCTACAATCTGCCAGGCAAGGAGTAGACAGCATACAGTTACTCTATTTTGGTCTTACAGTATTTGTTTTTTTATATTAAGAGTGTTTTACAATTATGGACTCAGTAAATTCAGCAAAGTTGCTAGTCTGATGATAGATACGTTGGGAACTTCTTGCTAGACGCCACTTGAGGTCTGCAGAGGTCATTAAATCATGATGCTGAAATAGTTAAAGCACATTGACACAAAATTTATTGACACAAGAGGTAGTTGAGGCTGCCATATTGCATCCATCAGTCTATTCATCCTCTCATCCTGCTTTTTCCAATAATGGGTTGTGAGTCTTTCCAAGCAGCAATGTAGACAAGGCGCTAACCAGCCCAGAAAACAATTCTGGTTCATTGTTAAGCACATTCACACCAGGCCACCATCACAACTCCAATATCTTTGCATTTTGAGGGGAATCCTGAAACCAGAGTCTCCACAGGAAACTCAAGTGAACAATGAGAGATCATGCAAACTCCATTAAAGTGAAGAGTCATACTAGGGTCCAAAAACTGTAAAGTATCTGTACCAATCCATGCTTATGCTGACTTCCACTGATCTGAATAACAAAACATGATTTGACTGAACTGTAGGACTTGTGCCTATGGAGGGCTTCTAGTTTTATACAACTGCCTACCAGCTATTGACACATCTTATTCCGAATCTTTCTATCTCAGATTTTCTCCACATCTGTGCTGCTACTTCAACCATAAGCCAATAACATCACATGATCAGAAAAGGAACAGTAATATGGAAAAAAAAAAGTTACCATCTCCTTATAAGGAAGAGAGTGGCAAATCAAACATGGAAAAGAAGTTACAATCTCCTCATTAAGAGGAATAGTAAATCACTGGAATTTCCTGCTGGAAAATGTTATAGGAGCAGATGAGCAATAGACATTCTTGGAAATGAAAGCATAAAAATAGGGGTAAGGATTATATCAGGTAAGCAGATTTTTGTTTTTTGCTAAATAAAATCAAGGTGTGTAGTTGAATACATTCTTGGTGCTAGATAGATAGATGTCATAATCCATGTTGATCAAGCTGTCAGAAGTGTCAGAATCTGACTGTTCTCTACAAACTGGACAATATTCCTACTATGTCTATCAACACAGAGTTAGCTGTGATCTGCCAGCCATATGCTCCCAGATGTTTAGGTGTCCAAGGTTATTCCACAACTAATCAAATCTAAAACGGTGTTGGTGTTTGGTAACAAGTCCTCACTTTCACTTATGTTTGGATTTTACACAGGTACAGTCCACACCTTATTTATGCTCAGCTACACTCTGCAAATTACTGGAAACACCTGTACACCTGCCGATCCATTAAAATGATCTAATCAGTCAATCGTGTGGCAGCAGCACAACACATTGAAATCATGCAGCTCCAGGTCAGGAGTTTAAGTTAATGTTCACATCAAACACCAGAGTGGGGAAAATGAGGTCTCTGTAGTTTACTCAGAATGGTGCTAAACACCTAAATATTCGGTGAATGGCAGCTCTGCGGACAGAAATGAGAGAGGTCAGAGGAGAATGGCCAGAGTGGTTTGAGCTGACAGAAAGGCTACGGTAGCTCAGACAACCACGGAGTACAACTGTAGGGAGCAGAAAAGCATCTTGGAATGCACAGCACTTTGAACCTTGAAGTGGACGGCTACAACAGCAGAAGACCACATCGGGTTCCACTCCTGTCAGCCAAGAACAGAAACCCGAGGTTGCGGTAGTCACAGGCTCACAAAAAATGGAAATATGAAGACTGTAAGAAAATGCAGCCTAGTCTGATGAATCTCAGTTTTCTGCTGAGGCACCCAGATGGTAGGGTCAGAAGTTGGCATTAACAACAGGAATCCATATATCCAATGTACTTTGTGTCAACTGGTGGTGGTACTGTGATGGTGTGGGGAATGTTTCTTGGCAGACTCTGGGCTTGTTAATACCAATAAATCATTTCTTGAATGCCATGGCTCATTTAAGTATTGTTGCTGACCATGTGTATCCCTTCATAGCCACAACATAACCTATCTTCTAATGGCTAATTCCAGCATAGTAATGCACCATGTCACAAAGCAAAAGACATCTCAGACTGGTTTCATGAACATGACAATGAGTTCAGTGCTCTTCAGTAGCCTTCCCAGTCACCAGATCTGAATCCAGTATAACGATTTTGAGATGTGGTTGAAAATCGCAGCATGAATGGGGAGCTGACAAATTAGCAGAAATTTCATGACTTAATCATAACAACATGGACCAGGATGTTTCAGACATCTTGTGTAAACCATGGCATGAAGAAATGAGGGTATTTGGAGAGCTAAAGCAGGACCAACCCAGTATTAGAAGAGTGTCCCTCAAAATTTTCCTAGTGAGTGTATGTGCTTTCAGCTATGGCGTTTAGGCAACTTAATAATCACTCAGTTGGTTACCAGAGATCACACTTTATGTTCCATGCTTGAACACTTTCGAATTTCCAGAAGCTCACATTGCTAAGCATTTCAATTTTTCCAAACTGGGATAGTCATACATTCTGTAATTGGACAGCATGGTGAGAGCTTTCACTAACCTCTTCCCTGGCCTTGCCCCCTGCAGCAGAGGTCCGGGGCTGCAGACGAATTACTGCATTGAGAAGTGCAAAGGTTTCATTCTGTGCAAACGTGATGTTGGCATTTTCATGGAGGCCAAAAACCTCTGGTGTGTCATTGATTGGCAAGTTCTTGATATACTCCAAGTAACCCTGGAAATCAAAGAGCATAAAGAGAAAATATGAGAAAAGAATACTTCATATTTCTTTGCCACTGTAAAGTGCATCCACAATGCTCTGGGGTTTCTCTAGATCATCCCTAATGTAGAAAGGTCTTCACGTTTGCTCTCATTGCAAAGCACTTACATTAATTTCCAAGGCAGTGCTGATCTGTCTATAAATTCCAGATTCCGAGTAAATATGCTCTTCCATCAGAACATCTGGATTGTAAAAGTCCTCAAGAATGTTGAGGATGCATCGCCGGTCCCAGTCATCTGTTACTCTTCCTCCATAGTTGATTTCTCCAGCAGTGTACTTCAACACCTGAAGACCAGACAGTGACAGGAAAGACATAAGGAGATAGGTGTCATTAGCCATCCTTGAAATCGCATATACCTGATTTCACACTCTCGTGTCTTCTCTGTGACAGATCAATAATAGTGATCTGGTTTCAAACACTGGAATTTAGCCATTGATTTTTACTACTGCAGCAAAAACTGGGTGCCAAGGTGAAACTGGTCTTGTCAGACAATCACAGGATGTACAATCAGGCTGAAAGAAAATGTCACTGGCATTTAATATGGCCCACTGTTCTGCACTGTAATTGAAATAAAACTGAAGAGATATTGAATGTTGGACAGAAGGCATTGCAAACCAGATTTAATGCCCATTGGGACCCCAAACTTAATCCAAATATATGAAAAAATATTTATTATTTGTTTTTCAAATAAATATTACTGCTTCTAGACTGGCTAATTAAGCCCCGTTCAACCCTTTTCTTGTTATCATTGATCTCAGTCGCCTGCTAGTTGTGTACACAGTGTCATATAGGAGTTCACTCCAATCCTAAGAACATCAGCAGTGATGGAGGGAGGTTGTTGGAACAGGATTTGCAGGAGTAGGGAAAGCCAAATATGGGCAGTAGGAGCATAATACACATAAAGAAGAAGAAAGTGATTTTAAAATGTGATAGTAGTGTTGGCCAGTGACAACATGATGGCTTCTAGTTCTAGAGATAATGAAGCATACATTATGAGCCTGTATACTGTGATGCCAGTTCTGAATGTGCATGGTATCATCAAGAGCGTTGGGAAACTTTCACTGCTGTCATTACTAAATTTAAATCTGCTCATAAAGTGGTGCGTAATTATGACTGAGCCCAACTTAGAAGGAGAGCAGCTGAATCAGCAGCACACACTAAAACCAAGTTATAAGGTGTACATGTGGTCTACTGTCAGTTAGGATGAGCTGCAGGCATCCATATCAAGGTGTAATTCCAAAGCCTGAAGATGAAATATATTGGCCATCAAAACCTTTACTTGAAGAGTCCTATGGACAGCAGCTCATGTTTCAGTTTACTTCTCGGGTGTTTGCATTTTGTTGATAACCACTGATTTTGTAGCAACAGTTAAAAATCCTTTTTAAAAAATAAATCCGTTCTTTGATTCACTGATAGACAAATTCACTAGAGTTTACATACCTAAGCAGCATGATGTTGTAAACAAATCACTCGCCTTTGAGTAAGGTAGTTTGGCAATAAAGCAATAAATACTGTGCATAATTACTTGCTTGGCCGTATCTTTATTGAACAATCAGAAAAGTTTATTACTACCTAAAATCTGCAAACTGGCAAAAATCTAAAGTTGCTGATGTGTATGGCGTTATTTCAGTGCCACTATTCTGAGCACACGTAAAAAAATATTGAGCGCACGTAAAAAGATTGCAAGTGCAAGTGTTGCATTTTGAAGAGAAATTTATTTTGAGCGTACAAAAGCTGAATTTGAGTGAACAAAATTCATTGCTGCGTGCAAAAAATGTATTTCAGTGTTTGCGCTTATCCATATACACACACACAATAGCACCCCCTCTCGCTCAGTTTTTTCATTTGCGCTTGCTCGCAATGTGTTGCTTGCGCTCACAACATTCTCTGCTGCGAGCGCTCGACTCTCTGTACACCGTTATAAGTGTGCCACAAAACCAACCAATCACAGACTTGGTTTCAAAAATTCTGATTGGCTCTTACGGTCTCCAATCAGCTCGCTAGCTGCTGCATTCGGACACGGAAACACTGTCCACTCAGCCTCGCTTCGCAGATAGAGGGAGTTTTGATTTACTCTGCAGCCAAAGAAGAGATGGCAGAATCAAATAATGGCTCCAATAATAATAATGATTTTATATTACTTACATGTGGCCGGGACATGTTGTTTTCGTGCTGCTGTTCAGTATTCGACGACATAAAAGAGAGCTACTCAAATATAATTTGGAGAGTCAGTTGGCATGGTTGTATAATGCAACTACATTATACTACACCAACGATAGTCTTAACAAATAATATATTTTAAAATAAAATAATTAAAGATATTATCCGCAAATTGGGGTTTAATTGAGTTTAGCTGGATTTAGCTACATTTCGGACTGTTTCCGGAATGCAGCAGCTAGCGAGCTGATTGGAGACCGTAAGAGCCAATCAGAATTTTTGAAACCAAGTCTGTGATTGGTTGGTTTTGTGGCACACTTATAACGGTGTACAGAGAGTTGAGCGCTTGCAGCAGAGAATGTTGTGAGCGCAAGCAACACATTGCGAGCAAGCGCAAATGAAAAAACTGAGCGAGAGGGGGTGCTATTGTGTGTGTGTATATGGATAAGTGCAAACACTGAAATACATTTTTTGCACGCAGCAATGAATTTTGTTCACTCAAATTCAGCTTTTGTACGCTCAAAATAAATTTCTCCTCAAAATGCAACACTTGCACTTGCAATATTTTTTTACGTGCGCTCAGAATAGTGGCACTGAAATAACGCCATAGATGTGCTATTTACAGTATTTTTACTTTTGTGTTATTGTTTTTTGTAGCATAACCATCACAGCTGAAAATATCTGATATTGAAAAAATAATTTAGTGATAGAATAATATTTTGAAACTATTGTTGACACACGTGGGGGCGGCTTAAAGGTTCAGATAATGGTTATTTCCCGCCAGAACAAAAGAGGGCGCTGTTAACTGATACCTTTTCTCTTCCTTTCTCTGCAAACTGGAAGGCTGATGACTTTAACACCCTTGACGTAACTTCTGGAGTACACCTGCTTGGACCTACCTCCTCCTGCCAGGAGACCTTGTTTACGGAAACTCCACCAACTTCAGGCAGTCTATTTGGAGACTCCTGTCTTCACGTTTTATTTCATTTTATATCCTCTTTTTTTTAGATTATACAGGGTTGGCTTTCTGGAAGCCCAACTCTTCATCACTGTTTGTGTTTTGTCTTACTATATGTTGTGAAGGACAGCCGGGTCCCATGCCTGGCAGGGACGCCTCTGCTGCTTATGTTCCGGGGGAACCGCCATAGACAGTCCAGTACCTCCCCTGGGACGCTTGGTGGCAGCCTCCCTGGCCGACTGTGTTTTCCCATCCACCCGCAGGGCTCCATGGGAGATGGAGTCCTCCATAGCTTGGTTGGGGCCCTGGCGCGGCCGCTAGGGGGAACTGCCTGCTTCCCACAGCCCGGCTGGACGAGCCTGCAGCCCCACCCGGAAGTGCAATTAGGACCAGGTGGTTAATCACCTGTAACGCTTCCGGGTGGGCTATAAAAGGGCCCAGCCACCACCACTCGGTGAGCCAGAGTTGGGAGGAAGGAGACGAAGCTTGTCTGGGAGGAGTGGTGGAGCGAGGTGGAGAATTGTGGTTTGTTTTGTTTTGTGCTTTGGGACTGTGTTTGGGCTGTGTGGCACGGGGAAGACGTGTCACACAGCTGAAGAAAAAATAAAGCCTGTGTGTTTTTGTACACGTGCCTCTGCGTGGTCTGTGCCGGGTCGGGCGCTATATAGCGCCTTTTACAATGTATATACCACACCTGCAGTATAGCACAAGAAAGACATAACAGCACCTGAAGCTGAGCAAAGAGCAATGAGGTGCATCATGGGATTTAAAGACACGTCCTACTGAGACAGACTCAGTGAATTAAACCTGTTTAGTTTTGAGAAGCCACAGGGATGTAATCCAGACCTTCAAAATTCTCTAAGGAATTGATAAAGTAGATCCAGCAACTTTTTTTAGTTTAATTGTGAATTACATACTGGAGGACATTGGTGGAAATTAAGGGGATGTGCATTTAAGACTGACATCAGGAAGTACTTCCTTACTCAAAGAGTTATGATAATTTGAAACAAACCAACAAGACATGGAGTTGAAGCAGGAACCTTGACAACCTTTAAGAAGTTTCTGGATGTGATATTGGAACAATTTAGCCATTTATTAAAACAACAAGCCTGATGGACTGAGGGTCTCCTCCCGTTTGTCAAATTCTTTATCGCCTTATATAATTTGTAGCATCTGACACAAGGATGACATACAAAGACAACCTACCAAATGTTCAAAATTCACCTTCTTTACAGCAGTTGGACAGGGCCTGAATTGCCTCAAAAACTTGCATATTGTAATCTTTTTAGTTAGCCAATAAAAGGTGTCATTTTGCTTGATTTCTCACAACAATGAAACAAAAAGGAAGTCTGTGAGCCTGTAATTCTCTATTGTGCTTCAGAACAGGTCATCTTCCTGAAGCTAAGTGTGTTCAGGCCTGACCAGTATACGGATGGAAGACCATCTAGGAAAAGCTTGGGTTGCTGCTGGAAGAGGTGTTGGTGAGGCCAGTAGGGGGCACTTACCCTGGAGTCTGAATGAGGATTCCAGTGCAGTGATGGGTTCATTGTCCTTCAGGTGACACATAAAACTGAGGTCCTGACTGTCTGTGGTCAAGAAAGATACCTGGGCATCTTTCAAAAAGAGTACAAATTAACCTAAATTGCCCATCTTGGCCCTGTCCATTCTGGCTCCCTATTCAGAACCTATCTCTGATTGGTTAACTGTCTCTCACCCCTTCACCACCTAATAAGCTCATGTGTGGTGAGCGTACTGGTGCAAGAATGGCTGCTGTTATATCATCCAGGTGGTGGTGTTGAAGTGGTTCACCCTCTGTCTAAGCACATTGAGTAGTGAGAAAGCACAATATCAATGTAATTTATCATTATTATTGTTATTGGATCAAACAGAAAAGCAAAATAAGTCATTTTTCTTCATTTCATACAGGTGATTAAGAAGTGAAATTAGAGCAAAGAGTTCCATGAAAGTTGAGATTTCATCACTGATTAAACCACTGTAGCACACCAGGCCTTAAGTTTGCCACCCATTAACAAATTAGGTTTTGGTCTAGAAGGATGACAGTACCTTATAAGGAATCTCGGTGTACTCGTCCAGGAACATCTTCAGTTGGCTAATGCAGATGCGCAGGTCTCCATCTGTGAACTCATATGGGATGTTGAAACCCAGGGGGCCAAACTTTCTGCGTTCAATGGTGTTCCCGTGAAAGAAGCATAGTGAAAGTAAGAGGGATTTGAATTCGGCGGTCTGCCAAGGACAGAAAAAGACAAAGTGAGAGAGTCAGAGTGGAAATCAAATATGCATGCTAGTGCTAGAGATTAGCACCTCCATTAAATGAACTGGACAGCTGCTTCACTGCCCTTTTGCCAACTGCTAAGTGCCCCATCTCCCTTTTAATATACAAGGCATGAAATTCTTCAAGTATACCCAAGGGCCTCAGTAAACAAGACTCTGGGACATAACATACATGCTCTATATACTGATCTCTCCCTTTCGATTATAATGGTTTTCTCTTTCCAAACACCAATGTTTCTTTATTTGAGGTGAATAGAAATTCTTCTCTGACCTCGAGTTCAATTTACTGGTAATACTTTTAAAGTTATCTTGCTGAGCCATAACAGGAAACATTCTCCACCACTATGGGGATTACAAGAGTCCTCTCCACAAGTTCTAATAAGACATTGTGTAAATTTGATATTCTGTAGATATGAAGAAAAGCTTAAAGCAAAACAAAACCTGAGTGATTCAGCATGATGGTCTTGTTGACAGAGGGGGTGACTTCATGAGTGGTCAGACCCCATACCAGAGGAGCCCCCTAATGTTACCTTTACACACGAGTTGATGAAGTCGTTGCTAAGACTGAGATAAGACTTCAGTAGGTTGGCTTTAATCCCCCGAGGAGGTTCAATGGTCATTTTTGAACTGTTCTGGAGGATGGAAACTGGAAACTTATTACTGGGCAAGCTGGTTAGCCAGAGGCGGAAATCACGATGAACCTTCAGAAAAATAAGAGACGGAACTGTGCAGTGAGATATCGTTATACAAAAATTACACTCTTAGCTTTTTGCAAGATAGTTAGTGACTTTACCTTATCCACATCAATGCACTCTATGAGTCTCTCTAAGGAAGGCATCCAACTAGGGGCCAGGTGGCAGTTTTGAAAGAACACCCACTTGCCCAGCTCCATGGCGCTCTGCATCAGAAATTCAGCTCTTGGGCCCTGGAAAAAGAACGGATTTATTTTTGTGTTATTTAAGTTGGGCACAAAAAACAACCTGCAGTATGCATTTAACTGAAAATCTGAGACTACAATGGTGAGTATGTTAAAATTTAAGCATGAACATCTACCGGTCAATGGCTTGAGCCATGGTATAGCAATTAGTTTTTCTGTCCATGTTCATGCAACTTTTCTGTAGGCATTCCAGTGTTCTCCAACATTGTACGTGGAAATCTATCCACATTGTTGGTTATCTACAGTTGTTAAATTGGTGCAATATGGTGGAGTATCAATATGCGTCTGAATCTGAATGCGATTCAAATGTTAACATAATTTTGACTCACCCTATATATATATATATATATATATATATGTTAACATCTGAATGGAGGAAATTTATTCACAAAATATATTGTGATTTACAGGAATATCTCAACCTGTTTGCCATCATCTTCAGCTCACAAAAAACAACGAGCAACAGTACCATTTAAAGCCCAGACACACAATTTGTGTAGATTAGATGATAATAAAGTTTATATTTTCAGTCCTTCAGGTCACTGATATCACAAACTTTCCTGCTATACATGTGCTCCTTCACCATACTCCATAACCAGAAATCAGAGGGTGTCAAATCAGGGGAGTATGGAGGCCATGGCAATGGTCTACCTCAACCTATCCTTCGACCTGGAAAGGTATGGTTGAGATAAAAACAATAATTAGTGTTAAAATAGTTTTGACTCAACCTTATATACAGGAGGGCCAATCAAAAAGTTCCCGGAATTGTGATACAGCAGGAGAGTGAGAGATCACATTACACACACATTGTTGTGGAGGGGAGCGCAACACGTCATTGAGACCAGTTACAACAGGTTTGGATTGGTTTTGGCGTGTAATATTGTTTTGATTACCGTTTGAGGTAGACGTGTGCATAGTCATTTGCCGCAATTTCGCAGTTCAAACAATACGCTTACATCAAGTTCATGTTTAAATTGGGGAATCCGCTTACGACAAGTGAAGGTCTGTGATACGGTTTGAATATTTTGTACCTGGAAATCCATAAAGAGAGGAAATGAATCACATATCTTAAAATAGTTTTTCTTATTCCTAAGCTTTCGACTCCTATCAGGAATCCTCATCAGAGGAAAATGATTAGACTTACAGGAATCCAAGGCAATATATAGCAAGTAAGGAGGGGAGGGTAGGTGGACGGGTTGATAAGGTGGGGTATGGAGGGTGTTAGTAATAAAGTCTTATTTATTATGAGCATGTTCTTCTTTTCAAGCCTGCATATGCTGGGTTCATGCCCAGATGCCTGTTAATGGCGTTTTTACTGGATAGCCACGTTTCAGACAGTTATGACACTTTTAGTATTGGCGTTGAATTTTACTTGAACTGTGTTCCATTTAAATGTGTGTCCGGTCAAACTTTTATGTGTGCAAATCAGAGACCATGGGGTCTTCATTCTGACAGCATTGCGATGTTTCTGTATACGTGTGGTGAGCATTTTGTAGCCCACGTCCTGTGTCTCTGCTCTCGATTTCTTGCTTTTACCATTCAAAAGGACTGTGCAGAGTGTGTTTGTAGGCTTGTGTGCTGTTGTGATGCCTGGTCTGAACAGGATGTGTGTTGTACCTTCTGATACCCCGTGATGATAAGGAAGTGTGTGCCAGGCGGGATGGAGGGTCAGGTTTTGAGTCAATTGTTTGCGGGGGTCTCTGGCATCTCCTATGTAAGCATTGTCTGTTGAATGTCTTTGGGTAGCCATTTGATGTGAACAGTGGGAAAAGATAGCGCCTTTCATTCTTAGTATTACAACGAGTGTGAAATGGTGTCTTAACACAGCCCCGTTTATGTGATGGTGGATGATTGCTAGCAAAGTTAATATTTTGTCTGCCTAACATTGCCTACAATAAACACCTGTAATTAGGGTGGGGTTCTTACCTCTTTCAATGGATATGTCCAGGAAATTGATGTGTTGGTTCACTTCCTTTTCCCTAGTAAACTGGATCACAGGCGATACTGCACTGATGTGGTCACTGAAATCATTCAGCTTGTCATTTTTTAATGTAACAAATGTGCTATCAATGTAGCATATCCAAAGTTTAGGTGTGTACTGAGTTAGAGCCACCCTTTCAAATCGCTGCATTACCAGTTCAGCTAAGAGTCCTGATAACGAAGATCCCATTGGTGTGCCACCGTGCCATCCCCTACCTGTTGTGATTTTGTTAAACTTTTTCTGAAGTGTAGGAATTTTTCTTTAAGACTTTATCATTTATTCCCAAGATTTTGAATGATGCTCTTTCTGGTTTCACTTTCATTTTATTTTGTTTAAAAAGGTAGTTTTTTAAGTTTATCACTATTTATATAACATTATTTTGTTATGATTACAGGCCCTGCCAATTTGTAGCATTATGGAGAAAATACAGGTCTCCATTGTTAGACCACGCACCCCAGAAATCACATCATGTGACGTCACAGACGTTATGATTCTCTTTAAACCAGCATTGCACGTTCTCAGGTGTTCAAGTCCTGAATGTTTCCTTGGTGGTGATGCCCTGGCAGGCAATCTAAACCACTGTTGACCTGACTTTGATTTTTGATTTGGAGAGCTTAGGAGCACACGCTGATACAGCACATTGCCGCACCCACCACATGACAAACCAACTCAGGTTCCCAGATTAGGACCCAAGTACAGCCATGTAACGGGTGACACCTCAGCACCACACTAGTTCAGATGGAGTGGAACAGTGTGCCAATTCTGTCACCAACCCCCAGGTTTTTCCCTGCAGGATGGAGGGTCTACATGCAGGGCTGGATGCAGATTAACGTCATACCCAGGATGGGTTTTATGATTTAAGTCTGATGAAAAATGTACTTCACCGCTTTTGACCTGCTATTTGTGTTTTGACTTCTGGTCCATCCTCTCTCTCATTTCTCTGCAAGTATATTTTCATCCATGAAACTCAAATGGACTGAGCAAAGCGCTGAGTGAACTACAGATGTGGCACCTTTAAGACTAAATAAATATAACGTACTTCCAATCAACCAAACAGAGCCATTATCAGTAACAGGTCAATGCATGTCATAGATAACATCTAACTTCAGGGTTTAATGGACTTTATTCTTATAGCACCTCTCATGATGCTATACATTCTAATTAGCCAAATGCTGCATTACCAGTTACGCAGTTCTGGCTAATGTGGCTAAAAACAGCACTGCTAGTTATTGTTCACAACACATATAGCGCCTATCACAATGCCCACATCACAATTAGCTTTTCATCAGTCACAGTAGTTAACAATAACTGTAAACTGGAATCCTTAGGATGACAAAAAAAATCACACTTCATGCATTACAGATGCAGCAACTCTCCATATTCTAAAAGAAGCAGCTCTGTATACCGTACAGTGCATCTAGCATTTAGTATGAGGGTGTGCTTCTGCACAAATAGCACAACCACAATAGCTACTGTATATTAAGCCAGCGCTGGATGTTACAGATAATAGCATCTCGGCCTTGTGACCCGAGGCAAGATGGTACACTGGGGTGGATAATTGCTACATTATGTAAGCCTCACAGTCGCTTCACAAAACATTTCTCTTAAAAAATGATTTGTGACGTTTGATTTCAGATTAGAGAGTGCAGAGAAAGCCTAATAAGACTCGGCTGGTATATTCAAGGCACACATTCGGTACTTTAGAGCGAGACTAATGCCACTGCTGTTCACAGATTATACAACACCATGACGAGCTTCAGTGGCTGTCCACTCAGCCTCACATTTTTCGCTCCTTTTAATTGCTTGGTGAGGCACAAACAACTATTCTGTGACATCAGCGATCTCCTGGAATATTCTGTTCTCACGGCCCCTTGCTTGTGGTACACTGTGTGCTTCAAATCTCAAGATGGCAGCCGTGCCTTTTATAATATAGTATGTTTGTTAAAACATTTGCATGTTATACAACCATGTCTACTCACCTTCCTTTCTGACTGTAAATTAAACATTTATTGAAGTGAGAAATCCATTTGGATTTTTCTTTAGGTAACAGTTAGAGGCAAGAGTCTAATTTTGCAATTTAATATTTGTTTCACACACAATAAAGTTCTTACATTTTTAAGATAAAAAAAGCTCATTCTTCACTTCATAGCACAGTGTGAAGTTTTGGGTGTGGTGGAGATAGACTATATGTTCAAAGATTTGCATGCCTATATGAGCTTGTTGGAAATACCACTTCAAAACTATGACCATTAATATGGTGTTGGCTCGCCCTTTGCATCAATAACAGCCTCTACTCTTCTCAGAAGGCTTTCTAAATGATTTTCAAGTGTGTCTGTGGGAATTTGTGCCCATTCACCTAAAAGAGCATTTGCGATATCAGGTACTGATGCTGGATAAGACCACCCGGCTCACAGTCAGAGTTTCATTTCATCCCAAATGTTTTCAATAGGGTTTAGGTCAGGGCTCTGTGCAGACCACTAGAATTCCTCTATGTCTTTATACATCTGGCATTGTGCACAGGGGCACAGTCATGCTGGGTCAGAAAAGGGCCTTCCCCAAACGTTAACTCAAAGATGGAAGCACACAATTGTCTAAGATGTCTTTGTATGCTGTAGCATTAACAGTATCCTTCACTGGAAAGGGCCTAGCCTTAACCGTGAAAAACATCTCCACATCATTATTAATCCTCCACTAAACATTACAGTAGATATTAGAAGGTCTGGAGGGTAGTGTTTTTCATGGGCTCCACTAAACCCAAATTCATCTATCAGACTGGCCAATGGTGAAGCACGATTCATCACTACTGAGAACACACTTCCAACGCTCCAGAGTTTAAGGTCAGCATGCTTTACACCATTCCAGTCGACACTTAGTATTGCGCATGGTGCAGCTGCTTGGCCATGGAGACCCATTTCATGAAGCTCCCAACACACATTTCTTATGCTGATGTTGCTTCGGGAGGCAGTTGTGAGTGATGCAACAGAGAACAGGTGACTTTTACACGCTGTGCCCTTTGGCACTCTGTGGTTAACTAGCCGCCCCTTGATGCCTACACTTTACAATAACAGTACTCACAGCATAATGGAGAAGATCTAGCAGAGAAGAAATTTAACAAACTGACCTGTGGCAAAGGTGGCAGCTTATGATGGTGCCACGTTTAAAGTCATTGGGCTCTTTAGTGGGACCCACTCTACTGCAAATGCTCGCCAATCGAGAGTGCATGGCTATATGTTCAATTTAAAGTACCCGTTAACAATGAATTTAGCTCAATTATTTTGGAAGGGTGTCCACATGCTTCTGACCATAAAGTTATAAAAAGAGGCATTAAGGTTCAACCTCAAGACCTATCACTTGCCATTTTTGCACTTACTGTAACTTCTCGTGGCACCACTGCACTCTGTACACACAGTAGGACAGTATTATTACTTTCCTACCTGTACTCCCTCCTATTTTTAAATAACATAACATTTTCAAAGCCATTTTAATCCAGTTCAGGGCTGGTGGTGTCAGGGTGTATACCAGCAGCAGCATCAGGAACAAATCAGAAACCAACACTGGATGGGACACCAGTCTATTACAGAGAAGTCTGAAAGTTTAAAACATGGATATGGCCTGTTGTTAACTCTGATTTGGGCACTGCCAGACATTTGTTTTTGTTCATGAGCACCACTAGCAATCCTAATAAAACATTCGTCCTTCCTCTGAAGTAGAAGCGGTCATATGTACAGTATGCTTTACTTATAAAGTCTCGTGTGTCTACTAAGATGGATGTAGTTCTGCATGGTCTCTGCTTGGCTGGGTTACTGAGTTTGAAGAATTACTTATGAGTGCTTTGAAATCATTTCAGTTCATTTTTTGTCTGCCATCTCCTGACTTGAAAGTTCAAGAAAAACCTCACATACTGTATGATACATCGTTTCACACGTCCTAAACAGATGTTCGGGTTGAAGATCGGGTTCAAAGTTAATCTTTATTACAAACTTTGAAAAAATCGTACCAGTAAAATAGGCATGTGAAGTGTCATTTTATTCTATTATGAGGTTGCTGATCAGGCATATGATAATAATGTAAAAATGTAATTCTTTACCAGTTGTTCTAACCCTCTAAGAGCCACTCCCAGGAGGTCTTAATCCTCTATGGACCACTATCAGAGGGTGAAAAATCACACATTTCTATCACAATCAAGACTTTAAACATTTAAATGGAAGCACATATTTTAATATTTCAAATAACTGATGCAACTCTTCAACTCTTATGTACTTCTACCTCATGAAGTAAATCATTACATTTCTTAAGTATACCAAAGCAGGTTGTGCACATCTCTTGAACTGAATTAAGTTCTGCTTGTCAGTTTGTGTGCTCCTTTTAGGCTTCAAATACTTTAGGTGAGTATTTTCCATCCTCCCAATGGGATGGGTATGGTTTCATTTAGTGGATTTTTGCACATTTGTCACTGAGGACTGTACAAGATCCTGCTTTGTGAGTTAGTGGCTGACTGAGCTGTTCAATGCAGCAGTTCATTCACAAATGCTACACTGTGTTTTTTTAGCTCTGAACACTGCTGCTGAGAAGTTCGAGCACTCCTGCCCAGCATGGTATGTGAACCAAAAGCAAAGTAGGATTCCACTGGTTGGTCCATGTGGGCTGAGCTGTATATAATTTTACTTGGGGTCACCATAAAGTTATTGCCTTAAAGTTGTAGAAGATTGGGTGCAAATACTGTCTCAACCATTATGTAGAAATATCATTTTCTCCTCACATCTCAAAAGGTTATTTCACAGGATAAACTGATTGTCTTAATGCGATTGTGATATTTGTGAGTATCTCTTGTGACAGACTTGTTTCTCATTCAGGGCTGGCTTGTGACTTGTGTCTGCTGTTGACAGAATAAGCTCTGCCACCACCCTATAGTGAACAATGGTGGCTCCAAAAGTTAAAATGGCTAACAGGACAGGAGACTAAATACAGTGTCACAGGGCACAATAAGCATCCAGACCTTATCTGCAGGTAACCAGTACTACTATTACAAGAGCTACTTGTAAATGATTATGAGTAGACAGCCTCTTGATATAAGAGGTGAATGGATTCCTCCAGATTGGCTTAGAACAATGATTCTAGGAAATCACAATGGCCCGGAGAACATGGGATTATATAAGGACTCCCTGACCCTGGAAGTGACTGCAGACTGAGGTTTGTCTGGGTGTCGTCAGTCAGTGCAGTTTGGCAATACACTGGGGGGTAAGCGTGTCAAATGTGCATTGCTGTGGGTTTTATACAGCTAGAAAACCATGTGACACACCCAAGAGCATGCGGAAATGTTACTGAGGACATGGGCAAGTCATTCCATCTGGTAGTAAATGGGCAAGTCATTCCATATGGCAGTGTGGCAGCTTGATTTTAGGCTGCCCTCTGTTTGTTTGATGCTTTGTTCATCCCTCTCGTATGCCCTTGGAGTTGATGAAGCACATTAAGGGAAGAGGGTGTGGCATCCACTGCGAGGTTGGAGGTCCGCTGTGATAATGAAGTGACGTCACAATACTACTGTTAAACTGGCTTTGCAGTTTACATCAGATTACTCAAATTAGAGAACAAGTACATTTAATTTTAATCAATGTTGAATATAACTCTAAATTTTGTGTTTCGGTTCACCATATTTAGCCTGGTGTGTAGAAGCCAAATGAGATGATGAGTACAGCTTTGAGTTAATTATTGAAATTTGTTTATTTTAATCAGTGTTAAATAAACCTCCGAATGGTGTCATTCATTTTGCCATGTTTACTTTCCTTGGCTGTTATATAACAGACTTCACTGGCACTTGTGCTGTGGTTGTGGCCGATTGGGTCACTAGCTCATTGAAGAACTGAATTCATTGCCATGTGCAATTTGTTTAAAATTGTGTTGCTGTATTAAATAATGGTTTTGATACTAAAACAAGCAGTTAGTTGTCATGTTTATTTTGAATATTGTACTTTGGCTGATTTGGACACTGTTTGTCTTTGTGTCTAGAGTTTAAACCTCAGCTAATTTTGTTAGTAACATTAAATGTTTTAATGGTACTCCGTTATTTTAAATTGACGATTCACTGGCCTCCTACTGTCTTAATTTAAATGGAAAAACATCTTCAAGGAATAGCCAAAAAATTTTTTTTGATATTTTACTTACACCATGTAATTTGGTAGTGGTGGCTAAGAAAAATTTGTAATCTCTTGTTTTCATGCAGAATGGAGAGAAAGAAGTTTATGATATCACAGAAGCCAATAGTGACCAATACTATACAGTGGCAAGAGATGTGAAAAATGTCCATTGAAAAAAGAAACAAATCTCAGGTTACTTGTGTCGCATAATCCACATGTCTGTTATCCAGTTGTATGCTCGAAACATGCAAAACACATGTTTTTTACTAAAATATTGTTAAATAGTTAGTTGCAGAATCATCAGCACACACATGAGAAGGACATCTAAAGCTCCATGGGAGTCACTTTTTGAACTGAAGACCCTCATCTATCCTGCATGACTTGGTCAAATTCAAAAAGTCCTTCCCATGAGACTCGTTTGCTTGTTCTGAACATAACAACTAGATAACAGACATGTAAATTATGTGGTACGAGTAATGGGAGAATATTTTTCTCTTTATTCCGTGGACATTTTTCACATTGTTTGCCATTGTACTGCACTTGTCAATATTGCCTTCTATTACCGTTTTAACTCGTGTACCACTCACCCTCCGTGTAAGACGCGTACCCTAATTTTTGCAAAGGAAATCGTGAAAATTGTTTTGCCCCGTGCACGATGCACATTGTGATTGTATAGGAAGCATTTAGGGCACTTTTTCCGCGAAATGCCCATCTGTTTTTATTGCATGACGAAAGTTTTTCTTTCTTCTGTCACCAATCTCAAACACATGACTCTGCTGCCCGATTTTCTATCTTCTCTGCTTCCACAATCACTTTTAGGTTCTCTCCCACCGTGAAGGAGCATAAATGCTTGCTACTATCCATGCTGAATGACGACGCCAAACTGATTCAAAAACAAGAGCGAGAGAGATAGAGCGAGTTTGCGAGTGAGAGAGAGAGCGTGTGAGTGAGAGAGAGAGAGAGCGAGTTTGCGAGTGAGAGAGAGAGCGTGTGAGTGAGTGAGAGAGCGCGAGCAAGCGAGCCCAAGCAGAAGAAGTAAACAATACAGAATTACATTTCCTCGTGTATGACAAGCACCTGATTTTCTAATGCTAATTTTTGGGGAAAAAATGTGCCGTGGTACACATGTAAATACGGTATATCAGAAACTTCTCTCTCACTGCATTCTGTACGAAAACTTTAGATTAAACATTTTTCTCAGGCACCACTGCAAAGTACATGGGAATAGGAAAAATATAAAAAAATATCATTTTGGGTGAAGTATTTCTTTAAGGGTCTCCTAATAACTATTGTTATTCAAAGTAACCCTCAATAGGGCTGCTAAATACAATACGGTTCCATGCTGTAATAGTAAAAGATGGAAAAATCTAACATGGTAAATATTTTTATTTTAACCTCACATTCTATTATATTTCTAACTTCAAGATAAGATAGTTTTTTCCGATGAAGAAAACAGAAGTCTTGCGGTGAGGAAGACAGAAGGTCCACGGTAAGGTAGTAACACTTGCTGATCATGGTGCTGGAGAGTGGCGACATCCTGCCTGTTGATTAGCACATGCAAGTAAGAACTTCACCGCACTCTGTACATGTAGCAATGCTGAAACCAAAGAAACTAAGAACTTATGAACCAATTTAACCCAACAAACAGTAACATTTCGATAAACGTCATCAACCTGAGAAGGTTAGGAATAAGTTTTGTCACTGCAGTAGACTCCAGACATGAATGTAGACGTAGCCTGATGTCCGCAAACAATACAACATCATTTACATCATAACAATGGACTTCCAGTCTGACAGTGGATGTGGCCTAACTGTATGCAGCAGTACTCCACAACATTATTTTTGGATTTTTGAGATTAATCCAGATAATTACACTTGTTGACAATGCTGTGTTATACCCATCAGTCCATTTTCTAAAAATCACACAGACTACTATGTGAAGGCAGAGCTTACTTCATTTACAAAGCAGTTCCCTGTCCCATTTAGGAGGCCAGTCCATTACAGGGTGCACTCATCCACACACCTGCACACACTCACTCACAGCAGACCACTTTAGAGACACTCGTAAACATAGCAGGCATCTGATTGGGATGTGCAAGAAAACTGGCGTATGCCAAGAAAAAACATGTTGGCAGAACAGGCAATCTCTGAACAGACAGCAGCCATGCTGAGAACTGACCAGGAGCTTATAGTGCACAATATACATATTAAAATGAAGAAAATGTCCGATAGATGATTGACATTCTTTTTTCTAAATTAACTCACTTGAAAGTTTTACTTTGTATAGGTATGCACCAGAAAGATTGAAAGTCTCAGTTACAGCATTGGCCATCATAGATTTATAAAGGGCTGCTACCACTGAAGAACATCCCTGACCATCTCTAATTGTAAGAATTCCACATACCAAGTATGTTTAAAACTGCATCACTCTATTGTTGCACTCGTGCTGTAATCGCAAGGTAAAAGGCACTATATGGTACACTAAACAAGAGGTGTCAAGTGTGTGTCATTCAAAGTGTAAAGGACTTCTCACCTGTCCCTGACCCAATGAAATGGCGCTCATCTTTTTGGAGAATTTCATTTCTTCAGCAAACTTGTAAAGGTCAGCTGCTGGGTCAGTCCCAGGAGAGAGCACAAAGATGAGAGGCGTAACAGAAGATGACTCTTTGAACACCACTGAGAGGTCCGACGTCTGGAAGAAAGATGAAAGCAAGCAGATAAAAAGGTGACAGAACATGTCAAATGTGAACAGTCATCTTAAAGGAAACTACATTAGCACACAAATTTCTACACATCTTAGTATGGAACTTGAGCTCCTCAAAAATCTACACACAGAGTAAACAATTGTCTTGCTGTGTGAATAATTTCTAGGGCATGCAGCAGGAAGCCAGATGATATCCTGAAAAAGAAAACCAGTATTACACTGTACTGGTTGTAGATTTTGGACTTGTGGACTGCTGTGGCTGTTGATTTTCACTCCAACCAGGTCTTTAATAAGGGGCGAGTACTCAGTTTATTCAAACCTTGAGCTCCTCAGAGAGATACAAAAAGAGTTTTTTTGTTTTATATAAAGAAGAGCTTTTGTGAGATCTTTTTAGTTGTTTCTGAAAATGGAGAAGTGACACCCAAAAGGAGGTGAGCACAAAATTCGGAACATCCAAGGTCAATCACATCACGTGTAGGTCTTACCTAGAGAGGGAATCTTACTCAGGGGTGCTTTGCTACTTGCCCTGCACATTCACTTGTTGAGGTGCGTTTGTAAAAAAAAAATGTCTGTCAGTCTGTATGTATTTCTACATTAAACAACTCAGCATCCAGCTTAAATGATTTAATTTACTTGTAAAAGTCAAAATTAGTTAATGGTAAATTAATGTTTGTTTTTGCTTAGTTTGAACTTGAATATAACATAACTTTAACTTTCTGTTCCACCCCGTATAAGCTGAAGCTAATGTTCTTAGATTGAAATTAGACAGCCAGAAAGAAACATGAACTGTTAGTCAGATAGGCATTAAGGACAGAGTTTTCTGACCATATGTACATACACTACATGCCGTGAACGACAGCAAGAAATGTAACCTAGATACTAAAGCCTCTGGAGGAATACCACGTGCAAGAAGTTTCCTTTTTTCACCTCTATTATCAACTTTTTTTTCCAAATTTTGGGTGAATGGTTCGCTTTGAATTTCACTACAATCTTTCAAACAAAGACACATGAACTGCGGAGGTTTTTTTATTTTTTGTACAATGATTCATACTACTGCTGGAATATCTTTCTGGTAACTGCACTGCAGTTACATTAACTTTTACATTTTTAAATATATGATGACATTGTAAAATGCTGTAAAAATTATACATTTTGTGTACTCTATTAAATGTGAACAGTCATTTCTTGTCATGTGCAGTACTCTCATCTGGAGTACTGCACACAGTACTCCAGATGAGGCCTCACCAGTACATTATAAAGCTTGAGCAAAACCTCCTGTGACTTGTACTCCATACATCAAGGCGCTATATAACCTGACATTCTGTTAGCCTTCTTAATGGCTTCTGAACGCTGTCAGAAAGTCGATAGCTTAGAGTCCATTATGACTCCTAAATTCTTCTTATCAAGTGTACGAATAATACATCCCTGCGATGGACTGGCACCCTGTCCAGGGATTCTTAAAGCCTTGCACCCTGTGGTTGCTGGAATATGCTGCAGCCCACTGGGACCCTGTTTAGGTTAAAGTGGGCTTAGGAGATGGTATGTCATAGTATTAACACATGCAATTACATTCTGTAATGACTGTTATTTTTAATTCATGGTTACCAAAATGCTGAATAAATAACTTTGTGATATCTCTGTCTTTCAAATAAAGTAAGGTTGGGAGCATGCACTAATAGTAAGCGAGCTGCCAAACCCACCACACGCCAAACCACCAGGACTGGGACCTGAGTGCAGAGGGTGACACCATTGCACCATACTGGAACAGTGGGAGTTTTTTTTGTGGTGGCTGGACACAGGCAAAATCCTTTCAAAACAATTAAGTCCTTGAATGCATTTGAATGTTACACCATGAGTATGTTTTCTAAAGTGGTGTTAATAGCCATCAGTATAACCAAAGCACTAACGATACGTAGCAGCAAGCAAGAAATGTCTATTTGAAGTAACAAGATCCAAAGGTGGCCATGAGAATCTCAGAATCTGAGGTAAAGGTGGAACAGTTACAAACATGTACAAAAAACATGAAGAATGATAAATTAAAGAACATAAAAGCAAAACTGCAGGACGAAGCTAGAACATGTACATAAAAATGACAAAGGGGCAAAGACGGCACAGAGGATCAGGGACGATGCCCATTAAAGGTAATTATTCAAGGGGCCAGGTCAAGTCTATGCCTGTACTTAAAATGAGTTAACTCATGATTAGGATTCCTCATAGTTTTCTGATATTTCTGAATATGGTATCTCAGCAGGAAGGCGAGGATGAGGTGAGGTATTTGCCTAACAAAGAGTAAAGAACTAAATCAGGCTTTAAGAAAGGGAAAAAGGCAGATGGCTGGGTAGAAATCAAATAAGAAGGCCACGTAGGCCCTGAGTGCACTTGCAGGTAGAAGAAAAAAGGTACTCTCTTGAGAAAATCATCTGTTTAATCTCATAGCAGAGAGCTGACGTTTATATGGACTTTTGAATTTTAACTGTCAGGACTGACTCTCTGTATGCCATCGCCCAGTTTTAGTGTTAAAGTCAAGTACGTGACCTGAGGGTTGAATGCTGCACTACAGCCTGATGGATCCAGCAAGGAGAGCACTTAAAGGAGCAGACAAGCAGCTTCAGGGACACAACTGATCCTATCTGGGTTATTGTCCTCCAATAGTGGTTGGTGGGTTAAACTGAATTCTGGACACCACCTTCCTGTCCGTCCTAGGGGGTTGCAGGTACAGTATCTGAAAAACACTCATCCTTAGAAATGAATGCTGTCTCACATTCTGCTTGTGTTATTTTACTTTAGACCACATGAAGGGTGCTGGACTTGACGTTTCATGGCAAATGTCATACTACAGTACTTTACAACTTTTAGATGAACGCAAGGTATCGTCATAATTGAGCCATTTCTGTTAATGTGCATAACAGTGGTGTGGCAAAAAAAAATGCCAGAAACAAGCTGTTGTGAGTTTCTAAATTCATAGACCATGACCTGAAATCTGCCATCTAATCAAATTAATTTTTTCTACAATGAGAAGTTGCAACCACTCCAACATATCTGACAATGTGCTGAGACAGCTTATACACAGCAGCAGGAGCTCTGAGTCTTCTAAGATGGATCCCTGTTTTGTACTCCTCATACAGAAGACTGTAGTGGTAGTTGTAGGAGTATCAAGTCACACTCTGGCTGAATGAACCCCACCCTCGATGATGTCATAATCAACAAACACCGGATACTCCCTTGGAAACCAAGTTGTAGACAAGATCAGCCAGAAGGCAGGCCTTTAAAGAAAAACCTGAAAATCAAAAGGTGGAGCTCAGCAAGTAGCAGCCTACTACTAAAGACATCGGCATTGAGCTCTGCATGGGTAAAGACCGTCCATTCCACACATTCAGAAATATACATATGTTTATAGATAAAGAACGAGATTATACACTGCAAAATAAAATGAAAGTCTAAAGTACAGCTTAAGTGCTGTTGAATCTGATAAAGCCTTGACAGCTGACACATGTTTATTACGGTACATACAGTGCATCCGGAAAGTATTCACAGCGCATCATTTTTTCCACATTTTGTTATGTTACAGCCTTATTCTAAAATTAATTAAATTCATTTTTTTCCTCAGAATTCTACACACAACACCCCATAATGACAACGTGAAAAAAGTTTACTTGAGGTTTTTACAAATTTATTAAAAATAAAAAAAACTGAGAAATCACATGTACATAAGTATTCATGGCCTTTGCTCAATACTTTGTCGATGCACCTTTGGCAGCAATTACAGCCTCAAATCTTTTTGAATATGATGCCACAAGCTTGGCACACCTATCCTTGGCCAGTTTCGCCCATTCCTCTTTGCAGCACCTCTCAAGCTCCATCAGGTTGGATGGGAAGTGTCGGTGCACAGCCATTTTAAGATCTCTCCAGAGATGTTCAATCAGATTCAACTCTGGGCTCTGGATGGCCACTCAAGGACATTCACAGAGTTGTCCTGAAGCCACTCCTTTGATATCTTGGCTGTGTGCTTAGGGTCGTTGTCCTGCTGAAAGATGAACCGTTGCCCCAGTCTGAGGTTAAGAGCGCTCTGGAGCAGGTTTTCATCCAGGATGTCTTTGTACATTGCTGCAGTCATCTTTCCCTTTATCCTGACTAGTCTCCCAATTTCTGCCGCTGAAAAACATCCCCTCAGCATGATGCTGCCACCACCATGCTTCACTGTAGGGATGGTATTGGCCTTGTGATGAGCAGTGCCTGGTTTCCTCCAAACGTGACGCCTGGTATTCACTCCAAAGAGATCAATCTTTGTCTCATCAGACCAGAGAATTTTGTTTCTTATGGTCTGAGAGTCCTTCAGGTGCTTTTTGGCAAACTCCAGGCGGGCTGCCATGTGCCTTTTACTAAGGAGTGGCTTCCGTCTGGCCACTCTACCATACAGGCCTGATTGGTGGATTGCTGCAGAGATGGTTGTCCTTCTGGAAGGTTCTCCTCTCTCCACAGAGGACCTCTGGAGCTCTGACAGAGTGGCCATCAGGTTCTTGGTCACCTACCTGACTAAGGCCCTTCTCCCCCGATTGCTCAGTTTTGATGGCCAGCCAGCTCTAGGAAGAGTCCTGGTGGTTTCGAACTTCTTCCACTTACGGATGATGGAGGCCACTGAGCTCAATGGGACCTTCAAAGCAGCAGAAATTTTTCTGTAAACTTCCCCAGATTTGTGCCTCGAGACAATCCTGTCTTGGAGGTCTACAGACAATTCCTTTGACTTCATGCTTGGTTTGTGCTCTGACATGAACTATCAACTGTGGGACCTTCTATAGACAGGTGTGTGCCTTTCCAAATCATGTCCAATCAACTGAATTTACCACAGGTGGACTCCAATTAAGCTGCAGAAACATCTCAAGGATGATCAGGGGAAACAGGATGTACCTGAGCTCAATTTTGAGCTTCATGTACCTTCATTCAACCTTTTGTGAATATTTATGTACATGTGCTTTCTCAAAGTATTGAGCAAAGGCCGTGAATACTTATGTACATGTGATTTCTCAGTTTTTTTTATTTTTAATAAATTTGCAAAAACCTCAAGTAAACTTTTTTCACGTTGTCATTATGGGGTGTTGTGTGTAGAATTCTGAGGAAAAAAATGAATTTAATCCATTTTGGAATAAGGCTGTAACATAACAAAAGGTGGAAAAAGTGATGCGCTGTGAATACTTTCTGGATGCACTGTAGTTTTTATTTTGCATAAGAAACTTTACCTTGGATGGTGTGGTGGCCTCGCGCTTAGGACAGAGTTCAGAGTTGTAGCTTTGAATCCCAAGGCCAGGCACATTGTTGTGGGTATTCGTCTGGGTATTCAGAGGTTTGTTCCCAAGATATAAGTGTTACTTGTTTGGCGACTCTAAATTGGCCGAATGTGAGTGAAAGTGGTGGACTGGCCTCCTGTTTAGGGTCGATTCCTGCCTTGATCCTCTCTTAGTGTATGTAATGGCTCCCTGTGACTCTGGGCTAAATAAGGGGGTTAGAGAGTGGGTAGAGGGAAAATGAATCTCTCCTCAATTTGCTTGCTGATGCATCCATGGCCTATATGTTTATATACAATTTACGGTTATTGTTTCTTAGCAGCACCTATGATAATTCAAAACAAGGGTGTCATGTTTCAGGCAGGGTTCCATTCCTGGCTAAGGATCAAAGTCTTGTTTAATGTATTTTGTGTTCAATTTATAAATGTTAATGTTACCCTTGTTGATTAAGCACATTATTCTTTGGTTTTGATCTTGTCTATAAGCTGCCTGCTTTAAATTCCATGGATTTTTTTGGGGAGGTCCCCAAGAGGCCAATCCCTGCCAATGACTGCCCTCCATCCTATAAATGCAGAGTGTCTCCCACAGTTCCTTGCCGTTCATTTTAAATCTGCTTGGAAGTTTGTTTTCTAGTTTTGATCTGTGCTTTTTGGGATTCATTCATTGAATTTTTTTGCTTGGTTATTTCAACAGTTTTTGGGATTCCGTGTTGTTCACCTTGGATTACCTGTGCTGACAACTCCTTTATGTCTTGTGTACTCTACGGAGATTCATGTATATTTTCATGAAACAAACCCTTTTGTTTTATAAAGATTCAGTGCTTGCCTTTATTATGGGCTGGGGTTTGTTGTATATCCCCCTCTAGTGGGCATTATTGGAGGCGTCTGGGACTACATGCTTTGGCACTTGTGCTTTAGGGCTCCTAGGTTACGACAAAAGAAGGTTGGTTTACCTTCTTCTGGTAATATCTAAATGTGGAAATGACTCAAGAGGTATAAAAAAATCAGATTCTCATAAGGTCAAATAAAATAGGAAACCTACATAAAAGCATACTGAGGAAAATAAACAGGAGAGAGGGGGAGATAGCTGACACTGTAGGTTCATAGATTTAACTATGAAGAGCCTAAATACTGAGGTGCGTATGTTTGTATCTATTTAGTCCTGGGTATACCAACCTAAATTTTGTTATATTGTTATTATCATTAAAAATCACTATATAATGTAAGCAACACTGATGCACCACAAGGAACAATCCGGTCTCCTGTTCGCTTCACTCTGCACACCTCTCAGTATAAGTAGAACAGCAGATCACATCACTTGCAAAAATTCTCAGATGATTCTGTATATATGAGGTGTATTGATAAAGGAGATGAGACAGAAGGGACGACTCAGGTGGAGAACTTTGTTTCTTGATGAAGAAAGAATTGTCTGCATTTTAACATCAGCAAAACCAAAGAACTGGTTTTTGGCTTTCATCACCACAAAGAGCCTCTACGTCCAGTCATTATTCAAGGAGTTGGATATACAGGTGGTCCACCTCCTACAACTACTTGGGGGTCCACATTAATGACAGGCTGGACAGGTCTCAAAACACAGAGGAAATATATAAGAAAGGGCAGAGCAGGCTTTTCTTCATTAGGAGACAGTGTTCCTTCAATGTGGGAAGTGACATCTGTCACATCTTCTACAACTCTATAATGGCCAGTGTAATTTCCTATGCTGTGGTGTTCTGGGCTGGTAACATCACTTAAAGAGAGGCCCAGTGAATCAACAATTTAACTGCAAAGGCAGGTTTAGTTATGGGACACTTTCTGGATCCCCTGGAGGTTGTTGTGAATGAGAAAATTAAAAACAAAACTGAGTGCCATTATGAACAATGCTGCGCTATACCAGATAGATAGATAGATAGATAGATAGATAGATAGATAGATAGATAGATAGATAGATAGATAGACAGACATCCCAAATAAGCTCTCAGACAGATATTTTCAGTGAGTTTCTCAGGCCATTATCCAGGGTGCAAGAAATTAATTCATTCTTTTTTGTTTTTCCTGATGCAAAGAAAGTGCCATCATGCCAACCTTAAATTGTTTTTGCTTTCTCTCTGTAACAATTTACCAAATTGCGTCTTTGGTGATAGAAAGTGAGCGGCAGAAATCAGCTTACCTGAGGTTCAATAAACTTTTGTCCAAGGTTAAGGGACACAAAATCCTGCATGCCATTGGTGACCTTGTCTGCACGGAGACAACGGAGAACGAGCAGCTTCTGAAAGGGGTCCAAGCAACTGTCCCACTTCCCTGGGAGTGCCACTCTATTACAAAACAAGGATGCCGTTCACTTTTTATCAGCACCGTTCAACTTGATCGCAAAAACAGACCTAACTTTACGTTACCTGTGAGGGTTGGAGCTGTCAAAAATCTTTTTAAACCCTTCCAGATTTTCTGGGAAACTCTTTGCAAAGTCTGCAAAGTTATCTAGGCCAGTCAGAGCAAGGATATCCTGCCAAGCTCTATCCGAGATCCAGTCAGGTGCTGGGTTTGAAGACAAAGCCTGCACAGTGCCACCTGACAGCAGATATCGCCATTCACCCTGTAACACAAGAGGAAGACCAACAAGTAAGTGAGCTCTCTCCGTCTCCTGTACGAACAACAACTTTAAGAGCACTTTAGAAAGCCTTAAGCTTTTAAAATTCCTGTTTAACTGTGGCGGTTTATATATTATGATGTAAAATTATACTTACGAATTGCCTCTTCATCATGAGGCTGTTTGGAATTTGTTTTTAATTTTGTGAGTTTTTCTTTTTTATTTGTTCACTTTTTTTGAATGTGGTGCCACCAAGTGGGCCTATGTGATAATGCAACAAAAAGGAACCCATGGGGTCACTAAGTACCCTTTATAGGTTTAGAGTCATTATTGTCACATGAACAGAATGCAGTCCAATTCTTACTTGCATGTGCTAATTAACATTTATTACATCCCTATATGAGAGCCTTCTCTATGCTCCTATGTCAGACCACTACTCTGCACGTCTACTTTTCACATTAACCCTCTACCAGCATCCCAGATGATGAATCCATCCAGAGATATGTTTTAAACTGAGTAATGATATTGGCTGGCTGGCCTCCTTACCATATCGATCTTGCCTTCATTCATCAGGATCCTCACACAGAGAAGGAATGCAAACATAAGCTTGTGTTTCTCAAACAAGCTGCGGCAGACATTGCTGTAGAGGCTGAACGTGAAGTAGGTGTTTATATTAATGATGCGCTGCCCAACTGTATCTGTGTGCAAAAAAAAAAAAAGAAAGAAAAAAAGATAAAAAGGCTGCTGTGTTGTGTTGAATTATGACATGGCAAAAGTCCCCCAGATCACCCACAAGCCGTGTCGTGGTCCACGCATCAGATTAATAACAGTATCAGTTCTGTGTTTCTCAAACACAAGTGCAGTGACAGTGGTGTATGTGTTAAAAGATTACTTTTAAAATTCAGCTTGTATGTCCTCTGCTTTATCAGTAGAGAACTGTAAAAGTAAGAATTTAAAGTAAAATAGGAAGGTCGGGGACATCAGTTTGAATCCTAGCTCTACCCATATTAACAAGAATGCTATAATGATCTCTGTTGTTTTATCTCTGTTTTTATTTCGCCTTGCCTTTGTTTAAACTTTTTTATGCAGCACTTTGAGATTTACTGCTAATGTAAAGTGCCCTATAAATAAAATGCATTATTATTATTATTATTATTATTATTATTATTATTATTACCCATGTCTGTATTTCCTCCAAGCACTTCGGCTTACTCTGTCATATCTGAAATTAGGCTTAGGATCAATGGGTGCCCTCAGATAAACTGTAGTCATATTCAGGACTGGTTTTTGTCCCATTGCCCCAGTGCTGCAATTCCTGGTGATCATCTAATGCAAATGGAAAATTCAAGAAATATGTGGACAGAGGTGGAGTTAGTGACTCTTCACGGGGATAAAAGAGGGAGGGAATAGGAATGTGCTTCTGCAGTTTGTCTGGTGTGTACATGTAGTGTGTAGTGGAGTGGGCAAGAGAATGGACCACCACAGATAATTCATTGGCTAATAGCACCATGCAAGTACAGAGTGATCAGGACACCCAGAAAGCCCCACTGCTTCTTTTGGATGCTGCCCACAATTTTATTGTTACACCACAGCCCTCTTTGACAAAGGTATCCCCCTCCTCTCACCTGCTCTCTCTGAATTGGCAATGCCAGCCATGAAGATGCTCAAGAACCACTCCAGTGAATACTGATACATGGGATCCACTGCAGACAGGTCAGACACGCAGAAGAAGAGTATCTGTGTGCGGACAGCCACAGGCACATACAGCAGACGTGTGATGTCAATGTCCTTCTCGGTCTGCTCTGCCACCGTCACCTTGGCCTGTGGAGTTCAAAAGCAGAGGACATTTAGTAACTTTAATTCTGTGTGAGCCTTGGCTTGTTGGTATGATAAACATGACCCGGTCATCTTGTGTGGTTATTGGGTCTCGCATTTTGATCATAATCAACATACTTGTTGTAAGTCTTTCTTGGCTGGTTAACTCCTGTGATATTTATCCTCGTATTCATTAACAATCGCTCCACAAGGGGGGGTGCACCCTCATTTAAAGAAGTCCCCTCCCTGATGTTCACATTCATTTTGGCTCTGGCATTTTTTCTCAGTTCACCACAGGGTACAATAATTGTGGGTCGTGTCATTGCTTGTTTCACATTCTATCTTTAAAACAAAGTAACTCTGCAACTCAAAATAGGTACATGCAGAAGGAAAGCTGGCATACAGAACAGGTGACATACAGTTTGAGTAAGAAATCATTGAAGAGTGAAGGAAATCTGAAATGAGTCTCCACATGGAGCTCATTAATATCAGGTAAAGCACCCATGATTGTCAATAAACTGTAAGTACGTACAATATTTGGCCTGGTATGGAGTCATTTAGATGACTAGACTGTACATTGTGCCCCAGAATGTCCCACAATTGTTTTCTCCCCAGACAAAAGGATGATTTAATTAAAAGTTTAAGCGTTTCATTTAAAGTTTGATTAAACTGTAGGAATACACGGGGAATGGCACTCAGATATGGTCAGGCATTGCCCTTACAGAAAAAGACACCAGGCAAGCTTCCCACGAACACAAGATAAGTGACAGAATCTCCTCAGAATATGGCCTTGTGGTGGTGCTTTACAACATTGGTATGGTGGTCTGATATTCAAGAATGTCCAGTGTTGATTTAAGTGCTTTTATACCATTTATTTTTATTTCTGTACATGTTTATTGTATCGATGGCTTTCATCAGTAGTATTACCGTGGCCAGCGTTTCAAAATCTCTTTGCCATGATGTTCTAAAGTTGTGGGCCCATTTGTGTGGTGTGGGCTTCTACACTTTCTTGAAATAAAGGAAAGACTTGTCAGTGAGAGAAAGCTAACTTCTTCTGCCTGCTCTTTGGCTCACACTTCCTGGGCTTGATTACTCTTTTGTCTTAGGTGGAACAAACTCTGTCTGTCTGAAGTCTTTAAAAATTTCATTGTACTCACTGACAATATAACAATCTGCACAACTGCTCCAAGCACAATCACGGAAGCACAACAATTCACGCTATCTGTATGCGTGTGAACCTGGTGGCCATAGCACTGAAGGAGAAGTTTGAATCATCAAGTGTTAACTGCTATGAAGTGAATTCATATTGCTTGTTATATTCTCCATTTTTCATCCATTACTCTTGTAATTTGCACACAATAAGAGTTTCTTTTAAAATTTGTGTTTTTGGACTCCCTGCTCATTTCCTTCTCTTAGAATTTTCTGTTTGAGATTATATGAACACTTTCACATTCTCTCTATCTCTCTCTAACTCTTTTTAAGACTTCATCATTGGTCACCTATGGTCTTCCCTCACATCTGTTCAAATCCTTCTACCTTCGAATCATTGCCCACTTTCAATATGCACGTCTCCTGTCTATATAAACAGGCCCTCCACACTTGGGCCCTAGCATTTCTTTTCTTGTACCCTCTATTCATCTCCTTAGTCAGTTGTTCTCTTCCATAGTTAATCACCTGCAGTTTTTCTCTTGGCCACACTGGTGTTATATTCTCCATTTATTTCTTTGTCTTTGCCAATTGAGCTAAAGGGGGGCTCCCTTTGCCCTGAATGACTCAGCCACTTGAGCCAGCTCTGCATAAGGCTTTAATCGCTCTCAGATCTCTGCAGAGGCATTGTCAAATGGGAGTAGGCAACCTTCATTTACTACCTTGAAGAAGGTCAGCTTTTGTCCTCCCTTTTGTGCTTGTAAAATTTGTTAGCCGCTCTTTGGGCAACAATTATAGTTTTGGGTTTCAAAATTGTCACTGAATAATCCTTTTTCACTTTATCTTTTCTAGGAAATATTAGGCTTTATAAATTGTAACTATTGTTAATTTATTTGTGTGTGTTAAAATGGAATTGAGTTTTGTGTTTAGCATCTTCAGAATTTTGTATTGTTAACTTGTTTGGTGTTTAAGATAAATTGTTCTAATCCTGTTTTTTCTGAGTAACTCTAGTGTTCTTGCTTAACAGCATATGGTAAATCTCGGTTTTCGTTATTTCTTCTTTGTTGCCCTTTTCCTTGCTTTGGATTAAATTTCTTTATTTGCTTTAAGTAACTAGATTGGAGTTGTAGTGGTGATGTTGTACAGAAAAAATGGGGGCTGACACAGAGAGGTAATGCAAATCTTCAAACTGAAATGCTTCATGGTGTGGCGACAAGGACGGGATTTGTACTGTGGATGGATGGAGTGTAATGGTGATGTTGCACAGAAAAGGTTTGGGCTGACAGAGAAAGAGCTCAGTTCATGCAGCTGACTAATGGAGTTCTCCTATTAGTTCATGCTGCAAAGACACCACTTCTGAGTCAGACATTGCGGGTTTGCAACTGACCACCAGCAGTTCACCACAGTGCACATCTTCCAACCATAATGCTTGGTTCAGTCTTGTGGCAAAAGGTCAAAATGCTGTATTGGTCACACACCTTGATTTCTCCTGCTTTAATCTTAGAGGCTTCCAGCACTTTGATGAGCTCCACATCATCCACAGGATTGCCCTCAGAGGAACTGAGCCGGTAAAGAATCTGGTCTTCAATTTCTTTGAGCTCTTGTCTCATCTTGGCATTACTAACAATCAGCTGATTTTTAGCTTCCTCCAAATCAGGCCGTTCCTCAGCCACAACACGGCCTAGGAGCTGGTCCTCAAGACCACTAGGAAGAAAGAATGAAGATCTGAAGTTAGTGGTGCTCTTTTCACAGATCCTGTCTGGGCCTGTCAGGCACTGTTTTAGAACATAAAACATTTTAAAATTAACATAACATTGTCAAAGCTGCTTAGCTCAATTTAGTACTGCAGAATCCAGAACCAATCTCAGCATTACCTAAGACAAAAACTTTTAGCCCTACTGAGGAGGTTTTGTTGAAATTACAATACAGCTCCGTAGAAGAAAAACTGCTAGTTCAGACATTTGATGTATATCCTGATGAGTCACTGGTGTGAAGCTACCATTTGCAGGATTATGGCTGAATGCCTTTAAATCAGATTATCTATTAAAATTACGCTCTCCTGAAGGGGGAGTACCTAGTGTTATGTATTATATTGCACACCCTGAGGGACTGAGCAGTTTTAAGAGCAAAATCTCCAAATACAGGAGATACTGCTCAGGTGGTCTTCTCAAAGGGTTGAAAACCATAACAATAGAACTGTCACATCCTACACAACCATAAGAGAGGGATCTTAGATTGACTATCTCACCTATGGAAAGCGAGGTGAATGGAGATTACGCATATAGCATTCTCTAATGATATACTGGCGGCAAGGCATATAAATAGAAACTTAGGAGACCCACTAAAGCATCTACTTCTTTGTGGTGTGGGCTGGAATTTGGTACCAAGATGCATTTGCTCGAACATATGCCAAGCAAACAAAGTTACTTCCCAGTCCTTACATTTCTCAAAGCCAACAGGGCCAGGGGAACCTGGATGACGAAGATGAGTGACTCTGTGTGTCAGGACCAAACACCATTGGGGAACCAGGATTACGAAGGCCAGTGACTCCATGGCCAGACCCATACTGCAGCTCAAAGCCACAACTCTAAGAACACCTAGATATGGCCCACATTATAACAGCATACAAGGTCAAAGGAGAAGCCCCCGTCTTAGAGGCAAGGAAACTACTTCCCAGAACCTAACCCTAACTTAAAGCCTGGAGGAAGAGGATGAAGCATCATGTCCCCAAGGCCTAACCCAACTCCAAAGCTAACAAGGGAGACTGGAAATTGAGAGTAACAAGACAGATAACTCTGAGGATACTCTCCACTATCTGTACCCAGATTTAACCCAGACAAGAATACCAAACAGCTTCTGGGATAAATGGCAATGGCTCCAAGTTTGGACAGACAGTCCTTTCTCCCTTCCCAGGGAATCTCCATTGCATTCTGGAGTGACTTAGGGAACGGAGCTTAACTCATAAAAAACTAAAATCGATCATACCCTAGAAACTCAGAACTTGATAGGCCAAGGACAGCAGGAAACCACTTCCACATTGGATGGTCCAGCAGAAAGGGCTTACTGGTGCACCCAGCAGAGGAACACTTGACCCAGTCAGTTCCCAGGGGAGACTTGCAAAAGCCTCTCATAAAGGAAAACTGACCGCAAATCTGTCATTCCAACAATGCTGCCATAAATGCTCCTAACAGATAAAGAGTAACTGTCAACCTCTGGCTGTATATAAGGGGCAGATATAGAATCTTTATAAAATAAAAGATTAAATTCAAAACTGCTTTTTAAGTCGAAAATGCTCAAAAGGCATAAAGTCCCAAAATAGTATCCAATAAATCGAAGTCAAAAACAGAGCAGAGCCTACAAATCTAGAGAACCCAATAAACAACAGTTAGACTAGAACCACAAAGAGAACTCACCAACACCAAGAACTGACGACAGTGAACCACATTAGACCAGTGAGTCTCCACAGCCTTTATAGGGGCTGGGGGCGGTTCACACGGAGACAGACAGGTGGCTCCGCCTCTTCAGGGAGCGCCCACAGAGCACAAGGGACTTAATAGAACATGAATACACACAAAGAAACATAACTGCACAATAGTGAAGAATTATACTGTAGAGAATACTTGAAAAGACGACATAAAAAAGAGCTTAAACCAAGAATATAGAAAATAAATAGGCAGATCCAAAGCACTTGACTTTTAATAAATAAAGCTGTTTTAATAGGGACCACAATGGGAAAGAATTTTAGAGGTATATGAAAAAAACATTTTTTACAGAAATTAATATCTTTAAAACTAGAACACATTGTTAGTTTTTGGAGTGCTGAACATCACACAATGAGCCAGTGCTATGGGACTTGAACCAACAAACTTCTTCCTAAACCATTGAGCCACATCTTTGTGTGAGCCCCAATTTGCAATTTCCCACCAGTCCAAAGAGCCAGGTGGAAGAGTTTTTAATACACTGGACTGGTCAGAAATTCCCCACATGTAAAGATATGTTCCACCATTAAAGTATTTTATATGATCAGAGAAATAATCCTATGGCAGTCGGCATGAAATGGTGCACTCTTGGTACCTGAACACCTACCTTGGAGACAGTGTAAAATTGATGAGTGTGACCTTGGTGGAAATCTCAGGAGTGTAGTGCGGATTCGGCAGCTTGGTCGTGATGTACATCTTGAAGTCTTCGTGGTATGGGATCACTGCATCCCCCAACTTAATCACAGTGCTCCCTTGCTGCTTGTACGTCTAAAAATCCAAAAGTAAGAGCTGTTAAAGTGAGCAATAAATGTTTTTCTTAGTTTAGAAACCAAACACAGGATGTGTGTGGAGGAAATGAAAACCTAGCAGCTGGCACATTTTTGCTAGCTTCAATTTTGTCAGCTCAAGAAATCAGCCCAAACGTTTCCAGCCTGGTTCATGTCGGTGCTCAGAAAAAGCTGCCCAACGTTGAACATTTCTACAATTTCTCTTCACGTGCCTGTCTTTGAAGCACAGGTTCCAAAGCCGGGTCAAGTTCTTCACCAACATTTTCCAGGAGACAAGGTTTTCCAAACCTAATGGCATTCTCCAAACTTCGCAAGAAGTCACGGTCACTCAGTTTGAAGACATCCAGCCCTTTGTCTTTTTCCTAGAATATAACATAAAATAAAGAAGATGTGACATCAAAGTTGAGGTAGAACAAGCATCCAAAGGTGAGAAAACGAAGAAGAAAAGAAAGGTGACTCAATCAGTATAAAGAAAAGAAAACAAAAAGAAAAATTGTTGAGCAGAGATCGGAAGATTAACTTCAGAAAAATAAATTACACCATGCCAGCCAGACCATAGCAACTTTCACGACAGACTCCACTATTCAGTAATTTACATGTGCAATTCATCAAAGAGACTGAAGCAAAAACAAGTCACCCAGGGTGGGATCAGAACCCATGGCTAGTGGCTGTCAAACAGAACATCTATACCTATGTGCCCAATGAAGAACAAGGACCCAACACCACACAAGAGGAACAAACAAATGCAAGGACAGAATAAAGAAGCCGATAAGGCTACTCAAAGATATGGCGAAGGAAAACAATGAAGCTACATATAAAGAAGAATGAAAACATTGCAAAAGATCCATCCACTCATTTATTGGACCCAAAGCCTATAGCAGCACCGTCAGGCACTACTGTATGTGGGAGGTCTAGGAAAAGGAAGTTCAGAACTGGACACATTCACGTCCACAAGGGTACACTTTAGAGTTATCTATTAAATTAATCAGCAAGTCTTTGTAACACAAGAGGAAAATCCAAGTCACAAATCCACAAAGACGGTGAATGGGCCTGCACTCTAGCACTATCTTTTATAACCCTAAGGTAGTAGTGTTCACAGGACAAGTCAGGTTTATTGTTTAATGAAATTCTCTCTTGCATGTCATCTCAGAATGGTGAACAACAACACACAAAATAAGAAAAACGTATACATAGCATGCATCATCAGCCCATCCATCCATTTTCCTAACCCGCTTATTTAGGGCAAGACCGCAGGCAGCATGAAACCTATGCAGTATCTATATTTGAATTCTTAAGACATACTGTTCATCAACTTTACCACTGTGCGAGTGCCCAAATGTGCCAGTATGCCACCCTCAGATGAAAATAATGTATTCATTTTCTGACCCTGCTAATTCCAGTATACAACCAAAGGTTGCCAGACCACGTCCTGCTAGCATCAGACCACAGCCAGAAATCACCTCCAAAGTGTGCAGATGTGAGGTGAATGCTGCATATGGAATGGGGTCATTAGTGGAGTCCCTCAGGGGAATGCTTTTGGAACGTCAAGTATAAATACAAGACAGGAGACGCTGTCCTATAGCAAGCAAACCCTGTAAAGGATTTAGGGGTTTATGTTGAATGAACATTTTCATCATCTAAGCATGGCGCAAAATCTGTTAAAAAAGCAACTAAAGGCAAATCAAATGTTAGGGTATATTCATTAAAACTTTTGAATGTAAATCAAGGGATTTAATGGACAAGCTATATAATGTACCAGTGAGACAGCATCTGGAGTCCTGTGTACAGTCCTGGGGTTCAATTTGTAAAACTTTATGTGGATTCATATGTACAACAATAAACAGGAAGATACACGTGCCAAAAAAAAAAGTTTATTGACTGTTTATAAATCATAGTCCTCTTGTGTTGCCACCCTACAACAACCATATATGGAGCAAGCTGATCAACCTCATATATATGCAGTCATGATAATGCAGAACTTTATTGGCTGGTAGAGCAGCCTCCCACCTGACACATCGAGATACCACCACCCGCCTTCAAGAGTACAGTACAGTACTCCACCACTGAGAGCACAAAATCATGTGAGGTTCTATATTCTGTGGTTTGGGGAATGGCACAAGGTGTCAGCGTCTGAGCGGGTAGCTGCTACTACTGGCACATGTAATGACGTGACTGCTGTTACAATGAGCAGGACACGCCATATGAAAAACTAAGGGTTCAGCCAATTACCATACCAATAAGCCAGGAATCATGTACAGTACCAACATGTCTGCCTAAACCACTTTGCCTCAAAATAAATTATGGGTTGACCCAGGCCAATGAGACAGTCTCATCTTGGCATCACATTTAACTTGTATATGTTAATGGAATGTCACTGCTCATGGTTAACAAAAGCAGTTTTATTCTCACTAGGTACCCTTATTGCAATATGAGTGCAGTGTAGTGCTCTGGTCACATTGGAAAACCAGACACTGTTGCAAATTGCCTTACTTTGTTGGCAAATGCATGTTATGTTTTATATACATACACCCACACCATACAAAAAGTGGATGTAGCACCTTGCCGGTCAGTTAATGGTTCACAGCACAATGGTCATAATGGAGTGAAGCTTGGCTGAGCTGTTTATGGCCCATTGAACAGTTCACCAAAAAGTGACAACAGGCAAGTGATATAAACCGATGAAAAACCAAAAACGTTCTTCTGTGCAAATATGCAGCATTGGCAGTCATTAAATGGAACTCAAATACAGTTAGTATATCATAGTTATTATCACTTTTGAGGTATAATATGTTTGCCACACAAATTCACATTTTAATAAAGGCTCTGTGATTTGAGTCATCATGTAGCTGTCGGTTTGGCTGCATTTCACAACTTCATCAAGAGTGCCATCATTTCCCAATTTCTCTGAAATGTTGCATACAGTTGGGTCCTAATTGCCATAAAGAATACAGATGTTATCTCTTTCAAGTTTTCTGTTATAAATCCTGACATCTGTGTGGAAAGCTGTGTATGGACATTTCAAGCCTCATTTTGTGTGCATGCCAGTTTTATAAAACTGACCATTGCTCACCATGCTATAAGAAGGACAGAGCAGCACTGGAAGCTGTACTGAGAAGAACAATCAGGTGCATCCCAGGACTTAAGGACATGTTGTACTGTGACAGATACTGAGAATTACACCTGTTAAGTCTGGAGCACAGGGGACAGTATGGGGACCTAATCCAGGTGTGCACAATCCTCAAAGACAATGATAAAGTGAAGTTAACGGCAAATCACGTATTTGAGGATACCAGTAGAAATTAAGGGGAAGTATAATTAGGACTTAAAACAGGAAGCACTTCTTTAAGCCACAGGTTGTGGAACTCTAGAACAAAATACTGAAACATGTAGTCAAATTAGAAACCTTGACAATCTCCAAGAAGTATCTGGATGAGATATTGGAACATCTTAGCTATTATCTAAAGAAACAAGCCAGGCGGACTCAATGGTCCACTCTCATTTGTGAATTTTCTTATATTCTTATGACAGCACAGCCAGAAATCACCTCCAAAGTGTGCAGATGTGAGGTGAATGCTGCAGTATAGCATTAAGTTCTAAACAATGAAAAATACATTAATGGCAGATCAAACACAGCAAACAAGAGCTGAAAAGAACAACTAGGGCAGGAACGAAAAATGAAGTTCTGAAACTTGAAGTTGACTTATGGCTGTAGAACAAGAGACAGTTAGAAATGTTTACAGGACACATATCTATGTATTAAAAGACAGGCAAAGGAACAATGATGGAATGACCACAGCTAGAAGGAGAAACTATCTGAGGCTCCATGTTCAGATTCAACACAGATGCTGCCATTTCTCTAGCTGATGATGCTCACTGTAAAGATCACCGACTGCTCATTTGATAAAACAGGGTAAAGTAACTAAGTGTCACAAATGAATGGTAAAAGTCTGAAGACTTAAAACAATTAAGAAGGGAGATGAGAAGTAATTCAAATGTGAAAATGGAAAAAAAAATGCATCAGAATAATTAGACATGAACAAAAAGGAAAAGAATGCAAGTGAGCAGAATTACTGAATAAAAGCAGCTCCAAAGGACGAAGGCTCACCATTGTCTTTATCCACTTGTTGGCCTGGCCTTGAGGGTCGATGAAGTGAGACCAGCGCTGGGAGTACCGCGTTATCACACCATTCTCCACTGACAGCATATCGTTAGGCAGACCAGCAATCTTTAAACAACAACACAGAAACCAAACAAGTTTCAAGGTGAAACGTGATGACCCCGGGACACATTACTGCCAGTAAGGCGAGACACTCTTACCTGCCAAGAACGGATCTTGACTGGATCTCCAAGAGTACCAATGAGGTTTGGCTCTTTGGTGTGGGGGACCTCATATTCTTTGAATTTCTTCAGCCATTCTTCAGCCATTGCAGCTCTGTACTCGCCCTTTGAAATACAAAATATGTTGGCACCAAATAAGACTGAAGAGTTGAAGAGAAAGCTTTAGAACCTTGGTAGTATGGACTTACAGTGAAGGGTCCCAGGTAAGCAACATATCCCGCAGACAGCAGTATGTCCCCAGCCACATTGTTCACCATGTACTCCAGGTTCTGAACGGTTTCCTGCCACCTCACTTTCTCATCAGCCAGGCCGTTGATCAGCTGCATAGACAGAAGCATGAGGGTTAATTACTTATTGTATTGTTCTTGTAAATGTACATCAATCAAACATTGTATGTTGGAAAAAGTATGTGAACCCGCAGGAAGATGACTAATCTAATCTAACTGGAGATAGATAGATAGATAGATAGATAGATAGATAGATAGATAGATAGATAGATAGATAGATAGATAGATAGATAGATAGATACTTTATTAATCCCAATGAGTTAGAAAACCTGGAGTTCAATGAATGAAATGAGATTGGAGGTGTGGCTTACAGGTACTTTGACCAATAAAAAAACAAATTGTGTATAAAGAGAGATGATTTAGTACTGTCCCAAAAATGCCAAATCTTTACATAACAACTGAAACTCTTCTCTGTACGCGTTTACCACACTGCAACTACCACACAACACAGCACACAGTAACAATAAAGTACTCTCTGCCTTCTTCTCTGTCTTTCTCTCTTTCCCGATCACTGCCTCCTCTGCTGCCCTCCATAGTCTTCGTCCTCCTTCCTCCCAATTCTAGCACCCTCCAAGTGTGGCAGGGAGCTCCTTTTACGTTACACCCGGAAGCACATATGGTGTTCCGAAGCTGTAGCTTGGAAGCACTTTCGGGTGTGGTGAGAGTCCGACAAAGTAGGGTTCTCCAGTCCCTGCGGCACCCACTGGTGGCACCCACAGACTCAGCCCTGTTGGGCATTGGCGTAGATGGGGGGTTAAGGGGGGGGGACATCTGTCCCCGGGCACAGCATCCAGGGGGCGCCAAACTGATGTTACGAAATTTTGGAATGAAATGTTTTCCATTCTTAAATGCACTAAAAAGTAAATAAAAAACATTTGCATACTCAGTCCATCACTCCATCAGTATGAGGATATCTTTTTCCTATGTTTTTTGTCTCTTTCTGATTTCGAAGCACGTATTAGTTCTATATACCCAACAGACAATAATTTATCCCCTCCACTACTCTAACATGCTTGACTCCCACCCAGAAACATTTTTAACATTATTAAACAGGCCGCTCGACTGACATGAAGCATTAGTGTATCATTGTCTAAGTTGCTGCAAACGCCATTTCTGTGTGCCAAGTGATTTGTGTTTATGTGTTTGATAGAAAATTGATTGGGCTGTGGTAAAGTATTCTAGTAGATGGCTGCAAAAGTCTAGACATTTCCCCATCATATTTTCGTACGAATAAATTGTAAGTAATGCAGTTTTTATAAATATATAATTATTTTGCTTTATAGTTTGCTATACACTTTCTTTAAAATCATTTTAAAATGCGGAAAGCAAATTTTTTCTTACAAAAACTAATCACGGATTTAGATTTTAAAGAACACGAGGCGGCATTATCATTTTTAAAGACTTATATGAAATTTTGTTCTTAAAATACTATTATTTTAAATACATTTTTTCAAATTTTCTTTCCCTTCCTCATTGCATTTTGGCAAACAGGAGGGGGCGCAAAATCTTTAGTTGTCCCCGGGCGCTGAAAACCCTAGCTACGCCTCTGCTGTTGGGTTCTAAGAACTCCAGTTCCCATGATTCCTTGTGGGAAACCGTGGTGCTGCTGCAACCCAGAGGGGCTGCCATCTAGCAATCTGGGGGAGACAATGCCCCGTGCATGCCGTCTCACCCTGTCCTTCCATCTGGGGGTGTCCTGGCCAGGTAAGGATGCTGACTGTCCCTCACACTATCTATAAACTGGTAAAGAGACATCTACAGGAAAACACTTTGAAACTCTCAGATAGCTGTTCACAAACATCTCCAGAAACATCTATCTGAAATCTTGCAGGAAAAAAGTGTAAGCAACATTTCCAGGAAGAAAGTATTTATCTATGTGAGAAATTGACACAGGAAATGTTAAACTCTCTGCATGCCGGTTTGTTTTAAACCAGTAAACAGCGCCCAGTGAAATTTAGTTTTTTTTTTTTCTTTTTTCTTCAAGGGATTGTGGGGAGTCATTCATTTTAAGACTTTCATAAACCTGCCTTTACGAATATGCATAAACCCTCTATTAAAAAAAGCACATCACATCATGACCTGCTACACTCACATTCTTAGCACAATTTAAAATTTGTTCAGGATGAAGGTCCTCCAAGGGGTTTTTTTCTGTTTACTCCTGTTTTGTAATTTTCAAAGACAGAATATTAAGTCACAACCATAGAGGGGATCCAGGTTGAGGACTTGAGAGTACTTGGTCTGTTGTTTGTGATCTCCAGATCTCTTAGCCAAAAGAGATTGGCTTATTCTCTGGATCAACCTTAAGGTAGGTTGTTCATAGGCGAGGCTGTGCTGAGGGGTTTGAGGGTGCTTGTAAACCAGATAAATGGGTTAAGGAAATTGCAGCAGCTTTGAAGTTGCTGTATCAGACCATGATGTTGAAACAGCAGCTAACCTTTTGAAAAAAAATAAATCTAAGTTCACCCATAAATCTACAAACACATCTTCATCTATGGTCACAAATAGCTTACAATGACCATAAGAATGAATGAATTTCTTCCTGAGGGTTGTTGTACCTGAGGGTTGTAGTAGCTGTCAGTGATAGAAGAGCTTGGCAGTCCAGGAACACCTTGAATTAGAAGCACTGCTCCTCTGGACTGAAAAGAGTCACTTGGGCATTGAAGGGAGGCTTCTTTTGGGAGCCATTTGTGCAACCAATATGAAGGAGACCCAGGGGCAGATTTAAGAAATACAGCTTTTTTTAAAATCACAAAGTTAGTTTGGGAAAACCCAAGGAAGACCTAAAACTGTCACTGGAGAATCCAGAGTCTCCTCCACTAACAATAGCATGTCACTTGAACCCTCATCAGAACAACCAGCACACAAAATCATTTTGACTAGGCACGATTTAAGGAAAATTAGTAAAAAAAAAAAAAAACGCATCAGCTGAGAAATGTCAGAAATGCACTTATCAGTGGCACATACAGCGCTGCATAGCCTCAGTGGAACACTAACACTCCACTGACTTCATGTAATAATGTCTTTTAAAGCCTGAGCGTATGCTATTCCCTGTCTGCCCTTTCTGCAACTACAATTTTCTAGCATTACATAAACTACCTGACTGCCTCCGTGTCATTAATGGTCCACTATTTCATTGTACTATTGTGCCAGAATATTTAGGGGTTGATGGCTTCAGAACGGCCACTCACCTTGTCTGCTCGGACCAGACGCTGCTCACATTGGTCACACTTGACCTCCAGTTCTTCCTTTTTGGAAACGCAGTCTTTGTACTTGGCTTGAAGAGTGGCAATACCTTCTTCCACTTCTGCCAGCTGGGCTTTGGCCATTTCCAGAACCCGTTCTGTGATTTCCAAATCTTCTTTTGCTTCACGAAGAGCTTGCTAATAAATTATGGAGGAAAGCAGAGATCATTCTCAATCCAATGAGTCTACTGTCAGATTTGCATTTATTAAAGTTCAGCAGGACTGACTGGTAATGAGTGCCCAGTCTCAGCCATTGTTCCCAGTATTTTGTTTTACCCAATGGTTTCTGCAGCATTCTCACTCTTACCTTCTTGGGCTCCACTGCACGGGCTACAAAGTGATAGCTGTACATAGCAAGGACCCACTGGCAGATAGACGTACATGCCTTGGACACCTTGGCGATGGCTGCTGGCTTAAATTCTTCATTGTCAATGTATGGTTGTATATTTTTAATAACAACATCTGGGATGTTCTCCTGCAAGTAAAGGCATTTTGGAAGTTTACATTGAGAAACCGGAGGATGCTTCACTCCATTTTCATGTTCCTTACACTGTAATTAGAAACCTCACATTGGTGTTCTACAAGAATATGCGAAGACACACCTGAAAATTCTCCAAGACTAAGTTAACTTTCCCATCAGCTCCCTAGTTTTGTGAAAGAAAGGAGACGCATATAATTCATGATGTTGTTCTACACATAGAAGTTCTCCTTTTTGTAGCGGTGCAGGCCTTGCACTAAAGGTCATAAACTGCTGGTGGTTTTATTCTTTCTCTTTGGTCCTGCTGCACACTGTGTGTTTGTACTTCTGGGTATCTGTGACTTGACGTGCAGACCCCTTTGGAAGTTCTCACAATTTGTTGTTATATGATATTCAATCCCAGTGGAATGGTTTTGAATTTTTTGAGAGTGATCAACAAGAAGAGACTCTCTAATGTGAAAGTGAAAACAGATCTCAGCAAAGAACTAATTATAAAAATAAACCAGAAAATAATTAGTCACATAACTATTCACCCCCTTGATGTTATGTTTCAACTAAGCTTTCACCCTGGCTTTTGTTTTAATTCCCTTTTCTTCAATTAAAATAAATTTTAAAAAAAAGAAAATTCCTTTTGTTTTTTTTTCAGATTTCATACTTTAAATATTATAATTTATATTTATATTGTTATTTATTATTTGAATAATTATGCATCATTGAAAGTGATGACTATTTAGTTTCTATGTATGACAGTATGTTCTGTCTTGATTGTTGTGTTTTGTGGGCGATTCCCCAAGAGGCGGGGCCACCTGTCTATCACCGTTGACGGACTGCAGCCTGCCCTGTAAAGGCTGATGGGGAATGCAGTCCCTCGTGGTACACTGTATGCACTTGGGTGTTGGCAAGTCCTCCTCCAATTGTTTATTCTTGTTATTTGAATCTTTTGACATTGTTTTTGCTCTGGTTGAGGATTTTGACTTTTGATTAAGGTACTCTGACTCGGTTGCTGTGGATTGTCTTTTTTTGGCAACTCCTTTTTGATCTTTTCTGTATTTTGCGCTTTGTTAATAAAATCATAATTTTGTAAAGATTCCTTGTAGGACTTATCTCTTCTCCAGACGGAGTTACACAGTTCTCACCCTGGTGAGATATTTTGGGCTTTTGAGATTATTTGTTAGATTTTGTTTTTTTTTAACTTTAAAGCCTATTTCCATTTTGAGGCCTTAAGACCTCCCATTTTCCTGGCTTAGACTTGCCTTGAGTGAAGTTCATTCTGTGGGCTTTTTGGGGAGCTCACCCCTTCACTATTTTGTGGAGCCAGATTCAAAACAACTGAATACGACATCCCTAACTCATCAGTGGTGCAGCCCATTGGTTTTAGAAGTCACAGAATTGGACATCGCCTGTCTGGGGTTTTAATTGATTGTAGTCTAAATGCACCTTTACCTGGAAGGTCCAGCTTGTGGCAAGTAAGCATGTGGCTTAACGTACACAATTAAGACAAAAGAACACTCCAAGGTAAAAATAAAAGCAATAAAGTAAAGTGAAATCCTGTCAGAAAACCGGACACATTCTGCAAGAAAGAAGCCCCTTGGGAGAAGATTTGTTTTCCAGCAAGACAACAACCTCAAGTATCAATCCAAAGCTACGTATGAATATGTTAAAAATAACAACATGAATGTCCTGAAGTGGCCAAATCAGAGTCCAGATTTCAATCCAACTGTGAATGTGTGACTAGACTTGACAAAGGCTTTTCAACCCAAATAATCCATGAAACCTAAGAGAGCTTGAGTAGCTCAGCAAAGAGGAATGGGGAAAAATGTCAGTGTGCAGATATATAAAGTTGATGGAGGGAGAACTGTGCACACAAACTCAAGGCTGTCATGGTGGCTAGAGGTGCATCTACTAAATACTGAATAAATACTTATGAATATGGAGGGAACACTTATGTGATCAATTATTATCCATCCATCCATCCATTTGTAAAACAAAGTATGAAAACATCCAATGGGGTAAATACTTTTTAAAGGTACTACAAAAACACTTTAATTACTGCAATGGAATAATGGCTGTCCCATCCCAGATTGATGTCAAGGGGGTCAAAATACACCCTATATAGAATAATTGTTTAAAAAGCAATCTCTAAGGATAGCCGAGCTCAGGGAGAGCAAAAAGAACAAACTTAGCAAATCACAAAGGAAACTCTGCAGTCTTTTGGTTTTCTCTTTACCTGTCAGTTCTGGTTCTGCTCCCTGTCTGCTATATGCAGTGGCAGGTCTAACTGCCCAACTCATTGTACCACAGAGAACACACTTTTCACCAGTCACCTGTCTTTCTCTCTATTATGGCCTCTTTTCTTCCCGCCAGCTCACTTCCCAACTGTAGGCTACATAGGCTGCTGGCAAAGTGTGACCTTTAAAACCAGCATTGGAGTTGCTTCCATAGATCTCCTTAGAATCGCATCTGGGGTCAGAAATACCCATTCAAAATCCTGGAGCCATCTTCCCAGAGCTCCCTTTGGAAGTTTCCTAACCTCCAATTCACCATCAAAGAGCCCATCAAAATATACAGCAGAGGCTCATACTGTCCTGACAGCGAATTGGCAAATACAGTTTTTAAGCAGAAGTGGGAGATGTAGATGTAGATAATCAAAAGAGATCAAAGCCGGAAGATCAAAAATAGAAGCCAAAACAGGAGTCAAAAATCGAGGTCAAAAGGATCAAGCAAGAGGTCAAAACCAAAAGAAATACACAAGAAGACTTTGAACATACATTTTTGACATAAGAACTGCCAGCCTATCCTTTTAGCATTTGATTACAAACAGGACATGACCTATGAGGCCATGTCCCTAGAAACATGGGGAAGTGGATCGAAGGATAGAAACACAAAAGAGTGAGGATAAAGGACCTACAATGGCATCCAAGATGCTACAAAAACAAAGCACGGCACCTAAAACATTAACAATTTTGAACAATTAATGACAGAAACAGAATCCTCAACCACAGAAACCTGCAGTTCAGGTACAAAATAATGCCATATATTTAAATGAGCCAGCAGGAAGACCAAATCATGACACATATGTTCCTAGCAGGAACCATTTTCTGTCATTTACTGGTTTTAGTGGACTTCTCTTGTTATTATGGCAGTCCTTGAAGATGTCTCTTTTACTTTCAAAACCAAAGGATAAATTATAAATAAAAACAGCTTATCACTACTCGGGCAGTGCTCATCAATTTGAACTGACATTTGCCTTGTGTCTTTTCTTCCTGGTGACCACTTGTCCACTGGACATCCCATAACTCTATTTATGTAATGTGAAGGAACAGTATGTAGTAGTCAAGGGTTCTTATTGGATTTTAGGCCGCTGCAGATGTTTGAGTTTGTCACTGATTTACCGATGGTGCACAGAATGTCTGCTGAAGAGTCAGGGCTATGAATATTAAATTAGACACACTAATCTTTTTGGAGATAATATAAAACATGTATAGTGAAAGGACAAGAACTGGTACAGCATAATGAGAGGATCTCTAGTCTACCTCCCACTAGTAGCCTTGTGGTTTAAGATAGATGAATGCAACCAGCAAATAACTACCCTAAACAATAAAAGAATTGCATTTGTAAAAACCCTTCTCATAATTTGTAATTAGCAGACAACAATAATGAACTTCAAATGACACAGTCATAACTGCCAGCTGAACACCTGGCCCATGTTCTGTGGGGACACATCAGAGTAGATTTTAGTGTAAGGTACTGTAAGTAACACAATGTCTGAAAAGGAGGACCCTCCTACCTTGTCATAGCTGAAAAGGCTTTCCAGAAATTTGCCGGGCTCTTGCAGAAGACTCTTTCCAGGCTCCCAGTAGTCATCCACCTTAGTGCCTGGTTTGTCACCCACCACTTTCTTGGGTTTGACACATCTCATGATGCAGACAGCCTCAATCACCAACTTCACACCCTGAGGTGGGTGCTGCATGGCTCGAACCTTGGCAAAAAAAAGAAATTAAATAATAAGAAAATAACAATTAGATCCTCTTCCTCATGACTGTGATTGCTTAGATATTGGGGGGATGGAGGAGGTACTCTTAGATGAGGCTTGCTCTAGAACTTGACTGCAGCACACCTCCAGTTATTTTGTCCATTTTTTATATCTCAGATTTCTTTTAATGACAAAGTCTAAACACAGACAAATCACCTACAGATGTAATGCTCTCCATAGTGAACTGTTTCCAATTCTGTCAGCACGGGACTAAACCATTTTCTTGCATACACCGGACTCAGAAAGTATTCGGATCCCCTTCACTTTCTACATGTTTTATTGTGTTTTAAATGAATAAATTTGACATTTTTGCCCATTAACTTCCACTCAGGAACCCAGAATAGCAAAGTGAAAAAATGCTTTCAGAAAGGTGTGCACATTCTTTAAAAATCAAAAACTGGATTCTCTCAATCATGCAAGTATTCAGACCTTTAATTCAGTACTTTGTAGAAGTGGCTCTTTTGGGGTAATTTCCTATAAGCTTTGCACTCCCAGATTTGGCCAGTTTATCTCATTCTTCCTGGCAGATCCTCTGAAGCTCCATTAGATTGGATGAGAAGCATCTGTAGAATGAAGGTCTCTTTACACATTTTCTATAGGGTTTAAGTCTGGGCTTTGGCTGTGCCACTCAAAGAGAGTCAGAGACTTGTCCTGATGTCACTCCAGTATTGTCTTGGTTGTATGCTTTGGGTCATTGTCGTGCTGAAAGATAAGCCGTCACCCCCAGTCTGAGGTTGTGTTCACTCTGGAGCAGATTTACTTCAAGGTCCTTTCTGTATTTGGCTGCATTCATCCTTACCTCAATTCTGAGCCGTCTCCATGTCCCTTTCACTGAGAAACATCCTCACAGAATGATACTGCCACCATCACATTTGGTGGTGATGATAAGCAGTTCCTGGTCTTCAACAGACTTAGTATTTGGAATTCTCTGTAAAGAGTTACATTTTTGTCTCATCTGACCAGAGAGTCTTTTTCTTCATGTTCTCACAGTCCTTTAAATGCCATCATATGCCTTTAACTTATGAGTGGCATCCATCTCGTCACTCTAACATTAGCACATGATTAATTTAGTGCTGCAGTGATGGTCGTCCTTCCAACAGGTTTTCACATCTCAGCAAACTACTTCTAAAGATGTGTTTGAGTGACCATTTGGGTTCTTGGTGACCACCCTGACCAAGCCCCCTTTTTGCTTGGTTACTCAACCACTGTAGGAAGAGCCCTGGTGGTTCTAAACTTCTTCCATCCTACAATTGCTGAGGTCAATGTTCTCCTGGGAACACGTAAAGCTTCAGAAATTATTTTATACCCTCACCCTAATCTATACCTCACCACAATTTGATTGTGGAGTCTACAGAGAGTTCCTTTGGCTTCATTGCTTGGCTTTTGTCCTTGCATGTTGCATCAGTTGTGGGATTTCTATACACAGGTACAAGTGTCCCTTTCTAAATGAAGTTGGATCAATTCTGCTTGCCACAATCAAGTTCTAAACACATCTCCAGAAAAATTAAAGCAAACAGGATGCACCTGAACACAAATTTTGGTGTCACATTAAAGAGTCTGAATACTCATATAAATTATAAATTTTAGATTTCCATTTTTAATAAATCTGAAAACTTTTCTAAAAACATGTTTCCCTGATGTCATTATGTGCTATTATGTGTAGAATGATGGATGAAAATAACAAATTTATCAATTTAAAATGAAATGTACCATACAATAAAATGTGCAGAAAGTGAAAGGGCCCGAGTACTTTTTGAATCCACTGCATACATGAGCTTGCATTAATTGCCACGTATGTCCTTTACTTACAGTCTCCTGTTCATTTTATTGCATCTACAATTGACATTATCACCAAAGCAATAATGTCAGAGAGGTACATAACAATCTCCAAGTGGAGCGTTCAATTTTAAGCCTTGCTTTGGGCTTGCCCCATCCTTTAATCATGGAAAATGCTGTCTGCACTTGCCGCAATCTGGACATAAACAGGTTATAAGGGCATTTTCCAGGTCATTACTTGCTATTTGATGAATCTGAATAAAAGGAAGTGTGCTTCTTATTAGGGTCTGTTATCACACTGACAAATGACAGGCCATAATTGCATCTTTTGAAAACAGAACAAGCAGCTAAGTAATAAGTAAGCCTTCTGGAAATGATGGGGAAAGAATGTCACCAATGGGCCATCTACAGGTAGCACAGACCACACACGCTTATTCTCTGGCACACACCTCTGTGACGTCATTTTTATTGAGGTTCTTCAAGTTTTCTAGGGCGGCATCAAGAGCGGGCAAGGCCTTATCCAGATCCTGCTGTGCATCATCTGCAATAGCCTGTGCCTTCAAGGCCTTCTCTGAAGCTTTAGCCTCTTCTGCCTGGACTGAGATCCGCTTCTTTTCTGCTTCTACTGTGTCAACCTGAAACCAGAAGTGTTAAGAATTAAAACTGGAACCCAGAAGGAGCACTCAAGATGCACATTAAAATTTATTTGATTTAAATTCCTGGCATGCATGACACTACTAAAATTCAGTGAGACCACAAACTCTTGTGGAGCCAATAAAAAATAGGCTTGACAGTATGGCTGATCCTCTCAGTTTATAATCAATTATTAATTGTAAGCTACTGTCAGCCAGTGTTGTTGCAGTGTTCAGGACCAATTGCCTTTTCACCTCACTTCTAAATTGAAAGTTTACAATGAACCTTAATCTTCTCCATTGTTACAATTGTCTCCCGAGCTGCCTCTTCCAGAAGAGGTCTCAATGTTTCAAGATCTTCCTGCATCTTTGCCACGTCCTCAGCAGTCCGCAGCAACTGTTGTGAAGAGGAGAGAGGATTTGAAGATTCAAGCAGATGAGCATTACAGAAGATAACATTCTCAAAACCATTTAATCCAGTTCAGGGTTGTAGCGGATTGGAATTATCTCAGCAGCACTTGGTGAAGATTAGGAAACGGCCCGAGACAGGGTGCCATTCCAAAGGACCCACTCATGCATGCAATTTGAAGCCTTCATCTCTATATACTGTATATATATATATATGGGACCTCGGTTCACAACCATAATTCGTTCCAAAACTCTGGTCGTAAACCGATTTGGTCGTGACCCAAAGCAATTTCCCCCATAGGATTGTATGTAAATACAATTAATCCGTTCCAGACAGTACGAACTGTATGTAAATATATATTTTTTTTAGTTTTTAAGCACAAATATAGTTAATTATACCATAGAATGCACAGGGTAATAGTAAACTAAATGTAATAACATTGAATAACACTGAGAAAACCTTGAACAACAGAGAAAACTAACACTGCAATAGTTCACGCTATAGCGCTAAGAACTGCTCGCTAAAAACACTTTTTTTTAATGAGTTTTAAGCACAAGGAAAAAATGAACATTTGAAAAATACATAATTTAATAAACCACCAAGAAAAGTAACATTGCAACAATGCACGCTATGAACTGATCGCTGTAAACAGAAATGAAAACAAAAACAAGCCCAGTGCGTTCTTTAACTGCCTTCTCTACCTTATGCGTCCACATCTCGCTTGTGTGTGTGTGTGTCTCTCTCTCACGCGCCTGTGTGTGTGTGTGTGTGTGTGTGTGTGTGTGTGTGTGTGTCTGTGTGTCTCTCTCGCGTGCCTGTGTGTGTGTGTGTGTCTGTCTCGCGTGCCTGTGTGTGTGTGTGTGTGTGTCTCTCGCGTGCCTGTGTGTGTGTGTGTGTGTGTCTCTCTCTCGCGCCTGTTTGTGTGTGTGTCTCTCTCGCGCGCCTGTTTGTGTGTGTCTCTCTCGCGCGCCTGTGTGTGTGTGTCTCTCTCGTGTGTGTGTGTGTGTGTGTGTGTCTCTCTCTCTCTCTCTCTCTCTCGCCTGTGTGTGTATGTCGCGCTCTGTCTTGCTCTCTGCACATGAAATGCACAAGGAGAGACTGAATATGTACAAACTGAAAGGGAAACCGGCTTGTTCGTATACCAAGTGTGTGGTTGTGAACAGAGGCAAAAGTTTGGCAAACGTTTTGGTTGTAAACCGATTTGTACGTGAACCGAGACGTTCGTGAACCGAGGTTCCACTGTATATGTAAAATTCAGCATTTCCTTGTCTGTCTGTCCGTCCACTTCTCATGAGAGAACTATTTAACGGATTTAGATCGGGTTTTTTTCTATAATTTGTTTGAATATTCCATTTTTTTTTTGCAACTTCTCTCATCTCGCCAAGTATCATAGTTCGCTTGCATAACCAATTTATTTGCAGAAATCTGAGAGAGACGCAGTGGGCGTGGCCCTCCAAATTCACGCGCCAGCCTTGGGGTATATCTTACATCCACTTGGCTAGCGAATGATAGAACTACTTAACAGATTTAGATCAGACTTTTTTCTGGAATTTGCTTGAGCATTCCAGTTGATTTTCCGACTTCACTCATCGTGCTAAGAATCATAGTTCGCTTGCAGGAGTGATATATTTGCGCTAATCCAGACAGAGGCTGTGGGCTGAGGGAAGGGTGAAGCATGACGTCTGGAGTAGGGAGCCAGGCAGAGCCCTCCTCACTGTCCTGGTTCACTTTTACATGGGTGGAGCTGTAGGTCACAGCTAGTGGTGTAATAAAAGAGAAAGATTGAACTATTTGTTTGATGTGACTCCAGTGTCCAGATGAAGGCCTAATGCTCTTACCTTGTCTAGACCAGTTTTCATGCGATTTTTGGCACCATTCAGTTCTTGCTTTTTCATTCCAATAAGCCGGGAGAAGATGCTCAATAGCTCCAGGTAACTCTTGGGCGTGATGTAGTTGTATCTGGACAATTCTGACAAATACTGTTTGCTTTTTATGGCAACTGTTTGGTGGATATCTACACACATCTGAGTCTGAAAGGAGAGAATTGGCACGTAATGAGCAGGGCAATAGATTCACAATCAGCATGTTTAACTATTATCACTGATGGGACAAATTGATTTAGAATGAAACATGCAGTTATAATAAAGCCACACAGACTCACCAGGCTTTGGATTATAGCTGGACTGGCATCAAGTGCTGGCACCTCCTGCAAGAAGGAGGAGGCTACTGACTGCAGGGCTTCAAATGGCCATTCGTTGAACCAGTCAATAGTACAACAGGTGACAAGTGAAGGGAACTGACGCAGCCGGGCACGAAATATCTCACCAATTGGGCTAGAAAAGGAAAAGGATAGACATGATTCAAGTAAATAACCAAAGTTCAATCACAATCACTACTCTGGAGATGGAGAAAGTGGTAGTCTGTATGATCCACCTTCCAAATGGTGATACAGTGTCCAGAGAAACTGCCTTTGACATGTACAGTGGGTTAGGCACATTTTAGATGATTATGTGATCCTCAAATTGTAACTAAAGAGTTCATTATACAGTTAAGTAGGCTGCATGTGAGTGTGAGTTGTGCACAAGAAGGTCTTGTGCTGGACTAGTGGAGAATGTCCAGAGTTCACTCCATGCTGCTACTATCATGTTATGTTATAATATGTATAGTAACAAGGTGGTGTTTTTCCAAGTTACCACATCCAGAATGATGATGACAAGGCAAAAATTGAAAATAAGTATTTATTATGTGGAAAGGATAACTATAGAGGAGATCTAAACAAAGAAAAAAACAACCAGGCAGCCATTCGGGGTCTGCTTTGAACTCCTGTATACTGGTTGCTCTACTATCATTGTCCCCCTCTCATCTCTTTCTGTCTCTCTACTGTTGTCTTTGTCTTTTGTTTCTTTAATTTGTGGTTCTTTAAGTTTCATCATTTCTCTTGTTTTCTCTCTGCCTTCATTTGCTATGACAGTTGTGATTTTTCCCAGAGCTCTTTCCTCAGAATCACACAATTAGGGTCGTTAGATTTACCTGGGATCAGATCTGAATCAGCGGTTACCTTCTGTAGCTACAAGGGCACTATTCTAGAGTTTCATCCTTTGCTCCTTCACCCCTCAGCTCTTGTGTAGCTCTCAGGGGGCTATACAGGTTACATAGGCTGCATGGGTCAATCAGTTGATCTCTGGGGTGCATTGCCTTCAGTGGTAACATGGGCTACAACGTTATGGCTGGCCTTCTATAAGTCATCACATTTGAAAGGAAAAATATGGTCACATCTCTCCCTTCTCCAGAATATCTACATTCCTGCCAACCCTTCTATAGCCTAGTTTAGTTTGTAGCAGTATGGTAGCTGTAGTCGTCAGGTATGTCAGGCATTCATTGGGCACCTCACCATTAGAGTTCTAAAGGAACATTCCAGTTTATATTTGCTCAGTCGTTTGCCCAAGGTAAACTAAAGTTATGAACATACTATTACATTTTGATGTAAGGAGGGAGCTTTTAATCAAAAAGGATCTCTGTCCACACTAGTGTTTTCACATCATTTATAAAGTTCTTCAGACTACACTAAAACAACCACAAACACATAAAATGTAGATGTTTACTTATACTCAGAAAATCCACAAAGGGATTCTAGTGCTGCCAGGCTCAGCATTTATCATAAAACCGTAGCAATTGGTAAATTTGTTTTTTGTGCATGTATGCAGTATTCAAACTATACAGAATGTAATGTACATGCATACAGGCAAGTAACACAACAAGCACCATCGAAAGCAACTCTTCCATGTCTGCTATGTTGGAATATGGCTTTCTTCCATGAAGGGTGACCAGTTGGGGAAGGAGACGTTGTAATGAGCAGAATCCGATCAGGGAAAGGCCACAAAATAAGAACAAACAAATCAGAGTGAGATTATAGTCTGTGCTTTTAAAAGTTTATGTTTTCACCCATCCACATTACAACTTTGAGCAGGTGTTTTCAGAAGTATTTTGCTCTGGAGGACGTTTTTAGGGGTTAAAAAATGTTAGAGTAATGTAGAAAGTGGAGACTGAACTCTATGTTTTCAAATGAAAGCATAGTAGTGTAAATGTAGCATATTTCTAGGACACCTGGTATATCTATAAGGAGTATCCATTATTGAGGGGTTGCCTTCTTCTTGGTCAATGCTAGGACCCATTCCTGTTCTGTATGACCTTATTTTTCCCTGTAATGATTTTTTAAACTAGGAAAACCAACCAAAATCCATTCAAACATCAATTGTATTTAATATTTAATAAAACATCTGTTTATTAAATATTTTGGAACTGCTTAGTTTTTCTCCTACAAGGTGGCTGCTGTATGAATTCTTGTAGCATAGCCCCATTAAATAAGTGCAAGATGTTAAAACAATTTTCCATCTCCATTCCCTATTTAGGTAGATCCCATCTTGTCATGAGCCCCCTTCTGTTTTATTGACATAAAGCTCCTCTTTGTGCAAGAGAGACCCCCTGCCTACCTCATGCAAAGCACAGTGTGGATGTTTTTGCGCACACGTTTCGTGTAGGCAGCCATCATATTTGCTTTGGTGGGCTGCTGGCCCAGGTCCTGGACAACGGGTCTCATGGTATTCAAGATCTGGTCTTGCTCATCAAGTGCATACAAGTTGGGCACATCACCAGAATTCAAGATGTTGTTGATGTCTTCTAAAAATGACTCACTCTTGATCTAAAAGAAAGTAACAAAAAGGGAAAAATACATGAAGCTAGATGACTTGTGAAAGACTGCTTCTTAGATGTCACATTTACCGGTCACTGAAAAGGTGAATTTACTCCCATTTTAGCTCACAGAACAATGAAATGTATTCAAATATTTTCTGTTCTATTGCAGAGTACAATAATAAAGAATCGAATCAAGCTGAACTTCTAAACAGTGTTTCTGGAGTGCTGCTGAGAGAGAGACAAAAATGTAAGGTACTGTACATGATAGTGTCACACACGTGCACATGGTAAGCACCTAAAGGACTTGAATAAATGTAATTACACACTGGAGCAGGAGATGGCAGTGTTCTCTAACCGTTTATTTCTTTCCTCTACAGAAGAGCTGAAGGAAATCCCGCCTGAGTCTAAGGCCATCACTTCCAGTTCCGGCCATTCTGACATCACTTTCTCCAGTTATATCCTATATAACTGCCACATTAATTGTACTATTCAGTTCTGTTTTGGACTTCCTTCTGTAAAGACTTGATTTTTTTCTCATCTTACTTGTTCTATGTGTATGGGATGGCTACCCAAAACCTTTTCTGTCAGCTGTGTTCTGTTTATCTCCACAATAGATCTATCTACTATGGTAGATAGGATGCCACTGTAGTGGAAGGACAGGGGGAGAGAGCATGCATAGGGCACTGTCTCCTCTGAACTGCTAGATGGCAGCCCTTCTGGTTGTAGCGGTGCCTCGGTTCCCCACAGGGCACCATGGGACATGGAGTATTGCAGCACAGCCATGTTGGGCTCCATGGGTGCTGTGGGGAATTAGCAAAACCTGCTTTGCCAGGCTTCTGCCTTACCCAGAAGTGTTCCCAATCCACACTAGGAAATTCTCCCACGTGCAGTATAGTGCAGCGCAGTAGCACAGCTCCAAGAGCCAGAGTCAGGAGGATGAGGGATGAAACTTGCTGCAGGAGGGTGGAGGTGGAAAGAAAGAGACAGAGAGAAGAAGAAAGGAAAAAAGGGTGCTGTGCTTATTATTGTGCTTGTGTATTGTGCTTTGCTCCTGGGAAACATCTGGTAAGAGTTTTCCACAATGAAATAAAGCCTGTGTGTTGTACTGAATTTGTGTCTACGTCTGTCTGTGCCAGGTTTGGGGAACTGGTGCACCCCCTGCAGGCCACAATATCTATCTAGCTATAGTTTATTCAAGTTGTTGTTGGGTCAGAAAAACTAAGTAAATTATTATATACTAGCCGACGCCCGCCATAGCATACGGCGGGGTAAGAATAGGAACGGAAAACGGTGAGAAAGGAATCCAGAAATCAAGAAGAAAGAACTCCAGATGTTGCCTTCTTGTGATAACTCGACTTGCGTTGGAAAGAACAACAGGAAGAACGTCTCCAAATCTGGCCCAATGTGATGCAATGAAATCTACTGCCCTATGTCGTAGTGAGAGTGCATTGCCTTTGTCAACCGTTTGTGTCAAGAACTAACCCACTGATAGGAATAGGCAGTTGCTGGATACTGGAATACAGATGACGTTGTACAAAAACCCATCTACAGAGAAGATACTGTGATTCATTTTATAACAAAGGCTTTGAAAACAACTGTCGCAGTATAACGAAAATATCAAGGAGTGAAACCAATGCCAATGGTCGAGAGAGTACCTTCCTGTAGCAGGCTATGGAAAAGACTCCCAGGCGCACACATGGCCGAAGTGAAAGGTCACGTCAGGCTAGATATAGGGCGGTGACATGACACCAATGGGGTCATGAGAGAGGAGTGGGGAACGCGGTAGTCTGAAGGAAGAATAGAAATCGAGAAAAGCGGTGTGGGGGTGTATGGGAGGCTGAAGGCAGAGTGGAGAAGGGTTTGGAAGAGGAGGAATAGGAATCGAGAAATGCCGTGTGTGCTGCATGTGGGGGGGACCAGGTATGAAGAGGAAGCAGGACGAACCAGAAGAGAAATATATATAAGAAATCAGAAAAATGAAACTGTGGTAAACCACAATGACATCAAAATACTTGAAAACCTGCTTTGATAAAAGTTAAGGAGAAATACAGAAATTGTTAATTTGGAACTAGAGTGTGGCCCGTCCAGTAACATAGCCAGGCGTTCATTTAGGCCCCAGTCCCCATGCAAGATAATAATTCCACAACCAAGTTCACCTGTGTGTCTGTAAAAAGAAAAGTGATCTGTTGGTTCTGCAGGCCCGCTTTCAAAAGGATGCGTTTGAGGTCCTCCCGCCATTCTGACAGCCCGTAGTTTTTAGAGAGCTCAATCTGGAAACAGTCAAAGTCAGCCCTGAGTGGAAAAAAGCATATATTCAATAGAAAATAAAGGGTACTTGACAAGTGATCCCTATAAGAACCTGTCTTCACCTGTCACGTGCGTCACACTCATGTCACACTAGGTGTACTTTGCCGACATCGGATCAGTTAGTGATACGCATGTTGCACTTATACTACGCTGATGTTTCTCTAAACCTTACAAACATTAGTAGGACATGGTGCCCATTTTCTACTGGGTCTACTGTAGTCCATTTGGAGTGCCTTTATATTTTTAAATTAGAAAAGAAACAATCATAGAAACACATGATTAGAAGTACAAGGGGCTACTTGTCAAGTGTAAGACAGGTGGTGGTGAGCGGGGTTTACGTGAGCAAGTGTCAAAACACACATTTCACTACCCACTAACTTGAAGCAATGGAAGTTACTTCATGATAATTATAAGGATATTATCACAAGCATAGCCTACACGTTACACTAAATTCACCAATGATATATAAACATACTCCCTTGGTGTGAAAGTGAAGGCTGCTTCTTGTAGTATCTTCTGCACAGCCAACTCTGTGTACTGCTAATATGTGCAGGTAATCGAACATTCTTTCTGGCATTTGGGTCTTTGATTTCTGCTTAGTGTTGTAAACAGCGTTGATGTGCCATTTGAATTTTTGGTTATGACTTTGGCTTCTCTTTGATCTTGCTTTCGTCTTCTGATCTCTTTACTGTAAAACTACCTCTGTCTCTTTTGAGGCAGAACAACTATTATATATATATATATTTTTTAAACGTTGAGTTCATTGCCCATTTTTGTGTAGGCCGAAGCACCTCCTCTGAATAGGCTGGTGGAATTTTAATCTGCTTCTCTGACTGTTTTTGCAAGCCTCACACCACTTTACTCCTTTGTGAAATAAATCATAACATTGGGGAATTGTGCAAGACTTACACTCAACCACATGTACAGCCATCACTTCACACATAATGCCTAAACGCTGGTCTCATTTGCTGTTAAATGACTTCCATTTACTTGACATTAGCAATCTCAACAGTTCTGTCACTTGGTATTTGTGATTTCCACAAAGCCTCCACCCCTTCCAAGTGATTTACACAAGCTTCTCACCTAAGATTAGTTTTGTTACACAAGATCCTGACTCCTCACATCCCACGAATGATTTTTAGATGACTACACCTGATAGTGGTAATACCCTCACTTCAAACTTGGGATTTGCACAAAGACCTCACATGACACTTCGGAACCACACAAAGTCTTTTCCTCTCTGTAGTGATTTACTTAAGAACCGTATCACACACTTGAGATGTTTAAAAATGGGGCTTTACGTAAAGCCATCACATAACATTAGTAATTCGCACAAGGCATTTGTTTGCTTTACAGCTTGGTGGATCTCCCTAAACTGAACAACACCTCTCATTTGCATTCACACCATCTTAGTTTAAAGCACAAGGAAACAAAGCGTCTTACATATGTGAGGCCAGTTTGGTGAGAGACTGCCTTCCGCTGCCCCCCACACCCAGAAGAAGAGCATTTCCCAGAGGCTGTCGAAGGATGCGGCTAATACGGCATATGTGCTCGACAGCATCCATGAACAGCACGAGCTTCATTTTGCTGGTACTGATCTGGTTGAAATCTTCCATGTATTCTTCAATCACACGTGCCAGCTGGAAAACAAATAAACAATAACTGCAATTGTACATAGAAAAAAAAATTAAAAAATTGCCAAAATGCAAGAACTAAGTTTGTTTAGAAAACATCCTGCATGGTTTTAAAACTTATCAGCTTACCTTATCCTTATCTTCAATGTACTGATACACTTTGTGTTCTGCTCCTGGCATTATGAAGTCTCCAAATATGACCGGCTTACTGGGTACAACTTCTTCATAAGATACACCAAAGTCTCGCATCTTGGATTCCATGAGCTCATCAAACCAGTCCCGGTCCTCCTTATTGACCAGGCGGTCCTGAAACACCCGGCAGCTCTCATGGTACCAAAGTCTCAAGAGGAGGGGAACTGTCTGGCAAAGAGAATACAGGTGTCACGCACGTGCGATTAGGGGACAGCCAAAAGGCTCGATGGCGCATAGAAAACCAACAGAGGGGGAACTGGAACGGGGCACTAATGCTTTTCTCTCCTTCCATTCACAGAAAAATGTCAGAATAAAAAAAGCATTCCTAACCGATATAACACTCCAATCCACCACCAACCCGACAATAATAAGAAGACTCCTTTTCCGGCTCCAAGAATATACCACACTTCCGGTCCCCTTCTGATGTCCTCGGTTCCGTCCCTCTGCTACTGACGTCATCTCCGGCCACTACTACCTTCTATTACACTAGCTGCTGTTAATTATACTTCCTGTATAGCCTCCATATAAGTCGGAGCATTTTTTTGTTTGCTGTCAAATGTTTCAGTTGGTTTAGGACCGTTTGACTGTACTAGAACCTGAAACCAGTATACAGGGAGGCTCCCCAACACTTAACCTGTGTCTCTGTGCTTTTTACTTATCAAACAGGCTATAACGAGTTAACAAAAAGAAACAAGCGGTTCTGGCTGCCTGAGTCCATTGCTCAACTCCTGGGGTGAGCTGCAGTTTTAGAATTGCACTGGACATGAAAAGCTCATAATAAAGACATTTGCCAAATGTGGTATTAACGTTGGCTTAAATGTGTTTACTTTTGTCCCTTTTGTGCTTTTTTATTACAAGAATTTAATTCCTAACATTATTTTCACGTTTTGCTTTGCAATTTTAAAGGTTGTTTTAATTAATGTTTAATTTTTTCTTTATGCAATACCATTTTGAAGATCACGTGACATCACGGCAATGACGTAACAGAAGCTACAATAAATATGGCGTTGATTGCACTCTATGTTACCTCCATGTTGGATGCAATACCTTTTGATCTTCAGAGCAATGATTAGCTTCATTTCCAAGCATCCTGTTAGGATTTTGTATTTTGGTTAGGGCCATCTTTTGCATCTAACCTTCAATTTGTGTTTTGTTCTTTAATTCTTGTTACTCATTCCTATTTTTCATCTCTGGGCTTGTCTTTTGACTTCGATTTCTCACTTCTCATTCATTTCCTGGTTGTTCTGGCACTCATAATAATACTCAGCACTCTGCATGTTAGAACACCAAACATATAACAAGATCTTGTATATGTCACGAGGAGTTGCAGCATCAGTGACTATTTAACTAAAATTAGGGTGAAACTGGAAAACTGGACATGTTTCCTACATCCATCCATCTATCTACCAATCCATCTACTGAGGAAGCTTTTGATGAATTAAACATTTATTCCCTATATCTCTGAAAAGAAATTAAACAAATATAAAGTGTAATGCCCATACCTTTTAATGATACTCAAGTGTAATTTGTCCCCTAACTTTAAAGAATGGAATTACGCAACAATCAAAATCAACAGGTTTCCTTGGGAAAAGGCAGACAACAGATGATAATTCAGTCAGAGTTATGATACATCGTTAAGAAGAGAAGAATTGTCCATAAAAACACATTATTTTAAAGGAATTGGTTACAGTGGACTGCATGTGCCTTCCACCACTGCAATTCCATGTAAAGAAGGACGCTAAACCAAGTCTTCCAAAAGTATAAAGCTAGACAGACACAGACTCTCCACTCTCTGCTATCTGATGTTATGAGCTCACTACAAACTGTGCCGTGCACTACGAGGCACTGAGGTTCAACTACCGTTTGTGTGTGTGTGTGTGTGGGCACTTTTAGTATTGTGTAACCATCACTGTTCTGAGGAAACATGCCAGTAAGAATGTCATTGTACCATGTGCACTCGACAATAAACTTGAACTTGAGTGCAAGTGTCCACATACCGAGGTTTTGGAAGACTCTGCCATGAGTATTCCCTGGAAGACTTTGGAAAGGTCCCGCAGGTTGAAGGTGTAATGGGATTTTGCTGGTGTAGGAAGAAGCTGGGAACAGATGGTGGAGTAAACCTTGATGGTGGCACTGACGAGAGGCTGAGTAAGAGGTTGGATACCTGGGACAGCACCTGGAACACAATAGGATTAAAAGATGAGAACTTGCACCTCTTAAGACTGAACACATGAATGACAGAGAACATACTTTTGAAGATTGCTGGCATTAGGAACAGCAACAAAACTGCTTTTGCGTCTCCTTGGGTCCAAAGACACATCACAGAAACCACACAAAGGGACACACTCAGGGATACGCAGTGGGTCAATGGCTGATCTGGGGTGAAGCTGCTGTTAGTGAACCCTGTGGCTGTCTCTGAAGAATACTGGGATGCAATGGCTACCAGTAATGGGATTTTCTCAAACGTAATGCTGTGAAATGACCTGACTCAGGTGTACAAAGGGAGCAGAGACTTTAAACCATAAGACTACTTATTTAACTCTTACAACAAGCACACAGTGTGTCCCTCACTGACTCACTAAACCTACTTACACTCTAATTATAATATGTAAAAAACATGCATCATAATGATAGTAATTGTATATGATATATACTTACTGGCCACTTCATTAGGTAGAACTGCTTTTTAATGTAAATATCAAATCAGCCAATCACATGGCAGCAACTCAATGCATTTAGGTCTACAAACATCATCAAGACGACCTGCTGAAGTTCAAACTGAGCATCAGAATGGGGACGAAAGGTGATTGAAGTGACTTTGAATTTGGCAATGTTTGTTGGTGCCAGACGGACTGCTCTGAGTATTTCAGAAACTGCTGATCTACTGGATTTTTCATACATAACCATCTCTAGGGTTTACAGAGAATGGTCTGAAAATGGGAAAATAGCCAGTGAGCAGCGGATTGTTGAACATCACAATAAGTTCGCTGTACTTAAATGGCCTCCAAAGTCACCATATCTCAATCCAATAGAGCACCTTTGGGATGTAGTGGAATGGGAGATTCACATCATTGATGTACAACCAAGAAATCTGTAGCACCTGCATGATGCTATCATGTCAATATGGACCAAAATCCTTGAGGAATGTTTCCAGTATCTTGTTGAATCAATGCCACAAAGAATTACAGCAGTTCTGAAGGAAAAAAGGGGTTGCAAGCAAACGTGTACTAGCAAAGTGTACCTAATAAAGTGGCGGGCACTTGCAAGGTGTACCTAATAATGTAACCAGTGAGTGTAGAAAGGCACTATAAACTGCATAATAAAGGTATCAGATCATAGCTGAGACAAGGTTTGAGCCAGAATTCTACAGGAAAAGTTAGGCTATATGGCCGCCTCTAGAGAACATAAAGCAATGAAATGACTCTAAAATATGTCATCTATTTTTTGGAAAATATCATATTGCTAATTAATTTCTAAAAAAGAATAGGGATGTCAGAGAATAGAAAAAGAAAGGAGATGAATAGAGACATGGTCAAATAAGCGCTCAAAACATGGACATCTGATGGTTAATTAAGGGGACTGACAGTAAATTTAAGCAAATGGATTCCTCCTCTTTACTTACTTGTCCAGCTCTCTAGGATGGTGGAGAAAATCTTATTCTTGCTGCTGTCATCCATCTCTGTGAAGGAGAGGTAATTAAAATGGCGAGAAAAGCGTGCTGTGATAGGGTTTCGTCCACCACCCGGAGGCCCCATGGCGCAAGCAAAGTTGATATCGACCAGCTGCTTGAAGGTTCCTGTTGAATAAAAACCAAAGAGGTCACTAGAGACTCATAAGGCTGTCGTGCTATTGTGCGGACCACGGCAGTAGACTCACCAATCTGCTTGCGATCGTACCAGCCACTGTGATCTAGCCACTGTCTCAACAGTTCAATAGGAGGTTGAGCCCCATATGTCTCCAAAGCAGGCATGTTGAGGTCATCGATGAAGAATATAAAGTAATTTCCAAGAGGGGGACCAAAGATGCCCTTACGTCTAGAACAAGAAATAAATCATATCATGGCGACCAGTTTGCCCATTATGAAAAGAGTGGTTAAGACCTGACACCTGCCTTTTATCCAGTTTGCTGTCAATAAAATCCTGTGTCTGATTGGCTGATGTGCGGGCTGAGAACATCAGGAAGTGTGTCACATACTCCTGGGGCATATTTTTCAGCAGTTTGTCAGAAATAGTTAATGTCTTTCCTGTTCCTGTTGGTCCTACGCAAAGTATCTGAGTGGGAAACATACAAGTTGAAAACATACAAATGACAAAATCTCCTAAAGTCTGACCTGTGTCTTAGCATTAATACTCTAATTTTAACCCTTTGTTTCAACCTCTTCTGATCCCAGATGAAACCGCCATACTTGGCAGCAGCCCTCAAGTGAATTGACCTTATAGACCTATATGCCTTCAACACTGACTCATCAGCTGCCCTGCACCCTTTTCTTAAGAGGATCCATTGAGATCTTTCCATCGAAATGGGCAAAATGATAAAAACAATGGAGTCAAAACAGTTATTTTGCTTACCTTAATAAATATAAGGTATAAAAGCACCTCCACATCAAGCCAATAGTAAAGTCTAAGTAAACTAGAAGGTTCCATAAATGGCCACCTTTTTCTTGAAGGTTGAGATCAGGTTCTCCTTAACAGTATGCAGTGGCAAGAAAAAGAATGTGAACCCATTGGAAATACCTGGCCTTCCGCATTAACTGGTCATAAAATGTGAATTGATCTTCATCTAAGTCGCAAGTATAGACAAACACAATAAGCTACTAACACTGTCACACACGTGTGTATGGGAGGCAGCTGAAAGGTTCAAGTGACGGTAATTCCATGCAGGACTGGGGGTGCTGCAGTGCACTAACCCTCTCTCTCTGTCTTCTGCAGATTAGTTAATGGGAAATTCCGCATTGGGCCTGATGACATCACTTCCAGTCCCAATAACGCCACTTCCAGTCCTGATGATGTCACTTCCTCTGCCCTACTTTAAAACCGCCATTTTGTCTTGCCTAAATCAGTTCTCTCTTGGACTCAGTTCTGAAAAGGTTTCACTGATTTGTTTGTTTTGAACCAAACTTCCATTATATGTTATTGCTTCCCCGAACCTTTTTCTGGTGTTTGTCTTTCATTTGACAGTGTTTGTCATCAGGACTGGAACCAGAAGTGGTGTCATCGGGCCTAGGCAGAATTTCCCATAATTGGTCTGCAGAAATAAGAGAGAAAGAGTCAGCGCACTCTGCCACACCCGGTCTGGCATGGAACTATCCTCATTTGAGCCCTTTAGCTGCCTCCCATGACAACACACAAACAATTATAATATTTCATGGCTTAATTGAACACACACATCAGATATTCAGTGTGCTATGGAAAAGTGAGTGAACCCTTGGAATTATTAACTAGTCTAACCTCCTTTGGCAGCAATAATCTCCAACAAGCACTTCCAGTAGCTGCTGATCAGACCTGCACAACTTTCAGGAGGGATTGTGGACCATTCTTACAGGACATCTTCAGCTCAGCCATATTTTTAGGATGTCTGGTGTGAATGGCTCTCTTGAGGTCATTCCACAGTGCTTCTGTTGGGCTCTCGCTGGGCCACTCAAAAAGGCAGATATCCTTTTTTTGAAAACATGCTGTAGTAGATTTACTTCAGTGTTCAGGGTCATTGTCCTGCTTTATCACCCAGTTTGTACTGAGCTTCACCTGGCAGACAGCCACCCAGACATTATCCTCTAGGATACCTTGATAAACTTGCATTTGTACCTTGATGATGGCAAGCTTTCCTAGCTCCGGGGCAGCAAAGCAGCCTCAAATCATGATGCTCATTCCACCATACTTCATCATTGGTATGCTGTGACCTTTAAATACCATATGTATTGCTGCTTATTCTTTCTGAGCAATTCAACCAGAGTTTCATCAGTCCATAAAATATTTTCTCAGTACCATTGTGGAGTATCAAGGTGGTCTTTGTCAAACTTCAGGCATGCAGTGATGTTTTTCATTTGGAAAGCAGTGGCTTCCTCCTTGGTGTCTTCTCACTGACACCATGCTTGCTCAATGTTTTATACATGGCAGAATCAGGAACAGAGATGTTCACCTGTTCCAATAATTCTTTCAGGCCCTTTAGTTGTTATCCCAGGGTTCTTTACTTCACTAAGCATTTTCAGTTGTGCCTTTCAAACCATCTGGACTGGACTCGTTCTTCTAGGGAGTATAGCCACCATACTAAATCATCTCCGTTTCTACACACTCTCTCCAATGTGGACTAATGAATATCTATGCTCTTTAAAATTGCTTTGTAACCCTTTACAGCTTTAGGCAAAACAACAACTTTCAATTATAGATCTTCCGAGTCCTCTAGTTTAAGAGGTGAACCTCACATCACAAATTTAAAATGTTTGAGTATTTTTTATAGGCCAAAGTAGCTCTAAACCACACCTTCAATCTCATTTCATTGATTGGACTCCCAAGTTTGCTAATTCCGGACCCTAGTTAGTTTTTGTCATCAACCTAGGAGTCCACATACTTTTTTGCAACATACACTGTGACTGTTTGAATGATGTATTCAATATGCACAAAAACAACATAATAATGCATTTGTTACTAGCTAGACTGTATTCATTATTGCAACTTAGATGAAGATCAGACTGTACTTTAACACAAATTCATATAAATATGGTCATTTCCAAAGGGTTCACTTATTTTGTCTTGCCACTATACCAGTGCTAAGCCATACTCAAGTAAAATATATATCAGAACAGAATCTCTGTATACAGTCTGGATCCGGGTTTCTTGCTGGAGAACCAGTCAACACCATTTACATGTTGGTGTGAAAAACATCATTAAGACAGATAGAGATTTATAAAATGCAACTGTAGACACACCGGCTTTTTGTTGGTGAGTAGCATATCCATTAGATGGGACATACGAATGGTGTCCTGGGTTGGCACAATGATATCAGAATAGCTTGTTTCTGGTGTGATCACCACTTTTGGAGCAGATGCCATCCAGCTCACCCAGCGTATCTGAACAACAAAATAAAACATCATGAGTTGGACAATTTTTAGGAATTCAGCATAGACACCATGTCAGGTAAGAAGGATATGTGGCAATTCTCCGCATTTATTTAATTTACATAGCAATCACACCTGGCACTCCTAGGATTCCACGTTGGATTAAGATGAGATGTATCCATTCCCACTTCTTGGTCATCATACCTGGCTATACCTTCATCTGAATGTAGACATCTGTGAACACTGTGTCACTTTGTCTGTCTTTAATCTACACTTGGATAAGCCTCTTTGATTTCCTGACCGTCACACATGGCATTGCCCAGAGTGAGACGAGTCCATACCCACTGGCTAATAATCAAAACTGGCACTCTTTACAGCCAAGTATACATCTGAAGGAGCCTCATACCCATTCCCATTTTTGCTAATCACAGTAGACACTCCTAGTGCTGCAAGGGTAGTCTAATAACCACTGTGCCCAGTCCCTTTTCCTCCCAGTAATACTTTAAAATTCCCCTTGCCCAGTTTTGGAATAGTTGCTCCCCAAGCCAGTATGTAATATCTCATTAAGGTCTTTGGGCTAGGCTTACTTTTCTTTCCTCTTCCTCCTCCTCTTCTTCACGCAAGTGGCTAATTCGAGCATCATCCAGTCTGTAATCGTAAACAAGTCCATCTTCAGGGAAGCACAATTGTATCTAGAAAATAAAAAAATAGATTTGACATTTATGGCATTTGAATTCAAGGAATGTGCTGTCAGGTCATCAGGTTTTGTCTCTTTTACCCTACCTGTTCCATGGTCATCTTTTTTCTTAGCCATGCACTAAATTTGGGCCAGCTCTGTTCATCTCCAGTCGCTCCTACACTCCAGACCAGCGAGAAGATGAACCATGGTTCTATGAGCTCATGGATACGAGACAGCTTGTGTACTGAGAACGGCTTCTCTCCCTGGAAAACATCAGAAAACACTCACTGTTTGGTGGAGTTTTTTTTGTTTGGTGGAAGCAATGGCACAGTAGCTAAGCATAATTCACCAATCAGGTGCACAGCAAAATATCGAGCAAATGATTCTCACAAGTAATACAACAGGCCATATAGTTTATGCATATGTATATACAGTGCATTCAGAAACTATTCCAACTCCTTCAAGTTCTGCAGACTTCATTGCATTGTAGGTTTATTTTAAACGGAAATATTTGCCATTTTTGGCTATCAATCTACACTCCATAACCCATAATGACATAATGTGACAAATACATATACTGTATATACAGGATAGTTAGATATATAATTTAGCGTAGTTGGCAGGATTAGAGAGAGAGAGAGAGAGAGATAGAGAGAGAATTTAGTGTATTTGGCAGGAATAGACCGGTCAGAGACCCTGTGCTCACTCCTCCTAGATGCCTGACAATGCCAGGCCACACACAGCTGTTGTGGTCAGAGGTATGCAGAGGAATCAAAGCTGCTGTACAGTTGCTGTTTTGGCTTGGCTTCTTTTCTGACTAAACACCATAAAACACCTTTGGATTCTGTGGATGGCAACATCTGGAAAAGTGATGACTTTCTTCAGGAATGTGGTAACATCCCACAATTACATCCTCGGAGGCCCATTGGGTCATGATCTATGCATTAGTAGTGTCAAACAGTAGCGGCTGCAAGAGGTGGTCACATAAAGCACTGAAAGACTCTAAGAGAACTCAAATTAATTTTTACAAGAGTTGTTATTTACTGTTTCCCCTTTTATTTCATTTGTTTACTTTGAAATTTCAGTTCAGCAGTGAGTTTTATTAAAGATTTTTTTATCAGTATATATCAGAATAAAGCAGTAATGAAGAGATGGGGCAGCAAATAGAACACATATTATAGATTAATGAGATCTGAAAGGATCAGACCTGACAGGTCACCATGTTATACCTTGATGAGATCTCTAGAGGTGAAGCTGAAGGATACTGAAAATATGGCAAGATTAGAACCCTTCAACCAAAAACCTAGGTACCAAATATTATAAAATGCTATAAAAAACTTAATTTAAAACACAGTTTCACATGCAAGAAAATGTATATTTACCATGATTGTATAATAATAAGTTTGACTTGACAAACTATCTTTTAAGTATTTGCTTTGGCTGTACCTCTTTAAGAATGAAAGGGTTGAAGAAGCAGTCCATGAGCTTGAGAAGGCTGCATGTCAGATTGCTGTCTGTCGATGTGATGACTTCCTTCACTGAACTGCGAATAAAACTAATTGAATCCTAAAGGCAAGCATAAAAGAAAAGATGGAATGTTTAAATAAGCATGTCAGTTTCATTAAATCAATCATTTACTCAGTAAACCACTCAGTTATAAGACTGTAACTTTATGGAGAAAGCCAAGTGGGTACAGTACCTCAAGAAAGGCATTGAAAAGTGAAGTGAGTTTCTCTGTGTGGGGTTTGATGGCTGGAGGGACGGTCCTCAACCAGCATTCAGTGAACGGCTTCAAGCCCAGGATACTTGGCTCAAGGTAAACCATTCCACATCGGGACACAGTTGCAGGAGATGCCACTGCCAGATCCTGCACCTCGAACATCATTGTCATGAACTGAAAAAAAAAAGCAGAGCAGAGAAGAAGAAGAAGTGGAATGTTAGTGAATATGTCAACAGTTAAAAAAAGAAAAAAGAAATAAGGGAGGACTAAACATTTTTCTCAGAACTTCATGATGCATCAATCTATTTTCTAAACACACTGTAAAATTGAGTTCTGCTCAGTTCAAAGTAGGTTAAAAAAAGGATCATCTTCTGGTTATCAGAATTCCTAAAAGATAAATTGTGGTAAGGAAATGAAATGAGTATCGTGATACAACAGTTCAAGTATTTTAAGGATGAAGCAATTGGAGCTCTGACAAGATCAGAATCCTATTAGTTAAGCAGGAGCAGGCTGACATCTGACAAGGATGGATGTATATATATATAGATAGATAGATAGATAGATAGATAGATAGATAGATAGATAGATAGATAGATAGATAGATAGATAGATAGATAGATAGATAATGAAAGGCACTATACCAGATAGATAGATAGAGTTACACATGTGGGAGTTAGCTAAAGGGTTCAAATAAATGTAATTACACACTGGGGCAGGAGATGGCAGTGTTCTCTAACCCTTTATCAATTTCATCTACAGACCAGACACAGGAAATCCCTAAAGGCCATCACAACATCACTTCCTCCAGTTATATACTATATAACTGCCACATTCATTGTACTATTGTTCTGTTTTGGACTCCCCTCTGTAAATACATGTTTTTATCTCATGTACTTGTTCTTAGTGTATGGGGTTGCTAGACCGTCTAGAAGTGATGTGTCAGGATTCTGGGAGAAACCTGGATAGATCAAGAAATGAAACAGATCTCTGATTCCTGGAAGTGAGTTCTAAGAACTAAGACAAATTAAATACAATCTGACAAGAGCACATTTTTCAAGATACTGATATCTGGAAGAATTGCATTTACTAACAAGTAAACTGGAAATGTTAAGCTGACAGGAGCAAAAACCTGAAAAAGAGTTGAAGTGATCTGATGGGCATAGACTCCTTGACATGGGAAACTATTCACCACCATTTCCTGGAACATCAAATTGAATATTACTATCCGACAGGATTATTGTCTTGAGCTAAAATATGCTGTAAATACCAAGCTGAACCATTCCCACAATGATTGAAACAAAAACAGCCAAGGGAGCATATGTTTAGTTAGTCAATAGTTTGACAAATAAGTTAAACTTCATACTTTCACAAGAAGCTCTATGTTGATTAAGATCAAGGAGTCAAACAAAAATGCACAGTATAACATGTGAAAAATGACCAGGTTTCATGCTGCACTGCAATATCACCGAGATTCAGGAATATGCCAAATATGACAATCATGTTGTGTCATATGCAGGTGTCAGCAGGGAAAAATACTAAAGTGAATGACAATACATTAGTCTCCAGTGGATAAGCCACCTACTGGCATTATGTTCATAAGTGAAACTCAATCCCAACTGTAGACAGTCTTTCGCACAAACCAGAAATTTCAGGGCTCTGGAATGTTCTGAGAACACACCTTTTCCATGTACAGTATAGTGATGGCCAATCCGCACTCAAACTATTTATTGTGTCAATACTGGAAGTGCCATTTGTATGTGCTTTCTGCATGCTTTGTCTAAGGACATTGGTTTCATGTCACATCCCATTGGTTTCTTACAGAAGTTCGACTGACAAGAAAACATTTTTAGGTGAAAGTGTGTATGCGCATATGCCTTGTGATGGTTTCTTCTGTATTTTCCTGCCTTAATGTGACAGGATAAGGTTTTGCTCCTTATGAATACATAACAGAAAATGTAGGTTCTGAAAAATGGAAGTACTGAAATTACATTATACATTATTTCTCTGGAGCCATTACTTGAATATAAGATACAGCAGTAAAATGAGCAGGACAAAGGAGAATTCTGAATATGAACAGGAATGTAGCTACGGTGGGAATCAGTTAAGTGTGTTTTCCCTTGTAAAGTGATGTTGTCCACACCTCTGTGAGTTTAATAATCTCTCCAGAGCTCAGGCACAACTTCTTGTTATCATCCAGCACCGTGTTCATGTTTTCAATCCAAACAGCGTCGACTGGTCCATCGAACATGTACCACCGCTTGTCAGGGTCAGTGGCAGCAGCTCCAACACGAATTAAAGACGAGAGGATGCCATCTGTCCTGTGGTGACAAAGAATGAATTAGAATAAGTAACCTCACCAAATGAAATCATTCTTAGTAGAAACATTATTAAAATGCATGAAGACGTATATAGTGCAATATGTTTGAAACAATTAAAAAACAATATCTTGGGTTACAAAGCATGGATATCTTCAGCAGGGGCTGGTTTAGCAGCTCAGATCTCACACTCTTACGGAGTGCACTTGGGGTGTCATTTTTACAAGAGCTTTGGTTCAAATGGTGTACTGACTGTGCCTAAATAGTTAATTAGCAGCCCCCAGGGGACCAAGTAAGGCTGTTCCCCAGGACTACAGTACTCAGCATGCCTTGTGGACACCCATGTGGTGATCTGCACCTGGACTCACTGACATCTAGTGCCCCAGAGAAGATAATGCCCCACGCATGCTCTCTCCCCAGGTCCTTCCATTCCAAGGGCATCCATGCCGGGTAAGGACCTGGGCTCTCTCTCACATAGTTTCAATAATTGATTAGTGACTAATTTATAGAAGACTGACTGTTAGAAGAATATTAGATTCTAGGAAATCTAATTCTGCCAGCCACAATAAATAGACATCTTAAAATAGGTCTAAAAATTGATTTAGAGAAAGATCACATTGACCATGATGTCACCCAGCTATAGATAATTAATCGCTTTTGCCTTGAAAAAATTATGCTTTACTGTTACTTGAGCTTCCACTAAGGCATGGAAGTAAAATACATGTGTCTGTGACATTTTGCTTCCTGGATTGGATATAGCAGATATAAAACTCTGAGAGATTGTGTGATGTGGCCAAAACAAGCAGAAGTTGGCACATAAGAAAGCATGTCAATGTGGGCAAAGGAAGCTTGTAATATGTTAAATAAGGCACATAGTGGGGGTCAAGAAGAACATGCCTGAATTATAGAGTGAAAGGTGTAATCCTAAATACAGAAAGGCCTGCTCCAGTACTTAATTTCATAGGGCTATTGGACCCAGGGTGAGTTCTCCATATAACAGATTGGTTGTTTCAAAGGTCACGGACCTGAAATTTTAAAGAAAAGAATGCTATGGCAATTACAACTATTTCTTGCACAAGTAGTCATTAACTGTTATTCTCATGTAAACAGGCTCCAATGGCAAGGCTCATTCCTATATAGGGGGTACTATCTTTAGGCACCCAGGAGTTTGTATACTTTTTGTCTTAGATTTTTTATTTCTTTTCAACAACTCAGGGACAGGGGTTGCTGAATAGTTCTCTGGACTTGCAAGTCAGAAATTGGAATTTTTTGGCTCACACGGAAGTTTGTTTGTCCAGTGAAGAGGTGGAGACAATGGCCAAAATAGACAGATGAGGGTTGCATTTCTATAAATGGAATTGGTGATCTGGTCAGAATTAATGGCGTCCTTAATGGTGAGAAGTACAAGCAGATTCTCATACACCATGCAATGCTATCAGGGAGGTGTCCCAAATTCATTCTGCAGTAGGGCAATCTGCCCAAGCACAAGGATGAGGTAATAAGAACTAAAGGAAAAACAAGGAGATCTGCCACAAATGGTATTGTTTTAATAGAGGCTGTGATCTCAATACCAGACATGATGGATACAAGTGACACAGCCTACCAGCGGATTTTCTAATAATGGTGCACGGTGAACCTAAGAGAATTTATGCAGTTTTCAAAGCAAAGGGTGTTCATATCTAAAGTCTTACTGTTTATTGTTCTTTATAATAAATTTCTTAATATTCATTACATTTAATTCCTTTTGAAAGCAACATTGCTTCACAGAATTTATATTTTACATGTGCCTGTGACATTTGCACTGCAGAAGCGGGTTGGATAATGGATGGATGGAAGAAGCCAAGATGCTACATACTATAGTTGCCACTGAATACAAATATCCTATGATCCAACACATAAACAGAGTAAAATGAATATCCCACAAAACGTTAACACTAAAACACTTTAGGTATGGAGCTATGAGTCCCCATACAATGACAATATACGGCAAGTTAATAAAAGTTGTTGATACTTTGAATGCACCACAAGAATCTCTGCCAAGCAACAAGAGGTGCTGCTTGTTAAAAGGTGAGTGGCTATAAAAGGGAGATGGAGTAAATTCAGAGGTGTCATAAGCAGAGAGAGACAGAATGTGTTCATGAGAAGGCACCATTAAGAACAGCGAGTAGCTCGAGTTAGGTGAAATGGGTGAGATGATCCACTTCCTGTCAATCATGAAGAATCCACTGCATCCACTGAACAGTGTCATCTCCAGGCAGAGGAGTAGCTTCAGTGACAGACTTTTCTCACTGTCTCGCTCCACTGACAGACTGAGGAGATTGTTCCTCCCCCACACTATGCGACTCTTCAATTCCACCCAGGGGAGTAAATGCTAACATTACTCAAAGTTATTGTCTGCTTTTACATGCATTTTTATTACTATTTAATTTAATATTGTTTCTTTGTATCAGTATACTGCTGCTGGATTATGTGAATTTCCCCTTGGGATTAATAAAGTATCTATCTATCTATCTATCTTAATTCCTGTGACCCAGAGCAAAGTGAAATAAAATGTCTAATGGCACCAGACAGCTACAAGACTGACAGATCCTACCATTCATGAGTGAGCAGATCAAACTCCCCATACAGCTGCCCCATTGTGATGGACTTGGGATTGAGAATGTCGGTGTGAACAACTTCATAGGTACCACCACTAACAGATGGCTGCCCCTTTAATGCAGTCATGGCTCCAGCCAGGACCTCATAGCACTAGAGAAGACATTGAGGAGAGATTAATTATCACAGATTTCACTTTAGCAACCAGAAAACAGCAAACAAAAGTAAGAAAAAAAAAAATCTCACCTTAGTCTTGCCTGAGCCAGTGGGCCCTACTAGCATCAGGCCATGCCGTACAACAGTGGTCTCGTAGAGCTGGATGCACTTGGAGATGAACCCTGTAACATAAATAGACATGATGTAGTTGTATAGATTCAACATGCAGATGGGCACTGGAAAATACAAGCAGGCCTCTGGAAACACTGGACTCACCTGCAACATCCTTGAGGCCCTTCTTGTAGCACACATCACGGATGGACTGCTCCAGTATGCCATAATCAATGGGTTCTTCTTTAATTTTGGGGAAGAGATCAGAGACGATGCCATTGAATAACTTCAGGTCATCTTGGAGGAACTTGGGCACGTTGACATCTCGGATGGCACGGAGGCAGATCAGCTCCTATAAAAATATAAGGCTGCTTTAGTGCAGAAACCTCACGTTATATTATATTAAGTTATAAATCTTATACTCAGTAATGATGGCCTTAGGCATTACCTCACCCTCTTCACTTACAGACCTCTAAAAGGGCATACAATCATCTCTCTGTCCACAATATCATGTCTAGAACCCAATAAACCCAATTATTGTAATGATTGGATGTGTGTGCTCTGTTAGCAGCCAGCTGCCAACAAAAACATCAGACATATTGTGTACCTCCTTGTGTGACACTCTTCTTTTTTGGGGTTCTTTGAGTTTCTTCTGCATGTACCACAACTGCAGGTGGCTCACCTCCACCATAATACCTGCACATCACACATCTGATATCTTTCTAACCCAACATTGTATTACCAGGCTGTTAATTCACAGTTCTGATGCCATACCTCATTCAGATTGGGGTTCTCTCTCTTCAAGTTCCCTGCAGCAGAGATAACAGTTTTAACAGCTCTCATGCCAAAGTCATAGTGGTCCTGAGAAGAGAAGAATAATCGGTTCAGCTTTAAAATTCTGGAGGATGTACATCAAGACACAAAAGGAAGTACAAATCCTGTTACCAGTGAGCTAAGTGTCTTTATTGACATACTTTCCATACACTCTATTGCAGCATACGGTGGTATGAAATAACATTCCCCAGGACTATAGTGACGATATAGTGAGTCAAAATTATGTTAACATTTGAATGGCGGAACGGAAACAATTTATTCATAAAACATATTTCATATGTGCAAGATGATTTACAGGTATGTCTTAAACCTGTTCACCATCATGTTCAACACATGTACCATATGTGGCATATAAATTGTCCAGAAAAATTGTATATAAGTATATATATATATATATATATATATATATATATATATATATATATATATATATATATATATGTGAATATACATACATATAAATAAAAAGATTAGTGAAGTTGTGCAACGTTTTCATGCAACACTTATTTTTCTTCAAAGCTGTATGTCAAATAGCATACATTTATATATCATTTTTTTTCATCAGGGGAATAGAACAATGATACTCTACTGTCAATACAAGCAGTTTTACATGAATACGTCAAAACAAAATACCTTATATACATCTGCTCCGCTAAGAACAGTAGTAGTTCAGTGGTGCGTTAGCAGTCAATAAAAATGTAATGGCACACACTTACAAATTGTAAAACTGGATAAAAGATTCAATTGCCAGCAAAATCCTGTTTGTTAATCATGCAGGACAAGTCATATTCCTTCCATGTATTAAGTTAGATACAGGTGATACTTCAGCAAGTAGATTACCATTCATCTTACACAGACAACAATTTCTAACAGCTTTGGCATTTGCCATAACTGCAAATAAATCTCAGGGTTAGAGCTTTGACTTTGTTGGAATATACCTGTGGACCAAAGGCTCGAGGAGGTAGGACCACCATAATCAGCCGGGGGGCCCACCCCCCAGTTATACTATAAGTAGATAAATAAATAAATAAGATAAAATATGATATAGGTGGTAAAAATAGATAGAGACAGCAGAAGTCTGAAATGTATTTATTACTATCACATGATTAGAAATGGCTAAGGAGATGAACTTGTAATAAATAAAGCCATAAAGCTGCAGATGTTGGCTATCTGTTTCATTCATGGTAGTTACTTGATCTTCCAATATAAATATGGATCTTCATATGCCATGTTTCACTGTACAACGCATTGCAAGGAATTCTGAGAAGCTCATATTGTGAGATGTGTCCTGTTAATTTAAGATTGTCTGGCCGCTGTGCAGCATTAACAAGCTATCTGAAGTGCCACTTGAAAAAATAGCGACTCTGGCAAAAATGTAAAACCTTCTTCCGTTTAATTAAAGAAGACAAAATGCACATCAGGCTTGAGGTGGTTTATAGTTTTCTTCCTAATAAGATTTTAAAATATTATTTCATTTTACATTTTAACCTTTTTCTAATTCTTTTTACCTGTTATGATGGACTCCTTTGAACCACATCCACATCTACAATGCAAACCCACAATCTCACACTCATGGCCCTACTACAGAGAACAAATATGAGTGTCCAGTTTAACAATGTTCATTTAGCCAGGAGGGTTCAGTTCCTGCTAGCTGTATGGCAAAAACTTTACCCCTCACTAACGACCCATTCTGTTTTGCTGTACTACTTCCCAGTTCTAACATTTTCACAGGTACGCCATTTCCATTTCAATATAGTGAGGAGCTCAACAATATATAAATGCGTATTTTTATCACAAGTGTTTCTGCATTTTGTTTCTTAGTCGACCTTTTGCTTAATATACCATACATATCTAACAAGCTGTGTTCATATGTATATAGAGTACATGTACAGTACATTGTTAGAGAAATCACAGAACAGTCAGTTTCCATCAGCTGTGCTTTTCATTTAATTGCTGCCCTCACGAGTTGCGTAGGCCGTTGTCTGCCAGCTCTCTGTGGTGTATGTGAGGAGGCATTCTGTGCCTGTGCCTTGGCTGTTAATGGCCACTAACAAACACCACTTTACGGTAGTGAAAGGCAGGGTTGAAACCTCTCCTCTGAAATGCTCAGTGCTTGGTGAATACAAATGTCACTACTGCCTCCGAGTCAGGGTGGCCATTCACTTTGAGCTCTCCTTGTATTAAATGTATCCTCATCTTTTGAATGGATAATCATAATTACACCCACACTCTAAAATTAATCAGAGTACAGCATATTCCATCAAGTTTTAGAATGTCTTTTGCTCACCACATTACACAGATGATGACATCACAACGTCAGAAGCTGTAAAGAGAAGAACAACTGAGGGCATCTCAAGACAAAAGGACATGCCCTAGTTTGGAAGAAGAAGGGAATGAAACTGTTTTTAGCCTTGAGCAGAAAAGACTGCATGTGGATCGTATATAGCTCTACAAAATTCTCAAAGGCATTTAGAAAATTCACCCAGCAGCATACTTTGAGTTAAACAGTGAATCACGTAATCTGGGAAGCCGATGGAAATCAAGAGGAAATGCATTTAGGACAGAAACCTGGAAGCTCAACTTCACACAACAGAGGATCTCAAAGAAATTACTGAGCCATGTAGTTAAAGCAGCAACCTGGACACATTTTATGCAGGAGATATCGGAAGAACTGAGTTATTAGCTAACCAGATGGACTTGATGGACTGAATGGTCTCCTCTTGCTCTCTATGCTCTAATGATGCAATGCATTAAAGGAACCTACCATAAAAAGAAATTTTTGTTTTCCAATTAGAAATATTTCACCTTTGAAAAACAAATTTTTACTAGCAATTTTATGCATATTTTATTTACTGTGTAATCTTCAGAATTTAGCAAGTTTAACTACTTTAATGTAATTGGGTGAGCTGGAAGATGGCATAGCAGTCTGTGCAGAAGGGACTTCGTGGGTCTTCCTGGGTCCACAAGAGAATTCTCCAGGAATCTTAGTTTCCTCTAACTTTCCAAATATGAAAAATATTATTATTATTTGTCAATGTGAGTGTAAGTTTGAGTAGAAGTGTGCCATGCAAAAGGCCTGGTATCCTGTATCAGTCACTGCTTTGTGCCTGATGTTGCTGGGGTTGACTTAGCTTCTCTGGAACCTGAGCAATGGCAGTGCTGATGCTGTACACTCAGTTTGGTATCTTGAGCGAGAGGGTGGTGCCACTCTTCACTTGCCTACCCCATTATGTGACAACATACCTGAGAGCTCAGCTGCTCTGAGGACAGTTTGAAAGTGGTTGTGATCTTCTTGGACAGGACTTTAGCATTGTTGAATCCAAAGGAGTACAAAGAGATTTCAGCAATCATGGCATAGTCAGGGACCATCATAGCAACAGGACGGAACAGAGCCTGCAGCAAACATGGAAAAGAAAAGCTTTAGTGTCTCCTTGCCTCAAATGCTTGTGATGACTGCGCTTGAAAAACAAATAACTCACTCAGGTCATCAATGACCACAACATGCATTTTATATCTGATTACAAAAAAATTCTACACTTTGGTGGAAAGGCAAATAAGACCAAGTTATCATCCATGCCAGAATGAATTAATACCAAGAGGATGTTTCCAAATGGTTCTTCTGCCCAGACATCACTTGACATGAAGCTTGTACTTAACCAAAAAAAAGAATATATAATCATAAAAATCAAGTAATCCAGAGCTTTAATATGCTTAATCCAGTTCAAATAAAATTTTCTATTATGAACTATTTATATAAAATTCTGCCCGTATTTACAACAATAAGAAAAATATGCGGATACTATGACTCCCCTCAATCTGTTCAGCTTAAACTGAAAACTTTTCGCATTGTTGAGTTCACCTTCATGCTATATATTGAATGAAATAAAAATATGACCCTCTTCGGCCTCACCCTAGTTTGTGCTAAAGATGCTCCTTCGCTCGATTACCAATACTATTAGATTTTATTCTTCATTCACAGTACTTGTTATCCCGAGGTGTTGACTGTCTTTGTTCTTTCCCTGCATACTTACAGCCTGATAGTACAGACTGGATTTAACCGGGACAATCACTGCACCCTCCTCTTGCTTACATTCACCCAGTTTAAAACGCATTACCCTTTTTGTCCTCTTCATCATGAAGTAGCCATGTTGGCCATACAGACACCTAAGGGATCACATTAAACAGAATGAAGCCTCAGGTCCTCCCAACACTATCACTGCAGCATCCATCATTACAAATTTTTACATCAAAATTCCAACATGGCCAAAGCCACAGATTTTAACTGAGCAGTAAAAGACTTGCTCTTCATGGCTATTTTGCCATTTAACCCTTCGGTGTCCTGCTTGTTCTGAAACGGCCCTCCTCAGCTCTGCACACCTAGTGAGCAGTCCCTACATACTCTCTTGGTACCAACAGCAGCATTACTGCTTTGTCTTACCTTCAAATTATCAGGCAGTTCTGTGCGGCCGGCATATCCTGGGTTCATTGTGATAAAGACAGCGCAGGAAGGCACCAGGGGTATATCAACTCCTTCAAATGTGAATATCTCCAGCTGAAATGACAACCAAGTCCAAAGTGAATTGGCACCTTTCACTCAGGAATATCCATCCATCCATCCATCCTCTTCCGCTTATCTGGGGTCGGGTCGTGGGGGCAACAGCTTAAGCAGAGAGGCCCAGACTTCCCTCTCCCCGGCCACTTCTTCCAGGAGAATCCCAAGGCGTTCCCAGGCCAGCCGGGAGACATAGTCCCTCCAGCGTGTCCTGGGTCTTCCCTGGGGCCTCCTCCCGGTTGGACGTGCCCTGAACATCTCGCCAGGGAGGCGTCCAGGAGGCATCCCGATCAGATGCCTGAGCCACCTCATCTGACTCCTCTCGAAGCGGAGGAGCAGCGGCTCTCCCGGATGACTGAGCTTCTCACCCTATCTTTAAGGGAAAGCCCAGACACCCTGCGGAGGAAACTAATTTAAGCCGCTTGTATTCGTTATCTCATTCTTTCAGTCACTACCCATAGCTCATGACCATAGGTGAGGGTAGGAACGTAGATCGACTGGTAAATTGAGAGTTTTGCCTTATGGCTCAGCTCCTTTTTCAATCTTACTTAGACATCCCAACGAAAATGGAATTGCCTCAATAAATTTCCTTGAAGAATATGTGTGCAACATTTCAACAAAACTGTCTGTCTGCATGAAACATCTTGGCCCAAAATGAGCCAAACACAGGCTACCACAATAGGTGCTTCATGCATTATAGGCGAACACACCTAAAAATAAAGATTGATTCACTGAGTTACATAAAGGACGGACTTTGGGTTCACTAGATGTTGGCTTAAAATCAGAGACTCACTCTTTGCTGCTGAGCTTTCTGGATGGTTGTGATCTGCTGAGCTACCACAGACAAGACCTCCACATCTATCCGGTTGAACTCATCAAAACAAGCCCAGGCGCCAGAACTGAAAAAAGCAAAAAATAGTATTGCATACTATTTACCATATTTCTCTGTAAACCCTGTTGCAAAGAAATGTGGGGATCAAACATTATATGGAAGCATAACAGTATGAAAAAAACATTTATGAATTGTCAATTAATACCAGTTAATGAATAATCAAAATTGTTTCCCATTACATTTACACTTACGTGTATGCAACACAGCAATTACCTTACACACCAGCACCCCTTAGGCGGTAGTCACTTCAAAAGATATAAATAAAAGCCCCAGAAACAAAATTATAGGTCAAAATTTAAAAAGAATCATCAAGACATCAAAATTGGAAATTCAGAAGTTGTCATTTTCAGAATGTTCAGAAAATTTATCCATCCTTCTATTTTTGAAGCCCACTTTCACTAGCCCAAGTCCTGTCTCAGCAGTTCTGGGTAAAGTATAAGAGGCAGTCCCATGGAGAGGATGCCACACTATGTCCACTTGTGCACCCACATCCACTCACTTATAAGTTACAACTGCCAATTCATTTCACATGAATGGCTCCAGATTTATTAAACAGAAGTATACTGAGACAGGAAGAAAGTGCCACCTGCACACAATGTGAGACTAGGCCAGTAGGTCACACCCAGGTCTCTGGGGCTACATACCCTACTGTGACAACCTTAACAAAAATGACATTATAATATTTGGAGATCTACAGTATATCATAATTATAATACACCAGTAATGGCGTACTGCACGATAACATGCAGTGAATCCACTTGACTTGAGCATTCCTAGTTTTCATCCTCTTTACAATACAATACTCATAGTATTACAGCACATACATATCACATCTGTATATTGTACATCTGTGTATATATATAATAGTACTTATATTATTACTGCACATACATAACACACCTGTATATATATATATATATATATATATATATATATATATATATATATATATATATATATAGAGTACTTATATTATTATAGTACATACAAATACATGTATAGGTACATAAATGTATATTGTAAAATATGTATATTTGCCATCCGCATTTAGAACATTTGTATATCTATTAATATATCTATATATCTATTCCCATCTTCACTGTGCTCTTAACTGTACATATCGTATTTAACTGTATATATCGTATTTAACTGTAAATATCGTATTTAACTGTAAATAATATGCACATATTATATTTATTGTACTTCTGCTCTTTGCACTTCTGATTAGATGCTAAACTGAATCTCGTTGCCCTGTATTTATACATGTGTAATGACAATAAAGTGAATCTAATCTAATCTAATCTAATCTAATCTAATCTAATCTTTCTCTGTATGTTTAGCATTCATTTGCTCAGAGGTTGATGTGCTTGCTGCTTCATGAGCAGCTCTTCTTTTCTCCACCCTAGTGGCTCGATTCTTCGCTTCTTTTGTCGTCATCTTTTCGTGTTAAAACTGATTAATTTAGTTTTTGTGTTGCAATTACTTAGTACGTTTTCATTAATTTTTCACTTAAACTGGCACTTAAGTCTTCAATCTGCCTCAAGAATGATTAGCGAAGGTGGTAAGGAATGAGAACGGCGCCCATACTCATACACCGCACGGCCGCCCTGCTGCGCGCTGTCAAGAGTTGATTCTACAATAAAATAAAATAAAAATAAAAAAATAGTAATAAAAATCATCACCCTGAAAGCGGATAATAGACGTCACGTAGTATATGTGTACCAAATTTCAAGTCGAAAGGTGAAACAGTTTGCGAGCTATAGGTGATTTAAAATCCTGGACAGACAAACGAACAGCCACGGTAGCGTATTATATAAGAAGATTAAAGCACATTTTCAAGATTCAGTCAAAACTGCACCATTATCAAAAGCAAAATTGTAGTCAATAAATTCAAGTTACAGACAAAAGTTCAAGATTGGTGTTTAGGAAGCAAAATATCTGAGGTTAAACGTTATTTTTATTATGGCAGATATATACTGAGAAAAAGCAACAATCTTTAAGATTTTAAAGCAGAATTTTTGGATTTAAGGGTTGTTCTCCCAGCAATCAGTTTAGGGAGCTAAAGTTGAACTCCATCCATCCATCATCCAACCCGCTATATTCTAACTACAGGGTCACGGGGGTCCGCTAGTGCCAATCCCAGCCAACACAGGGCACAAGGCAGGAAACAAATCCTGGGCTGGGCACCAGCCCACACCAGTAAAGTTGAACTCATAAATAAGAATTTAATATTTGAAAAAAATAAAATAAAATAAAAATAATAAAATATGTGGCAAAAAAGATTGGTGTGTCATGTCTTGTGCTCAGTCATGTTGATCTCCGTGCTTCATGCTTTCTGTTGCAAGATATTTAGCCTTATTGATTTTTTGTTTTGGTCTTGTTCAGTATAATGAAGTGTGAAGTGGAAAGATGATTTTGGCACATGTGCCTTTACTTGAAATATGGAGCTCATTGTTTTATATGGAAGGTCAGACAGAATCTCACAGATCATGGTCCAGGCTTTGGTCTTGTCTTGGCTCTCTGCCAGCAGGAGTATCAGCACATATCACCAGGTCACTGCCGATGACTCAAAACGTAGCATCATGTCTGGTGTTCACAGAGCCAAGGTGGGCACTTGTTACTCCCCTTTTCAGATCACTACATTGGCTCCCTGTAGCAGCATGTATTAAGTTCAAATCCTTGATGCTTGCCTACAAAGTAATCAGTGTGTCAGCAACTAAATATATGGAGGCACCTGTGGGGTCCTATGCACCTTCTCTCCCACTCAGGTCTGATGATGAATGTCGTTGGATGATGCCACCTCTGCATGGTAAACCTCAATCCTGACACTTTTCTTGTTCAGCTCTGAATGAGCTGCTCTTCTCCATTCAAACTTGTGACCCTCTCAAAGCATTTAAGAAGCATCTGAAGGCTCTCTTGTTTGATGAATTTCTGTCTACAAGATAATGGCTTTGTTAGGTTTTTGTGGCCTAGGGATTTTTAACTTGCTCATGTTTTGCTTTGAGCTCTTCACTTGTGGTGATCGACTTTGTAGGCTGGTCCTGTAACTTATCTCCAATTATGTTGATCACTTTTGTAAATTCTCCCTGCAATGGACTGGCACCCTGTCCAAGGGTTTGTTCCTGCCTTGTGCCCTATGCTAGCTGGGATAGTCTCCAGCAGACCCGTGTGACCCTATTCAGAACTAAGCGGGGTAGGAAATGACAGACTGATTGACTTTTGTAAGTCACTTTGGATAAAAGCATCTGCTAAGATAATAAAGTGAAATGTAAAATTAGGAAAGAAGATGTTTTAGTACAGCTTAAGTGAAGTATCCTTATACCTCACTTCCTACAACTGTGATAACATTTTATATATAGAAAGTAACACTTTGAACTGGATAAGTAAGTTAAAAAAGGAGACGTGGAGAGATTCTACTTAATAGTATAATATTAATTTGCCCTTTAGACACTTTTTATGCTAGGTGTGTCTGTGTCTGCTCCAATTTCTGTTTAAGATTGACTCAATTACTCACTGTTGTAAACCATCTGTGAATCTGTACAGTCCCATAGTCTGCCTCAGGTAATCAAATCCACAAAGCTAATTGTTTTCAACTGACAGAGAGTAAATGTGGATGGTCAGAATGAAGTTCCAGTTCAGGTCGATGATGGGGACACATGATAGTTTCACTAATTACTTTCATAAATCACATGGTGGGTTGGCCATATTGGTCAAGTGTCCTGCTCATTCCCTTATCTCTCTCTGTAATACTCCTGAACCCTCTTGAACACAATCCTGCTTTTACTTTGTTTTCTGATAGTTACAAAAATTGGGTTTGTTATGTAACTTCCGAACAAATAATTCCACATATCTTTTACTTGCTATACAGGTTAGAATAAAATAAATAAATTCCTGTTAATATTGTATTTATACTACTGCACCCTACTGCAGGGCAATTAAGATGATGGAAGCAGAGTACATAAATAAATTACATTTATATCAAGAGTGCACAGCAGGAGCCATCTGGAGGACAATAAGTTGAGTGTTACAATACCTTGCAAGCCCTTTGAAGAACTTGCCCATGGCCATGAAGTCCAGCTGATCTGAGCAGTTGAACACCACTGTTTGAATGGCCAGTGCTTTCCCCAGATCCTTGGTGGTTTCGGTCTTGCCTGTCCCAGCAGGACCTGCAGGAGCCCCTCCAAACTTTAAATGCAGGGCCCCTGTCAGCGTTAAATAACATCTACAAAAGCAAATGCACTTTAGTTTTGTGGCACATAAAGCTTTACTAGAGATAATCAAATTGAAGAGGGGGCCAATGGACAGTACCTATCAGTAAGAGGAGTGATAACCAGCCGACCTGTGTTTCCCAAGTATTCATAGCCGTAGAGAAATTCAGCATTGACAGCGCGGATGTAAAGGTCGTCTTTATTCCAGTAATACCTGGTGGTTACAAAATAAAATTTTCTGATTAACAAGAAATCTCTAGTGGTGACCCCCACATGGAAAGACCACTGAAGAAAGAGCAACTAAATGTTTAAAATTCAAGATTGTGATGCTGTGTGCACCTTTGCACTGTTTGGAGCACGCGACTGGTTCTTTTGTTTTCTTTTATAAAATGTTTGTCTAACAGGCACAGTCTTTCGGATACATGATGACCATAACTCAATGATGTGGCGATGTAAGGTGATGTCACGCTGGCCATGTCCTTGAGAAGCATGGGAAGATTGTCAGTACTTTGGATCTGTTTAGAAATCGCAGTCTCTATCATTCTGATTCTTCTTCTTACTTTGTGGGTAAACTTACTTGATTTTTGGTCCGCTTGTTTAAAAAATGTGTATAAACATTTGCAAAATACTAGGGCAGTTAGCAAAAACACTACAGATATGCTTAACATAACAGCAAAATTAATACAGGGTACAATATTAAATAAGTACAAAATAGACTGAACACAACCAAGAACAGGATTATTAACATGCAAAATTCTACAAATTATTATAAACACAAAACAAACTTGAGCCAGGACAACAACTCTGGTGTAATATGACAGGCATGTGCTATCAGCATGGTTATCACTTTGGTTTTATGATGATGTATTGTTTTTTGGCAAACCAACACTAGTCTACCATTTTACCATTAAGATGGGTGTATAACTGAAAAGAAGAAGTCAATATGGGTTTTATTGGAATGACTGGTTGGAAAACAAAGCTATGGTCAAACCAGGAGTCAAGAAAAATGATCATCAAAGCCTCAAATGCTAACCAAACACAAGTCTTAACTTTTGAGTCAAGTTTCTAAGCCAGGAGTCAAAACGTAGGTTGCACATGTTTATCCACTCTTGGATGATTCAGGATTGTGCAAGATGACCTTAATATAATTTTGTTGATGTTGTCACCATCACACAGTCCCAGTGTGTCATGGGATGCATTACTATGGTAACAGGGGATACTAAGGCCAGATTAAGACCCCCACAGGCTCCTGGGTGTCTTAACTCCTTCATAGAGCGTCAATCATACTGTTAACAATGCAGCGCCCAGAATTTCTCATTCTTAATTTTGGAGCAGGACTTGGTCGCTTCATCAAGCAGGGTGGAGGGGGTTCCCCCTTGGTAATTTTGACTTGCGGATAATCTATTGTTTCATCAGGTAAGTAGAGGGGGGTGTAATGATGAAAAGGCCCTTTGCCATCACAGGACTTGATGGTAGATCTGCCCCGGGGGACCGAAAACCAAAATGGAGTCAAATAAATGTGAAATCTTTTAAATGAAAACTCCAAACAAAAAACATCAAAAATGGGTTTTCTGAATAAGAAAAGCACCAGAAAATAGGTATAAATCATATTTAGGCTAAAGGAAAACCCAAGAACAATTAAACAAGAATTACTATCACAACAAATGTCATTTAAATGACACCTTAGGGTAACAGCCTTGAGCAATCTAACCTCAATTCCATTCTATTCTTTTGATACCCTTTAACCTCACCATTCCACTTGACATTACACACAAGATGTTCTGATGACTGCTGCAGTTTGACTAAATCTGCAAAAGAAACATGAAATGTTACCTGAGCTGGCTAATCCACTCAAAATCATTGACACTGCCCACTTTCTCCTCAATTAGCTTGGCTGCCACGTCCTTCGCATGCACTTCTATCACAATCAGGGCGGACAGCACTGATCTCTGCATTTTGGATAGCTTACCCCTAACTAGGGCTACAAGGTCATTGAGCTGAAAAAGAGAAAGATTAGAATTACGAAACTGCCAAGATAAATACAAACCAAAATGTGATAAGATGAAAAGATAAAATGAAATTGACACCTGAGTCTCCAGCACTGGGTATAGCCGATCTTCTAGATCACCTTTCTCAAGAGCTTCTGACACTTCTATAGTCCAGAATGTCTGACATCCAGCAATGACCACTTGACCTGGCCAAGCCAAAACCCACCGGGTGCGTGAAACCTGAATTAAGAAACCAGAGATACAGAGTTATGGGAATACGCACATCTATAATGATGTGCTGGGAGAAGAAAACACTTAAACTGTCAAAAGCATTAATACAACATTCTTTCAGCTTAAGGGTGAATTACGTACCCGAGGACACCAATGGAAATTAAGGGGCAGTGCATTTACAACAGAAACCAGGAAGCTCTTCTTTGCGCCAAGAGTTGAGGGACTCTGGAACAAACTACTGCGACATGGAGTTGAACCTGGACAACTCTAAGACGAATCTGGATGAGATGATGGGACAGCTTAGCTATTGGCTAAACAAACAGGTTTGACGGACTGAATGATCTCTTTTCGTTTGTCAAATTTCTTATGTTCTTAAATGACAGCTGACTAAGGGCAAGATTGCATGGAGAGCTTCAAAAGCTGTAAACAACAAATTAATACTAAAGGGAAGTCAGAGGACAAGGCACTTGCACAAAGCAGTTCGGAAATATTCATCAGAAGTGGTTTCACATAGTCAGCAAACATCAAACACTAATAATATAATCATGGCACCAATACACCAATGTACTGTAATTCATCTTTCATTCTTTAGATGCTGAAGTGCCATCCTATAGGTATTACCTTTATACAAAAGTGGAACTGGTGTAGCTCCAGTAGTTGGCTTATCATTGCTGCTATGAACCCAGTTTTGTTTGTTTTATACCATTGCTGTCCTGCGTATTTCATTTCTGTACAGACTGTGTAAAGTCTGGCAGGTTCTCGTGATGTTATCCGTTGTACCTGCTATATGTGTTTATTCTTAATATAGTACTGCTCAGTTGTTAAGTGTGATATTATACTCTAAATTAGCTCTGTAAAGGACATTATGATGGGGCATGTTCTTAATGTTGCTAAATAAAAGTCAGATTGAACGACTGAGTGAGTGTCCAGAAACCACAAAGTGGGGAGACAAGGAGACTCACACTGGAAATGGCACAGCGACCCTCAGTCTTAATGTGGGTGGCTTAAGGACCAGCAGACAATTCCCTGGAGGTATATTAACAGAAGGAACAGTGGAGGACCACCCTATTGAATTTCAATCAAAAGATGGTGCCCACCGGTTAAAAAGTGACTGCCTTATTAGAGGAAGCATGCAGCCCACCTGCTGTCATTCAGGTTAATTCTTTTAGTGACAGGTCAGGGGTCAGAGGGGGAAATGCTTTATAAAAAAAAAAAAAAGAGGACTGGAGTCAGTATGCCCCAAAAGCCACCCCTTACCCAGGAGAGTAATCAGCAGCAGGGGGCTCCGGAACTTTCTATGCCTCTGCAGTCCACAGCTCTTGCACTTCTAAATATGTGAGACTGTCTCATTTTCCTCTTCATGCATGGAGGGGTCACGAATGTAAATTCCCAGGTTTAAATCTAAGCTAGTTACACTTGAAACAGTTTTTTGAAGCCCACTTACACTACCTTTGGCACCACTTAACATGTTGCTGGATGAGCTTGGCATTATTTCACGATAACCCAAACGTTTAAAGGAAATCATCTGCTAACATTCTCTCACAAAACATTTCCTTGGGATATCTTATTACCTGCTTTAGAATTCCTTTATTTAGGAGTGCAGGGTCAGAAGTGGTGTTAACCACAAGCACCCCCAGAGAACAGCTCTCGCACGTAGAAAAAAAACTAAATTATCAATGCATTGTTATTCCATTAGTAATGATAGTAATGAGCTCAAAAGATACACACCGTAATGCAAGAACACATCATAATAATTAACCCTAACCCTAATTAATTCTTACTTCACTCAAGCTTCACATCTTACATCAGTTTGTGAGGAGTGCACGGCTGTAGCTTTTATCCAGTGGTCATCAAGTGGGGGTCATGTCTGAGTGAATATAAGTAGCGTCTGGAGCCCCATTGTCACAACGACACCCGTGTCTCTAGAATCCCAAGCGGTGTGCCTTTTTTACTTCTCCCCAATTCATTTCTATTATTTCCTAGAGCTTTATGCATTACATTGGTGCTTTCACTTGCACATCTCCTTTATCATTGCACTATTCTGCAACTGTTAAATAGTGTACATTGTCTAACTTATGATATTTATGTCATTTGTACATGGTGTTATGTTCTGTTTTAAGCTAAAGTTAAATTCCTGCACATTAAGTACTGATCTGGAGGCTCAGTTTACCTCGCCCTTCTGAGGTTAGTGACAGCTTCTGGTTACCTGGGGGTATTCCTCCAGGGAGCGATCAATGTTGTCTCGGACACTGGCCTTCATGGTCCTTTCCACATCACGGAGCCAGTCTTCCACATTGCCAGTAGGAAAGATGGGGTTGCACAGCTCGACCTCTTCACCTTCCCCGGAGTACATGTGTGTGATCTTTAAGTCCTCCTGGAATTTGAGCTGCACAAAGAGATGATTGAAGAGGTGTCTGATCAGTTAGGAGGAGGTTGCCACCATGGCAGACATCAACTACAGGTATAGTCGTAACAACGAAAGCTTTGCCAAATTAAGACGAGTCTCACCATTGCAATATTCTCAAAACACTTGCGCAGATGTGGCTGTACAGCCGTAGGATCTTTGGTTTGAGACAGGATCTCCAGCAGCTCATCATCAGACAGAAAGTAGAACCTAAAACAAAAAATGTTAAATATATTAAGGCAGACTTGGTTCCATTGTTCACAATGCGTCATTCTGATGACACCCTACAGCTCCTGTAATCACTGAACACAGCCAGGGTGATACCTTGGGAAGGCTCCTCGCTTGGTCTCCAGGTAGTCGCTGAGACCTTTCTGGACCAGCTCAAGAAGTTTGTTACACTCTCGTAGATTCTCTAGCAATCGAGTGTCAGGGCAGAGAGTGATAACCTGCCAAAAGAAGAAGCTGTAACTAAGCATGGAAACATTAGGGGGAACCTGACCTTCACTTCATCGGTTTGTTCCCACATACAAAAATTATAAAATAGAAAAGAAAATGATTTTGGAAACCAGCAAACTGAGCTTAATTCTATTACATATTATAAGAAAACACCAACAATATATTCTATGGTACAATGTAAAATGGCACTCATTATGCCACATGTAGACAGTGTGCTCAGTCAGTGGCAATAGAGGAACCGAGGCGGCATAGGAGCCCACTGCCACTCTGAGTACTGAATACACAGCACTGCTCCTAAGACACCTAGAAATAAATGACTCATTTGAAACAGTCTAGGTGTGCAGTGACGATCATGTTAACTTAAAACATGTTCTACCCCAACACTTTTAAAAACTCTACATTCAATTTACACATCACAGTATACTTTTAATTGCAAAGAATCACACCAAGAATGCTTGTGAAACTTCTTATAAAAAAGCCTGCACTGCGTTATATGGTTTGAAATGCCACAAGGGGGCAGCACAGCTCTACAAGACAAGCACACGGCCACACAGGGAATTTGACTTCTTGTGTCTAGCTGTAGCACATGAAACAAGCTCCGCACCTTTAACACCAGTTGTGATGAACTGTACAAGTGCAGCTCCATTTACTTCCATTTCACTATTTATTCCAAGTGGCAAATTCCCAATAATTACTCTCAAGTCATCTTCAGCCTTTTGCTCAGAAGGGAAAAGCCATTGTTTCAGTCTGCAGCACAGACTTGATTTCATCAGTCATAATGTTGAGTTCAAAGTATACTGTTCTGTTTTCACCTAATAACATTTATGGAAAAAATTGTAACTAATTATAGGATTATCGAAAATTACTCTTTACTATCCATCCATCTCTTCGCCAGGAATGTGAATGCCTAAGGGTGCCTAAAGGGTTCTGTCCTTTTTTGCGGGGACCAGAGGTGTATGGCACTTACACATCTTAGAGAGGAAATCAGGAGAGCCCAGTAAGATCAAACAGGAGGTACTAGTCACAATCAGTAGGGAATTGCAAAAAGAGGAGCCGAGGAGATGGCAAGGAGCCTTTCTTTCTTTCTCTCTCTTTCTTTCTTTCTTTCTTTCTTGACACACCTCAAGGAGAATTAAAACCATTTGAGCAGAATTTGGAGTATCACAGCAAAGGGTCTGCATACTTATATGAAGGACAGACTTCATGTTTAGATTTTAATAAATTTGCAAACGTTTTTGAAAAGATGTTCTCACTTTGTCATTATAAGTTATAGAGTTTAGATTGAGCATAAACAGAAAGTCTATCAGAAGATGTCACACTTTGAAGCAAATAAGTCACCTGTCTGTTGTCATGGGCATTCTTCATTATCTTCCTCCAGGTCCGCTCCATGGTTTGGTATCTTTTGCTCTCAATAGGCAGCTGGCGGTTAATGTCCTCCGAACTAAAGATAGGCTCCAAGTACAACCAGGATCGCTGGCATGTTAGCCATTCCTCAAGCACATCCTGTGGAAATGGATTTTAGTTTAGAGAAGTGTGATGTATAACACGCAGTTAAGGGAATACAAATACACAAGGGGTGATGAAGAAACCTATGACAAAGAGTTACGCGTTTACGCTGATGTAAATGTAGCAGAGCTCAGGTGGAAGAAGACTGCTGCACAGAAAAAGAATCCTCACAGTTAGGAGCCCACTTAGGCAGTTGTGCCAAACAAAGGCTTCATCATCTTGAGTGACTAAGTTAGTCATTTCCTACTCTCCATGAAGAGTGAGGACTTCAGTTCATGTCCCACATGCCCAGAATGGATAGCTTTAAATGGCAGCACCACCCAAATGAACAGAACCCACTTGTCCAAAATTCTTAGCATTTATGCAACATGGAGAGACAATTCAAATGTTAGATAAAATGTAGGTTGTGCTGTAAAAATGTCTAGGTGCAAATCAAGGGAATTTATTCTTCAGCTTACGATGTACTATGTGCACGTTTGTCCCTTATGCCACTAAAAAAACAAGGCAGCTCTAGAAAATGAGCAAAGAACAACCACCAAGTGCATTCAGGGACTAAAGGAGATTTCCTACTCCGACTGGCTAAATGAATGCAATGCTCTTTGTCCGGACCAGGAGGTTTACATTGGGGCCTACTTGGAAGAGCTACTTGGACAGTGTAACCATCAAGTAACTTTGATGGACTGAATGGTCTCCTCTTATTTGTGAAGCGTCTTTTGTTCTAAATAGTACAGACATTCTCTCTACCATAAATGCTTGATGTTTGTGGATCTCTTTTTGCCTCACATTTGTCTCCCTACCTGCGTCAACTTCAGCTTGCTCTCCCATGAACTGATCCTGTCTTCAAATGGCTTCTTATATGGGGAGAAGGACATGCTCTGAGTCATCACAATGTGATCGTCCAGCAACTGTGAAGCTTCATCTGGGCTCTTCAGAATATATGTTCCAGTCTCCTTGTAGGACAGAATGTCAAACATGACATTGCCCCACTCATTTTCCATCTTGTCCAAGGCCTAAAAAAATGAGGAAAATTATAAAAACAGTCATTTCAGTCTACCTGATACTTCCCTTTCTAAAGAAGAACTTTGGAGTCAACCATCACTGTACATTTTCTGTATTACTTGTTGTGTTAGACTCATTATTTGGTAGTTTTAGTAAAGAATAACAAATGAATATCCCATCTACTATATAATAATATGCTAAGGTCCAGGTGTGTCTGGTACCTCAAAGCAATCTGAATGGTCAGTTTGGCATTGAGCTGGAGACACACGAGGAGGTATATAAAGGTGCAAGGGGTATACTGGGAGTCGCCTTTAAAGACAGGAAATACAAAAGTAGACAGGAGGCTAGCAAGGCACCTTGAAATGACAGAGTCTGAGAAGGAGGTTTTACAGGACAGAGGGACTGCCAGTGGAGGAGGACACAGACGAAAGATGCTGAAGGTACATATAGGGAGAGAGATATCAAATATTCTTAAATTTGGCAAGGTAACGTTGCTAGTTACTAATAAGTCAACTCCATAATTCATCTCATGCTTTAGTCAGCTGGTTTAAGTATGATCCAATCAAATGTTAGGATCTTACAGACTTCAGATCATGAGCAGTTTTAAAGTCTTCAGTAAACAGCAGAAAGGTGTAGTATCCTATCACATCTCACGGACCTCCCAACTTGAATGGTAGAGAGTTTACATCAAGTGGAGCTGCTGGAGAGCTACAGGGGTTTGTACCCACCTGCTCAATGGCATACTCCTTCCCAGCAATCTCTGCTACACCAGCAATGGCAACAATGTGGTCCTCCAGTTTGAGTTCCAAGCATTTGGAAAGGGTGAGGTTGGCCTTGGGTTTCACCGTCATGTCGATCTGCTCAGACAGAAGCTCCCAGTGTCGGTTCCGCATGCCAGGATTGCGCAGTCCCTGGACCAGGGGAATGAAGGGCTTGAAATCTTCAATCTTTGACCGAATGCCAACAGCTACTGCCTGGCAGGCTATGGAAACAGCAGAAAAAAAACATGTACCATCCATTCATGCTCTATTTGTTAAAAAATATCATCTCTAATTAAAGCTATATTAAGTTTGCGAGGCATACTAGTATACAATAAATCTGAGTCACACAATTCTACTAGTCCATCCATTTCATTCATCAGTCGGACCATCCATTTTCTACACTCAACTAATTCAGCTTTTGGAGTCATAGAATTGGGAGCAGGTGGCACCAATGCAGACACTTACTTGGTCCCATACTGGGCTAATTTAAAGTTACCAGTTAGTCTAATCTTCACATCTATAGATAGTGGGTGGAAAAACAGAAAATCCACAGAAAAAAACAGCATGACAACTAGGACTACAGCTCAAAACCCGTCTCCTGGGTTGGTGCGGGTAACTAATGTGCTACCATATACTAAATGTATTATCCAACATTCTATTAATTTTATAGCCCCATTATTCAGGTATCTAGCAACCTTGGATGTGGTGCCAGTCATTGTATATTATATCATACAATTGGGCAGTATGGTGGTACAGTTGCTAGTATTTCCACCGCACATATCCAACATCCTGCACCCAAACACTATATGTGTGGAGCACCAAATTGTTGTATGTGTCGAATCAGGGTGTACATGTGTTTAGTTTTGGATACTCCAAGTTTTTCTCCCACATCCCAAAGACATGCATACCTGAAATGGCCTTGGGAGAGTATGAGTGTCAGTGTGTGCGTGAATCGGCCTTTCTTGTTTCCTGGATTGTGCCTCATGTACAAACCCACTTAATCCAATTCAAGGTCGTAGTGGGCTGAAGTCTTTGTTGGCATCACTAGTGTCAAATAGCTCTGCACAGAGTGCCAGTCCATTCAAGGGTTCACTGGCACACACTACACAAGGGGCCGATTTGGAGGCATTGGTTTACTTAAGCAGCAAGACTTTGAGGAAATAGGAAGAAAACCAGAGTACCTGGAGGGAAACTCACACACATATATGGCAAGAACATACAAACTCAACAACATCCAGGGTGGAATTTGAAACCAGGAGGCTGTATGTGTGAAGCAGTGAATGGTAAATGTTGTCTGTGTTATTACATTACGCTGTGTGGAGTTTGCATGTTCTCCCAGTGTCCTTGTCATTTTTCTCTCACAGTCCAAAGACATGCAGTGTAGATAGATTTGTGTTGCTAAATTGGCCCTGCTGTGTGTGTTCACCCTGGGATGGACCGGCACCCTGTGCAGGTGGTGGTCCTGCCTTGCATTCGGATATGCTCCAGCTGCCCGGTGACCCTGCCCTGGATAGGCTGGTTATGAAAATGGATGGCCACTATATTATGTTCCACACTCAACTGCCTTGAAGTCTGCCCAGCTGTCAATGGACCTACAATTCAAGGTTTACCTGGGATGTCTTTGAATTGCTTCACACATTTGTGCATGTTCTTGTAAGACTCATTAACATTTCTCTCAAGCTGTTCGGGGTCGATGGTAGTGAGGGGGTCATGCATCCAGCTGTCCTGCCAGCGCAACCAATCTGATGTGGTTGTCCACAAATCCCGGTAGGGCTGCAACTCCCGAGTCATTTTCTGCAACTTTTCATACTAGTATGCAAAAACAAAAGGAAAGATGTTGAAGCAGCCAATTACAAGCCAGTCATATAAGGTCAGCAGGCAGTGTGGTGTAGTTGGTTAAGGCTGTGGACCTCAAACCCTGAGGTTGTGGTTTCAAATCCCCCTACTGACACGGTGTGACCTGAGCAAGTCACTTGACCTGCCTGTACTCCAAATGGAAAGACCAACAAAAAGAAACAATTGTATCGTACATGTACTAAGTCACCTTGGATAAAGGTGTCAGCCAAATAAGTAAATGTAAAGCCAATGAAACAGAAACCATTATTCTCTGCTGACAGTTGTGATAAAAATGTTTTGGTTTCAATATGTTTGCAAAATAAACCAGAATTGTATCTAGTAATTTTTGTATCTGACGGACTTAAAAAAAAAAAAAAAAGAGTAATACTGCACATAGGCGGGGGGTCTGAAGGAGATATAAAAATATTTAATAATATTTACCATGTGCCTCATAGATTAAGGGAAAGAAAACATATGTACATTACCACCTTTGAAAGATCTAGTCACATAGCTTAGGAGCCCACAACAGAAACCTGGCAGATACTGAGGATGATGGGATATGGTCTGACCCAACGCAATGATAAGCATGGGTTAGCCATTCATATAAAGATAATGAGAAGAAACTAGAACACCCTGCTTCATGACCCATTTTGCAGTTTATTATCACCATTTTCCACCATGACCATTATATAATATATGCAATGGTGATTTAGATAATTTAACTAATACATAGATGAAAAATACGATTACACTAATTTTGTAACTAGCCAGCGTTCTACCTAAAAAACAAACTATTTAATTTTTATTAGAAGATTACTAAACCTAAATGTAAGCTAGAATAAGACATTTCCTTAATGTACTGTACTATGAGAGTAAGCAAGGTGCATTTAGGTGGCAATGCGGTATAAGTTTGCTTATTTCTGTCTTCTCTACTAGTTTATTATATCCTATCCAGGTGAAACATCCAATATTTTCTGAAATAAAGCTTCCTGAACTACCTGCAATATTTTTTGCTTACTACACAAAACTTCCAAACCATGGTGGTTCTCTTGATCTCCACCAGATCCCCAAAAATGAGCGTCCCTTAGCCCTAGATGACGCTTCCTATGTGCCCATGTGATCCATTTGTCTCTGTCTGAGAACTGCTTTTAAATATAGCAGTTTGAAAAATTTGAATTATTTTACAACAGGACACTGTATTGTGTAGCCTAACATACTGAATGTACCTCAAGAACATCTAAGAGGTCACTATGGTGTATACTCTGTTCATCGGTTTTGTGCGCTTAATTACTTCAAAAGGAAAGGCCTCAGGTGCCAATTCAAACATTTCTGACACAGTTTTAGTGAGGAATATCAGACGAGGCACGCAGGCCTTTTATATTTTCAATATTAGACTGTCTCCATAGCATCAGCATCAGAGGGAAGCATGGACTTACATTTGTGACCGGCAATCCAAACAACCTCTCCCTGTTGTTGTACATTTGGGCCAACTGCTGGGATTCCTTGAGTTGTTTGCTGACCCGTCGGACCTCATTGGCAATTTCATGAGCCCGCCCAACATCATGGTAGACTGCAAATCCAGCCACCAGTAACTGAAATAAATAAATAAATAAAATGAATGAATGAATGAATGAATGAATGAATGAATGAATGAAAGAAAAAGTTAATGTAACACATTCTGAGTAAAACTGATGAGGAGGAATCCTGGACTAAACACCAGTATGCTGAATACGGAACTACAGACATGCAAGATCAAATACGAGATCATAAAGTTCACATGTATACAGAAATCAGAGAAGCTGACCTCTTAGGCTGATAACAATTCAGCGTTACTGAATTCACATAGGAATCGAATGTCCAGTAGTAAGAATGTAGACGTACTCATTTCACTAAGGATGAGAATTCATAAAGGTAAAGCTACAGAGCAAATGAAGTCAGAAAGGATGACATCTCACACGTCAGAAGTTGAAGGAAAACTGAACTCACAAAGAATAAGAACATACTGTTAAAGCAGCAGGAATACTGAAATTGCCTAGAATGAGACCCCATGCTAATAAAGCTGCAGGGATACTGAATCATCATAATGTAGAAAGAGGCCTATGCCTTTGGGGGAGCTGTGATTCTGAGGCTAAGGATCTGCACTGGTATCTGGAAGGTTGTTGGTTCAAATCCCATATTTCCAGAAGAGATCCTACTCTGTTGGGCCCTTGAGCAAGGCCCTTAACCTGACAATTGTTCCAGAGGCGCTGCACATTGGCTGACCCTAAGCTCTGATTCCCACATGTCTGACTCCCCATGTCATGCGAAAAGACAATTTCTGCTCGTGGATTACTATAGAATGTCAAATCAAAAAAGAAATAAAGTGAATTCTAACCAGATGGTATTACATGTTAGTAAGCCAAAGGGATGCAAAGTTCAAAGAGGATGGCATGTTATCGTGATAAAGACCCAGAGACTCAGTTCTTATGTGGAAATGCTTCAAGGGAGCTCATCTAATGTTGGTGAATTTGTAGAAAAACATAATTAGAACTAGATGAGATCTTAAGGTGGTAAAGATGCAGGAAATTACTTTTTAGTAGGATGAGGCCTCATCACGATGACATTGAAGGGACCCACAATTAAGATGATCTTTCAGGCTAGTAATTCTTCAGGGATCCTAAATTCACAGAATGTGTGATCTTTTGCCAGTGAATTTGCTGGACTATTTAATTAAAACAGGATAGAATCCCATGCTGGTAACGCTACAGAGATGCCAATTTCAAATCAGATGAGAACTTACGAAGATAGATCTACTGGGACCCTGAATTGGCATGGCATGGTGTTTCAAGCTATGAAAACTGCACGGATGCAGACCTTAGAGAATGAGATCTTCTGTTGGTGAATCTACTGGGATACTGAACTGAAATTGGATGCCATCCTATGCTGGTGAAACTGCAGGGATACTGATGGAATCGAAAGATTAGTACATTTTCAGGTTTTTATTTATACAGTGAACATCACTCCAAGCTACATTACACTTGCTGTCTAACACAATGCCACATTTGACGCTCAAGCTCATAAAATGGCTAGCTCAAGAAGCCTATATGAGTGAGTGGGATATGCTGAAGATGAAGTGGTCACTGTTTGCTTTTCTTATAATTTTTTGCAAATGAAACAAACATCGAGAAATGTCTAAATCACAGTTTGGGTCTGTAGGACATCACGACAGTAGCAGAACTTTGACTGGCTTCAATCCACTCACCTGCAGGGTATCTAATTTTTCCTGGAAGTTGCTTTGATCCACAATCTGGATTTTATAGAACCTCTCCTCATCCTCCTTGTGTTGGGCTTCCACTGCTTCTATCTGACCAAGTATTTTGGAGGGCCAGCTGATTGCTGTCCACCTTCCCATAAACAAAAACAGAAGTAGAAACAACCAATCAGGAACTTGTACACAATGTAAGAGCGAAAGAAAAACATCAGAACTCCTTCGGGAATTTTGGAATTAAAAAGGAGAGTAAAAATAGAACTGTGCCTCCATCCATTTTCAACGCTGAATATTCAAGTTTTTGTCCTCTTTAAGTATGTCTGTGCAAATCTTGAATCATGCTTTTTAAGTCCAACACATGCGCAACAATTTGCCACCGCTGTCTGATGCCTAAATGATAATTGGGTGGCATGTGTGTCAATCAAATGTATCCAGACAGTCAGGATGCAGCTTATATTTCAGAGATATGCAACAATTTCAGTCCATGCTTGAGTGTACGCAGTGTGGACAGCAATTTCTAACCATCTTGGAAGGCAGGTCACTGACTTTGCACAATACTTCAAAGTTGGCTCTCACACACAAAAGGCCTAACGTCAAGAGCAGAAGTGTTAAACTCCACAATAACTGCAGGTTTGTGTTCCTGCCGTGTTCTTATTTAGTAACCATTTACTGATATTTCCCTAATATACCATTCTTTAGCTTTAATTATAGATTTCTTTCTTTAAAGGGCTGCTAAAAAATACAGAGATACTAAGCAAACCAACAGATGACCGGCATTCTTGGAGAGCCTCCAATCAATCTCCATTTTAGCTGTTAACAAAACCTATTAATTCATTCTATGGCTTACCTGTGTTCTCACTCAGCTACACCTGTCATTTCCAAAACTGATATTCTTTTCTCTGAGATCACCATCCAAATACTTTGAGGACTAGAGCAGATTAATATTTCCCAGATTTTAGATTTTAACAAAGCAGACTTTATGCAAAAGACTCAGGTGCACATTGGCTTTATGTTAGCCTGCTCATCTGTTGGCTCATTATTGCTTGGGTTTTGGTTAAAGAAAAAAATGAAACAATCAAAATGCAAGTCAGTTAAAATTAATACCCCATAAGCATTAGTAATCGGTTATTAATGGAAGAAATGGCTGAAACAAAAATCTATAACCACAGCGGCCCTTCATTTGAGGAAACAGCAATCGCATTCACCTTGTTGCAGAGTTGGCTTTGTAGGAGAAGGAGGCACAAAGGTAAGCAGAATTGTATTAATACCTTTTAAAATGAGGCAGGGTAAATAACTGGAGCGAGATGAGACAGTAGGTAAGCAGGCCTAAACAGACAGAGGTGTCCAAACAGCAGAAAGTGACATTTTAATAATTCATAAGATAATCACCGACCTCCTCAACATGACAGCCTTTATTTGCCCCCACCAAATGAAGTGCTGTGTTGCCTTTCTATTTTTCCCCTGTGTGACTGTCATGTAGGTAGTGATGCCTGTCACCCTCATCTGAAAAGTAAGGTCAAGCATATGAAGTATTTGATATGGAAAGAGGGGCAAGGACTCAAGCAATAACTGAGGATACCCTACAATCGCACACTTCACTGGCACTCGAGTGCTGCTACACACTTTCCGCAGCAATCACTACTAATTCACAATACTGTGCAAGTGAAAAGACTCCGAGGTAGGATGACCAGACATCCCATGTGTTTGTTGTTGTCATTGTTGGGTTGATGGAGGCAGCTCATGACATAGCCTTATTGATCTGAGTGGAGTTAGAGTTTCTCCTTCTGGTTCTGTTAAATTGCTGTGAGACGTTGTTGTGATGTGTTGTTAAGTTGTTGTGAGTAGATTATAATGTGAGTGAATGATATGGGTTTCCTAACATTACATATAATTCAACAAAGAACTCAAAATTGTTTAGATAAAATATAATGTACAGTGGATTTTGAAAGTATTCAGTCACTTTTTGCACATTTTGCTATGCTACAGCCTCATGCTAAAATCATTTCAATTCATTTTTTTGCTATATCAAGTAACACTCATAATGACACAATGAAAACAGGATGTTATAAGTTTTTGTAAATTTATTAAAAATAAACTGAAACATGACACCGATACAAGTATTCACACACTTTCCTCTCTATCTAGTTGAAGCACCTTTGGAAAAGTGATTCCAGCCTGGATTCTTCTTGAATTTGAAGCAACAAACTTCACACACCTGGATTGGGGGGGGGGGTTATCTTTCATTCTTCTCTCCAGATCTTCTCAAACTCTGTCCGACTGGATGGAGACCATTGGTTTTGAGGTCTCTCCAGAGATGTTCAATTGGGCTCAATTCCGGATTCTGGCTCGACCACTCAAGGACATTCCTAGAGTTGTCCCTAAGCCACTCCCTGTGTTATCTTTGTTTTGTGCTTAGGGTCATTGTCCTATTGGAAGGTGAAACGTCAGCCCAGTCTGTGGTCAACAGCAGTCTGGAGCAGGTTTTCATTAAGGTTATCTTTGTATTGTGAACACTCAGCTTTTCCTCAAACCCATTTAGTCTCCCAGCACCTGCTACTGAAAAACAACCCCACAGCATGATGCTGACACAACCAGGCCTTACTTTGAAAATGGTATTGCACAGGTGGTGAGTAGTGCCCGGTTTCCTCTAAACATGATGCTAATGTTGGTTTCATCAGATTAGAGAACCTTGTTTCTCACAGTTTAAGAGTCCTTTGGATATTTTTTTGCAAATTCCAAGAAGGATTCAATGTGTCTTTAACTAAAGAGAACCTTCAGTCTTTCAACTCAGGGCAGTAGAGTGTGACAGTGGTGGTTGTCCTTCTGGGAGTTTCTCCTCTCTCCAAAAAGCTTCTCTGGAGATCAATCAAAGTGATCATAGGGTTCTTGGCAACTTCCCCTACGATTGCTCAGTTTGATTGGGTGGTCAGCTCTAGGAAGAGTCATGGTTGTTCCAAACACCTTTCATGTAAGAATTGTGTAGGCCACGGTGCTTCTGGGAACCTTCAATGCTGCAGGAATTTTTATGTAGCCTTCCCCCACATAGAATCCTGCCTCTAAGATCTTTATGAAATCCCTTCAACCTCATGGCTTGGTTTTTGCTCTGATGCACATTGTCATCTGTGGAACATCCTATCAGCAGGTGATTGCTTGTCCTTATCATATCCAATCAACTGAATTGACCACAGTTGGACTCTAAACATCTCAATGATGATCAACAGAACAGGATCCCAATTTTAAGTGTCATAGCAATACATTTCTAAAAATGTTTAAACTCCTGTATTCATTTTGTCATTCTGATGTATTAAGTGTTGCCTGATGTGGGAAAAGTGAATTTAAATGATTCTGGCAAAAGGCTGCAATACAGAAAAATGTGAACGGGTCTGAATGCGTTTTGAGCCCACCGTATATTAACAGTGCACACACACATATATGGCACATTGTAGTGAAAGGTTCATGGGGTAGATACTGCATGTAGAAAAGAACAGAGACTAGGACTTTCCCATAGTCCGATCTAGAACAGAAACCTATAAATCTTTGTGTATTCTGAAATGAATGTAATAATAATAAGAAAACATAGACAATAAGAAGAGAACCAAACTTGATATGTTGCAAATTATTGGGGAAAATACTCACTTGATGTTGAAATCATCATTGGACAGATTGAAATAGTAATCTTCCATCAATTCATAGTAAGCCATGACTTTGGACATCACTTCCTATAAAACAAGCATGTAAATGATGATCTCTTGGGTTAGACGAGGTGGGTGTTAGGGGCAGAAAAACAAGATACGGTCCTTATACCTCATGCGTTTTCAGCTGATCAGGAATCCCCTTCATCCACTCTCGCTGCTCTGCCAGTTCTTCTATGCTGTTTGCTTTGTCATAAAGCTTTCGGCTGATTTCTCTGAAAACTTCACTGGCCTGGAAAAGCACAGGGATCACCAGAGTCAGAAGAAGAGGGTGACTTTATAGCCAACAGAGAAACCTCTGCTTTAACTGTGGTGAGCACCATTTGGATGAAAGTAACCTATCAAATATTCATTAAGAAGATTATAATAAGAAAAGACTTAAAATTATCAAGGATTTTACTTTATTTTACTGTATCTTACAGTACACAACAGTTTAACAAAAAGACACTTCAACATTTTCATCGTTTTACTGTAGAAGACTCTTCGGGTCAAGGTGATAAGTTCATGCATCTCACAGTTTAGAGATATGTACTTTTATTTAATCTGTCCGTCTTCCTGGATTTTCATACAGAAAAATTCTGCTTCGAGTTTTGCTCCCATAATTGGTTAATCATTGAATTCAAACTCATCTCAGTGAGTGTGTGTGTGTGTGTGTATGCATAAGTGAGCCCTGAAACTGACTCACAAAGTGGCCAGAACTGTTTCCTGTATTGCATCCAATGCTTCCGAGATGAGCTCTGACCCCTTTACAATTCTGAAGTGGGCCGAGTTGGTTTGAGATGTCATATCATATGATAACACTTTAGTTTAGGTAATGCAAAAATACATTAATTATTCCTTTACTCTTATGCAACAAGGTCTTAACAAAGGCTTTGTTTAGTCTTAATTAGAGCTATAAAAAACCAGTAAAGTGGTTATTCATCTCACTTTGCAGTGTGGCGTTTGAAATGGTGGTAAAATTACTTATGAATATGAAGGATTTAGAGGTCTTATACTGAAGTATGCAATATTAAGAGACATATGTCTCACTTAAACAACTTCTGAACATTCCAAAGTGAAGTTATTTTGAACAGATGAATTACCATATACAGTATACTCGCGGATCAGTTCTCCCATGGATAAGTCGGGAGATGATTTTAACATATAATTTCTGGTATTCTATAATGTCGGTCATATAAATTGAATGTGGAAAATTCACGCTATTGGTCCAAGAGATTATGATATGCTAGCACCCACATGAAAGAGCAACCACGGAACACACTCCCTTTTTTTCTATGTGGTTGTGGCAATGCGCTGTATCAGCACGTACTCCTAATCTCTCTCTCTCTCTCTCGCTCTCTGTTGTGCCTACGTGACCACACAGTAATACCCGGACTATTCCAAAGCAATGTTTGCACTTTGTGTTTTTTGTATCTCACACCCTCATACACCTTTAACATAAGAGACTCCCTTATCTACGATGGAGCGTTTGATTAGAAGAAAATCTGAAGCTGATTTTAAATTACACATCATTGATGTAGCGAAAGAAATTGCTAACTGCACTGCTGCAACAGACTTCGATGGGCCTGAGAAACTGGTGCAAGATTGGAGGAGGCAAGAAGATGTAAAAAAAAAAAAATCTAAGCATCGCATTTTTGAACGGGTGCATAAGTTGGGGTCTGATTTTATGATCGTTTTTTTTTGTTTCAAGACCTGAATTATAGTTGAGTATATACAGTATAACTTTACTGATGCATTGTCGGTGTTATTAGCGGCAAAACAATCTTTTGTTAGAGTCTTGTTAAATAAGAGTCAAAGAATAATCATTTTTGCAGTACCTAAACTAAACTAAACCTATCATATTATGCTTTGTACTTGTAAACACAGATATGTTTGAGCGTGCTAAGCCTGTATTCAGTAAAGACCATAATACAAAAATGAACTGAATTAAATCAAACACCTTAAAGTATGGCACATGTACAAAGGAAGGACGCTGGTTGAGGCATTTGAATTGTTTCGTCAGAGCCCATGTAACCACAGAAGATATCAATTTTGTGACGCTTTTTTAAATATTTCTTTATTCAGTTCTTAATCAAGGTCATCACCAAAATAAAAATCTGAAGATTACAGTACTGCACAGAGTGCAGAAATAATTATAAAAGCCAGTACAGGTTTAGTAAAATAGTACCCTTAGAGGATTTCAAATTGTGACTCCATGACAAAGGTCCATAAACACTGCCCCAACAGGTCTTAATTAATAAGGATAGTTACATCGGCACTTACCTCTTCAACCTGATTCCGCAGCCTTTGAGCCAAATACTCCAGAACGGAAGAAACCAACGTCTTTCGCTTTTTGGACAAATTCTGACGCAGTGTTTCCACATTGACTTGGAAAGGGCCGATGATAATCGAGGAAGGCAACGCATTGTCCAGACGTTCCTTTTCTGCCAGGTGAAAGTCAATCTCCTTCCTCACCTCTTGGATTGAACGGTCTTCATGAAGAAAAGTGCTAAAAAAAAAAAAAAAAGACACATAAAGGAAATCGCAACAGGATGGCATAAATAAATCAGACAAGATTCAGTGGAATCTGCATACCACAAAATCAAAGACTGAACCTTAATTATCTCCAAACTATTATGTCTAATTGTAGAACAAAACTCTCATCAAATACAAACCACGCCAGAACACACAATACTTGGCCCACAATGGTCCATTTGATGAAGCGCTCCTGATATCAGGCTTCTCACAATGGTACACAGTTTAATATTCCCAACACCACCACTTACCACTTACAAAATATCGCATCCTGTTACTTTAGTACAGCCAAAAGGAACAAATAAATATAATGACATTCTCTAAGCTCTAAGGCCCAAACCATTGCAGAACCAAGTCAAACATACATAGATGATTTGGAGTTGCTTATCAACATGACATTTAAATCTTCAACATGTAGGAGGAAAACAGGAGTAACTGGAGAAAATGTCCATGTAGGCACAGGAAGAATCTGGCAAGGACAGCGTGACGGTAAGAAAAAGTGAAAAATATGGCTTCTGTCTGTCTCCTTAGTGTGCGTGCTCGTCCTTGGGTGGCTCAGTCAAAAATGACAGCAATGGAAAAATTGGTTGAATGATTTGAAGGGTGCAGCCTACTAATGGCACCTTCAACATTTTAGCAAGGGAGAGCATCACCACACCTATTCCTCAGCACGCCTATATACAAGAACAAATCATTCTTTAAGAAATTAGACTCAATTAACCACAACATCATTAGCCAGGAAGTCGAAACAACCATGCAATCCATAAGGTGACAAATATCTACAAGAGAAGGTGGCATGGCACTACCTAATTTTCCATTTTACAACTCTGTGGCAAATATACACACAATAAGGTCTTGGAAATTGGCAAAATTTGAATTTACACTGGCCTGACTTGCAATGGAAAACAAATCTGGTTTTAAATCTTCCTCTTACAGTATGTCCTTCTCTGTGTGCCAAGGAATACGAAGTACTGTATTAACAATTTATTAGCAATCAAGTTGTCGATCAATTACTTAAAATATGGAACCAATGCAGGACACACTGGGAGGAAGAGAAGCTCAATACACCATAATTATCTTTTTCCACTTTCTCAGATTTATTAAGTATTTCACCCAACAAAAAACGGGGGATTAAAACACTTAGGGATCTTTATATAGACAACGTTCTTGCATCTTATTATCAACTGCATCCCAAATTTAACTTTCCAGCTACTCCTTTTTTTCCCTTAGAAACTAGAAATTATGTTAAAAGAAACCTAAACAACTTTTCACATCTCACACCCATATCTGTCCCTGGTGCAATCTAGGCCACCCAGGATGCTGTATGGGTGAGGCAAGTGAGCTATCCAACACGTAGTCCAGACATTTATTGTGCAGCAGTCACTGTGCTTTCACCAAATGAATGTGACCACACTGTGAGTGTCAAGAATCTTTCAGTCCATTCTTCTGGGGAATGGCGACATGTTGATTGGCACGTGCAAGTAAGACTGTCACTATACTTGGTACGTATGACAATACTGGACCTATGAGCCTATGCATTTGTGTTCTGCACTGAGCTGGACCTTTCTATGTTAAAGTCAACTCAATGTAAGGACTCGTCCTGTGTGGGTCTTATCTAACTTAAGAGTGACTACTAACACACAACACACACCAGGGCAATTGAGTATCGAGAATGCTTTGGAGAGTTTAATGAAATGAGGTGTTCTTTCACTTTAATCCTAACACAATCAGAAGGAATGCAGTTTGTTACAAAAGACATGCATCTGTCGTCAAATCCAGGTTTGGGAGTTGGTGACTATTCAGGCACCAATGGGAACAAGACAAGAACTAACCCAGAAGAGGGTGCCACTTTATCACAATCAAAACTCAATTTAGAAAAGCAGAAAGGAATGTGTGTTTGAGACTTACTTTGTATAAGTGTTAATGTCTAGGTTGTGCAGCTCCAGGTGTCTCTCATACTGCTTGGAGTAAGCAAGGAGTGGGATCATAGCTTTGTGGATGGCATCAATGATATTCCTGCGAAGCTCTTCAACTGGTGGCTCATGTAGCCCCACTGATTCCAGGAGGGGGACTCCACTTATGAACATGTTCTTCATTACAAACTGCAAAGATTCAGAGCAAACCATTAACTTTTCTTTCTAACTGTTCAGAAGATGTAACCAAACACTTTGGATGCTAAAAACTGAACAAGCTGTCTTACCCTCCTAATGACATAGCCAACAAAGACGGCTGTGAAAATGGAACAGTCAGCTAGACTGAAAACAGAAGCTATAATTTCAAATCCCAGGCAACCTGTGTGCCCCTAAGTCCTGCTTAAAAATGGCAGACATCAGAGGTTCTCTGCACTAAATTATGGAGGGATTCCTCATAGTGTGACCCACACTCATGCGCAGCACCTTTTCCTGCCATTTTCTCCCTGGCACCTCTGAGCTAGTCTAACCTGGCTTGGTATCATCTACAGACTTAACCAGCTTTCTATTTATATTCCTATGTAGATTATTATTAAAAAGGGCAACAGACTCAGCACTAACCTCTGATGGACACCACTCTTAACATCAAATAATTCTGATAAGGATACTCACATAATAACCCTTTGCTTCTTTAGTTTTACCCAAACTGCACCCATCTACACACTACGCCCTGAACTCCCACTTCTTTTAGTGTGATACCGAACCTCTCATGTGGGACCTTATCAAATGCCTCCTAAAAATTGAAATAAACAAAATCACATGCACTTCTCTGATCATATCCTTTTGTTGCTTCCTCATAGATTCCAACATATTAGTAATCATCTGAACTCCTACACACATGTAGACTGGTTGGGCACTAACACTCCTGTCCTTGCCATGTGCTGTTCAATCTTTTCCTTAAAAATTCCTTGCATTAATTTACCCATTAAGCATGTTAAGCCTATAGTTATTTTTCACAAGGATCTACCACTTCACCCTTTTTGTAAAAAGATAATATTTGCTATTTTCCAGTCCCTAGGAATTCCCACAGTATGCTGTGTCTGAAGCTTTTAAATGTGCACTGACTACGCTCCTTCAGCACTTGGGCACTGTTTGGACTCTGTTTTGGTGGGTATTTCCAAACATCTTAACAACAGAACACATACAGCAAGTGTTAACGGCTGTTTCTCAGATGGCCTAAGTGTATCTATGGGTACAAGGTTGCTGTAAGGTTGCCACCTCTAATCTTCATCTTATAAACAAATGACTGCAGGAGTTCACACAAAAACGGACATATCCTGAAATGTGCAGATGACTCTGTCATTGTGAGTCTTCTGCAAGTTAAGGAGGCCAGACGTGGATCTGTTTTTGGTAAGCCTGGCCAATGGACAAAAGTTATGGTTGTAGATCTCAGGTGCTTTCCTCCTTCCACTGCCTTAACTTTAATTAAGAGAGAGACTGTGGACAGGGCAGAGCACAACACATCACTGATAACAGATGAAACTTGAATGTGAGCACAGAACCAGTTTGTAGGAAGGGCCAGACACGGCTTTTCTTTCTTAGGAAACTCAACTGTTTTAAAGTTGACAAAACCATAGCAACACTCTCTTGAAAGTGCTTTATTGAAACTACTGTCATTTGGTTTGATATGCTGGCTTGGCAACCTCAGTATTATGAATATAAATCAACTTTACAACATTGTAAAAATCCATCCATCCATCTTCTTCCGCTTATCCGAGGTCGGGTCGTGGGGGCAGCAGCTTGAGCAGAGATACCCAGACTTCCCTCTCCCTGGCCACTTCTTCTAGCTCTTCCAGGGGAATCCCAAGGCGTTCCCAGGCCAGTCGGGAGACATAGTCCCTACAGCGTGTCCTGCGTATTCCCTGGGGCCTCCTCGCAGTTGGATGTGCCCGGAACACCTCACAAGGGGGGCGTCCAGGAGGCATCCTGATCAGATGCCTGAGCCACCTCATCTGAGCAGTGGCTCTACTCTGAGTCCCTCCCAGATGACTGAGCTTCTCACCCTATCTTTAAGGGAAAGCCCAGACACCCTGCGGAGGAAACCCATTTCAGCCGCTTGTATTCGCGATCTCATTCTTTTGGTCACTGCATAGCTCATGACCATAGGTGAGGGTAGGAACGTAGATCGAATGGTAAATTGAGAGCTTTGCCTTACGGCTCAGCTCCTTTTTCACTACGACAGACCGATGCAGAGCCCGCATCACTGCGGACGCCACACTGATCTGCCTGTCGATCTCATGCTCCATTCTTCCCTCACTCGTGAACAAGACCCCAATTTACTTGAACTCCTCCAGATGGGTCAGGACCTCTCTCCCAATCCTGAGAGGGCACTCCACCCTTTTCCGGCTGAGGACCGTGATCTCGGATTTGGAGGTGCTGCTTCCCATCCCAGCCGCTTCACACTCAGCTGCGAACCAATTCAGAGAGAGCAGAGAGCTGAAGTTCACGGCCTGATAAAGCAAACAAGACAACATCATCTGTAAAAACCAATGACCTAATCCGGAGTCCACCAAACCGGACCCCCTCAACACCCTGGCTGTGCCTAGAAATTCTGTCCATAAAAGTTATGAACAGAATCGGTGACAAAGGGCAGCCCTGGCGGAGTCCAACTCTCACTGAAAACGGGCTCAACTTACTGCCGGCAATGCGGATCAAGCTCTGACACCAGTTGTACAAGGACCGAACAGCTCTAATCAGGGGGTCCGGTACCCTGTACTCCCGGAGCACCCTCCACAGGATTCCCCGAGGGACACGGTCGAATGCCTTTTCCAAGTCCACAAAACACATGTAGACTGGTTGGGCAAACTCCCATGCACCCTCCAGGACCCTGCTAAGGGTGTAGAGCTGGTCCACTGTTCCGCAACCAGGACGAAAACTACACTGTTCCTCCTGAATCCGAGGCTCGACTATCCGATGGGCCCTCCTCTCCAGAACCCCTGAATAAACTTTTCCAGGGAGGCTGAGGGCTAGAGGGCATACCATCTGGGGACGCCCTCGTACTGCTGGGAGACTTCAATGCTCACATCGGCAATGACAGTGAAACATTGTAATGTAGATCAGTGACAGAGGCCTGCTGTCAACCCTCAATTTTGCTGCTAATTTTTACAAAGAAATTAGAAAGAAGGCTAACTCAGTCCTGTCAGACAGTAATAATAATAATTCTTTACATTTATATGGCATTTTGCTCACTACTCAAAGCACTCTCCATGCAGGGAGGACCTGAGAAATGAACCCCCAGTGTCTTTACTGCTAATCAGCAGCGTTACCACTGTGCTACATACATGCAGACGTACTCTTTTTATCTAAATTCCTGCTGTTGCCATCAGGCTGACGATTTGGGTTTCCAAGGGTAAAGAGTAACAGGTTTAAGAATTCTTTAACTCCCAGAGCCACTTGTAAGGATACTGCTAAATGCTAAATTCTAAATTATTCTTCATAGTGTGTGTATATACAATAACACTGGCTGTCAGTTTTTGTATCTTGCAATATGTGGAACAATCTTCTTATATAATACGCTGCTGTTGCTGTCTGTCCAGGATTTTACATCACCTGTAGCTCACAAACCGTTTGACCGATTGGCCTGAAATTTGGTACTAATATACTACGTGACATCTACTATCCGCTTTCAGGGTGATGATTAAACTCCACGGTTAGTCCTCTTTATATTTTTATTTTATTTTACTGTAGAATTAACTCTCAGCAGTGGTCAGCAGGGCGGCTGTGCGGCACATGTTTATGGGCGCCATTCTCATCCCTGCTACCTTCGCTGTCACTTCCCCTACCTCTTCACATCTTAAATCATTCTTGAGGCAGATTGAAGACTTAAGTGCCTGCTTAAATGAAAAATTAAAGAAAAAGTACTAAGTAATTGCAACGCAAACATTAACTTAATCAGTTTTAACGTGAAAAGATGCCAACAAAAGAAGAGAAGAAGCAGGCCGCTAGGGTGGAGAAAAGAAGAGCTGCTTAGGAAGCAGCAAGCGAATCAACCTCTGAGCCAACGAATGCTAAACGTAAAGAGAAAGAGGATGAAAACTAGGAATGCTCAAGTCAAGTGTGTTCACTGCATGTTAGCACGCAGTGCGCCGTTACTGGTGCTTTATATTTTTGTACTTTCCTGCTGCAAACAAATGTCCCACTGGGATAATAAAATCTACCTACCCTTAACTAAATGTCATCTAGTCCTGGTGATTTCCTAGGTTTCAGCCTATTTAATCTAAGCTTTACTTCTCCCTGTAGAATTTCCTAATCACTAAGCACCTCCTTAGTAGTCCCTGTTACTGCTGGGAGTTTCTCTGCTTCCACAGATTTGAAACCTCACAAAAATGCAAGTTTAGAAATTTTGCTATTTCACTACTCATATATTTTAATTCTTACTTACTGTTCCCGATACACATCACCTGCTTGACTGTTATTTTACTACTAAAATACTTAAAGAATTTATTTGAATCTTCTTTTGCTTTTCTAAAGTATTGGTCTCTCACTGCCTTTTAGATTCCCCAATACCTTTTTTTTAACAGTTGCTCTTAGAGCCCAGATTCTGGAGTCACGAGGCAACAGTGCTAACCACCACCCCATCCAGGCACCAATCTGAACAATGATTTTTAACTACAACAGGATTTTAAATTGTACTTACACATTACCTAGCTTTAGCACAGTGACAGTGACACAGGATCACAAGGCCTTATGCTATGAAAAGAAAGACAATCAGAAACTCACTTTTTCTATTTGGGGGATGTTGTGAGTTGCCAAGACTCCTTTGTCAAACATGCCCAAAAGTGAAGCCTCCAAGGTCTCTGGAGATGTGCTGTAGTGAATACCAGAATCATCCATCAATAAATCCACATAGAATAAGGGGTTCTTTTTTGGCCTGGAGAGAGGGAGAGAATTAAAATTATGGAGCCTATTTAAAACTGATGATTACTCCGTGGCATATGTAATTAAAATAAGAAAATGTTGCATTTTAGCTCCAGGAGATGCCCATCTACTGTAATAATTTGCAATTACTGCTAACACTACTGTGCGAGTGCAGCTTGTACATTCTCCTTGAGTTTAAGAGGCATGTTTTTCTCCTTCACTTTCTTCTCACATTCGAATGACACTTGATGAACTAGTGCTCTGTCCATGGATGGCTCCTGCCTTGCACCTCATGCAGTTAGAATAAGCGCCATCCTCCTGTGACCCTGAACCAGATTAAGTGGAGGTGAGAATGTCAGTACTGGTCCATATAAAATAGATTAGCTCATTTTAGGTATTTTAACTAGATGCAGCTCCCGAACACTTAATCTCAGGTTCCTAGGAAACTGAACAGCTTTATTTTGAATCATCACCCATTCATTTATAAAGAAATTAATAAATTTCAATGTGAAGTAAATTTATGTTCAGAATACAACTGCACCCAATACACCTCTATGTAAAGTATATCCAGAAAAAAAAAAATCACAAACCAGGCGACACATTGATTAGCACAGCGGCCTCATAGCTCCACGAGTCTAGGTTTGATTCTTGGCCCCATCATGTCTTGCATGCATTGTCCCCATGTCCATGTAGATTTTCTCCAGACATTCTAGTGTAGCCTCAAATATCAAATCATGTCTCTAAGTTTGACTAGCCCATTTCACATTTTGTAGTAAAACGTCTTGTGGAGGTGTGCGAAACGTTGTCCTTTGTAATGGACTGGTGTTTAGTTCTGTTTCATGGCCAATGCAGTGGGAGTCTCAGGCTCTCCTAAGCCCACTTTGGATTATATGATTTCAGAAAATGCATTATGAAGAATATACTGCAACTCCCAACATTCATCCATCTCCCAAAACTTCTTCATCCAGAGAAGGGTCATGGGGAAACTGGTATCTATCCCAGCAAGCAGAGGGAGCAAGTCAGGAATAGTTCTGTAGACAGTGACAGTCAATTGCAGGGTGAAGACACAGACACATAAGCAAGAATGAAGCACTGCCAATAAACCTATCCTGCATGTCTTTGGGTTGTGAGAAACTCACATGGACACATGGAGATCATGCAAACTGGACACTGGTGAAACCTCATTGTACCCTCATTGTTACAAGACATCAACTCTACGGCTGCATCACCGCAATAACATTCAATCACTATAAAAATAAATTCATGCCTTTGGTACTGTTCACAATTTGCTGTGATTCAATATATAATATTAATTCACTGAATTGACATTTTTTGCCATTGGTAAATACACGTGACAATAATAATCATATACACTATAAAAAAAACTTAATGTCAAAGAGAAAACAACATTCTTAACATCCTTTAGTTAATTAAAAAAAAACAATGTTTAATTCCACAAGTATTCTCACAATAGAGTAGCAAAACAAAAGCCATGGTTTAAGAAAGTAGCAAACTCTGGCCAAATAAATGAAGATTCGGTGTTCTAAATGAAAGCATAACACCTAATATATGGAGAACACTGTCCTTTCCTTTAGGTATTGTGGTGGCACCAACATGGTATCATCTCCTTGCATCAGTACCTAGAAAATCTGTTAAATAAGAGGGCAAAACTGATAGAGCAAAATGCCGGCGTCTATATGAGACCTGGGACCTGAGAGAAGATTTGCATTTTGTATTCATATTCGTTATATTGATAAATAGCTGAGGTCATGCATGTGCACCCTGGGACTACCTTCCTGGTTCTGGTGAGGAAAGCAGTTCCCCTCTGGAATGAGAGGGGGTGCGGACGCCAACAATATCTTCTCTTTCCTCCATAGCATTGAAAGGATGCCTAAGGACGATGACTAGCTCCACCCACAATGCTCTGAGAAGACTCCACCCCTTCTAGTGCCAATGATACAAAAAGTGGCCAATCATGGAATGTGTGGTCCTTATTTGACCTGGTTAAGAGGAGGACAGAGTTGCAACTCTGTAGCCAACTATTATCATAAGAAGGAGGCTGTTAAGAGCCATATATTTTTTGCTGTTGTATTTTGTTGCCATTAGACACGGTGCTCGGGATCGTGCCACAACATTTTGCCTGCCTGTGATAGTCTACTTTCTTGGCCACGTTACAAGGTGAAGATTCGGGGTATTACAATCATTGGTCTGAATCACAATCTAATTATTTGGAGGGTTACCTACCAGGCGACGCTTGTGGTTGGTCGGCCAGTCGGCAAACATCTTCACCCTGTCAAGTGAGCAAGCCAGTCACCGTGATGCAACGTCAGAGGCTTCACCTCAGGTACTGACATCCGAGGTTCAATCCCCGTAAGGGGAAGCAAAAGTGCGTACACCTGATTAACTCCAAATTACGGAGGAACTTGTGTCGTGTACTCTTTATATTATTTGGGAGGTACTGTATCACATATATATTTGCAGAATATATAGCTAGCAAATTTGGTATTTGTTTTGGTAATATCAGGGAATTAGTGAGAAAATCAGGTTGTTCAGTTTGTCACTGCTCAGAAGACTGAACAGAGGTACCATAAACTACGAGCAGAAGACAACAGTTTGGAATTTCAAATATATTCTCAAAGCAGCTTAATGCAACTCAATTCCTACCACGGCAAAAAAAAAAAAAAAAAAAAGATATGCTGATTTACAATTTTCAATCGACATACCCAGAGTGTAAAGATGGCTACTTTGATGTTTAGTTATTCAAATAAAAAAAAAATTCTATTGAACAGAACAACAATACTGAATGCTTTTAGTAATGAAAAAATGAAATTCTCCAAGTGACTAATAAGACGTAAGGCAATGGTCATACTTGAAGGGGCTGTTGATGAGGTCTGATCCCCAGACCAGATTCTTGGGGCAGTGAAACACGCTGCTGCAGCCGTCTACGATCATTTGAGTGAAGTTGACCAAAGAGTCCTGCACCAGGTATCGCAGCGAGTCCTGCAGGGTGAACTTGATCTGCTCCATAAGTTTACAGAGTTTGGACATGCGGTACACCTCCCATTGTGTCTCAGTCAGGTTATACCAGCCCTTCCCCACCTCCCGCAGACTGGAGCGTACTGTGGCCTTCAGGGTGTTGATCCAGCTGTCTTTTAAAAAAAGCTGAATCTGAAATGTTAAAGGAAAAGTGAAATATTAATGCTGGCATTAAAAATACAAAGGCAGAAGCTGTAAATAGAGAGTTGGGAGTGGACCACTTTCTAGGATGAGTCTGAGCCAGGAAGTAGGGCTTAAAAGGAGAAAACACAAGCACTGGATAACAACCATAGCTCAAACTTTGAAAGAGCATAAACGATGGACCTGCAAATATATGGATGTGTAGGCAGGGCTTCCAGAACTAAAGCAAGAGAAAGAGTACCTCCTCAAACACAGAATTGGAAGAGAAGCACTCTAGTCCAGCAAAAGGAGAAGGTGGAAAAGATGCATGGATGAGTTCTTCAATTGTAGACGTGTAAGGGATGGACATAAGCTAAGCAGCAAGATAGAGGCTAGTTACTTAAGACACCGGTAGAATGGTTAAACTTTCAATTTTTAAAACTGAGCTTGACTAGCTCCTCATAGATGGTTGGACCTCTCAGTAGACTGCAAGAGAAACGCAAGTCACTCAAGAATGCAGATATCAGCACCAATGACTAAGGCTACATCCAAAATTCAATGTTTTCATATTAAAAAGGCATTTTTAACATGTCATTTACTGAAGAAAGGCCTCTGTGTGGCCACTCGGGTCAGAGGAACGTTGTAGTGATGGCTGTCCATAGGAAAGTTTTTTCCTTGGCCAGACAGGTTCTCTGGTGCTCAGCCAGAGTAAGCTAAGGTTCTTGGTCACCTCTTTTACCATGGCCCGTCTCCCACAATTGCTCAGTATGGCCGGGTGGCCAGCTCTAGGAAGAGTCGAGGTTGTTCTAAACGTCGTCCATTTAAGAATTACAAAGGCAACCGCGCACTTTTTGTGGCCTTCCCCAGATCTGTGCCTCAACACAGTCCTGTCTCTAAGCTCTGCAGGCAATTCCATTAACCTCGTGGCCGAGTGTCGTTCTGATACACATTCTCACCTGTGGAACCTTCTATAGAGAGGTGTGTGCCTTTCCTAATCATGGCCAGTCAATTGAATTGACAACAAGGGGAAGTATTTCAATGATGATCACAGAATAATATTTCAAGTAACATAGCAAATTTTTAAAAAGTGAAATCCCATATTATGTATTTTTAATAAATTTGTGCAAATATATTAAAAAATAAAAAAGTCAAATCTCATATTATGTATTTTTAATAAATTTGTGCAAATGTATTAAAAATAAAAAAAGTGAAATCCCATATTATGTATTTTTAATAAATTTGTGCAAATTTCTGAAATGATGTTTTTGCTTTGCAGTTGTGGGGTATTGAGTGATGCTTAATATAGGAAAAAATGAATTTAAATAATTTTAACGCAAGGCTGCAACATAGCAAAATGTGAAAGAAGAAAGTGACGGACTGTGAATACTTTTTGAATCCACTGTACGTTGCTTATTACATGACCAAAGGTCGCCATGACATGTTTCGCCATCATATTTTCCCTAGTTATGATCAAGGGATGGCAAGAACTTTATCAATGTACAGGATTTATTCTAAAAATACTGTATGTAGTAAAGCTATGGACGAACAGTTATTGACAATAACTTTTGCTTAATTCTCAAAAACAACTTTGTTTTCTCTTTTGAATTTCGGAGAATGATTTTCTCTTCTTCTTCTTTTGGTATTCAACCCTTTGCCTATCACCAGCCTCTATTCTGTTCTGCCCTGCCATTTGGTATTTTCCTTAGCATTAGAGGAAGGTAAAAGGGGCTTCCAAGAAGACATTAGCGCCAGAACTGCCTTGTCCGTTTCGTTCTATGACCTTGGTTTGATTGCTGATTTCTTCCCATCTCCTAGTCAAACTGCCTCCTTCAATAAGTCGGAGAACATAACAAAAAGCATGTAAATGGAATCTTTCTGTGGCTCAGTGCTTTACAAAACATGAGTGTAACTCTAGGTATTTCTTCAATCTGAGGCTCAGTATTTAAAAAAAAAAAACATGAGAGTACATGTAGATAACATGGTACTTGTGAAATCGCCGGGGATGGAAAAAGATGGTGTAATAACCCGTCATATCCAACAGCAGATTTTACATTCACGCGAAGCTCACCTGTGCATAGCACTGAGACTGAATCTGCTCAAATTCCTCCAGTCGAGTGCATTTGTTAAGGTTCACGTGAAAGAGTGACATGCCCACCACACGAAGACATTCAGTTCGCACTTTAGTGAGCATTGTGATCACCTCCACTTTGGTAAGCAACGTATTAAACGAGAAAGCTTTTTTGTTTGCTTTGAAGGGGAACTGAGGCACCACCACTCGTCCTAGAGAAAGAAAAAAAAGAAAAGAAGAAAGTCACAGTCCCTTAGTAAAATGAACACAAATTAGGAGGGCCAGATTCAGTTCTGACAAGCGCAAGGCCCAAAGACTTTATCAAAATGCTTTACTGTTTGTATTTCTTAACTTGCGGCTGATTGAGAATGTCACTACTACAAGAAATAGCGAGGTGCGTCTATCTACTGTGCATACGAGGATTCTGAAGACAGGAGACTTGCTGAAAGCTGCTCTAACAGCAGTCACATTTTACTGCTGGAACGGAAATAGGCCACTTAATGCACAGTTTACGTCTGCTGCATTCACACAAGTCTAAAACACGTGTATGAGTACCCTGAACTGTGACCAAGGGGCTTGACAGCAAAACATTTACAGGCACATCCATTTACCCAGAATGCGAACTGACTCCTCCTTGTGGTCTGGCAAGGTAATAAAGGAAAACTCTTCAGGGTTGGAAATCACAACTTTGTCGAAGCAGATCTTGTTCATCGCGCGTCCATAGGTGAGACTGATCTCTTTATCGAGACGGTTCAGGCAATTCTGAAGACTGCAATTTCAGAGAAAAGGAAAGGAGTTAGTTAGAAAGCAATTATTGATCTTACATGTTTTTCATAAGGGACATAAAAATTAGATGTGCCGATATATTTTTATGAGTGGAACACTGACAGGTTTGCCTAAAGTCACATAGAGAGTCAGTGGCGGGGACTAAACAAGCTGTGTTGTGGATTACAGTACAGCATCTTAATCACTCAGGAATCCTGCCTAATATTTTGGACAAACTTAATAGGAGTTGTGACCAGTTTCATGCTGAGATTACATTTACATTTATTTGTATGTGCATTTGCCATGTCTGTCTGTCCTACCACCTGCGCTTCAGAACAGAACACGTACCTGAAGTTAAACATGTTTAGGCTTGGCCGATAGCTGAATGGGAGACCATCTAGGAATAGCTAACGTTGCTGCTGGAAGAGGTTCTGGTGAGGCCAGCAGGGTAATTACCTTGTGGTCTGTGTGTGGATGCCATTGTGCCAGTACAGTAACAGAGACACTGTGTTGTAATTAGATCCCCAGGACTCGCACTTTAGATTGATCAGCGATGCTTTAGCATGGTGGCCACAGTACTGTGTAGGATGCTAGATGAAGAATTTAGGAGGACATGTAAGGATTGTTCCTTACCAGAACACAATGAACTCAGAATAAGGGGAATGAAGATGACAGTGTCAGAAAAGTGTGCCAACTACAAAAAGGGCAGTCCATCAAAAGAGTGAGGATCAGGAAAAACAATGGAATCAAAGACCAAAGCAAGGATCAGAACCTACAATCAAACTGGAGTCAAAATCGAAAACACCAAAAGTCAGAGTCCAAAGCCAGATCTTAGATTCAAATAACCTGTAATCAAAATTTTACAGAAAGTAATTTGCTAGGCTTGGTCTAATCGTGGATACTAGTGACTAGCACATCATGAGAAAAGCCACATAACTGAATAGCTCAATAGGAAAACAAAGTATTGTCAAGAGAGGCGACAAAAATTAACCAACTTCTAAACCAAAGCTCTAAATAAAATTCGGATTACACAACTGGATTCTTTAGGTGTTAAAAATCTCAAAAACAACAAAAAGACGATTTTGCTATCTTCGGGGAAATCTGAGAACAATTCAAAAGGAAATTCAAATCTTAATAGGAAGAGAAATTTCAGAGAAAACCGCATAATAATAATGGCTCATATTTGACTAAGCTGGCACAAAAAGTATCATGAGTCAACACGCTGGTGATGAGAAACAATTTAAGCAATGAGAGGGCAAAAAAAATAAAGAAAACAGAAGCCCCCAAAATGTACTTTTGCTTGCTTAACAAAAAAGAGCTGAAGTTCAGCCTTAAGAGGAACCTACCAGGGCTTGTCTCATTCAGCCAAACCTGTGTAGGTCGTGTAAGCACCTGCCTATTTAAACTATCTCCTTATCAACACAAGAGCTAAGAAATTAAAGAGCATATTAAGCACAAAAGAGGTTTGTTCAGTGATGCCCTAGCATAACTTGAAAAACAGAATGATCAATTACTATAAAGAAGAGATCAAACAAAGCCAAAACCAAACCGGGAGTCTTTCCAAAAATGACAAGAAGTGCTGAAATGCTGTTGTGCTGCCTGACCCAAATTTAACGTAATACCACTATATAAGAAGTCACCTTTTGTGACAATACTCACCACAATATGCTGACATACTTAGACAACATCACTAAACTTAAACCATTTTATTCTTCTTAAATCCCAGGGATCATAGGGAGACGGCCAGCCAACAAACTATCACAAAAAACCAAGCAATAAATACAAAAATAAAAAAACAAACAAAAAGCACATTCAGCCAGCTGCCGAGCCTGACATTTGAGAGGAGTGTGTGGTGCTTTTGTTTATTTTTTTGGTACCTTCTTACTCTGTTTGGAATGTTTAATCAAAAGCAAATTCCCTCCAGTAAGAACACCATTATGACTATAATCAACTATTACATCCTGCACCAGTGTACGAGAACCTGAAAATTCAAAGCATTGTCATCGTCTATTGCAGAAGAAAGGGATTTTTGGAATATCTGTTGGTGCACCCAGTATTTTAGCAAATTAATGTGAACTTGGATCATTAGCCTTGTAGACATAATCATCTTATATATAAATATCTACACGTGGAAGTGTGTCTGTCTGTCCGGCCCAGAAGTGTGAGGCTACAGTGTGAATCTCAAAGAAAGCGACTCTGTCACCAAAGTGAAACTGCCGAGATTTGAGAAACTCGCTTAGCCACTAAAACACAAGCGAGGCGAGCACATCTGCAAAACGAAACCTCCAAGGAGAGAGAAACTTGCTTAGCCGCTGATAGACAAGGGAGGTGAGCATTTCAGCAAAATGAAACCGCACAGGAAAGAGAACCTCGCTTAGCCGCTAATGCACAACTGATTGATTCAAGTGCAAGAATCCAGGGTTTCTAGGAGACCGGGCTTTTTACAGCACAGGCTTACACAGCTAGTTGATGTATGAAAACCGTTATAGTTGAAATGTAAATGATTTCTAGGTTTGCAAATCAGATAACATAACATTTTTGACAATATGAATTTTAAATACAATTACTGTGATATGACTTAGCTGTCAGGTCAAAATTCATTCCCCAACATACAGTACTATACAAAGTTATTGTATAAGGCTTAAGCCTGCTTATACAGCATTGGACTCTCATCAACGTTTTAAGATGTTTATATTAATCTTCCTGACGTTTACACATCATAAGAAGCTCTTTAATTTTTTTCCCCGATTTTTAATTCTTAAAGGTGTCTGATCACCTATCTATAACAAATACAATCATCTAAGACATGGAGCTCCCCTCCCCATAGAGTTCACAGTGTTAAGTCAGGAGTCTAACTGCCAGTGCCATGTTGTCCCTGTCCATCTACTCACAGATGTGGACGCAGCCCTGGTGTACTGAGTGCCCAGTGCTCCATTTTCTTTTTGCTTTCTGGGCTTAGGCGGTAGGATTCATTGAGAGGCATGCAGTCCACATAGAGGTTGTAACGCAGGAGGGCTTCTGTCTTCTGTCGCAGAGCATTAGCCTTGACAACACGCTTCATGAAGTTACAAGGATCTTCTGCACAGAACAGCAGGCGGACCCGGGGTACCCAGTACTGGCAAGGCAGCATTACGTACTCCCCTGGAGACAGAAAATATTACAATATCACCATAAGAAAAGTGAGAGAAGCTAAGATACTATGTTACAACAGGTATTTTTTGTGAGGTATTTAATCTGGCCCTTTTCAAACTATGTGGTGCAAATTACCTGCTTTCATACTCTTTGACTTATAGGCACTTTTCATAATTTCAATATACTGTATCTATCCAGCTTTTAAGCCCATTTGTCATTTTTTGGGTCACAAGTGATACCATGCACGAATGCATCAGAGGACACCATCATGGAAGTTTACACTCATTTTCTGATCCCAGCATGATCCAAACTTGCTAGTTAAGATAGCCTTCACATTAGTGGGATGTGAGAAAAACCGACCTAGGAAATGTGACACCCAGGCTGAGAATGGAACTCTGGTGCCCAGATCTGTGAGGCGGCAGCAGCAGCAGCAGCACATATCACTGCTCCACCCATGCTGCCCTCAGTTTCATGCCTTCCAATACCTTTATTGCAAAAATGCTCTTGCCTTTCTCGTTTCTGCCTCCATTGAGGACGGGTTTGCCCTCCGAGTCTCTCACCAGCCCATTAGAGTCGGTTTTGTGCACCAGGTAGAGTTTGGCCTGTGGGTCGTAGTCCAGGACTCCAACACCTTGCCACGTGTAGAATAAAATACTGCTCTGTGGTTCAGCTGCATGGAGGACAGAATTAAGACATGAAACAGTTAGAAGCAAAGAACATTTTATAATCCTGGTATCTTCACCCATTATTCGATAACATGATAAATTTCATGGGAACTGAGTGTCATTATGAACAATGCTGTGCATCCTCTCTATGATATTCGAACACTGAGGACTTTCAGTCAACAAACAATTTAGCAGAAGTGTGTCAAGAAACACTACTGGGAGTCCTTTACACCAACAGCAATATGTCTGTGTAATGCCTCGTTGTGGCTGTGACTGCCAAGTCAGATGTTTTCTTTCTTTTTAGTCATTCTGGTGTGTGTTCAGACCATAGTGTTTGTGTGTATATATATTAATCTACTTATTTATTTATTTATTTATTTAAAGAACTTCTGTAAAAAGCCAAATTTCCCCCTGGGACCAGTAAAGTTGGTGTTCTATGATAAACCCAGATACAAAGGGAATGGAGGTGTGCAGAAACGTCTGTCTTGGATATTGAAAACCTTCACCTTCCTTGTTCATTGCTTTCATAAAATGTTTCATCAGTTAGCGTTTTATATGAGGAGGAGGCAAAAATATCTTTGTTGGGTCAACACATGGTTTATATGTCACACTATTTTGTCCTGGAACCAAATGGAGCAGCCAGTTCTTTTAAATGTAAAGAGAGTCTTTCACAGGGCAAGTACTTTGTATATCCAAGCTGCATTCCTAGTAGGAGTGCCATTACTTGTAGATCACCACAGATATCCAAGCTGAAGTTGTTGTACTGTATATGTAAGCTTACAGTATGAGAGGTAATCACAAAAAAGACAATTACAAAAAATTGCAAATTTTTTAGGTAAATTTAAACTTGTTCAGCAGGGAAAATATCTATAACATACACCCAAAACTATTAAGAAAGCAAAGTCGTTGTTGTCTAGTGTTATTAGTGATCTCTGCCTTTGGTAAAAGAACCCTGCTTGTAAGAGGAGCACTTCTCAGTGAACGCTGCTTCCTACAACTGGCTAGGTTGCATTTTGTGAAATCTTCTCCCTTTCAATTTCTACAGCACTTGCTGTTTTATTTTTTTGGATTTAGAGTATACAATTAATCAAAGCCTACCATGTCCCAAGTCGTCATCATCTGGCAGCAGTGCCTTTCCTGGTATGGGCTTCCTGTCCTTTAGTCCTGGATCATATCCAAGAGATAACCAGTCGTCAGGGGAGCGGCAATCAAAACCTTCATCATCAAAAACCTGTTGTGAAAAGAAATGTTGACATAATCTGCACCAGTTGGCATCAATAATAAAACTACTGGAGCTTCAGAAAATGTGGAAACGTGCCTTTACTGAAAAGTGTGTTGCTGAACTTATGTCCACGTTTATCTGTGACAGGTTTGGGGAGCTGGTGCGCTTACTGCAGGCCACTATATATATATATATATATGTCACACACGTGCGCATGGGAGGCAGCTAAAGGGCTCGGGTAAGGACAGTTCTGAGACATACCAGGATGTGGCAGAGTACACTGACTCTTTTTCTTCCTTGCCTGCAGACCATTCCCGGGAGATTCCGCCTGGCTCTCCTCACGTCACTTCCGGGACCGAGCCTATCAAAGGAGACCTTGCCGTCTCCGGCCCCTGTGATGTCACGTTCGGGCTCGAACCAATGGCTGAAGACCTCAATGAGCTCAACCCCTATGATCTCACTTCCTGTCTTCCCCTTTAAAAACCTCCTCCTTTTCCCTATGCCCTCAGTTCTGTATTGGACTCAGTTTTGTGCACAACAGCGCTATCATTTAAAAAGAACACTTTGCAGCCAGGAAAACAAATTATACGAGTGGCTGCCCCAAACCTTGCTTTGTCTCATCGTGGCTTTTGTGACAATATATATCATCTACAGGAGATTTATAAGGTATGCACAATGACATCAGTGCCTGAGGAAGCACATTTGTTAACACTCTGTTTTCTTTCACTCACAGACCAAAAGATGAGTCCCAAGATGCATCCTAATATCACTTTCGGACATCAGGAGGAATTTTCAAGTTTCCTGATTGTTTTTTTAAAGAACAAAGTTGGTGTATATTGAAGAACCAAGATCCAAAGGGAATGGAGTTGTGCAATTATTAAAAGCCTGAAGAGAAAAGCAATCAAACACCCACTGTACTTTACACTATTTTTGGACCTTTTGATTCAAGACTTTCAGTTTCTTCTTAAAAAGAGGGTACCAGGTCAGTCCCCAACACTTCACCATCTCCCTCTATCATGGTATGGGAGCCCAGGGACAAAGAGGAGCTAAACATAAAGAACTCCTGATGCCTCAAAGGGTGTTCTTTTTTCTGTGAGGGCACCAGATGTGACAGTAAGTGGACATGACTCAACAGTGAACTTGAAGACGGTAGGAGGCAACTTTGTTCAATAAGGTAGGAAACAATAGACAGTCAGTCTATCAGTATGTCACTTCCATTATGTGGTTTAGCACTAGCATAAAAAAAGGTCCCTGGCAAGGGAGTTCCATTTACTTCAGCATACTAAGGACAAAGAAAGCATGCTGAGGACAGGCCAAAAGTATATTACCTGCTCTAAGAGAAGATCCCTACTCACAGCATCAGGTAATAGGGAAACCTCAGCCTTAAAACCTGTGCAGGTTTTCAAATGCTTTAAAAGACAACTGGTAAAATTAGAGACTTCAGTTGTAACTCTTATCATTAATTTACTTAATAAAAGCATAATTTATGTCTGAGCTGGAGAAGATACTAAAAGGCTTCAACAGTTTGGTTGGTCAAGCACCCCCAGATGAGCACAATTTTAATAGAATAGAGAAAACAATCCCACTGGTCCTACTACTCACATATCAAAGTTGTTGGAGGGTATTTGTGAGTTCTATTGACGTGGAAGCTAAAGGATAATAGTTTTATGTGCCATGCCATCCTCCATTTACTTTTAAGTGGCCAATTGATGAACACACGCAGCACAGCGGGGACAGTGCCACAATTAGAAGCGTGAAATGACAGCGTTGTTAGCAACATCTGTTGGTTACATCCACAGAAATGGCTTATGGGTGACTGTTGACTGACAATGTACATTGACTGCACAGAGGGGACAACGGTTGGGGTCAGCATGATCAGCACTATGAATTCAAGGTTAAGAGTGGTGCTAAGAGAATTTCCAGTATTAAAACTAAAAGTTTAATTGAATGGACAATTTGTCTTGTCATTCTGAAAAAGTGTCTAAGCCTAAAAGCAAAATTAGAAGCTGACTCTCATTCACATGCTTGCTACCTATCATATGATGGGCTGTTAAGCAATATATAGACATTGTATAAGTAAATAAAGGCGATAAAGGGTGTCTTGTAGAGAGTAACAAAAAGAAACGTAGACAAGAAAAAACAATCTACTCCCTGGAAACTCTGAATGGCAATTTTAAAAATTGTAATTCCAATGAAATCGTGCAGGCTGTGTCAAAGCTGTCAGATCTAGATCTACTGTACCTCCAAGGGTAGATAAGGCAGGGGTAAGGGTGCCTCTTTCTCCATAGCAGACCAGCTTTTAGCTTTAGAGAGACGTGGCATGAGCATGTTGGAATCAATCCCTGCTTCTTCCAGTAGAAGGGAAATGTCTTGGCTCAAGTACTGTCGCCTCCGCCTAGCATGATTGCATTACATATGAGAAGACAAAAATCAAAAAACAGTAAGAGAAGTTATGGATTACAAACTGACCATCTCTAGCCTATAAGGAGAACACTTCTTAAAGGAATACACAATGTCAAGAAATGATACTTTTTTTATTTGTTACTTATTCCATGTAGCTTGTAGTGATATTAAATTGGATAATACAAATGTTTCACCTCATGTTTTCATGGAGAACAGACTTAATGTTTTTGGTAAAATGGGACTCAATGGTGATCAACGATGGACAGTGGCAGACAGTATCAAAAACATCCATGAAGAAAATCTTATGTCACATAATCCACACATCAAGTCATCCATGCAGATGCTGACAAAGTGCAAAACACATGTATTTTATGCGAATATATCTACTATATAATAAAACACTGCGTGTGTGTCCAGTCCCTCAGAGAAATCAGGTTGATTAGTTTGACTTCAGTGACACAATCAAGAATGGAAGTGCGAATGTGAGACATGTGAGGAGTAAAGGTGTAGGAACCATGCTGAGAGATACCTTCAAAAACAAGAACTATGATAGCGGACAGGAGCCGAGAAAAGCATGTTGAAATGACAGAATCTGAGAAGCAGGCTTTATGGGACTCGAGAGAGGGAGCAACGGTCAAGACAGGTACACATAAGAAAAATATTTTTAAATTTACCTGTCTTTGACAGGTAGCATTAGTTGGTTGTTAACAACTCTGGAAAATGAATGTAGCCAACAAACAGGAAGTCTCACTCTCCTCCTCTTTCATTGGTCAAGAGTTCAGTCTTAAATTTAGATGTGGTAACAAGGGGCTTTCTGTTTGTAAACTACTTTTATTTTCTAAAGTTATTTATTTAACAACATCTTAGCACAAAAAATGCATGTATTTTGCACATTGTGAACATACGATTGATTTGACACACAGATTATGAAACACGAGTAACATAAAATAATTCCATGGACAGTTTTCATATTGTTTGCTGTTGTCCAGCATTGGTCACCAGTCAGTCGCATTCTATCAGAAAATTTGCTATATCCATTCGCGACGAAAACATGAGATTAAAGATTTTTCTCAGCCTTCACTACAAACTACAAATATCATTATTGAGCAGAGTATTCCTTTAAGATGGCAACCTAAACCTTTCCCCTAAGCCATTAAATTTCAATCTGCAAGGCCAGCCTCCAGCCTCACACTGGTCTTCACTTCCGAAGTTCTTTCTATGTTAAGACCATGTTGGACTTGAACATACATACCTTTCAATTTCGATCTTACGAGGACACTGTCCAGGCAAGACTGTGTATGGCACTTGAACTTTGGGTTCATATCCTCGTTGGGGAAAGTCTGTAGGTGGAGTGATGAAACCAATGGGCCGTGCTAACTGTGCATCCAAAAGAGACTGAAAGTCTCCAGGTGACTTGAAGGAGTCTACTGTTAAAAGCAATATACAGATATATGTTTAGCACATTTAGAAGAAATGGGAATAATATCCCAAAGATAGGATATCAACATTACAGTGCCACCATCCTAAATAGGATTCTCATCAGCTACTATGACTAGCAATAAGTACGGTTTACACAAACAACATGGCAGCAACCACAAAACAGCTTTACAAAACTGCAACTATTGTTAGAAAAATACTGTATGCACAGAAAGGTGCTGTAATAACAAACATATATTTCTAAAAAGTATTTATAAGAAATACTAGTAGAAAATGTAAAAAAATAAACAAAGAAGGACTGAAACTTTATGATTTCACATCCAAAGTCAGGACAGTGCAACTTTTTAGTGCGGAAATACATTTTAAGGTTTTATTACGTACATCTATACATATAAAATTCTTTTCGCGTTTGAAACGGAAATTACGTATGATCACGCAAAACGGAAATTATGTATGACCATAGAACATTTTATAATACAGGAACTAATCACTTCCGTTGTGGATGCCATTTTTATATCTTCTTTACAAATTGTTATTTGTGTGAGAGTTATTTTACTGATATTGAAAAGAAGTAAACACAAACACGCCGATCTATCCCATAGAAATGTGCCCTGCGTCGCCCTCTCCCAGCCCTCCTCTCTGGACTCTAGCGCTGAGCCGTTCACCACCGGGCGCGTTCTGACAGAGAAGTTTTATTTATTCGCCCACGTGACTGTCACGGAAACTGCAACAATATAACTTTTGTTAATTGGCAGTACTTGATAGTAGAAGAGATGAGGAAAACAGCTTTACGTCTTTCTACTTTTTAACTGCGCCGAAGTGTAAACAATATGAAGACAACATCACCTTCAGCGGCGAGGGGTCGTGAGAACAAAGTGGAGCCTGGGAGGCGCAGAATGTCGGGCTGCTCTGCTGGGTTGAGAGCTTCGCAGTTTCGGGCAGCGTCCTCTCTTCTTGAACTGTTTGTGCCACTTCGAGTGCCCCGTCGGGCCCTTGGGAGTATGGAAATCTTCGCGAATGAGTGTTAACGGCACCATCGAAGCAAAACTCTCTTTGTAAATTGCGCTTTACGACTACTTACTGTCCCTTAAGGTGAGTTCAGGTCACTAAAACCCCGCAACATTCAAGGTTGCTTTTGTGATAAATTCTTTTAAGAAGATGGAGGGTTTACATCTAAGAAGATGTACCGACCTCCTCATGTTAAGTTTTGGACTTGGGAATTGTTTGGACCTTCTGCCCGTTAAGCATGGAATGGCAGCGTCCACATTTCTCAGAATAATTTTTCTCTTAAATCACAGGCACGTAGTGCAGGGTTGTCAGGCAGAAATCTGCAGGATCACATAGAAAATGTAATTTCTATACCACAGCGGTCGTGTAGCGCCTTTCAAAAGGGATCTGCTACCGAGAAATGATCCAAATACATTTAAGCTGCTGATAGATAGATAGATAGATAGATAGATAGATAGATAGATAGATAGATAGATAGATAGATAGATAGATAGATAGATAGATAGATAGATAGATAGATAGATAGATAGATAGATAGATAGTGCTACCTACCCGTTGTGTTATAGCGCCTTTACAAAGTACTTTATCAGAAAGCACTCCAGTACTGCTCAATGTATCTTTACTTCTTACATGTTAATGTTTTAACGTTTAATAATTTATATACTGTACTACATTTTATTTTTTCCCTTGCACTCAGTGAGCGAAGCCACTGGGTAATCAACTAGTAAGACATAAAAACATCGATTGAAAAATTAACATGTGTAGACAATTAACATTTTCCCCTGTGTCATATACACTAAAGAGAAATGATGAAAGTTGCCTTAAATAAGAAACAGGTCCTAATCACATTATAAAAGCATATATGCCATTTTCCACTCAATCTTGTCATGTCAGTGCTCTTTACAATTTGTAGAAATTTGATTTTGATTCATTTTGTTGTCTTGTTTTCAAAGTCAAAGCCTTTGAAATATTAATTCATGTATCACCAAAGGCTAAATATGGCTTGCAGTAAAATAATAAAAACAATAAGAATATATGCATTAATGAGGAAATTATTTCAAAAAAAGTAAGAATATATAACATGCAGTTTTAATCTTTTTCTCCAGGATAGTCGATTTTAACAAACATTCCAAAGATGTGCAGGTTAGGTTAATCAGGAACTCTGAATTGATCCAATAGTGTGTGAGTGTGAGTGAGTGTGAGTGAGTGTGTGTGAGCGCCTTGTGTGGTCTGGTTCTCCATTACGGCTTGACTCCACCCTCCCACAACCCTAAGCTAGGATAACCAGGCTCACAAAACGGACCAATGGCTATATTAAAGCTTTCAATTCTATGCTGGATTGTTCTTCTATCGTGCACATTTCTTGGGCAGAGCATATGACTACAAAATGTTTTTTAAGAGTATTCAATAATTTAAATACACTGTGGAAATTAAAGCAACTGAAATACAAAAAGACTGCACTTCATATAATCTTCCAGGGGTGCACCACATTCAGATATGTCTGTGTTACAACAGTTTTAAACCGCCTTCATTCATCGTTTCATCGCAGTAATAAAGAGTGAAGTGCTAATGTCAGAAGGGTAGTTGTAGTCTTTGGTAAACAGTTATCAATTTAAAATTTCCTTGAGCATGGGAAAGATGCTATGTAAATAGCAATTAAAATGGCATTATGATTGTTATTTTACAATAAAGATACACATACAGTACAGGACAATTTCATAGATTCACTTGAAGCTAGCTTTATCTATATACAGCTCATTTTATGGCATTTAGTTAATCTCTTTGTAGGAAATCTTATTTTCTCTCATTTCAGTTCATCTTGGCTCACTTTCTAACAGTTAACACCTGCCTTCTGCAATAAGCCTCAAGATGCTTGGGTCCAATGCAGCTCATCTTCATGGTTCTAGACATGTATCTTGATTTTACTTCCCCCATTACCTTGGTCGACCTTACATTGGCAACATGCAATTGCATTTTGCATAACCTGAACAAAGTGAGCTCAGTCTCTGACAATCATCCCTAATATTTATAGCATCAAACAGACGAATAATAAACTTCCTTACTATGTGGCGTATATGGCTCATAATCTGCTTGGTTCGCCAGGCTCTGCAGAACATGGGGTCCATCAACGTAAGGCTGAAACAAGAAAAGGAAACCATTTACACTTGAGAAGCCTTCAAGTCACGCCATCAAAATCACTAAATTCAGAACTTGTACATTAAAAGGATTAAATCCCAAACTGTGTTAAAAAGTGAAATGCAGAAAATATTGTAATAAGGTCTGTTCTGTATTGTACCATACCACCTAATTGTCATTAAGACTTGGAGAAGGATCTGAGATCATTCACTATCAAATAAAGGAAATTTTTCCGATTGAAGCAAGAACTTTTCACAGAACTGAGGCCATATTATCAAAGCCAATCAGAATATGAACAGATAAACACACCACAAGAGATATGCTTCAACTCTGGAGTGGGGGAACATTCCTCTGAAGTGTGACAGATATGAGACAAAGGCCACTGTAGAGAGGGTGGGTCACCGGTTACTAGCCTGGGGTAGATCATCACTTGGGGTAGATCATCACTTGGGGCACATACTTAGGCCATGTTACAGTGCGGATCAGCTCTTTGCTTTTGGGTGTTTCTTGAACCCGACATCGTCGATTGTCATGGCCGGGATGAGGGTGGCGGATGGCGACAAAACACACCAAGCAAGGGGATGAAAAGTGAAAGTGCTTTTATTAAAAAAAAAAAAAACACACAAAAAACACGAGTGTCCCAATGTGCAGTGCTCAAAACTGTCAATAATCCATAAAAAAGAGTTCACGTGGTGGTTAAAATCAATAAAAGGAAAAATCTGTTGAAAATGAGGTTAAAACAACGCTGTGCGGGAAACTCATTTTAAAACACATAAGCAGCGCCGCCGCCTTCCCTTAAAAATGACGCCTCCCCGGCTTATCCTATTTGGACCTCAGAGCCCGGAGAGACGACAACCAGCAGATGTGGACTCTCATCTCATCCAGCCCGTGTATCCTGCCGCCAATCCCGAGCCCTGCTCCACCAGAACCGCTGCTAATCCAGGCTCCACACGGCTCGGGTGCGATGTACTCCATCCGCTGCCGTCTAAAAGGCTCCTCCCGACTAGAGCGCCTCCAACGCATAATGCGCGCTCCTGCTTCCAAAGACGCTCACTTACAGGAATGACCAACAGCCTCCTCCTGAGCGATGCCCCCTCCCTCCTCCGTGGGGCTTTACTACCGTCCACCTGCTTCCACTCTGTTCAAAAGCTTGTCTCGTTTCCCGTCTTTTAACGTCCGCTCTATTTACTTGACTCTGTTCCTTTCTTTTGCGCTACCCTTTTCAGGCTGAGGAGCTGTTTCAGGGCGATCGCCCTAATGGACGGCTGACCGCCTCGCACCAACCCGGAGATGCCTTCACGGCCGACCGAGTTTATTATTTATTTATTCATTTATTTATTAAAACTGCCAGTTTTTTTGGGCCACGGACCCGTTCTAACACAGGCCAGTACGGACAGATCCTCAGGACCTGACCTTAATGCGCTGGCTCCAGTAGGTGGCAGTGCCATTTAAACTGTAGATTTCAAAATTTACAGTCAGTAAGAACTTAATGAATGGTAGGTGAGGTTAGGAACTCCAGGGGGGAATTAAGAGGCGTCATTGAATCCTAACTCTAAAAGGATATCAGAGTTGAAATATGCTGGTAGAGCTGCACATAGCTTTATCAGTTCCAGTTTGACAGCATTAATATTATAGAGTACTAGGGGGCTTCGCTCGCCAACCCCCGTATTTGGTTTTCCGGATTTTAAGATTTTTTTTACTTTGAATTGTTGCTATTTCTTTAGTTTCACTTTTATTTCAGAACTTCTGTAAAAACAATATTTGGAATCTTTTGAGTCCTAATATGCTGAATCTTTTTAAAGAGGTCAGTGAGACGTGTTTAATGACTTTGTACCATAATTCAGGATAGGTTTCTCTGCTTGGAGTTTCAGCACTGACAAAACGATCCACATCAACAGCAGTTAATAATTTTTTTTGCAAAGCAACCAATAAATGCATGCGAGGTAAACCACGTTTTTGAAATTCTCTGACTTAAACTTCAAAACCTTACAATACTTACATACTTCTGACATATCACCTACATATTTCATCTCTATTTGCCTTTTCGTTATTTCTCCAAGTAATAATTTCTCTTTCTTTGCGCTAATGCGATGTTTACTGTCTTTGTTTTTTTCTGCTTTCATATTCTGTATCTTTCTCTGCATGTGTTTCGCGCCTACGTTTTTTTTGAGTCTTTTGAATTCCAGTTTTCATTATCTCTAACCTGCACTGCATGTGTTTGGCCTCCTTGTTTTTTAACCTCTTTATCACGTTTTACTTTGTTTTCTACTGTTTGTCTTTTATTTCTGACCTCGCTTTGTCCGGCTTTTTTTTCCCATGACACCTGGTCCGTGGTGATTATTTTCCCTTTTTCGAGTAATAATTTCTGTTTGTTTGCGCTACTGCAGTCTTTACTTTCTTTTTTTATACTTTCTAATTTTCCTACTTTCATATTCTTTAAGTTTCTCCACGTGTATCACACCAACCTTTTTTTTTTTGAGCCTTTCGAATTCCACTGCTTTCATAATCTCTAACCTGCTCTGCATGTGTATAGTGCCAACGTTTTACTTTGTCTTTTACTCTGTCTTTTAGTTCTGAGCCCGATTGGACGTGCTTTTATTTCAATTCCACTTGTTCCGGGCTGATAATTACTTTCCTTATTTTCTGAATTTGCACCTAGATTATTCTTTTTTTGCTCTTTTTTCTCTCTAACGCTTTTGAGTCTCTTTTCTCCCTGCTGCTTTCTTTTTTGCTTAGTCGTCGGACGTTTCATTTATAAGTCATCGTATTGTCATTATACGCTTTATATGCGTTGAGAGCCCTGGATCTGTGTGTGCTCAAAGCCTTAGTTTACACAAGTGAGTGTTTTGCTGCCTGTGGTCTTATTTGATATTGATTGTAAGCAGGGCGTGTCTTGCAAGAATCTCATGTTCTGCGTCATCACAAGACGGTCCTGGGTCAACCTCTTGGCACAAAGTCTCATGTTTAAGGTCCCCGTGAGACCCTCCATGGCCAATCTCTTTCGTCCCGCGGGTCTTTTAAGTGTCTTCCGTGATCTTAATGTAAAGATCACATCTCGCATCCCTAGTGTTTCTCTCCAGGATTTTTTTTTATAATGGAGAGATGTGATTGGTACAGTTTATTGCACAGTGTCATTGTCCATTAAGTTGTATGCTAGACCATCTCAGTAACATTCAGCACAAAGGGAGCCAGGGACAATACCAGCTGGGCCTGGAGCCACACATTATTGACCCCCATATCACAGTACACCAGTACAACTTGGAGAATCAAATGAGTAACCCAAAGTGTCAGACTATGAGGACACCACCAACTGATGGTAGGATGACTGCAAGAGGAGATATAGAAAACATTAAATCAATAAAATCAATGAATATGTTATAAAAATTTGATATTGGGAATCAGAATTGCACATCTGGTGGTCACAATTTATTAAACCTATAAATACACCAAAAAATAAATACAAACATACAAGTTTAACAAGCTCAGAAAAAAAGAACTAAGGTTTTCAGGTGACCAAAGTGACCAGAATTGGTACTGACCGAAAATAAAAAGGTAGACTATTAGGGGCAGCTACTGCAAAAGCATGGCCTCCTCCAAGCTTAAATCTAGAACTTGACACAACTGATACCTTCTGATCAGAGGACCTCAGGGACCGTGAAGGAGAGTAAGGGTGTAAGAGGTTAGTAAGATAAAACAGGGGCTAAACCATTCAAACAGTAAAGTGTTAAACTCGATCCTGTAGTGAACAGGAAGCCAGTGAAGAGAAGCGGAGACTGGTGTGATGGGATGGGATTCTGCTTTGGTGTGCCTGTTAGAAGCCTGGCAGCAGCGCTCTGGACTTGCTGAAGACGAGCAAATGGATGACTGAGTGACTCCAATGGATAATAAGTTGCAATAATCAAGCCGAGAAGAGACAGCTGCACGAATTAGTGTTTCAAAAACCATATACAGAAAGAAAGGGATTGACCTTAGCTAACACCCTGAGCTGATAGAAACGGGCTTTAATAATGGAGTTAATTGGCTTATTAAATTTGAAGACATTGTCAAAAAATCATACCAAGATTTTACAGTAGGTTGTCAACGGGTCAAGATTCATTTCTGTAACACAAGTGAGATCGGAAGGTCCACCACTGCTATACACCAGGTTTTTAGAATACAATCGTGTCAAAACAAAGTAAGTGCCAGATCCATGAGGTCTCCTGTATAAAGTGGAGCTGTTCCAACTCAAGGCTTTAGAGGCCAGGAAATGTCTGCGTATTCCAAAGGCACAAGACAATAACACCGATGGAGAAGCTTCTGGACCACCTTGTTCCTTTCCTTAGAGACCATATAATCCAAAATAAAGAGCAGGACAGTTTATAGAGTTTTGTGACTCATTATAGAGCCTGGTGGCCAACAGTAGGAATGACCTTTCCTAGCACTCCTTGGAGCAACCCAGTTGTGTCAGCGTGTGTCCTCGGTTTAGCCAAGGATGAGAGTCACTGTCTAGAATAGTAAGTAGCTTGCCGTGTGGCCTCTGTTCCACCATCGTCTCCTTGGAATCCTGCCTAACCACCAAGACAGACTTGGCCTCTTCAATCAGTTTGTTGGTTATGTTGGCATCACCTGCACTAATGGCATTGCCCCAGCACACTGTCGCATACAAGATGGCACTGGCCACCACAGAAAACACGCAAGACTGACATGCAAACACTGAATTACCTCAGCCGCCTCAGGAAACAGACACACCTCTGACCCTACTTGTATACACAGCCTCTGGGCTGGTGGTCCACTCAAGCCTATCGTTCAGATGTACCCCGAGGTTGGAACTTTTTCTGCGTGACACAGTTCTGTTCAGCTAAATCTAAAACCTGTACATTCTGTCACATCGTCCTATTTGATAATAATACCAGAACCTTGCCAGAAAACAGCTATATATTTAGCGAAATTTTTAACAGCAAGATAAAAACAGAAGTTAGTTAAAATGGGAGAATGCAGATGCACATTAAACTGAGTAAAATAAAAGTAAGCAAAATAGAAGTGTGGCTGAGATATCTATCTACAGTATGTGCTACACCAATTGCAGAGGACCACAGTGGCTGCAGGCTTCCATGTTAACCCCTTGGTAATTGGTAACCAGTTACTGTTACTAGTGGAATAGCCTTCTTTTGCCCAAATGTTGCTTGACTTGCTTTTTAAGAGTCATAACACTTTTTATGATTTCTTTATTTTTCCCTTAACCAGCAGACAAATAATAAAGAGATACAAAGCAAACCAGGGCGGTTTACAACATTTATGATATGATTGGTTACATGGCTTTTTTGGTTTTCCAATTGGAGCTCAGGCAGGTCATGTGACTTGTTCAGGGTCACAGAGTGCCAGTAGTGGGATTTGAACCTGCAACCTCAGGGTTTAAAGTTGGGGTCTCAAACTCGGTTCTATGCAAGGCCAAAATTTTTACTTTGGCCAATTTCCTATTTAGAAGGCAATTCTTGCTGTTAATAAAACTCAACGTGAGTTATGAGTGCTCTCATTCTGCCACCCCAGGCATTTCCAAAACTGTTCAGTTTCCTTTTCAAGAGCACTGTCCGAATGTTTTGTGGATCAGAACGTCACTTTTTTCTTTTCAGTTGTTTCATTGAAACAGCATGATGGACACACCGGTGCAAGTAGTATGAAGTTAGCAGGTCATCTGTGGCTAACTTTGTATCTGACTATAGTTTAGGTACATAAATAACCGTCATTAGAATGTCTGCATTTTAGAAAACAACTCACTTAAAATTATTGCAAAGGAAGGCAGCAGCAGTAGGATCTGAGTACAAAACCCCTTATACAATAAAACAGTTTAAAATATGGGGAAATGCATCTGAACCTTAGTGCTTTAAGAAAAGCAAAGTGAGAGGCCTACAAATCTCTCTATTATATCCTACGATGAACATGATTTTTGAAAAGAGACACTTTCACGTCCCACGAGACAGGACTTTGTGTCGAGATTTATCCACGCCAGGGGCTGGAAATAAAAGACAAAGAGTAGATGACTAAGTAGAATGTCATAAAAAAATTCAAAAACGTTGGCGCAGTACACATGCAGAGTAGGTCAGAGATAATGAAAGGATGAAAATTTGAAAGTCTCAAAAAAAAAAATGATAGTAAAGATCGCATTAGCGCAAACAAACGGAAATTATTACTCGGTGAAATAACGGAACAGCAAAGAGAGATCAAATATATGACTTGTAGATTGTCTAATTCGTATTGCCATCAGGGAAAAGTAGCGTTTCTTCCCAATGAAGAGGCGTATCCGCGAGAATTAAAAGATCTGTTGTTTGGTGAAAGTGAAATCCCGTGAGAGAAAATTTCAAGCCCCATGAGACAAGACTTTATGCATAGAGATTTGGAAAAGTCCCAAAATATTTACAACCATGCACACGGTTCAATCGTTTCTCATTTTTGTGAATGCTATTGTCAGACAAAGTTCACGTAGAGAGGAAGAAACGATATTCACTCACGGGAAGTTATACGTTGCGTTGTCACGATGTAATTCCAAACGCAGAATCAAAATTCAATGAGATGTTCACGAAAAGGTAAAAGTGAAAAGAGATCGAAAATATGGACATAGGTGATACGACAGAAGTATTTAGATTGTTAAGCTTTAAACTTTAAGTTGGAGACTTGTAGATCGTCTAATTTGTGTTGCCATCAGGAAAAAGTACTGTTTCTTCCCAAAGAAATTACAAGTTTTGTTGTTTGCGAGTGGCAGAGAGGCAAAGTTGCAGGCATGTAGCACAGTCGGGGGTGTTGGGGAGCAAAGTGAGCAGGGGGCAAAGCCCCCTAGTATAATTAAAAGAAAAATAAAGTGAAGCAGTAAAAAAAGTAAAGCCAAAAAATGAGTTAAAACAACTACTGTACACTACAGCAAAGGAAAATTATGTGACTGATGCATTTGAACATTAAATTATTAAAAATGATAATGCAAAATAATGTAAAAATAAAGCTGATGTAATTTTAATTCATGTTAATTGTAAAGTTTTTTTTTTTTTTGCTAGAGACATTAAAGAGAAGGTAAAAGAAAACCAATGAGGCCCTGCCAGTGTGCTGCACTTTGAAAGAAAGTGAAACGGAAGTGATGTGGAGCAAAGCACACACAAAATAAAATAAGGTTACGGGGATTACTTCTGGATGATTTAAATATTGTAAACCAGGGGAATGCACTTCTTTACAAAAAAAACAAGGTAATGGGAAAATATAAGAAAATAATTTGTATTGAGAAGAGTTTATATTGATAGCTTTCGTATCCGATGGCCTCTCGATATTCAATATTTTTGGTTTTGCTGTCAGGGGTGAGAATGTAGCTGTGATCTTTTTGCAAAAAATTTAATTAGTTGGTAGGGTATCTGTGGCCAAGCGGAAGGTAGGTGCACTCAAACGTTGCCACTGTATCTGATTGTGTTCAGCTCTGAGAGCGTCCCCCACGTGGAGAGAAGAGCACATGGCCGTGATATCTGTGCCAATCATCAACTACCCTCTTAAACACACGTAACTCTGATCTCTCTCTCAGAAACATCAAACGGTACTCCTTAACAATCTCTAGATGATAATGTCTGTTGAACAAGCAGGTATTGCTAGCTAAGTGGAGGCAAGGTGCACTCTAACACGTGGCAAGAGGTACAGCGACTCAAACAGAGGCTGGTGCATGAGTGAGGAAGGCCCCGTCCGGCTCCCCACTCCTGAGGTCCCGCCTTCACCTTCCCCTTGGCCCAGAGACTCTCTCTTGGATTTGCGCAAATAAATCGGTGCCACAAGTGAACTAGAATACTTAGTGCAATGAGAGAAGTCGCAAAATCAACTGGAATGTTCAGGCAAATTATAGAAAGAAACCCGATCTAAATCCGTTAAGTAATTCTCTCGTGAAAAGCTGACAGACATACAGACGTTGGATTTTATATATTATATATATATATATATATATATATATATATATATATATATATATATATATATATATATATATATATATATATATATGAATGAAAGAGAGAGAGAGAGAGAGAGAGAGAGAGAGAGAGAGAGAGAGAGAGATAGATAGATAGATAGATAGATAGATAGATAGATAGATAGATAGATAAGATAGATATGCAAAGGCTAATAAAAAAAGAAGCCAACAACAGAAACATTCTTAGCCTGAATGGGCAGGAAAGTAAAAAAGCAAGTTGAAGCAGAACCACACGGCAGTGCTGAGGACGTTTCTTTCCATGATATCTGCAGAAGGACACTGAAATATAATCGGTTGTGTCACAGATAATCAACAATGTATAAAGAACCATATCTCATTCAGTATGTGCAGAAGAGAATGTTACAAGATTTCTGCCTATTAATGCAGTGACTGGATTTAGAACCAATTAAACATCCATCTTCTTTACCCGCTTATCCTGAGCAGGGGTTGAGGGATAGCGGGAGCCTCTCCTAGTAATAAGGCACAAGGCAGGAAAAACACCTGGATGGGGTGCCAGTCATTCGCAGAACAGATAAAATATTACAAGAATTTTTTTCCAAAAGATGATTTGTTTTGTTTTTTATACTATTTAATTAATATAGTGTTTTTCTTTGGAACACAGAGCATATTTAAAACCTGTATTGTTCTAATAAGTAAAACAGTTCTCATTTAATTATATTAATTGTTCTGATGGGATAAAAGTCAATGTGGAGCCATTGATACCACTGCTGTGTTGCAGCTCTCCATATCATCACCATCATCACCACACTGCTGCCAGGCAAAGAATGGGGCTCACTTCATCCACACATGGCAGAGCGTAGTTTACTCTTAAGATTCTATAAACATGATGTCTTCTGATATGTTCAAAGCTTACTTTACATCCAGGAATAATAGACAAAACGTTATGATTGGCTATAAGGTCTTAACACTATTTTTCCTCAAAAGAAGCTACAGGCAAAAATATATGGTACAAAACAATTCCCAAAACGTTCTCTTAATAAATACAGCAGCCATTTGACAGTTGAATCACTAGCAGACTAGGACACGCGGGTATGGGAGAAATCATTGTTCCAGTAGCAATTTATATGATACAGTCTGAGAAGCAACCTCATCTGCTAGGAGTGCCCATTGTGAAGAGTAAAGGTTGTGGTAATTTAGAACTGACACAAAGTCACCAGACATGCCCTGCAAACCTCAATTGGATTAAGCTGATCTGAGGATTTGATAGATAGATAGATAGATAGATAGATAGATAGATAGATAGATAGATAGATAGATAGATAGATAGATAGACAGATAGATAGATATTTGTCCCAAGAGGGAATTTAGAGAGAAATCCCACTTAACCAAGGAAGAGGATACCAGTGCACCCAATGCTAAATATTTGGAGAAACACTTCAGCAAAGAGAAACTGTACAGAACTGCGTTACCTCCAGCAAAGTGTCTGCTCCAGGGACAAGCACATCTGAATAATAGCCCCTCTGTCTGATAGTCGGGTACTTCCGATTGGGGTGCCAGCTGCTCCCTTCCCTCGGTTCTGAGCTGGAGTCGTCTGTGCGAGCTTTTTTGCTTGGAGGATGAGGATAAAGCTGTATGTCCAGAGGTTCAGGTGAATCTTCCATGTCAGTCTCCATTTTTAAAAAATAAACATTAACTGCAAAAAGGGGAAAATGGAAATTCAGTAAAGTCTTTTAAACAAAATGAGAAACCAACAAATCTGAGAAGGTCTAAGGAGGTGCCAGGACACATGGAAAAAAACTATCAGCTTCCTCTTATTCCTGCTCTTAATTGTTTTCACAACCAATCTCTATTATTCTTTCTTATACAGTACCGTGTACAGCCTAAAATGTTCACATATAAAAATACAAGTAACAAAGTGAATTAAGAGCTGTCACGTATCAGGACTCTGCTTCAAAGGAGCAAAACAGAAAGCTTGTTGTTTTACATAATAAACGCAAAGAAGATTATTAACAAATAACACATTTCACAAACACTCTTAATCCAATTGAGAGTTGTTGGACTCCTCTCTAAGGAGACCAATTTTTAAAGGAAATGAGCTCACCAACAGAAAATGATTAAAAGAGAATGGCTTGCAAAGATGAATACCCAGGAAGAGAGAATCACTGCAACAAGCAGCACTTGAATGAAACACCAACATCATGCATGATATGCATTACAACGATGAGATAAATGCTATAGGAATTTGGGAAATCTGACAAACAAGAAGAGACCATTCAGTCCATGGAGCTCTTTGGTCTAGTTAATATCTGAGCTGTCCCAATATCTCATCCAGATACGTCTTCAAGGTCATCAAGTCTCTGCAGTTTCCCCCAAATCTCTGCATAAACATTAAACATAAACCCAATTCTTCTTGGTGTCCCTGAGTATGTGATTTGCCATTCATTGGAGTTAACTTGGGGGATCTACTTTATTGATGCTTTTAACTTCGATATTATACAAAGTGACTTCTGTGGAAAAAATGAAGCACTTCCTTTGATATGAAGAGTTTTGTATGAGTTGTGATCATTTCAAGCTGCTTTGGCTCCCCAGACGTGTAGGATACTCTAGACATCCATTCAGGGTCACGGGGTCTGCTGGAGGGTGCAAGACAGGAAACACCGCATGGCGCACACACACACCAAGCACACGGTAGGGACAATTTCGAATCGCCAATGCACCTAACCTGCATGTCTTTGGACTGTGGGAGGAAACCGGAGTACGTGGAGGAAACCCACGCAGACACGGGGAGAACATGCATGGAGGACCCAGGAAGCGAACCCGGGTCTCCTAACTGCGAGGCAGCACCGCTACCACTGTGCCGCACCTACTCTAGACATTCTGATCGATAAAGCTGAACTTCAAATGAACTGTAATCTACACCAAACTAAAAATCCAAAACATACAGGCAAGTGTAAAACAGAATGACTGAAAAAGACGAAATGTAGGATTTTATAGCAGCTTAAAGTTCAAGATGAGACCCAAACCCACTTAGTGCCACTAAAGTCAAGGTAAGCATTAGACCTGAAGTCACTCAGGAAAGAAATGCGGGGAAGGACTGATCAAATCATACAATAAATCTTTTATTTAGGTTATTGTTACAAAGTCGCTGCAATACACTACTGGATAAAGGAGGGTGATCAGTTTATAAAATGCTAAATGCTAAAATGCTATAAATGCTAAATGCTAAAATGCTAAATAAATGCTGACTTATTTATTTTTATTGATTTTTTTTTTTTCCTAAAAATATATTTTTGGTGCTCACCTCACTTGAAATGTCTTCACTCTTACCGAAATAGCTAAGCTGCGAGCTGCCAAGGAAATGGATAAATGAAGATGCTCTTAAAGTCATCCGGCATTTAATTTCTCATCAGTGAGTATTGTTATGAGCTGTCATTCGCTGCAACGTCTTTATGATTTGTTTATATTAACGACACTGGGACCCACGGTGTCATTTACCTGAAAATACCATCACTACTACAACTTTTAAACTTTTTAATTATTTTAATTGCAATTATACTTTCTTAAGCGTGACATGAAAACAAACCAGTGGCTGTGAGCCTTGGAAATAATTTAACGTGCATATTTATTTCATTATTCACTCATCTTTAAATCTGGTCATTAAAGTTCGGGATTCCAAAGACTAACCTCCCAGTCGAGGACTGAAAGCAGGAATTCGCTCCCAATGCTGAAGTACATAAAATATCAGACAAACACATAAAAACAAAAGTGCAAACCATCAACACGAACCATTGCATCTGCATATCTTTGGAGTTTGGGAGTAAATCAGAGTCTTCAAGGGAAACTGACAACAGGACAAGGAGCACCAAAAAAGTCCGAAGGTACACTTATACGCGCGCGTCGTTTTTCCGTGGAATAATTCATCTTTTTTTTTTTTTTAAATAAAAAGCATTGTACATCTTGAATGTTTTGAGTAGCTGTTTGTTAAGCGAAGAGTCGAGTGCGAAAAAGATTCGCGCTCCAGGCACGTGAACAAATCATAAAACCAATGAAGTAAAATGAGAGCCCGAGAACCTTGCTGGATGTTTTCATAATATTTTTGTTAATGTAACTGAATTCTGTTTTTTAAATTAAAAATTCCGATTGCTTGCCAGATGAAGTTTTCCCAGTTTTTGGCAGTGACTGTACCGTGATTTCGTCGAGTTCTTCTTTCTGGTGTAAAGCTTGTTGTAACGACTTTACGGCTAAACAAGTTAGCGTTCAGGCTATCAGACTAATAATGTATAAAACAAAATTCACATATTTTTGTTTCTTACGTTCAGTAATAGTATTTCACTCGCCGACGATAATACTCACCCAGTCGCTGGACGCGAAGTTAAAATCAGCCGTCCTCAAGTTGGTAGCGGTGCAGTGCCACTAGTATTGGTCTCCTAGGCAGCGTGAAGGACGCCAAAGCGCGTTGCTAAGGGGCGGAGTACGTCATACGTCTGACGTGTTACGTAATGTCAAACCTCGTAGAGATTCCTTCGGGCTCTCAGTCGTAGTGCAAATGGCGTGTTTCGTTTATGTTGACAATGCAACGACTTGTTAAGAAATGACAGATTCGTGCAGCTGGTCACACTGAAGCCAGTGTATAGTGCAGAGCTTGAAGACTACATAAGTGAGAGTGTCGAACAGCATTTAGGCAGTAAGCTGCACTGTCTGGCATTCTTCATCGGCGTATTTGTGTTGCTGGGAAGTAATACAATCGTAACACATTGTACGTAAATGTTGCATTTTTTAAATTGTTGAGATGCAGTTCCCAGTATCTTAAATTTAAGGCCTGTAAATTTCATTGTTTTCAGTATGGATTCCTGTCCTTTTAAGATAAATTGAAATGCATTTCAAATATCCCAACAGTCACGCATGTATGCATTTGAAAATAAATTCGAGAGATCTCAAAGCATTACTTAGTTTAGGACATCTGGAGAGGCATTTTATCATCAGTTTCATTCCACTTTTCACAGTTCTGACCAGGCCTCCCCGACAATGTCAACTTGTTCCAGTCCATCCTGGAGATTGCGGAGATGCTCCCAGTACAGCTGACAGGTGCAATCTTTCCAGCATGTTTTGAGCCTGCCCCTTTGTCTTTTCCTATCATGGCGGCATATATTATACGCTTTACATGCGAGGATCCCAGGTAGCCTTACAACTGCATTCCTAAAACAAGTAAATATCTTAGTCCAGTTCTACTCCAAGCTTTTCACTCACCTAGGTCACCACGAAGCAGGAGCTTCTTTTCTGAAGTTCATACTTGAGGTCTCATTTTTCAATCACTGTCTAGGTCTCATGACCATACGCGAGGATGGGGAATGTAAAATGACTGGTATATCAACAGCTTTGCACAAAGACTTAGCTAATGCTTCTCCGCCACAGTGGCCACTGCGCCAATTCATCGATCAATTGCAAAATCACTTCTAGCCACGCTCATAAATTACACCCCAAGGTATTTAACATACCTCCATTTGGGGTACGTGGTCAACCCTTAAACTGCAGGGAACATGCAATTCTTCTGTGCGAGCACCATGGCCTCAGCTCTGGAGGTGTTTATTCTTATCCCTGGCACTTTACACTGAACTGTAAAACATTTCAGTGTATGCCCAAGATTACAGTCTGATAAATCCGCAGATTAACCTTAAGTTTCCAAACTGGATGTCATTAGCTGTATCTTGATATTCAGTGAATGCAAATTATGAAGAACAGAGAAAATAACACACATACTGTACTTGGCAGTGCTTAATACCAATTATACAACACAGCCCACAAATCTAAGAATTGAAAATCACTTAGCAGCAGCACTTGGTACAGTTTATTAAGACTGTCCTCAATATAAAACGACCATAAGCTTTTTCTAAGTCCAGAAAGCATGTGTAGACCAGCTTGACAAACACCTACAAACTTTAAGTTGGTCCACTGGTCCATTAGCACAATCTACACTGCGCCCCCAAAACCTAAGGTCCAGCTGTCAGATGAAGTCATTGTTCCACGTCCCCAGCAATTTTTTTTCTGAGTTGGCTGACGAGTTTCCTCCCACAGTATTTAAATCATGCCCTATTATTCTGTTTTTAAAAATAGGGGTTGCCACCCCAATCTTCTAGTCTTAAGGCACTGCTCCAGCCTTCCATGCAGTACAGGAGAGTTATTAGCCATAACAGCTCCACAATATCTAGTGATTGTAACATTTATGGCCTGATCTACTTCTGCAGTTGTGTCGCTACACAGGAGTGTCATCCAATCCTTCTGGCATGGTCTACTGCTTAAAAGAGAGCATATCCACCAGCTTTAAGAGTTCCTCAAAGTGTTCTTTCAATCTCTAGCTAGTATTTCCAGTTGAGATCAGTGTTTCTCCCAACTTGTTGAGAACAGCCTGGAGAATGGAGTCATGGAATGGTTTGTTAGAACCTCTTTGAGGCCAACTGAAGTCATTCTCCATGGCCATCTCCATCAAATTCCACCTTTTCACTTGCAGTTGCCACTTTTTTGGCCTTCAGGTTCCTATTAGTCACCTCTGGATCCCTGTCCACTAACATTGCACATTAGGCCTTTCTCTTCGGCTTGTCATCTTTTCTTACCTTTGGTGTCCATCAATGGATCCAGGGGTCGTCATGATGACAGGCACGAATAATCTTTTTTTTTTTTTAGTCTTGATTGGATGATAATAGGGAAATATAGCACCATGTAACACCATCAATCGAGTGGAAATATCAAGACTTGATTCATTTAAACAGCATCTATAGAAAAAGGTGATATATTTGGGGAAAAAAACAACAATGCAAATTTGACCTTCCAGTAAATTATTCAAAGAAGAATTAACAGATATGCGATTTGTATCTGAAGTACTTTCATCCTTGTCTGTAACAGCAGTATTGTCCACCCGAAGTCAGCGTTTCTTGGAACTGTCTAGCAGTCTCTGACATTAACTGTAAGGACGTTTTTCCCCACTCCTCCATACATAATTCTTTAGCTTTTCCATGTTTGAGGGAGGTCTTGTGTTCACAACCCATTTTAACACCCAACCCCCTCAGACTTTGACTTGGCCATTTCTTTCTTTTTAGCAATTCCATGCCGGATTTCTGGTGTCATGTTGCAAAGTCCTTTTGTGGTTGAGCTCCAATCTTCTGACAGATGGCCTCACCTTATCCTCAAGAGCAGAATACCTAGTGGATTCTATGATGGTGAGTTGCCCAGGCCCTGATACAGCAAAGCAGCCCCAAATCATAACATTTCCACCACCGTGTTGCCTAGTTTGGTATCAGGTTCTTCTGGTCAAATGCTATCATTGGTTTTCACCAAACATATCTTCTGGTACTGTGGTCAAATAAATATAGTTACCTCATCTGTCCAGAACACATTGTTCCAAAAGTCACAGTCTTTTCCTAGGTGTTCATAGACACCTTTAAGTCTTACCTTGCTGTTCATTCTAGTTTCCTTCTTGTTGATCCAATTTGTGCAACCTCTTCCCAATAGTAGTCTCATGCACATTGGCATCAACAGTGGTAAGGGGTTCTTTAAGAGTTCTTTCAGCATCAGGTGGAACTGGCTGTAGTGGCCTGGCATGGACAAGTTGCCAGTTGTTTGAAGTCTTCTGCACTTGTAGATGATCTTCTAGACGGACCTTCTCCAATGATGTTCTAGTCATTTACACCCAACACTAATTTGAGGTATTTCCAGTAGTGATGCATGTATGGGTATACTCACTCTATCCATAGGTGAAATTTGCATTAATGTTTGTTTAAAAAATTCAAAGGACTACAAAATGTAAATGTGTCATTGTTGTTGTTTATCACCCCTTTAAATAGTTTAAATGAACATTCAATTTTGATATGTCTACATTTGTTATAAAAGAATAAAAACATTTCACTGGGTTTACTTGCTTTTTCACATGACTGTGAAATTCTCAGACCCACCCAATCCTCCTTCTTCTTATTATTATTCTCTCGCTGCTCCAGTTAGAGTCGTCACAGCGCATCATCTTTTTCCATATCTTCCTGTCCTCTGCATTTTGCTCTGTCACACCAATCACCTGAATATCTTCCCTCAACACATCTATAAACCTTCTCTTAGGCCTTCCTCTCTTCCTCTTGCCTGGCAGTTCTATCCTTAGAACCCTTCTCTCAATCTACCCAGCATCTCTCCTCTGCACATGTCCAAACCAATGCAATCTCGCCTCTCTGACTTTGTCTCCACACTGTCCAACCTGTGCTGACCTTCTAAGAAAAAGCCAACAGCTTTCTAATTATGGACATATTTCAGTTTTTATACTGATTTGTTGTTTGGTTATTTTCCTGTTGTATCTCGTCACACACGTATGCTTCTGAGACAACTCCAGGGCTTGTCAAGTGTTAATTCTACTCCAAGTCAGAAGGTGGCGCTATCACCTAATACCTCTCCTCTTCAGAAGAGAAGGTTGACTGATGAACACCGAATCTGTCACTTCTGCCTTCTGAACCCCCCGACCTCTTCTGGCTGATAAACAACTCCAGCACCATCCCACGTTAGTTACACTGAAGACTCCCCTCTTCCAGCAGGAAAAAAAGATTTTAGTAAATTTTAGCGCCCTCCACATCCCCTTTTCACCTAATATTACACAGACACGGTGCCTATAGGACTGTCACTGATGTTTATTAAGGGTAGCACCTTGTGGTATCCAGTTTCTCCTTAGCTTACTCCAGTGAGTAAGTCTTATTTCTGTCAATGTCACCACAGATCACATAGCCCTGATCACTAATCGGCCAGCTTTGTCTCTGGGTCGCCATATTGATTACTGAATTCTGTCTGGTGGAGTAAAACAAGGCATCACTGGATTTCGCCTGGTCATCTGCTAAGCACAGTCGCACATTCTCTAGGAGCTGTCCTGGCCAGAAAGCATTGGGATCAGCACGGAGGCTTTGGTGTGGCTTTAGATGGCTGCAGTGGAATAAAACAGAACGAAACTCACAAACTGGGTGACAAGCTTGCTTGAAAATGCAGATTCAAATCTCTCTCTTCACTTACCTGGTGATTTCCTGGTACTCCTCAAAGGTCAGCCAGCAGTCTGTTTTGCTTTTAATTCTGGCTGCACCAGTAGACAGTTGCATCAGCTTTCCACCCTTGCTGACACATTTTTTAAGTGGGTATGGACACCTGTGAAGAGATGGTGTCATTTCCCCCATATGGCAGACTCTAGAATTTGATGTTCATGACAGTTCCTAGTACTGTTTACCTCTCAGACTGAGATCTTCCAGAGGGTCTTCCGCTGGATGGCAGGAGGTGCTCTTCAGAGTCATTGGCAAGAGTCCTCTTGTCATCACGGAATAGTTGGACCGCAGGACTTGTCCCTGGCTGCCGGATGGGAAGCACGTGACCTGAATCCATCAGCAGCCTGTCTCCTGGGTGCAGCAGAGCTGTGAGAATAAAAATACTTTTGTTGCTCTCCTACACTTCATTGTGAACGTAATGTCCTGTCTGTCAGCGCCAGGTCTGCAGAATATGTAAGGGTTTTTCTCCACCTCCATTTCTCTTAATTCCGCCCCTTCTAACACCCAGCCCACCATGCCCCATTCCTCTTTTGACAGAAGCACCATCCTTCATTGCAGTGTCCGTCCTAACTTGTTCCTGATATACTTTTGATTATTCTTCTATAATTAACATTACAGACAGTAAACCTACATCTGGTTAAAGATGATACATTGGTAAAACTTCACAACAGATGTTTATACTGGCCTGCTTGGGAGGTCCATCCTCATCTGCCACATTACCTCTCTCCAGGAGTTGTGCACTCAGTGGGATGCCATAATTCTGACACAACTGCAGAATGTCACTATATTCCCGAAAGCACTGCCGGCGGTAAATGTCCACACGGTCTCCGCTATCTCCTTTCATTGTGGAAGGCAGGCTGTGACTATCCACGGCAGGGGTGCCCGTCCTGACTACCCGACATTGTTCAAGCCATTCCAAGTGACTGGTGCTTCTCTGTGGAGAAAGAAAATGGATGGACTTGTGGGAAAGGAGTCTGAGCACCACACTAGCTTTATCGTCAATTGTGCATTTAATGTCACATTAGCTCCATTCCTCCTATACTGCCAAACTGAATGCGCCTTGCAATTTAATCTACATTTCCCAAGGGGAAGTGTGCCCCAAAGTTTCCTGCAATTAAGCCACTTGTTAGTCGCATTTCTTTTCTGAGTGACATACAGCACACCCAAAAAAGCTGTATTACAACAGGCCCCCAGATCTTCCAGCATCTGAAAAAACCCTCCATATGTTGTGTATTCCTCAAGTGCATCCCCAAATGAGCCGGCTTTGGCTATGAGCAGATCATCTGGGCTGTACTGTATCCAAACAAAAGGCCCATCACATTCTATCTCAACTTCATCTCCAGCACATTTCATGCTAACATACTCCAAATCCTCCATACCTTCATGCCAGTTGTACCCCTTAATATTTGTGTCAGCTGCAGCCCATAACACTCCGCTAATCTGCTGTATTCCATACCTGGGATCTTCTGTGTGCCCGACAACAGTTCTTCCTCTAAGGCCCCCAGATCACACATTCATCTAAACACACATTTCAAGGATCAAAAACATCGCAGATGTCTCCACACAAAGCTATAAACTGCTACTTTTAATCAGGTGCCCAAGGATATGTAGGCCCTTGCCAATTTTTCTATTCTGCTCCATGATTTATTTTTTATTAATCTTCTGCTCTTTTGTTAAGTAGCTTTAACACTGCACTGCTTCCCCCTCCTGAGACGCCGGACGGTGGACCAGAATCTTTTCGAAGCCGTCCGAAAGTTGTTCTCCATGGCCTCCCCAAACTCCTCCCACGCCCGAGTTTTTGCCTCAGCAACCACCGAAGCTGCATTCCGCTTGGCCTGCCGGTACCTATTAGCTGCCTCCAGAGTCCCACAGGACAAAAGGGTTAGGTAGGACTCCTTCTTCAGCTTGACAGCATCCCTCACCACTGGTGTCCACCAACGGGTTTGAGGATTGCCGCCACGACAGGCACCAACCACTTTGTGGCCACAGCTCCGGTCAGCTGCCTCAACAATTGAGGCATGGAACATGGCCCATTCGGACTCAATGTCCCCACCTCCCTCGGGACGTAGTCGAAGTTCTGCTGGAGGTGTGAGTTGAAGCTACTTCTGACAGGGGACTCTGCCAGACATTCCCAACAGACCTTTACAACATGTTTGGGCCTACCAGGCCTGACTGGCATCCTCCCCCACCATCGAAGCCAACTCACCACCAGGTGGTAATCATTTGACAGCTCCGCCCCTGTCTACACCCGAGTGTCAAAGACATGTGGCCGCAAGTCCGACGACACGACAACAAAGTCGATCACTTAAGTATGCAGCCCCTTTAGTATGACTCTGCACGTCAGTTGATTTTAGAAGCCACTGGAGGTCACCTGCCTGCACTTTCACTTGAGTAGCCTAAATGCACTTTATCTGGAAGGTTAAAATTGTGGTGGGTCAGTATGGTGGTCTAACCTAAACAACAAAGACATAAGAACACTCCAAGCAACTCCATGAAAAGGTGGCTGAAAAGCACAAGTCAGGGGATGGAGACCAGAAAATCTCCAAGTCACCGACCTATCCCTTGAAGTCCAGCTAAATCAGTCAAAAAGAAAAGTAAAGAATGTGGCACAGTTGGTAAATCTACCGAGAGCAGGTCGTCCACAAAAACTGAGTGCTCATATAAGAAGACTAGTGAGGCCACTGAGAAACCAAAGAGAACTCGGAAGGAGTTACAAGCTATGCTGGCAGAGACTGGAGAGACTCTGCTGACAACAATGTTTTAGTTACAGGGCCCCGAAACTGTGGACTGGTCTGCCTGCTACCATAAGAGATGTCCTTCAGTCTCAGCTTTCACATCCCAGCTGAAGACTCACTACTTCAGTTTAGCATACCCTGACTAGAGCTGCTGATTAACTGTACAGACTGCATTTTTGTTATTAGTCATTAGCACTAAAACATAAGTCATATGATAGTTCTAATTTGTTACTAACTCTCACCTACTCTGTTTCTCTTCTAGGTGCTCAAATGTGGCACTTGGTGCCATGGCTCACCTGCCAAGTTGTTTTGCCTGCCTAAGTTAAAGTCATCTGTGATGGAGGATTGCAGGAACTGTCAGGTAGAGAGGTTCTTTCATCGGATTGGCTGACCCAGCACTGTCTCAGCTGTGGAATGGCCAATAGGGGGGGGGGGCAGCTTGATGGCCGAGGTCTCCAGGCCTCTAAAGAAATCCAAATCATATTATGGGATGTCATCTACTGTTGAATTCTGCTCTGTACTTGTAAGATTTCTGTTGCACTATTACATTGTAGTGATGATTACTTGTGTTCTGCTCTGTGTATTGTATTTACCCCACTTTTTTAACACCCACTGCACGCCCAGCCTACCTGGTAAGGGTAACACTTTGAACTACCTTTCCCAAGGTTTCTTCCATTTTTTCCCTACAAGGGTTCTTAGAGAATCAAGACTGGGGAGCTGTCAAAAGGCAGGGCCTGTTAAAGCCCATTGCGGCACTTCTTGTATGATTTTAGGCTATACAGAAATAAATTGTATTGTACTGTATTACAATGTTGACCGCAGGATAGTATTAAAGAGAAAGCAAAAAACACACATGACATTTCAACACAAGACACAATGGAGACCCTGAGGTCAGCCTGAAGAAGGTTCTGTGGTCTGATGAGACCAAAATTGAGCACTGCACATTTTCAAAAGCACACTATCATGCTGTGGGGAAGTTGCTCTGCAGCAGGCCCAGGAAGGCTTGTGAAGGTAGAGGTGAAGATGAATGCAGCAAAACACAGAGAAATCCTGGAGGAAAACCCAATGTAGTTGGTAAGAAACCGGCAAAGTCTTGGGTGAAAATGTGTTTTCCAGCAAGACAACGTCCCCCAAGGATAAATGCCAAAGCTACAAATGAATGTCTTCAAAAAAAAAAAACCACAACATTGATGTACCAAAGTGGCCGAGTTAGAGTCCAGATCTCAGTCCAGCTGAGAAGTTGTGGGTAGACTTGGAAAAGTGCATTCATTCATGATCACAATGCAACCTGAAAGAGCTGGAGCAGCTTGGCAGAGAAGCTTACAGAGAGGCCCATACACACGGGCTTGAGGCTATCATGGCTGACAGAGGTGCAGCAACGGAATACTAATATGAAGAGGATGAATATTTATGTGATCAATACATTTCTGTTTTATATTTGTAATTAATTGAGATCACTTTGCAAAAACTGCTTTCACTTTGACATTAAAGGGTCTTTTTTTGAAGAAAGCCAAATGAAATCCATTGAGATTCAATGTTGTATAACAACAAAATGTGAAAACTACCAAGGGGGTGAATACTTTGTTTAGGTTATGTAAAACTGACTGATGGATCAGTTTATAATAAGGGTTTATTAGCCACACATGGTACTTGACACTCACGATCCTTCTCAGCGCTAACTTCTTGACTCCAGCTATGGTGGTGTACTCACATTTTCTCTTCTTCTGCGCTCCCGGTCCCACTTGCCAATTTCCTCCATGTCCTCATAGCTCAAAGGCCGGCTCTCCTCAAGGTTTGGGGATGGGACCTCTAGAAACGAGCTTGGGGAGCTGCGATACTCAGTGCTGTAACTGAATGGTGTACTGGGGGAGACAGTCTGGTGCTCCCACTGCCTGCTGGGAGATGGCCAGACTCCTGTAAATTCTGTCTCCTGAGTCATTTTCTCTGTTTAGGATGAGAAAAGGGGGAAAGCATCTCAGAATTATGCCATACCATACACAGACTTCACCAAAGTGTGACCCGTGGGAACACGGTGGGGGTATTTAATTTACATGAATTATTAACACAAATCACACCTATGGGACATCTGAAGTAGGATCATTTGAAAGGAAGCAGAAAGACAGGATACAGACGGCAGATGTTTATATATTGTTTGACCCCATCCAACTTGGCCAAGGTTGTATGGGTGCTGGAGAGCATTCTTGCTGGGCACAGAGGAGGAATCAGCCCTGGATAGGAAAGACTCACATAACCGCACATCACTGATTCAGAGTTGCCAGAATTATATGTGCATCCTTGACATCAAGAAGGGAAATCTAAAAACACCCAGAAAATGTGCAACTCCACACAGACAATTACTGGTATGGAATCCAAACCCAGTCAGGCAGCAGCTCGGACCAGTGCCCGGCCACCCCATATGTTCTTTCTTATTCATTTTACCTTTCATCTGCTGTTTCAAATCCACTCGAGCTTCTAGAATCCACATATCTCGTCCAGTCACCAGATCCCTGTAGTTGACAGAGTCGCCTTCTTTGGAGCTTAAAGCCACAATCAACTCATCCACATGTTTGTCACTCAAGGGGATTCCTACCTGTTATTTGGTTTGTTTTTTTGTAATTAGGAAAAGAAAAAGTCAGAATTTCAGTTTCACGGTGATCATTATTTTAAAACAGCCCCTAGTTACTCAGCTACGTGTAAGAATTTGACATGGCGACTGCCCATCACCTTGATAACATCTTAAAGTGCGTAAGGGCAGGTCTGTTAAACTGTATGAGCCATGTGGCTGTGTGTGGCTGGACTGTGAGGCAGTGTGGGTGCTGTGGCTAAACAGTGTCACTTGGACATGGACCCCCTAATGTGAGATACGGCCTTACATGGGCAGAGTACATTAGCTGGGGGAGCAAAGTGGATCCAGCAAGTATTCAGACCCCTTCACTTTGTGCACTCTTCACTGTGTCGTTGATTTCATTTTAAAAGGTTACACTTGCCATTTTTGCACATTAGTCTACGCCCAATTAACCATAATGACAAAGTGAAAATGTTCTCAGAAAGAGTTTCAAATTTATTAAAAAATCCAAAACTGAAATCTCTCATTCATTTGAGTATTTGTGCCCTTTGGTTTGCTTCAGTTCTCCTTGAGGTGTGTCTACAACTTGACTGGAGTCTACCTGTGACAAACTGAATTGACTGGACTTCGTTCAGAGAACAGAAGGTACCCATAATTCACACTGCATATCAGGACAAAAAAACAAGCCATGAAGTCCAAGAACTCACTGTAGACCCTCCCATGATAAAAGTGTGGTGAGGTCAAAGGTCAGGGTAAGGGTATAAAGCCATTTCTCAAGCAGTGTGTGTTCCCAGGAATGCAGTGGCCTCAATATATGTGAAATGGAAGAAGCTCAGAACCACCAGAACTCTCCTAGAGTTGGCTGTCTGGCCAAACTAATCAACTGGGAAAGAAGAGCCGTGATCAGGGAGATGACCAAGAACCTAATAGCCACTCTAACAGAGGTTTTAATGTCCTCTGCTAGGATAAGAACAACCATCTGAGCAGCGCTCTGTCAATCAGGCATTTATGTTAGAGTGGCCAGATGGAAGCCACTTCTGGGTAAAAGTCATATTCTTAGGTCTGATTATACAAAGATTGAACTCTTTGGACAGAACTCCAAGCACTATGTCTGGTAATGACTAGGCACGACCATCACCTGCCTAATACCATCCCAACAGTGAAGCATGGTGGGTTGACGGCATCATGCCATGGGGGTGCTTCTCAGCAGCAGAGACAAGGGGGTCTGGTCAGAGCTGAGAGAAGGCTAAGGGCAGCTACATACAAAGAAGTCCTTAAAGAAAACCTGCTGCAGAGTGCAGATGATCTCTGACTGGGGTGACAATACCATACACCTAAGACAATGCTGGAGTGGCTTCTGGACAAGACTCTGACTGTCCTTGAGTAGCCCAGCCAGAGGCCAGAATTAAATTAGGACATCTGTGGAGAGACCTGAAGATGGCAATTAACAGACACTTTCCATCCATTTCCCATTCCGCCAGGAAGAATGGGATCAGTTGACCAAATCCAAGTGTGCAAAGCTGGCAGAGACTTACCCAAGAAGACTTGAAGCTGGAGTTGCTGCCAAAGGGGCTTCTACAAAGTACTGAACTAAGGGTCTGAATACCTCTAAGAATAACAGGTTTCAGTTTTTAGCTTTTAATAGATTTGTAAACCTTTCTGAAAACATGCTTTTTCCCTTTGTCATTACAGGCTTTTAAATGTGGATCAACAGGCACAAATGTCAAATTTATCCATTAAAAATGAAATCCATAATGCAATAAACATATGCAGAAAGTGAAAGGGCCTGAACACATGGCTCAGATTGTCCACTATAATGTGGGCAGTGCCAAAGAGTGAATAGGACTTCCGTTTACCCTAATGTCACACCTTGTCTTTTATAAGGGCACTGTCCTTTACCCAGTCCATTAAAAAAATAAAAAATAAATAAAGCTCACAGTGTCAGATTTTCATAGCCAGTGAGCATCACCCTGCTCAGAGTGGCGTTTACAGTTACAGTAGGCACTATCCTCTTTTCTGTGAATGGGTTTGTGTTTTTAGTGGCATTTAAAAAGGAAAAGGCAGTCAAATGAGTGCACGCTACTTAGGAAGGCAAACAGCACACTAGCAGTTGTAAGCAACATTGGGCACTGCCCTTCATCCAGCATAAAGCTGAACCGAACAGTGTGGATTGTATTTAACAAATTTAATTTATATAGGCATCATTATTTTAATTGTATGAATTATTTAGCTTATTTTGCTCTATTGATTGGAGAAAAATCCAGCAAGTAAAAGGTAATCTAATCAATAGGCACTGCTTAGGGGTGTGAACTGCATAAAGGCACTGCCAGATATCTTAATAAGAGTATGAGTTGTATGTTGGCACTGCCCATCACCTAGCATTTGGCAAATTAGAAATTAAGTTATATTTGAAAAACAAAATAGTTGTGAATTGAACATGAATACACATTCTTTCCTTTTTAAGGATAGGGAATCTTACTGAGCGATATTTTGTCAATTTTAGGCGTGCTATATTGGACCGAATGGCCCGCTTTTGTCAATATTTGTCCTATAAGTCTAATTTATGAAAACTGTGCACTGTACCACCGTTAGGCTTTACATTTCCATACCTCTCTGATGATCCTCCGGAAGTCCTCCCTGGACACCTGGCCAGTTTTGCTTTTGTCAAGGTGCTGGAATAGGTCCACCAAACGCAGGCGTGTCCTCCTCAAGTAGCGCTGCACTATAGTCATGCCGTGAGGAGAGGGAGTGCGAATCTCAGGAGTCGGAGTAGAGAGCCACCGGGGCTTCTTGTGTGACGAACCACCAGCCATCTGTAAGAGAGACAAGACTAGAGAATGTCAGCGAAACGCCTACAGTGTCAGACAAATGACTGAACTGGTGGCACTCGTGCATCACTCATTCTTTAATAACTCATGCCTGTGGTGTCTGAGGACTGTGGGTCGGTTTCAAGTAGATAGCCTTGTGGAGAGACCCTATATTCAGCAATATTAAGAAGGTCAATGAATGAGTATATCATACAGTATGTCCTATCCACCCAGTGCTCCTATCACAACTGCCTTCATATGTAGTGATGATGTCTCCAAGAGTGTACAGAATATATGCTGCTACTGTAAAAATGTACTCACCGGCCACTTTATTAGGTACACCTATTCAACTGCTTGTTAAAACAAATAGAAATCAGCCAATCACATGAAAGCAACTCAATGCACTTAGTCATCCAGACACTAAAGTTCATAAAGGACATCAGAATGGGGAAGAAAGGTGACTGAAGTGACTTTGAACATGGCATGTTGTTGGTGCTAGACAGGCTGGTCGGAGTATTTCACAAACTGCTCATCTACTAGGATTTTCACCCACAACCATCTCTATGGTTTCGGACAGAGAATGGTCCAAAAAAGGGAAACTATCCAAGTTGAAGGACAATGGCCAGACTGGTTTGAGCAGATAGAAAGGCAACAGTAACTGAAATAGCCATTTGTTACAACCAGAAGAGCATCTTTGTACAAAGACCACGTTGAACTTACCTTCATGCAGGTGGGTTATAACAGCAGGAGACCACACCCAGGTGCCACTCCTGTCAGCGAAGAACAAGCAACTGAGGCTACAATTCAACATGGGCTCACCAAAATTCGACAATAGAAGATTGGGAAAATGTTGCCTGCCATGATGAATCTCGATTTCTGCTGTGATGTTCAGATGGTAGGTCAGAATTTGGTGTCAATAACATGAAAGCATGGATCCACCTTGCCTTGTATCAATGGTTCAGGCTGGTGCTAGTAGTGGTGTAATGGTGTGAGGATATTTTCTTGGCACACTTTGGGGCCCTTAGTACCAACTGAACATCATTTAAGTGCCACAGCCTACCTGAGTGTTGCTGCTGAGGATGTCCATCCTTTTATGATCCTTCCAGCAGGATAACATGCCATGTGACAAAGTTCAGATCATCTCAGACTGTCTTTTTGAGCATGACAATGAGTTCACTGGACTCAAATGGCCTCCACAGTCGCCAGATCTCAATCCAACAGAGCATCTTTGGGATGTGGTGGAACAGGAGATTCGCAACATGGATGTCCAGGTGATTAAATCTGCAGCAACTGCGTGAGGCTGTCATGTCAATATGGACCAAAATCTCAGAGGAATATTCCCAGTACCTTGTTGAATCAATGCCACAAAGAATTATGGCAGTTCTGAAGGCAAAAGGGGATGCAAGCAAATGTGTACTAGCAAAGTGTAATTAATAAATTGGCCAGTCAGTGTAAGTTTATGCTTGAAGAGTGAAAGGTGTCTTTTATAAACGTTTCCATACAAAAAATCAAACAAATGTAACATAGCTTCCTGTTTATTATGGTATTGCTTTGTTAAATATGCTGCACTTTGATTAGGGGTTAACGTTAAGGCCAGGATTAGGGCTGGTCACATAAAATTCATCTTTCATTCCATACAGTGGATTCAGAAAGTATTCAGACCCCTTGATCTTCTGCACATTTTATTGTGCTGAAGTTTTCATTTTAAATAGATAATTGTGCCATGTTTGCCCTACAGGGGGACACCAATCAAGTTCTTAAGACATCTCAAGGAGAAGTAAAGCAAACAGGAGAGCCACAGTAAAGGCTCTGAATATGAACACAAATGGAAGATTTCAGGTTTTGATTTTTAATCAGTTTGCTAAGCTTTCTAAAGACATGTTTTCGCTTTGTCATTATGGGTTATTATTGAGAGTAGATTAAATGGTCAAAAAATGCCAAATTTATCCATTTAAAATTAAATCTGTAAGGCAATAAAATTTACAGAAAGTGAAATCCAAACGTTTTTTTTTTTTCTTTTAATTGCTATAAAGGTGGCCACTGTGACTTTGCACTTCGTGCTACTGCCTCACAGCTCTGGGGTCACATTTATAAACCATGTGTACACACAAAAGGTGGCCCAAAATGTGCATACAGAACTTTACACACAAAACTTGATGGGAGAACGTGAGCATATTTACGGCAACTCTGATCCCTGCATACGCGATATTTTGGAAAAACTGGGAAATGACGACACCCTTGATCAAGTAGGGAAATCACAACATCACAAACACATTACACTTCAAAGTCGATGAATGTGATGTACAGACTCTATTTTAGTTCCCTTATAAGATGGCCAATTCTGCGTGTTTTCACTGAAGAACTTTGTTTTTTTTCTCATTAGTTTATATCAGCTACCTATTGTTATTTCTTAGTGAACTGGCTGACAGGTCAGAGATATCTCAGCTGAGCTTCACTCCATCATGTTTGCAGTGCTGGTAGCCATTAACCAACTGGCAAGGCACTACATCCAGTTTGTGTCTGATTCTCCTCATGTATTTGGGGCATTTTATTGCACTCATATTGCAATCAGAGCAGCAGCAAGAATGAAGCGGTTTTTGATAACCGTAAGCAAGGACATTCCTTTAACACGCAAGTCATCTGTGATGCGAAGATGAGACTGACAAACATGTACCCATGGCCTGGGTCTGCCCGCGATTCATTTATTTTGAGGCGAAGTAGCTTTGACAGATGACTTTGGTGATATGCGTAGTGGCTGTCTTGTTAGTAAAGTAACTGGCCGAGTTATCAGCTTTTCATATGGCCTGTAGTCACCTCTTTACATGGGACGGGTGATAGTGGCTACCCGCTCAGACACTGGCACCTTACACCTTTGCCAGAACCCCAGAACGCAGAAGAGAGGAGCTATAATGCCGTGCGTGATCTTGTGTGCTCAGTTGCAGAGGGCAGCATAGGACTCAATGCATCAGAAGTGAGGCTGCCCTACCCGCCAGTGAAGGTCTGCTGCATTGTGATTGCATATGTATGAGGTTCATTAGCATAGTCCATATATGGTTGTTTCAGTGTGGCAAAGTGGGCAGGGTTTGAGATGCATTCCCTTTACACATATTTACAAGATGATTGTGATTTATAAAGGGTAAATTACACAGAAGTGTGCATACATCAGGTTTCATAAAACAGATTTTGTTTTCATTTTCCCATTTTTGTCATGCTTGAATCCATACCAAGTTTTATAAATGAGACCCCTAGAACCCTAGTTTCAAATTCCTGCCAAGTCACTGCCTGTGCAAGGTTTGTGCATTGTCTCCATGTTAGAGGTTCTTTCCTGCCACATTGGCTTGGTTTGCCTCTCTAAAGTGACCCAGAATGTGAGATGGTGTCCCACACAGTGCACTATAGCGTCCTGTCTTGAACCTGGCCTTGAATTCAGTGTTGCTGGGCAAGGCTCTGCTACCTGCCACCCTTGTCTTTGATAAAATGGGTCCAGAAAAAAATTACTGAAATAACTGTACACACAGTATTAGCAGAGAAAGAAGGGGCCACTCCCTCCTTAAAGTATTATCAGAGTAGCAAGAAGTACATTGTTCAGAATAAAGAGGAAAATGTGGTTCTTCAGAGTGAAGCCATAGGGGAACCAATGTTGTCTTCCAAAACACCCATCCACATGACCCTGTAACAGGCTTCATACAGTAAATGACCATGAATAGATGTAGTGAGAAGTCAAGCAAAATGACACCTTTTGATTGGCTAACTAAAAAGATTACAATATGTGAAATTTCAAGGCAACTCAGGCCCCTTTTTTAAGTTTATATCTTGCCTGAAGAAGGGGCCCGAGTTGCCTCGAAAGCTCACATATTGTAATCTTTTTAGTTAGCCAATCAAAAGGTGTAATTTTGCTTGACTTCTCACTACATCCATAATGGCCAACACGGTACAACACCCTAGTACTCGATAAATAGATGGTGGCAGATTAATGGGTCATGATTCTGGTGGACTTTTGCCGGATTCATACAGTAACACAGGCTAAATTTAGGTTTTCTTAATCTGAGATTATCCTGCTAGGTAGCCTACCATACATTAAAGATGCCATTTTCTCTACATTTCAGGAAGTTTTTCAAAGCACAAAGAACCAACATCATATGAAAAGAAAACTTTGTAAAACAATAGAACTATACAGCCCAGTAAAAAAACATAAAATGGCATTAAAGAACTATCATTTTTAAGAGTGTATAATAACCCCATCGTTAAAGAGGAAGCAGAGACTTACGGATGAGAGTGGGGTGGCACTGCCATGTTGAATTGCCCTTGCAGCATCCCTTGCATTTTTCTCCAATTCCATCCTGTCCATTACCGCTGTCTCCATCTCAGTGACTTGTGGTTTGTTCTGCAGCCATCCCTTCAGGTCCCCCATGCTGTCCAGCTCCCCTCTTAGCTTTCTGCGCTGCTTCAGCCATTGCTGGTATTCCGAATCTGCAGACTCATGGGGGCTGCTGCTGCTTCTGTCTGAACTACACACAGGTCTTTGAACTTCCTGGGAGCCGTGACTACCTTCAGATCCAGGGGTCCCGAATGAGTTACCCTTCTTTTCAGGGACACGTGCGAGTTTACTGATCCCTAACGGCCACATGGGCTCTCCGAACGGATCCCTTGCGTTCATGGATGGGGCGACCAGAACTCTGCGCTTGGATTTACCCATGCGGGACAAATCCCTTTGCCGGTGCATTTTCTTCTGATTTCGGATATGATTTACTGACATTGCGAGCAGAAAGTCGGCAAATTAAGCAGGAAGAATGGAGGAACAGACGTGCCTGAGCGCAAATGTTGTTGCGTCGCCGTTTCTGTAGCGACGGGAACCGAAAGGAAAATGGAGATTGGAATCCGGCTGGTGAGACAGAGGGCACTCACAAAGAAAAAGAGTGGGACTGAGAGAACTTATAGAGGAAATGTATATAAATATGTAAATATTTGCATTTCATAAAAATATTTGTCCATACGCTTACAATAAAAGAAGCACACACAATTTGAGTATATTTTGTCGGCATTGTTCTGCCCTTTTGTCTCTAGTCGGAGCCAATCCTGGAGCTGCTACACGCATCCTTGATTTACAGTCGTAATTGAAATTTGACAAACTTTGGCGGGGTAACCGGAGAATTTTAAAAGAACGGTGGCAGGTCCACTTAAACCAATTCAAGGTCGCAGTGCCAGGAGCGGGACACGGCAGCGGCAAGAAGAATCCTGGACGGGATGTTAAAATCGATTTCTGCACTCGTTTGATTGCGTGAACACGGTACGTGTAGATTAGGTTAATACAGGACAGCCAGCGACGATAAACCATATAGCAGACAAGCGCAGATCATATATCGCTAATAATAAGGCAGTTTTATAACTTATTCGAGCATACGAAATCTAATAAGACAACTTAAACCGGCTGAGGCTCTTAAGTTGAAAGCGTGATTCCCTCTCATTGCCACTGTTCAAGCTTTGGCTTTGCACTCAGTACCAACACGGCAGATGGTTGTGTCCTAATCTAACCCCAACAACCCCAGTTTATGTCGAAGTGTAGCAGAATAAGTTAAGGGTTTAACGTGCAACCCATTCATACAGTCACATCCAGCCATTATCATTCCAGATTCAGATCGTGGTCGCACCTGTAGAAGCGTGAATCAGGGGATGTGGGCGTGTCTGTTGTACATGACTGTATGCCTCGGAAATAAACCCCGCCCCCTTTGCAGTGTGTTCAGAAGTTGGATGGTTTCTGATTGACAGACACCTGAATGCTTCTAAACAGAAACCTACTGAGAAAACTAACCTCAGTTTTAAAAGACGCGAATGAATGGACGCTTTTGTAGAGCTCAATAGAAACCATTCTGGGGCAATTGCAGCACTGCTGCCTGTTTCTAAGTTTTGATGAATGCTGACCGAAAAGAACCATGGCCGTTAACCGTTTCTATGAAAGAAGCTGCTGCTGATTTTGCTGGTCTCGAAGTACCTAATGATACTGCCTTCAATCACGGGCATAGCCAGGAATAGATTTTAGGGTGGGCCTTTGAAAAAAAAAAAAAAAATAGGTTGTTCGAGTTTTTAGTAGGATATATCGGGGCACTTTTCCAAAAAATACATCTATTCATACTGTGGTACATTCACATAACCAAATTATTAGGACATTGCAAAAGTTGATCAACAATTAGTCAAGGCAATCAAACGTTGTTGTGCCACAGCCAACACACACACACACACACAATGAGCCCCTACTTCTCCTGTAAAGTTTTATGCCAGACACAGGCATCAGGGTTTCAGATTGAACTAGTCGATGATTTTGTCATTATCTCAATTTTTAGCAAGATCATGCTCAAAAAAATAAGATAGTCAAGTTGCTGAAAGAAAACTGATGGCACTGCTGGTCTCAAACGCATCTTGATCTGATTTGGGCATGAAAAAACTTAATGCTGCAAGTTGCACTTGGTAGTGCGACCATTACTCGCACCAGAGCCTTACCATTAGGGAAAATGACCACAGGGCAGCTGTCAAGCACCTCCAAAAGAGATGACCATTTTCTCTGTCTAGTTTCCACCTTTCTGTTAATTTGTTGGAGAAACACTGCATATTCTGCATCCTGGATATTTATTCCATATCCTGTAGCTAAACAAAGCTTTATGAAAAACCTTGATATTTTTGTTTACCATGTCAGTAGTAGTCCCTCAAAATAAGAAGCTATCTCTTGGTGCTCGTCGATGATATTCAATTAAGCAACTTAAGGTTCTGTTAACTGTCTAATGACTGCTACCAATCAGTTTACACGTACACCATAACAAAGCCCCATTTATTTATTCATTGAAAATTCAGTAAACCAATGGGATTTGACATGCCACTTTGAAACTGAAGGAAAGGTAAAATAACGAATGCCAAATCAATTACAAAATTTAACAGAAAATTTCATATCCAATGAGTTGAATGGCTGGGCCTTTGGCCAATCAGAGTGGCCCAGCCAGTGTGGACTAGGTCAACCCATGCCAACAAGGTTGAGCCTGAGCTAAACAGTGCATGCTGAATCATCACCAGAACATTGCTAACAATATGCCTTCCTGCTTTATACAGGCTGGCCAGGATCACACATCCCCATATACAACGAGAAAGTAGTTCAAGAGTAGAAAGGTTCAAGCAACACCAGGAGGTAAATCACCAACTACCGTCTCGTCAGAGCTTCGCCACAGTGGAACCCCTTAATCCAAAGCAGTCTACAAAACATAGGCTTGAGAGGTGGCGAGAGACTGACTGTAGCCCTCCCAATGAAGCTCTTCCTACACCTCAAGAGCATCTACCCAATGGAACATCCCTCTCTTGTTAAGACTGGGTCATGCTTAACCGAGCTAGGTCAAAGGTGGGCAAAACAAGGGACAACCTGGTTAGATGGGGCTTCAAAACAAGTGCTGAATGTCCCTGTGGTGAGCCTACCCAAACAATGGACCACATTCTCCATGAATGTTCCTGAGGCCCTACATGTACCGATGAAGATCTTAAGGATGTTAATGACACCACGCTTACCTGGATACAGCAGTAGCATGATAAGATATGATGATGACCCTTCCCTACCCCACTGCCTTCACTTACAATCAGCGATGATGCCTATGCATGGAAGATTATCCATCCATAAATTTTATTAACTATTTCTTTAATGGAAGACTATTGATTGGAATATTACACAATAATTTAGAATTAAATTAACAGATAATTTTGGAGCACTTATTCATTTGAGTTTCGTCTATAGGAGGACGATAAGGTCATGACTAGTCCTCCATACCCAGAGGGCATTCCGATGTAGAAGAGTGGGGGCACCGCAGCAGCGTTACGGCTGTAATTCTGTAACCAAAGGGCTTGAGATTACACTTGAGATTAGAACTGTGCAGCTAACAGAGCTCACAAAGCTTTACTGTCCTGGGGTCTTATCAAATGATTTTATCATAATCATCAACCTTACTCGGTAATTCTATATTCTAAACAAAAAAAAAAAGCTTTTTGATGAGAATAAGGGCAGCTGCTGGCATGAAGTAGTTTTCAGAGGGCAGCAAGGTAAAGGCCGCCACCAAGCAGAAACAATAATGGGTCATGGTGCCAGTTTTCTGTTATCAGGTGGTGCCATGGGTTGTCACCTGTACCAGTTAAAGGAATATTCCACCGAAAAATATGTTGTATTATCTTACTCACTCCATACAGTTTGTGGCCAAAAATGTTTTAATCTCCTGTATTCATGTAAAATGGAGATAACAAAAGTTCCTGGTAGAATGGGCGCCTTGCACTCAGACGCAAAAGAGACATTTGAACTGTAGGTCCTGCCACACGTCGTTACGTTCATAACCACAACTGGAGTACTCTGGGATTATTTAGCAGCAGGCCGTAAAACTACACGGGTGAACTTTTCATTTTTGTTTTACACATCTCTCACTGTTGATATCACGTAAAGTCCAATGAGAGCCAATGAATCTGCCGTTACTGGAATGGGCGAGGAGGCGGCTGTTCCAAGTCAAGTGCTCATTCATGAACTCAGTGTGTTCCATTTTCTTTCACAAATTTTCCAGAAGTTATTAATTTAACAAAATTGTGCATTTCGGACATTGAGATGGTGGATGATCTGACATGCGAGTTATGCAACATGAATAAAAAGTGACTTTTTTGACATGGACATTTTCATATTGTTTGCCATTTTCTAACATTGGTCACTGTAAATGCCTATTATGTCAGAAACTCTGCTATCTCTATTCGGTGTGGAAACATTAGATTGAAGGTAATTGTCCCCCATCAGTACCAACTACATGGGGTAACATATTAAAAAATATAATGTTTGGGTGGAGAATTCCTATAAAGAGCTAGCAATTGATGATGTTGGGACTCTGTGCCATTACTCAGTCAGAGTGGCACCAGGAGAGGACTGGCCATCACGGCTAATGGGACGATTCCCATCAAGCCCCAAATTCTGTGACCAAATGAGAGTGCAGGGTCACTACCCAATCCGCACTTCTCATCGCATTTCAGTTTGCTCCCTGCAGTTAAAATTGTCAGGTGAAAAATATTCTTTCAAGATGTCATAAAGCTGAAAGTTTCTCATTCTTTCCAATAAGAAGTACACTTGTTGACAGAGATAAACGACAACATGAAAATGATTCGCCAGCGCAATTCAAATCTGGTGAGTGACGCGTGCCATAAAACATTACACATGCAGAGTACAAATTGGGTAGAGTCATGAAAAGAAACATTTAGTGAGCAGAGAGCGCATGTGCAATGTAAATCAAATGGGTGTCATGTCATAAAACAAGAAGTGCAACCAAGTGGCAAATCACTTATCATCAGCTTTCACACACAAGCTTTCTGAATCCTGCCAACAGAAGTGGAGTGAACCATGCCAACCCTAATACTAAAAAGGAAGCCAACCCAGATTAGAAAAAAACAATAATATGAAGTAAAATAGTAAAAATATGAAATGATTCAGGACACCAGGGTGTTATTTAGAATCCTTACATTTACTTGAATGGGTGACAGTGCAGTCCTGTCAGTCTGCTTGAACTCATGTCAAGGAGGAGCTGGGCACTGGTCACCATAAATACAAATGAGAAAGTGCAGTTTGACCTGGTAATACCAGTAATGCGAGGACAGTGGAAGGACACGTGCACACACATGATGGGGGCAAAAGCACTCCAGGGAACAGAGGAATCGCATGTCATTCACTCAATCAAGAAAGGATCTTGTTAGCCTCAGAAGTGGAGGGCTACATCCAGGATGGCATCATCTTCCACTTTATGAGGCAGAGTCACACGTAGGCCGGCATGCTCCTGCATTGTCTGCTGGATTGTGTTGTAGGCATGCTCATTTCCTGACCAGCAGCGTCGTGCCACCTGGAAGGGGAAAAGAAAAGTCAGACACAAGGTGGAGCAGTGCAGCTTAAAATGGACAGAGTGGAACAATAGTGCCCCGTTTTAGGACAGGACAAGGAGGACTTGAAGAGAAAGAGTGGAGCCTGCTAGGCACCAGTTAAGAGGGTTGTTGGTCTTGGGTTTAAAATTGGAACTGCAGTTTGTGTTCTTTAATTGTTGTCTACATATTTCCCCACAAGTGTTACAAATGCCAAAACCGTAAGATGGCTACTTTTATATCATAGGGGTTGATCACATCCGAGTGTGGGCCATCATGGAGACTTTTAGAGTATCAGGTAAACAGATTTACGTTTTCTATTACCCAGAAGCGAGTTCTGTATTTTAATACATTCTTACTTATCATGGCGCCAGACCTCTGTACTACTATTACAACAATAGGAATGGCTTCTTGTATCTGGGGTCTTGAAGTGACAAAATGAAATCCACCATATCTTTTAGCAAGAAATGGCTAAGACAACAAATCAATAAACCCCAAATACCACCTTCACCCACACCAGCAGACTTCTCTCCCATTCTAGCTTACTCACGCCATTGGCCACATCCCAGTTCAGCATCATCTCAGCCCGATTGGCTGCTGCTTCAGAGCCATCCAAAACCAGACCAAACCCACCATTCACAACTTCACCCCTGAAAAGCAAAATAAAATGATTAAGGAATTGTTCAGAGATGCCAAGATTCCAAACTCTGCCTTGCAATCAGTGCAAGGCTCTGAAACCCAGTGACCCCAGTACTGGTACGAGCAGCATGAGGGGAATTACTACATTATATGTATGTATGAACAGGAAGTTAATTTGAGATATCTGGAAAGGCATGAGGGATATTTTAAATTGTAAAGTAGAGAAATGAATATGATACTCGGATATCTTGAAGAAAGTTTGTTTCTTTTTTTAAGACTAGGGAGCTTCGCCCCCTGCTCGCTTTGCTTGCTAACCCCCACCCCCGCTCTACATGCCAGCCACTTCACGTCTCTGCCGCTCACGTATGTGGATGTTGATCAAACAAGAAATCTTAATTCTGATGGATACGCCTCTTCATTGGGAAGAAGCACTACTTGTCCAATTTGTGTTGCCATCAGGGAAAATCTACAAGTCTCTGACTTAAAGTTTAAATCTGAACAATATATCTCTTTTCGCTGATTTGTTATTTCACCGAGTAATAATTTCTGTTTGTTTGTGCTAATGCGATCTTTACTATCCTTTTTTTGAGACTTTCGAATTTTCATACTTCCATTATCTCTAACCTGCTCTGCATGTGTACCGCGCCAATGTTTTTGAATTTTTTACGACGTTCTACTTTGTCATCTACTCTTTGTCTTTTATTTCTTGCCCCGAGCGTGGTTAAATCTCTTGGCACAAAGACTCGTCTCGCGGGACATGAAAGTATCTCTCTGAAAAAGTCACGTCTCGTCTCTACTCCAAGATTTTTTTTTTTTTTTTATATAAACAGAGAAATATCTTAAAATGTATTTTTAAATAAAATTCATGATATCCTGAAACACATTTCCAGATATCTGAAAAGGACCAGACACACATTAAGATATCACTAAAACATTCTGAGATATCTAAGAGAAAGTATTTGAAACATGAATCAATATGAAGTGATCTGAAATACATGTTAAGACATCTTAACTCAACATCTTGCTGCTTTCGCATATCTCCCCTACACTTCAAGGTATCTTAAGAGAGACAGGAAGTCACAATGAAACCAAAGGCAATTTTATAGGAAGCCATTTTGAAATATCTTCACTCGCAGTTTAGACATCTCATAAGAGATACAGACTTACTTTAAGATATTTCAAAACATATTAGAGATATCCCAGGATTGCACACAGTGTAAGTGCTATTTGCTAGATATTTAAAGGTTATATTAACTGTTTGTCTACATGTTACTGCCTAGTCTATGGGAGGCTCTTATAACCTCCACAAGTTTGTATATTCTAACTATGTCTTGTTTGTCCGAGTACAGATTAGTCTCAGTTAGTGACCTGCCTTGCCATGTGTAAAGTATGGAGGGCACACAGTTTTAAACTGCGCCTTAATGTGCCCAATAGTAAGGAACACAAAGTCCTCTATTGAACTTGCAGTGCCGTACTGAAGGCAATGTAAAGCATCTTTAAGTTTAGTAAAAACTCATGTTAGACAAGAAAAAGTTTAGAGCAGAGACATTTTCCCCAATGTTTTGTCTTTTTGTGTGTAACATCCTTTTTTCTTTATTCTTGTGTAGACTGTTTGCTCTGAACTTTCACTAAATCTTTTAAAAACACATTTTTGGACTACGATTTCCTTCTGCGCGTGTTTGACCCATGATTGATCCTGCCTTACCTACCAGCAGCTACACACAAGAACATATTTTAAGATGTCATAAATTACATGGGAGATATCTTGAAATCTATTTGAGAGATTTTAAAATGAAGTGGAGATATCTAGACATAGACCCAAGTTTCAGATTTCAGGAATTCTTAAAATAAGATTTCCTCAAAGCATTTCCAGGTATCTTTAAAATGTATTTTGAAATCTCTCTAAATGTTCATTTGGCTTGCCATATGTGTCCCTCAACCTCTTCATTTAAGTGTCTCTACCCAGAATCTGCTTCTTCTATTATTAGGTACGAGGGGAGCCAAATTCTATCTTGGCAGCAGTCGGCACAAACCAAGAATGGACCCTGGACGGGGAGAGCCAGTCCCATCACTGAGCCCAGGCACCGTATTCATTCGAGTCACCAATGAACCTCCAAGCACGGCCTTTTGCCAAGGGATGAGATGAGAATAACTGGAGGAAACCTCACGTAAAGAGGAGAAAAAAAATAAAATGTGCCCCTGAGCGGGGATTTGAAGGCCATGTGCTGGAGACCTCCCAACAATCCCACCTTCTGCACGGCTGTACCTTATGAAGCATTTAGTCATTGTGCTTGCTGTTAAAAGGCACTATAACAAGAAAAGGACTGACAGCATGGCAAATGCTCTGTATTGAGTTGTGTCCCAAAATAATAAAGATGACAGCAATGTTTAATACTTGTGAATCGTTCATCTTACTGGGTAATTAACATTTTGTTTGAAAGCTGTCACACATTTTGCTTCTAGGATATTCTGCTTATTAGTTTTGCTTTATAATACATCATCCCTCACGTCCTCCTCCAGCCCCCTTGAAATTAACAGAGAAGATTAAAAAGTTATAATATGACAGGCCTGGTCTAGAATTTTTCCAATGCCTGCATGCAATACGCTTCTTTTTCTTTCTTATTGTTGTTCTTTCCTCTATAAAGTCTCACTCTCGCCACCATTCACCCAAAACCCCAATTCTTCTGGTATTGATAAAGTGGTACAGTTGTGCGAACCCTATGTTAACACGGACTGATTTGCTTCAAATAGTGTCTGCTCTGTAGCAAGGCGAACGTTCTGTGGCATTCCTCCTTTATTTCAAGATGGCAACCTTAATGGGTTAAATTAGAGACAGGGTCAGAGCTCAGACACGAAATCTCATTACATAAAATTGTTTTGTTTTATCTTACCATCCAACACCCCCTCCGTTATGAAGAGCGACCCAGGTGGCTCCTCTGAAGGCATCCCCTACAAAGTTGTGAACGGCCATGTCTGCCAAGAGAGGAGCACCAGTGTGAGTAAAGCCCTGGCCTTGGTCAAGGAGTAACAGTCCCCCACGGACAATCTGCCTGTTCACCTGCACAGAAGGCCGATCCATCATAGATGTTGGAAGTTTCTCGGAAGGGGCTGTCTGTCCCACTGACGTCATGGTGGTCTCTGCTGACCACTACTGGAGCCTAAAGTGAAAACCATATAGTCATTTGTAAGCTTCCAGTTCTCAAACAGTTGGCTGCCTCAGACACATCCCAGTGAGAGAAGTTCCTACCGTGATCCGGCCGTCTGCCACAGCCTGATTGATGGCCAGAGCAATGGAGACACGACCCTTCTGGTCTGAATATAGAATTCGAGCCTGCGAGCCCACCACCTGTAGTGTAAAACACAGAGGCCTGAATGTCCAGGCTGCTCATTCACACCAGTTTACAGAGTGGGCAAATGCTAACAGCCCACCCTGTTCCACTTATGTGGACACTTTCACATACCAGCTTGTGTCTGCCAGCCTCTTTGATCCAGTGGATATTATCACTGTACTGCTGCCTCACTGTGCTGGACACTAATAAAAATGAAAGGGTCATTAGAAAGATGAGGAGTGGGGTGGTGGGGGGGACTCAAAGGTGGGAATACTTCAATCCAAGATGATGGACACCGGTTATTATAAAGCACTTTCTTATTTCGAATTCATCCAGTACAGTATAAGTAAGGTGAAGTCAGGCAGAACATAGTGGAAGTTTGGAGCGGCAACTGAAACTGGGGTTTGGGGGTCAAAGAATTAATGGTGACTCATCTCTGATCTTTACAGTCCTCTTGTAGCACCCGTAGCTTTTTGACCACTTTTCATAATAGGAATCATAACTTTGGCATTTGAGATTCTGTTTTAACCTGGTTCAGGTCCTACCCTTACTGACAGATCTAATTTACTGAAAAATGTAAGCGTCACACAGCTCCGATTTCTCAATGTGTCTCATGAGGCACAGTTTTAGTTCCTCTTTTGTTCCTTATCTAAACGCTCCTCCTGGGATCTGTGGTTTATGGTTTTCAATTCTATTTTTACACAATATACACCCAAATATAACTAAGCACCCATCCCACTGGTCCCTTTCGCCCTTTTTGATAACCTGCTTCTGAGATATTAAGCATGAGATGACATCTCACTTTATGTTAAATGAGGAGAAGACTGAGAGAATGTTGGTGGGCAGCTTTCAGAGAGATCTACAAAGACCCCTTCTGATACAGTTCATAGTCTTGGGGTTATTTTTGATTCCTCATTCTCTTCTCAGACACACAGTAACCGTATTCTGCCATCTGCACAATTTTGCCCGTCTCCACTCTAAACTTACTTTCCATGATGGAGAAATCCTTATTCGTGCCTTCATTACCGATCATCTGGACTACTTCAATTCATCATATACTGGTCTCTCTGTCAAATCACACAGTAAATTGTAACTTATCCAAAACGTAGCAGCCATACCATGAAATCTGCACATAAGGTATTGAACCCCTTGGAAGTTTTCACATTTTAATTGAATCACAGAACATTTAACTTGGAAGTTTTTCGCACTGATCAACAGAAAATGACCCTTCACTGTCAAAGTGAAAACAGATCTCTGCAAAATGGTCTAAATTAATTGTAAAAATAAAACACAAAATTGATCACATACTGTAAGTATTCAACCACTTGAATATCAGACCCCTAAATCCTCATTGGCTTTATGAGTCACAGAATTATTTCAATGGAGATCAACAGTCTGGGGTTTCCTTATCTGGAACGGCCAACTTGTGGTGTGTCAGTATGGTGGCCTAAACTACAGAATGACGATGCAACAAAACTCAAAGCAACTCCGTGAAGAGCACAAGTCAGGAGACAATAAAATGTCAAAGTCCAAATGAATCAGTTATTAAGAAACGGAAAGAGTATGGCACAGCTGTTAACCTGTTCAGAGCAGGCTGTCCACAAACACCAAGTGATCGAGCATAAGATGGCGACCAGTAAGATGGCAGCCATCAAAAGACCTATGAGAACACTGAGATACGAGCTACAGTACCTGAAACTGGAGAGGCTGTGCAGACAATAGCTGATGCTCAGGTGCTTCACCAGTCACAGCTTTATGGTAAAGAGAAAAAAAATCAAATACATGATATCTTAATAGAAGAGACAAGGAAGACTTGTCTGGAATTTAATTTTTTTTCTCCAGCCGTCTGGAGTTTTTTGTTTTTTCTGTCCACCCTGTCCATTGGACCTTACTCTTATTCTATGTTAATTAATGTTGACTTATTTTCTTTTCCTTACTGTGTCTTTTATTTTTCCATTCTTCATTATGTAAAGCACTTTGAGCTACTTTTTGTATGAAAATGTGCCATCCATCAAAATAAAAGCCATGTTACACTGCACATGATCAAAAACTCACCATCCTCAACACGGAGCATGGTGGTGGAAACACGCTGTGGGTATGCTTTTCTATAGCAGGCCCCGAAAGACAGGACGATGGATACAGCAAAATAAGGGGAAATCCTATGGAAAACCTGAGGCAGTCGGCAAAAAACCTGCACCTTGGGAGATTTGTTTTCTAGCAAGACGACGACTCCAAACATACAGCTAAAGCTACATAATGTTAATGTCCTGCTGTGGCGGTGTCCAGCTCTCAGTCCAAGTCATAATTTGTGGCTGGACATGACAAAGGCTGTTTATTCACAAGCCTCATGCAATCCTAGACTTGCTGAAGCCAGACATACAAAACATATGGCTGGAGACAACCACGAGGGAATTTTGCTTAAAAGTAGGTGGGGACAAGTAGAGGACTCACTGAGTGAGTAGGGCCAACGACTTTGAACTGCAAAGATTAGAGGTGCTCTTGTTAACCTGATCTGACAGAGAGCCAGCTTCCGATTACGATAAACTGTCTACCGTCACAAAGTCTATTATGCTTAAAAATGTGTGGCACGTGTGCAGAGAGCACATTTAAAAAATGAACATAACCTGATGCAATGAGAAGACCTTTCTGTAGCATCAGACTATATACTGTATTGGTATTTGATGGCATCAATGGGTAAGTGGTGTCACACACTTGCGAGTAGGAGACAACTATAGGTCCTGGGTAACTGTAATACTACACCAGACCAGGGGGTGGCAGAGTGCGCGGACTGCAGACCATTCCCGGGAAATCGCCAGGTTTCAGCACCTCTGATGACGTCACTTCTGGCTCCGGAACCTCTGATGACGTCACATCTGGCTCCGGGATAGGTTACATCATTTCCTTCCCCAGCTCTTAAAACCACCATCTTGCCCTCAAATATTCAGTTCTGTTTTGGACTCAGTCTTGTAAACATCTGTTCAATGATTTCAAAACTTTTTGTAGCTGGTATATAACATACGGGTGGCTGTCCAAAACCTTTATGATGTCTGGAGACTCATTCTTGTTACAATGGTAAACGTGGCCAATACTTTGTCATCAGTGCTGTGCCTGCTCTCTGGTAGTGTTGGAGTCGATGCAAGCTGGAAAGAATTGGCAGCTATTTTCATGGAAATATGAACTGCAAAATATGCATTTGAAGTAAATGGCGTGTCACACTCCTTTAAAAAGGACCACCGTAAAGTGAGCCGAGAACAAAGAGCCACAGGAGAAACAGATTTCAGTACTCAAAACACCTGAATCAGCAAATCTGCCTAACACCAGTAGGTGCACTGATGAGGCTGTTTAACATCCTCAATCTCGCTGAACGTCCAAACGAATAACTAAAGAAATCTGATAAATTTTGGAATAAGCATATCAATTGAGGAAGCGGATTCTCTCCCCTCTTTTTCTATTCTGTCTGTCTATCTTTATTTATTTACATATTTGAACTATTATTAAAGTGCTACTCTGCTGACCTACTTCTCTCTCTCATGGGCGGGGGTTGATTTGTTTTAAACCAGTTTTGTTAAACTTGACTTGCATGTATGAAATGTTTTTCGATTTTAATAAAATAAAATATTTAAAAAAAAATGTAACTTTACTGTCTAATTAGAAATGCAAACATGCCGTGACAAAATGGCTGCAGTGTGTGAACACGTTGTGTAGCCTTAAACCACAATGCTGATCTAAACTCTATTTGCTTTTATGTCATATAGTGATACAACAGTTAAAATGACAGAAAGATATCGCAGCAGACAGAGGCATTTCTCAAACGTGTGGAACCCAGTAGCTGCAGTGGTCTCCAGGTGTGTCTGTCTGTCTGTCTGTCTCCACTGTTGCAGCACTTATTACAGCATTCAAATTCATTATTGTGCCACTGAGCTCCTGAATGGAGAACAGCAATTTTACCTTTTTATTTTCTCACAACGTTCAATCTCTTTTGCTCTCTCCCAGATACCCCAGCGGCAGTTTAAAGATGCACGGACTGGAGTAATCAGGACCAAGCGTTTCAGAAAGAAGTCCAGTAGGTGTAGCCTTTTGCAGCCCAGGATTCCGACGCTATTCACTGCATATTCTTTAACAAGTTGTCCCAGACGTGTGTTCTCATTTGAGAATTGCGTCTGGCCCTGCAAGACTACATGTAACCTGACAGAGCTTGAGCAGTTTGGCAGAAGAAGGAGTCAAAATGGCAGAGCTAATAGACGCAGACCCCTGCACACAGACCCAACAACAACATTTATTTATATAGCACATTTTCATACAAATAATGTAGCTCAAAGTGCTTTACATGATGAAGAAACAGAAATAAGACAAAATAAATAAGAATTAAAATAGGAAACACTAATTAACATAGAATAAAAGTGAGGTCCGATGGCCAGGGAAGACCGAAGAAAAAAAAAAACAAAACAAAAAAAAAAATCCATACGGCTGGAGAAAAAAATAAAATCTGCAGGGGTTCCAATGCCACCAGACAACCCAGACCCCTCTAGGCATTCTACCTAACATAAATGACCTCAAATCAGTCCTCATGGTATTTAGGGTTCTCATGGAAGAACTTGATGATGACGGTCATGTGGACCTGTCATGGCTGCCAAAGGTCCATCTGCTTAATACTGACTTGAAGGGGACAAATACTTATGGGCTGAATTCTTTTGTGTTTTATATAATATTTATATATTAGCCCATTTAGCTAACTTTTCAGAGATCCACTTTCACTTTGAATTAAAGAGTCTTTCTGTTGAGAAGTGTAAAAAAGTCTAACAAAACCCATTGTGATTCAATGCTTTATAAATATAAAATGTGAACACTTCCAAGAGGGTGAATACTTTTTACAGGCACCGGACTGTCCCAGTTCTTTTCCAGTTATGCTGGCTTACTCTAATCACTCATATTCAATTTATTATCTTCTTATTATTATTATTGTAATGGCTCTCACCCTGATGGATCCCTCAGAAGTACCTCAGGATTAATTGACTGTAGTGAAAAATGACTGGAACTGGGATGTGAATGTCTGAAGGCTTCTCTAGTATTATCCTAAAGCCATTGACATCCAGACAGTCAATTCTGGCCAGCAAGGGTTCTTATTCACTGTGCAGCTGTGTAGTGGGCACATCGAAAGGACTGGGGTGAGAGAAATAAATAATATATATATATATAAAAACTGCAGCTCTCCACAGCTGCCAAGTAGGGAAGCGGATCGGAAGGCTTAATCCAAGGATGTGGCAGGCTGAGTCAGGCACTGAGGATTAAAGCAGTATAAAAATTCCACAGCACAAACCTTATCAGGCCAACCTACTGAAAGAGAGAGCGAGAGTGAGCAGAAGAGCAGCCAGGTGGACATCGGGACAAAGACGTACAAAAGATGACACTTCCCAAACACTGCACTGCATGCTCACCTAGTAAAGCATTCAGACTTCAGCATATCCACAAGTCACTCCGTTTAAATGGCCTGCGCAAGCTAGGAAGCATCACACCTCATTAACCTGCAGATCACAGACCCTGTGACCTACAGCTGGATATTCACCAAGAAACCTTTGACCCTTTCCAGATGCTGCTCCAGAATGAATGGCATGGGGAGTAAAATCCAGGCATCCATACATGCTGGTATTATGGTGGCACAAGTCAAAAAGCTAATTAGGAGGCTTTGAGGACAATCCAAACCTCCCTCCCCATCTGCCCCCTACCCACACAATTTTGGGTACCAGTCGTGAGCTCCAGCACAGCAATTTAAACTGCCTTGAGTGATAAATTCAAGAAATTCTCATTCCCCACTCCTAACTACAAGATGGACATTCCTTTCAGTCAAGTTCTTCCTTTGAAATTGGAGTGGTTAAAAGTATCCACTGCTATAAATAGTTTTATAGTGCCTCATAAAAGATTTGAGCCAATCTGCCTTAGGGAGCCTTCTAATTGGTCTCAGAATCTGTTCTTAATCAAGTGGCCTGCTGGCTTGCACACATGTCTCACCTGCGCTCTTTGCTTCAAGAAACAGCTCAAAGTCTTGTAATGGCCTTGTCCACATGGAGCAACATATCTAGTTTGCTAAGAGACACCTGTCCAGTATGTTCTGCACATTATGGAGGACAGCCTGATCCCATACTGCCCAATTCTGTCCAATACTGTGATCTTACTCAAATGAACTGCTGTTTACTTTACATCACTGCATGATGAAGTCGGATCTCATGAAGGTGCTGGAAGCACCTTTTGGCAGAAAGGAGAAAACAAACAGACTGTACACCCAAGGGGGCCACACTTCCTCATGCTTATTTTCTCCCAACTTTAGCCCTATAAGGGAGTAGTGATATATGCATTAATGTGTTGTGGTGACCATTGTGTCCCACTACCCACACACCACCAGTCCTTTATGCCAGACCCTGCGGCCACAAACCAAGAAAGGCAGGGCTTACTCCCTCTCTCCCAATGGATCCTCAATCCTACCTTCTCCTCCACTGATCTCCAGTAAGACGGCAGCCGCGATGGCATCAGTCACAGCAAGGTCCTGGGGGTCCCCAGAAGTGCACACCCAGCGGAATGGCCCGAACCCCAGCGAGAATATGTCTCTGCAAGATTTCAAAAGAATTTGTGCACATTAATAAGCGGCACATTCCTTCCGGTGTTTGTGCTGGCGGACTCCTCTGCTTTTCTTTCATAAAGCCAAGAGTGAAGAATTCAAAACATGCCAGCAAACAAGCAAGGGCAATGCGACTCTAATGAGGTGGAGAGCAACAAATATGGCACCAGAGCCTCCCCTCCACAGGAGTCCTGCATTATGTCTAATAGAAATACTTGCAATCGGGGCTAGCCACACACCTTGGAGAAACCTGGGAATTCTGGGTGACAGGAGAACAAGCCAAGCAGCTCAATGAGGCTTTCCTTTAGCACTGGAGGGAATCACCCATGGCTCAATGACTTCACACCACCCTTGGCAACAGTCCCATAAAATGCACTACATACCCCATGATATGCTGGACGTATGAAGGGTACTTGAACTCCGTGGTGCCCGCACCACTCTTCTCCACATCCGCACCTGTCCCAGAAACAGAAACATGACCTTACAAATCTTATCAAAGCGACAGCAGCTCATGATCGACAATAAACCCTGGAGGTAATTTTGTCCATCTGGATGAGACTCTACAGGTAAAGCATCAGATCTGAGACAGATATGTGGGGGCGTACTTTGGAATCCAATTGCTCCTCGTTATATTTTTTTTTTTGTGTGAGCCAACTTCATTACTTGTTCCTCCCCTGTTAAGCCATCCCATCTTGGCATCAAAGTCAAAGCAGAAACAAATCCTTATACAAACACACCCCCAAAATATCCACTTTGACTCCTCATAAACGTTACACAGTAGCCAAGCATTACCAACATCATCTGGCATGTGACAGAGTAACCATCCTATTAATAATATAAATGGACATCTCAACAGGGAGACTTACCACGATCAAAGAGTATCTCCTATTTCTGAATCAATGACTTACCCGCTCTCTTTGCTTCTAGCAAGAATGCATTGCCATAGTCCCAGAAGAACATGCCCATAGCAGACAGTTTATTAATGGCAGCCACTTGTCTCCGGAGACTGCAGAAGGAGGAGAGAAAGCCATTACTACAGAAGCCCATTTTGACCACAATGGGAGCAAGGTCTTGTTGGAATTACACATCCTTTAAAATCTTAAGGTGGCCAAAACCAAGAAAGTCCAAACAAAGTCCACATATCCCACTGACTGCCACCCACTTTCCCAAAAGGGTCACTTGCCTCTCCTGCACCAGGCTGCGAAATTTCTTGGGATCTTCATGCATCATCTCCTCAGCCTCTACAATGGTCAGCTGCACTGGAAAATAACCACCACTGAAGGGGTTGTGACAGGATGTTTGGTCAGAACCTAAGTCCACCAGTAGCTCTCCATTAGTTTCGCACTCTGCCCACAGCCTCTCCCTGAGGGCACAAAATTATGGGTACCATCATGGACACAGTCTTCCTACTTACCACGAGGGGGTCAATATCCGATGACCAATTTCAGATGTTTCTCTTACCAGAGGTCCACCACATTCCCATGGTAGCCTAAGCTGAGGATGGTCTTTTCCTTCCTGGCTTCCCTGTGGCAACACCAAAAGACACTGGGTTATCGGGCAGCACAAGGACCAACAGAGCCTGACAATTCCTCCATTCAAGTAGTAGGCAATTTGTAAAATATCAACAATACTGTCATTTTTCCCCACAAAGATCTCTGTGGGAGTCTAATGCATTCTGGTGGGTGAAAGGAGTGATGGACTGAAATGAGCAGCTCTAGTTTTTAACTTTCTCCTCCTCTCATTCCCATTTTCTCAACAGGTTCTTCGTTTAGTGGAGAAACTGCCACCTGAATTCTAAACTCACAGGCCAAAATGTAGGTTTAGCTTTTGTAGACTGGTAGGAAAATTTGTGGCAAAGAGGGGGTCATGCTGATGACATAAGGTGAGATGCAACTCCAGCTTCACAATAACATTAATCGGTTTTCTCCAATTTGGGCAAAAAGAACAGTAACCATTCTATCAAAGCACTAGTGCCTTCAGCTTGGACAGAAATCTTCCAAGAACAAGATAAAGAGACACGTTCTCCAAATCCCCAAATGACTCACTCTCTTGGTCAGGTCAGGCTGGGGAGCATTCAGTGGTACAGAGCGTTGCCACACCCACCACATGATGAAACAGCTCGACATCCTGGTTATCAACCCCCCCTGCCAGACATGCGGTCCAGTCCACCCTCCAGAAATGTCCCTCTTTCTGCCACAGCCAGGTGTTACATGCGTGTCTCCTTGGCCTGGTCCAGACACTCTGGTCCTCAAATATGAAGATCCTAATGAGATGGATCACCCTCAGGGAATCGGGCCACATAGCCATAGTGCAGTAACTGACGCTCCCTCACAATGCAGGTAATGTGCCTCATTCGGGACTCCATGAGCAACACAAAGTCAAACCAGCGGTACCCAAGAATTCTCTGAAGAGACACAGCACCAAAGGAGTCCAGTCTTCATATCAGGTCACTGGATAGCATCTATGTCTTGAAACCAAATAGCAAGACAGGAAGCACCAGGGCTCTAAAGACTTGGACCACACGCCACACACCCCTTTTCCAGCGACCTCATGAGCTCCCATGCTCTCCCAATCTGTCTACTGACTTCATGAGAAGAGTCACCAGAGACATGAATGTCACTACCGAGATAAGTAAACCTCTCGACAAGGTCAACACTCTCTCTGCAGACAAACACACTGCTGATGGCTGTGCCCAAGAGGTCATTAAATGCCTGGATCTTGGACTTAACATTTTTTCATACAAACAACAACAATACTAACCGGATTCTCTGAACACAGATATCCAGATCTGCAGTGACCTCCATCAGCCAGCCTTGATCAAGCCTCTTCTTTAGCGGAGCATCATCCACCTGCGGAATCAAGAGATTGGCAAAAGTGGAGTTTGCTAGACAGGCCCTAGACTTACTGGCAACTTCAGTGTCCCAGGTTACCCAGATTCGATGCCCTCCAAATAAATGTCCTGTCGGTTTCATCTTGGCTCCTTTTTGGCTCTGCCCCAACCTACCCCGGCTCCCCATCATGCTTTTGTGCTGATGCTGTAATGACCAATTTGATTTATTAATTAAGCAGACCAAACAGGTCTTAATTTTTGAACAGAAATGTGGTGGAGGTCTTTCTTTCTGAACAAAAAGAATGATCAGGACAAGCGTAGCGCTGAAATCACCAACATTTTGAAACGATAGTCTTGCTGAATCAGATGTATAATACGTACAAGACTGGAGATAACTATGAGTGAAGTTGGCTGAAAAGTGGGTGGGTACAGTTAGATGGTTCAGGAAGCTTTGGATTGGTTTAGAAATTACATACTCGGTGAACGTGGACCTCTTGTTGACATGGCCCAGCCAACAGCAAGCCTGTGGTTACAATGGATAAAATGTTGATAGCAGAAAAAGTGTCCTAAAAACATACACTAGTTAAACAGTCACATGTGGATACATTGAGGGGGCAGCTTAAAGGCTCAGATAATAGTAATTTCATGTCGGAACACCTGAGGGCGCTGTTAACTGATATCTTTTCTCTGTGTAGACCAGAAGACCGACAACCTTAACATGTCTGACGTCACTTCCGGCACCCACCTGCCTAGACCATCTACATGACGTTTATTTTCTTTTCTCAACACGTTTTAAACCCGAGTTTTGCTCTTAATATACGGAGTTGGCCTTCAAGTGCCCCAAAACTCTTAGTTTGTCTCTTCTTTTATAACATAGAGGTGCATATCATGTGTACAGAGGATAAATTGCAGATTTTAAAAAAATAGGCGTAACGTGTTGTGCATAAGCACAGCCCCTCACCTGCAATTTTAACTTAGTTACAAAGTGATCAAAACTCTCATTTATATCCTGCATCCTCTCATTAAACTTTTGTCCCGCATTACCTGTGGGCATGACAAATGCCAGCGGCAGCCTGTCTATGAACTTAATTTAAACTTTAGCTTTACACCGTGCTTTGTTTCCGAAGTAGCGGCACTCATGAATATGCTTGTACAGTATATGTCACTCGCTCGCTTCTTATTGTTTCGCTGCCTTCTCAATTGTATAATGCATGTTTTCTTCAGCGCTTTTTGGAGCTCTTCCTGGTTTTCTACACACTGCGTTGACAGTCAGTTCACGTGATTACGTGGAAGGCGTGATGATGTCACAAGAAACTCCGCCCACCATGGCCATCGAGCTCAACTCCATTACATTATATGGAGAAAAAAAAGCTTCCAGTTATGACCATTATGCGTAGAATTTCGAAATGAAACCTGCCCAACTTTTGCAAGTAAGCTGTAAGGAATGAGCCTGCCAAATTTCAGCCTTCTACCTACACGGGAAGTTGGAGAATTAGTGATGAGTCAGTCAGTGAGTCAGTCAGTCAACCAGTCAGTGAGGGCTTTGCCTTTTACACAAAGGACAGTGACCTCTTACACAAGTATACAGAGCTCTGTGTTCCAGAAGGTTCAAGAACACAGATGGAGAGTCTTGAAGCATATGGTAAATAAAGGCCATGGCAGAAGACGAGTGGTCTTCAATGGATCATGGGGAGAGACTTTGTGGGACAGTAGAAGATGACTGGATACAAGATACTCCTTCCTAGAGTTGGAACTGTCATTGTTAAACACACCCTCATTCTTCTCTTAACTGACATTTGGGGTGTTCCCCAATGTTTTTTTGAAATAAATGAGAGAGAAGGGAAGGACCAGAAAACATTATGGATACAAAAAATACACAATTATTTGACTTGGAAGAATGAAAGCACTAACAAGTCATTAAAATCAAATTTCATTATCGGTTAGGCCTGGCTGCTAATTTCAAAGTAGGTCAGGACAAAAACCTGCATCCACTGGAGACCCCCAGGACTGTAACTAGGTACCCTAGACATAGACATTTAGCCACCTTGTCATCATCCTGCCAATTTCAATGATCAGTAATGGCGTTTATAAAGAAGGGTGGTAGCTCAACAGCCAATTCTTTCATGTGAGGAACAGTCATATAACACAGTGGTTCTCAACCTGTGGGGCGGTTTCTCCTAGGGGGGCATGAACTAACAAAAAGGGGGGCACGAAGATGTGGAAAAAAAAAAAGAAAACAAGAATCAAAAATATGAAACAAATTAACTTAAACTACATTCTGACACTAGAACAATAAATATAGGAGTTAGATAAATGTCGATATAAGTTAAGTAGGTATAATAAAATATGCATCTACATTTCAAAAAAATGTTAGAGGGGGCGCGATTAAAACTCTTATGGAAACTCAGGTCTCAAATACTTAAAGGTTGAGAAATGCTGCTATAACTGAATTATGTCTTACCTCTGCAATGACACCAATGCACCCAACAAGGACTGCTGCTTTAGCCTGAGCACCACTCATGCCCCCAAGACCAGCGGTGACAAATACCTTCCCACTGAGATCACTGGAGCCTAAATACCGGCGCCCGGCATTCATCACGGTCAGCTGCAATGCAAGAGAAAGCCATCACTAAGCTATAGTGATCATGGGAGAAACAATATGGCTCTCATACCACCAAGACAGCAATCAAGAAAAAAAAAAATTAAGGCAGAACAGCATTATGCCAAGGCGGCCATTCACTAGGCCATGCATCGCCTTACCACCGTCCCATGAACAATTCCCTGTGGTCCAATGTAACAGTAACTTCCCGCAGTCATCTGCCCATACCTGTCATAAAGAGACAAGACATGTTAGAGGAGGCCCCTCGGAGAAAAAGCTGTATAGGTTGAGCAGCCCTAATCTGAAATTCTTGGGAGCACACGTAGTGGAGATATTTTTGGATTTTGGAGTATTTGCATATACATAACAAGATATCTCTGCATTTCCCTTGCTGCTCACTCCTTCTCCTGCACAACATTTTGGAAAGGCCGCGCATTTTTCAACGTTTTGGTAATACACCCACAATTCACAAAAAAGTCAACCAGAGAACATGCACCATTTCGATTTTAAAGGGATATTAGAGGGAACATTTGTTAGAGCGCCATATAGGCAAGTGAAGTCAGGTGTGGAATTTTCCTCTTACAGCGTCATGTTGGACATTTTTGAGAATTTCAGAGTAAGGATGATCAAATTGTAGTAATATTCATTTAGGATTTCGTTTTTGGCAAAAGGGGGGTCTTCAGTCGCATTGTCAGCCTCTGGCCATTGAAAATGATTGGGGGTGGCGGGGAATATTGGGTTTGACCAGTATGGCCACATCGGTATCAGTAAAGGAGATGACGATGGCCTCTGTAACTTGAACCTTGGCCGTTTCCCTTTTATGGTTACCAATCCCTAACTCTACTCTGGTTGAATCTCAGCTGCTTGTTTAAAGAGATTTCTTGCATTCCACATTCCTCTGATTGGTCTGAACATTCAGAAAAAGGCTGTAGGGTAACAGCAGTGTGTCTGTGTACACGCACATGTGGCATGACTGCAATCAACTGGCATTAGGTGGTGAGAAACGAGGACCCCCCTGCACCCTTGCCCACCTGTTAAAGATCATTAGCTGTCTAGAGTACCGGGAGTAGGCAGATCAATGAAACAAAACATGGCTCTGTGAGCGGACCTTCTTCACCAAGTCATAGGAACGTAAAACACGCAATGAGATCCATAGGAATCCCATCAGTTTCAAACTTGAGAAACAAGAAATTACTGAATTAAAAGCCAATTAACAGAAATGAGTCTCTCAAGACTGATAGGGAACAAAGACGCTGAGCCAGTGTGGCCATCCAGGTGTAGGTGCAACCTTTTATTAAGCATCACAATGCCTTACTAGGGTCTGTTGGGATGGCTAAGGTTATTATTAAACGAATTCTATTTATTTTCACATACTTCAGTGTTATTTCAACAAAAACAACCAAGGGACTTTTTTGGGAACAGGGAATGCTTAAAATGTTTTCCAGTTTAATGAATCGTAATTAGGTTATGAAAATTCACATTATGAAGTGGTTTTTAGGAACTAATTAGTTCCTCAAAGCAAAAGATGCCTGTACGCCTCTCCTATTAGCACCCCCCTGTCCAGTGAATTACAATGCAGAAATTTAAGATGTCCGATCACACTGAATGTCACTGCTTCAAGTTGTAACTACTTGGCTCATATTTTAATGATTATAGAACGACTCACAACCAAAAAGAAGGTAGCCTGAATATTTTAGGTTTGTAAAAAAAAAAAAATTGACTATACAGTACATTGTCACACACAGTTGATGGACTTGACCCAATTTTGTTGTTACACCAGGCCAAGGATTGGCAGTGTGCACTAAAACTTTTCTCCTTCCCCTGTAGATTCACAGAAGGAAAACCGACTGAACCTTTCTTCCAGTTCCTCCACAGACTTGACGGTCACCCCATCCACTCCTAATCCTGACCTCACTTCTGGAGGCAGCTGCACTGACCCGCCTCTTCCTCCCCGCTTCCTATAAAGCCTCCATCCCCTTTGTATTTTGTATGTCCCCCCGTATTGGACGCGGTCTAGAGAGGCTTAGCTTTTGTGCAAAATGTCTTTGCAGCTTTCTCAGTTCTTTCTCCAGTATATGGGGTGGTTCCCCAAACCTTTTCCTGGCTCTGTGGTTTCTCATTACAACATATATACACAAAGCAAGCGAGGAGTAATCCTTGATTGACTTGTACTTTTGACAGTTAAGTACACTCTATATCTGATACTTAAAACTTCTACTGGAGTAGTCTGCTCATGGGCAAATCTTTCTTAAAAGCCACTTTCCAGGAGGGTAACTCTACTTTTATGGAGGTTTTACAGTTTGGTACTTCATAGAAAACACAGAGTTATACCGTTTGTCACAGCATGCATGTTACCAAGGGGTGAGTAGCGCCAGGTTTACATTCAAAACCTACATTGTGACTCCCATGGCAAACATCTTCTCATATTCACTTCTCGATGAATAATTTGGGATCACCTGCAACAAGAAAAATGAAAGTGAACACTGCATATCCAAGCTCAACAAAGTTCAACCATATAGAATCAGACCCCAGGGAAACTGATCCCTCAAATCTTCAAAAGGAGCCAAGCCCACCTTTAGCGTTCATTTAGCCACCCAAAATAGGTGAGAGTGGGCAACCCTTTAATAATCACCTTAAGTTCCATCTTCTGATGAGGAAGTGGACCGTTTTCAGCACTAGGATCACCCATCCTTTCAATCTCTAAACCCTCACCACATTACAGGGTTATAGGCAGCCCAGACTATCCTGTCAACATGAGGTACCACGCTTGTCTAATTGGCATACATTTGTAGGAGCAATGAAACTGGAGATCCAATACAATGACAATGAGTGAACAGGAATTCACAGAGATTCCTGAAGCAGTTGGTCCACAGTGGTAACCTTTGTCCTGCTCGGTCACCTGGGACAGCAATTTTTTTTTATATAACAAGTACTATACATGTATACCCGTAGAGCAGTCGGATCCAGGTGATAGAATAGAACACCAGTTCCAAGGTTGTGCCACCTAGAAAATCTAAGAAACCAGTTAAGATCAGCAATAAGGTCAAGCATCATAACCTGAATCTTTGGAATCAAACTGCAATGTTTCACCTTGATGCCTGGGAAATGAAGCAGGCCATCTACTGAAGTGCACATGACTGGAATCAATAGCTCTAGACACTGAAAATGACAACATGGCCAGAGACTCCTAGGGAAGAAACCTCAGTGTATTCAACTCGAGCATTTAAAACCACCTTGATTATCAGGCAGGTAAAACAAGGAAGCAAACCAAAAGGAGGTCCAAAAATAGATTCTGCAGTGCTACCCTAAAAGCAATGAGCTCTTGGATGCTATCAAATGATTAACCAGGGCCCTCAAAATCCTTGGGTATTTGAACTGGCAGTAGCCACTTACCTGTGCTCAGTCTCCTTGATGCTTCTGCTAAGACTTCTAGTTAAATGTTTCTCATGCTTCCAACATCAGGCTTTTGGACTTGCAGTATCGATTTTGTGAAATAGTTCATAATTGTTGGTGTACTGCCTCCTAAATACCCAGCAGCTTCTCTATAGATTTTCATGAACACACTGAAGATGGCTGCCACCACAGTCAGTTCAAATTCTCACAACCAAAGCAACTTACAGCTCACTTTTCACTGTCTGCCCGGATCAGCAGATGATATTTTACTGTTCAGCCATCAGAGCTGCTCATGAACCTCACCCTGCTAATATCAACTGGGTAATCACACTGATGGACAGGATGTATAAAGACCTGACCCAAAGAAACCTTGCAAAGATCAGCAAAAATCAAGGTCACCATCATTGGTTTATAGTCGGGATATTTAAATTTACCAATTTAAAAAGCTCTAGGAGGTATGCCACCCAAACCTCAGACTAATCCCCGTTCTGAAGATGGTGTCCAACACCAGAATTAAATGTTTTTGCCTATGAAATCTAAACCTACTGGGATTGTTGTTCTCATTCCATCTCATGATTTGGTACTTCACACTTACCATTCCATTGCTGATGACCACCCTGGGGGCATTGGGATGGCTTGGAAAGAGTCCCAGAGGATGGCCGCTGTACATGACCAGCGTCTGCTCTTCAGTCATCTCCGCCAGGTAGTTCATCACCAGCCAGAACTGAGCAGGAGGAGGACAGGACATGTAGGTAAGACATGAATCCATCAGCACATTTCATTATCTACCAGACTTCCACTCATCTGCATTTTTTCCTTCTGCAGCTTCACTACACATGTATGCTTTCAGGACACTCTCATCCACACACACAAAAGCCAAGTATTCAGGGAATTTTGTTGCCCCCTTTCTTTTCCATGGGACACCAAGGGCTTGGTGATCTGCCAGACGTGAATCGCAGACTAGGAAAATTCTCTTTTAATTAGTCCACTTAAAATAGAAAATGCAGACAAACTACACATTTAATAGCCTATAAAATTCAAGGTTCTCAGGCCCTGGGCCTCCCAGTGGAAATCTGCCAGCTTGTTTGCTCAAACATCTTCAGACGTTAGTTTTTCTTCCCCCAAACACTTGAATATTGAACAAAAAAAAAAAACAAAACACACACACACAGACTGCAAGAAGTTGGTGGCTTTGGGCTGCACAGGGATCATTTTGTGAGTATATTCAGGCCAGACTGGACTTGCGGTTATATTCCGAAATGGGATTGACCCAGTTTCTCACATCCATGCCAGAGCACACAGTAGATGTCAAACAGGGTCCTCACAAAACTCAAAAGTGAGCAGGAGACTGAAAGGAAGCTTCACTTATTGGGATCATCAGCACACAAAGTGATGTTACTACAGTGCACTCCTCCCTACCCTCCACTCCACTCCTATTGCCCCATTCAAGATGCAACTGAGGGTGGGAAGCAAGTGAGAGAATGAGTTCCACTATCAAACATGAACACCTGAGGAGACCCATTAAGGGTCTAACTTGGAAAGCTCTCAGGCTTCAAAACTGAGATGAGAACAAGAGATTAACATCACTAGTTCATAAGTAAAGTTAAGGATGTCTGTCTCTAAAGTCCATGCATCACTCTAGAATGACTCAAGTGATTGACATGAACTTTAGTATTTGTTTTGGTCACCATCAGAATTTTAGGCTATATTTTTTTTGACCCCTTGGTATCTTAGAGAGACTTTGCTATGCAACACATTATTTTCTTACATTTTGATTCCCAAATCAAGAATGCATGCAAACAGATTGCCATGAAAAACTAGGGAAAGGTAGACCTACTGAAAAGCAGTGTATACATTACCTTGGCACTACCCCCTTGGGCAGGACTCCTGGGGCCTCATGTATAAACGGTGCGTACGCACAAAAATGTTGCATGCTCCCGTTTCTACTTTCAAAATGCGATGTATAAAACCTAAACTCGGCATAAAGCCAAGCGCATTTTCACGCTACCTCAAACCCTGACATATGCAAGATCTCCACTCGGTTTTGCAAACTGGCGGCACCAGGCACCAAAGCAGTGCTTTTGTTCCAGTGTGGTTTCCCTTTGTTTTTTAGATCCACATTCCTGACGTGCCTTTATCATATACATTAAAATTAACTGCATATTGTTTATTAGTTTAAGGCATTTGTAATTAACTTATAGAATGATCCACAGAATGGTCAAACTATCCCAAATACCATAACTGCTTTAGTGTTTAAACTCCCACTGCACCTTCTTATTCCTCTTTCAAATGCTCCTGTTAGAGGCTGCCACAGCGGATCATCTTTTTCCATATTACTCTCACTGCACCACTCGGAGTATTTACATCACTGTATCCGAGTGTGGAATCACAGCTCTGCAGCAGCTGATTGGAAAGAGAATTATGGGTATACAGCATCAAGCACACGCTGCCTCAGCCACACGTTCTATTTCAACTTCCCCCATACAGCAAACGCTTCAGACCCTTTCCTGTACTGACCTCACGGTTCAGTAACAGTTTCATCCCAAGAACTCTAAAACGCACTCAATCAGTCCATCAAGTGCTCCTTGTAGAACTGTTTGTACTTATAAGTACAATTACCTCACTGTAAACTTGTGATACAGTTATAATATTGCACAACCTGAGCCACTTTATAAAGCGCGTATTTACATGATATGACGATATCTTTATATAGCTAAATATATTCCATTATACAGATAAAATATCATTTAAATAATCTACTGTATATTGTTAATAATTAAACATGCAAGGACACTGTGTCACGGCGCTAGCTAGTTCAGGGATTGTTCCTGCCTTGCGCTGTATTCTTGCTGGGGCTGGCGCGACACTGGAAGAAGAGATGGATAGATAATTAAATGTACTACAAAGATATTTCAATGTTCCTTAAAAGTCTGGACTTCTAAGCTTACAGATGGCTTAATGTCTATTACTGAGCTGATTGTGGGGTTATTGGTTACTTGGAGAAAGAAAAGGAAGGGCTGGAATTGGGGGTTAGTATGTCTGAAAGAGACAGTACTGCCGAAATAAATTATTTCATCGAAGGTCGCGCACGGTGCAGCAAGGATCTTGCAGGAGGCAGGAACAATCTCTGGACAGGGCACCAGTTCATCACTATCAGTGCGCCACCGTGTACCCATGTTTAATAACACGCTTTAATTGATATGATATGAATACTGTAATGATATCAAGTATGTACATCTCAGTATTTAAATTATTCAGACAACTGTAATATCACAAATATAATGGATTCTGTGTCATGTCGGAGGGAAAGAAAGCCAGTTTAAGAATCACGTAGTGATTTACACACGAAGAACACATACAAAACAAAGCATTTAACGTGCAACTTTAATTTACTAATTTCTCAAATACCACCGTAACTAAACAAATTTAAGAAGAAGTTTATGATGTTCTACTTTAAAATGACAAAATAAACTACGTGATTAAAGTGGAAATTTCGAGATTAAAGTTGACATTTTGAGCTTTATTCCTTCCACTGTGTCCCTAATATTTTTTTTTTTCTCTGTACCCTAATAAGCTTTCATATGACACTCAGACGGTGGACTACAGCTCGTCTTTTTACTGTGACTTTGATATCCGACAACCTCTTTTTTTATTTCAGGCACTGTGCGACTTTGTGAACTTGAGCTTTTGAGTTTCTCTGCCAGTCGGTCATTCGATCAACTTCCTTTTGTTGTTAATACCACTATTTAAACCAACAAATAGTACGTTTTTCTTTGCCTCCATGTGAATTCTATGCACGCCGTTATGCATGAGGCCTCTGGACTTTAACATTTAAGCATTTTCACAGATGGTACAACTTATTGGATCTAGCTAATCACGTTCTGGGGAATAAAGTCAGTATGCTTTCTACTTTAATTTGCACAGTTCCTGCTCTCTCAGCTATTATAAATTTTAATTTTTTCCTCACTTTAAGTTCCCAATTAAAGATGACATATTATGTCCAAATCTTATTGAAGAATTTCATCACAAAGGGTTATCAACAGAAAAAAATTATTACACCTGCAATCCTAGCACCGAGAAACGAATGAATGCCAAAAATGATGATCGGTTGCAGGGCAAATTGGTTAAATGCATATCAATAGACTATGCTGAAACAGTTGTTGGTGACCGTGCATTAGATGAAAACATTAACTTACAGTATTACGAAGAATATCTAAAACCGTTAACACCATCCATCCAGTCTATCACAAACAATATCTACAACCGGTAACACCATCCGGTCTTCCACCGCACGAATTACTGTTGAAAAAGGATGTTTCCAAGAAAGGTAATGTAGTACATCTTCAGGAGAGAATACTAAACAACAAACGAGATCTTGATATGCCATTCATATTAAAACGTTTACAGTTTCCAGTTGGAATAGCTTTTGCAAAGACAATCAAATCTCAGAGCCAAACATTTAAAAAAGTCGTTTTATTTAATAGAGAGAAAGAAACAAAATTCAACCATGGGCTGTTAAATGCTTTGTTGTCACGATGAAAGTCCAAACAGTAAAAGTTTAAGTTTAAAAAGTATTTGTGTGTTAATCTCAAAGCCAAACAGAACAAAATTGTATTACATGATGAATAACTAAAGCAACATGAAATATGCTTGACTTTCAAATTACATTTTACTATTTTTTAATATGGTGAATTACTTGTTGTAATGTAAAATAGTTCTATTATGCATATGTAACAAGTCCCATGAAAATAAAAATCTGTTTAAATTGTACATCCACATCCCCATACGTAAGTGGCAGAACCGTAAAGAGGCTAGCGCATACACACACACACATATATATAGCACCTTTACCAAGTCATCAGTGATCTAAGGCTTCTGTTACGTGAACGCGAATGCTAGTGGCTTCCTTTTTGGTTTCATATCGAGACTTAAGTGAACAAACTAAGGATTTTCCTCACACATGCGTTATTTGAGATCAGAGTGGGTTTTCCCCTGAAGACTTCAAACTGAAGTAACCGTACAAACTGCAGACAGCCACCCCCCACAGTCCCCCATCATCCACCACAGCCTTCCAGGTGTGGATCCAGACTCATAAAAGTGTAGGCTGTGTTACGCCTCATTGAGTCGCACGCTTGCTCCCATCTAAAACCTGCTACCGCTGGGGCACGCGTCCCCCACATAAAAGCCTGCTTTCATCTGCCCGGGCCTTAATACACCACAGATGTGTGCCGGGTTGGACCTGTAATGCTGTCTGGACTCCATGCCCCCACTCAGACTTTAAAAGGTGCACATTTGGTACAGATTTTAGCAGATGCCATCGCGCCCCCACCCTCAACTTCCACCTCCTTTCCTCTCCCTGTAAAAGGCTTACACCTTTATATGCATTCCCCTCACCTACTTTGTGTGATCTCAATTAAGTCCCTCAACTGGTTAACACTTTGAATGTATTTCTGTTATACTGTGTAAAACAAACTGAAATGGTGGTGCTGTACGGTATATAAACTGGAGATTAGATCATCTTCTCCATACAGTGTTAATTAAGAGTAGAGTTAACAAGTCTGCTTCATAACACATGGACCCTTTCCCTATGAGCCGATAATTGTTGTCCAATTATTTCCTTAGAGATGTTCAACCCATAGAAGACCGGTTGAAATCTGAATAAATCAACACCGACCTTAGTGTTAATGTTTGCAGTGCACCATCTATTAGAACAGATTTTTCAATGGATACAGTAATGCATGTTGTCATTCCAATAGACGGCGCATCTCAGACATTTGTAGTTATAAAATGTATTACTAGAAATGCTTGTGATGAGCCATCTGTTGGAATTATAAATACAAATGTCTCAGCCATATGCCATTTGCTACGAGTTTCGCAAAAGCAGTGTTAATGCTTTTGATGTGCCATCTGTTGGAATGACAGAGACAAAGGAACTGGACAGACACTTAAGGTGGACAGCTCTAGGAAGGTGAAGTAACTCACTCAGGATCGGCTGGGGACTGAACATGCAACCTTGAGGTTTAGGATTCATCTTAAACAGTAGGACTGCAAGATCGTCTAAGGTTGCTAAAGAGCTCCTGAAGGATTTGTGTTAATGATGTATTACAGTGAAAACTACTCAAATAGATTGGATTTTAAAATATGTCCAATAAAGTGGGTGGAACTGTACAAGGATGTCAGCCCAGCTTTACACCAAGAGAAGATAATCAGCCATTTTGATTTTTCAAGTTTATACCACCATCTGGACAGCTCCGAGGGATTATAGTTTTGAAGTTCAAATGTGCATAAATACAAATTTTTGTGCAATGGTGTCCCTTCTCAGGGCAGGGTCTTACCTAGAAATACAGCTTCCTAGCGATTATGAAGGTCAGGTTGGGGAGCATGCACTGGTACACCACACGACAAAACAGTTTGGGATCCTGGTTGGCAACACCCCAGACAGACACACAGTCCAGTCCCACCCTCTGGAAATGGCCATCAATCTGCTGCAACCAGGTGGGCGTCCCCTTGGCCTGGTCCAGCCACTTGGGTCCTCAACAATGATAATCCTTCAAGCTGGATCGCCCTTAGTGAAATCGCACCACATGGCCGTAGTGCCGTAACTGACGCTCCCTCGCAATAAAGGTAATGGGACTCAATCGGGACTCTGTGAGCAACCGCTCACTCAACACAAAGTCAAACCAGCGGAACCCAAGGACTCTCCGAAGCAGATCGAGGTGAATGAATAATCAAAGACATTCTGAAAAGCTAATCCCAAGTGGGTCCTGTATTGAGTGAAGGGTAACATGAACTCCTAGTGACAAGTCACCCACAAACACACACACACCACAAGAACTGACAAATATGGCGACCCTACCTGAGCCCAATTACTGAACACTTGCCCGTTCCCTCCATATGTAACGAGTTCCTGTGGAAACTAAAGAGAGAAGATTCAGATTAACCGAGAGCCTAACCTCTGCCAAGACATCTCACGAAACGTATCTCTCAGCTTAGACTACCTGTGCGACGCAGGGATCCAGGTTGTTCATGATCATGTGCATGATAGCTGCAGCTTGTTTGGTCTTGCATGGATAGCGATCAATAGGATAGGCCCTGAAATGGACAGGAAATGCAACGGTTATAAAGAGGTGTGCAGGTTCCTAGAAAAAAAAGGTGCTAAACAATTGGAAAGCATCAGGCTCAGCTAATGCCACTTGTGACACAGGAGTTACTAAGCTCAGTAGACGTGGCACTTGATGCAACATCGGAGTGGGGGCCTGGAATGCCAAGCGAGTGTATTTGTTGCTCCCAATTTTCAACTGAGTGAGGAATTCTCCAGTATATCATATCTGTATGATGAATTCTATTATCAATGACAGGATAGATATTGGTAAATAGTCCTATTTGACTATTCAACCTGAATTTGCAAGTGATTTGTATGAAAGAAACAAAATAAAACAAATTAACGGATTAAAGTGCAGTGTGAATGTAGCCTAAGTAGAATACTGCATCATATCAGTTCAAACACATGGACATTTATCCTCATTTTTGTTTATAATTGTGACTTTTCTCCATCATTGCTCCAGATTTTAAGTTGGCATTACCACCTCCTCAGTTTTAGGATGGGGGAATTTACAAACGTAGTATTTGTAGCCCGATTCAATCGGGCTCCCAGTCGCTAGTTTTATTATAATAGAGAGATTGGATCTATGCTTTACTGTAAAAAATGCTGCCCTCTACCTAAACCTTACAATGAATCTTACAGGATTCAGGGAATGGCAATAATGGCAGGACGGCCCACCCAAGTGTCTTCCAGAGGTACTCTACATGCGCAGTTAAGTGTGAAAACCACCCAGAACAGCATATCTTCATTCTTTCTTTCCGCTGGATCATCTGTCCACAGTACAAGTCTACTGCTCATCTTCCCTTTCATCCTAACCCAGTCCTTTATAGTCAATGGAGACCACTATGAAAAAGTAGAAGAAAATGGTGTCCCCAAATATGGGTAGTTGCTGTCCCTACACTGCCTTTGAGATTAAATGCAGCCAACCATGCAGGCCAAGCTGGAGAGATAAGCAGGCTGAGAAGCCGAGTTCAGCATAAAAGAATGCCTCAGAAGAGCAGAGCTGCACAGAAGCCTAAAGCACAGCAGCTACTTCAAACAGTCCAGAGGCCGTGCAGCAGAGCAGGGAGACCTCCCCGGCAGTCTGGAATTACAGTAGATGTGCTTCATGAAGATGCAGCTCATCAGACTCCTGGTCACACTGCTCTCCATTTAAACTTTAAAAGCACAGGACTTTTAATATTCAGGCATTTGAACTTAGGCCAGGAACTACCAACAGAAACACATTCACCACATTTTAAGTAAATGCTTCTTAAGAAAGGCAAAAGACGCAACGCTTCAAAGATAAAGTCAAAAGACAACCACAGAGAAAGGAGAGGGAGCATCAAAGCAACACAGAAATGAATAACAAGGAATGGCAAAACGATGGCAACCTCTGCGTTCAAGACAAGTCCTGAGCTGCCAGCCATCTGATCCAGAGGTGCCATGTTGGCTTTTTTTCAAATAAAGGCTTTGAGCGCCAGCAGTACAGCCACACTTACCGCATGTCAATTCTGGGGCAGAAGCGGTACATATAGATGTGCCCATACAGCCGTAACTCTTCAGCAAACTCGGGGGCCAGAACAGCGTGGGTCCCAGGCGGGAAGTAGCGCAGGGCATTGCGGAGGGCAACCTGCCAAAGACAAGACAGCAACAGTGCAGCAGTGAGGAGAAGGAGGAGGAGGAGTGGAAGACAGCAGAACATCTCCTCCACTCAGCCCTGTATTGTCAATATCAAGAGGGAACTGACAGAAACAGCCTGCTCTGTTTTCAGTAATTCGCTGTTCTAACCCTATTTTTTACCGGGTTTGACCAACAGATATGAGCCTGGGGGATGTCTGGTCTGGATACATGGTCTGCCAGCGGCAGGGCAGATGCCCATATTGAGTCATCAATAATAAATGGGTGTTGCATAAACTATTGACGTAAAAATTGAAACTTTCGGGATGGAAAAACAGGACAAAGTAGCACTTTTCTGTATAATAAGCTTATTTTCTTCCTTTGGGCACATTCTCTATCTGTCCTCAGGTTAGGCTTCAAAGCAAGCAACATGATCAGCTTGGTCACAGTTTAATGCCAGATTGGTATTAATTTGTCTCTTTGTAGTAACAGGCAGGATAGGCTTGTACTGACACTAGTCATCCGTTTTTAATTCTGTTTATTCCTCCCTTGGCAGTACTGGCAAGACATGGTTTGATTAGCAACTCTAAATTAGCCCTGGATGAAAAAGTGTGCCCTGCAATGGAGTGATGTCTGTGCCAAAGCTCCTAGCCGCCCTTCTTTATTAGTTTAATTCCCCAAACCTAACATCACATCCAACCTGAGCCTGATCACATGGTGGTCTGTATTTTCTATTTATTCTCAGGTTAAAAAGTATGGTGGCCTTGCAGTTAGTAGACCAGGGTCTTCACATGTCTGCGGGGGTTTCCTCCCCCTGTCCTAAGACATGCAGTTTAGGTAGATTGGAGAGACTAAATGAGGCCCCGTGTGTGTGGTGGGTGGTCACCCTGTGATAGACTGGCAACCTGTTCAGGGCTTGTTCCAATCTTGTACGCTATGGGATTGGATCCAGCTTCCCTCTCCCATGACCCCAGTCCGGATTAAACAGGTTTAAAAAAAAAAAGACATAGGTATAAACTGAACAAACTTAATTCCATAATCCAAAAACCTGCTTTTTCAGTTCCAGGTAAGTGACAAGTAAAGCAAAGGACTCAAAGCAAGAATTGGCGTTGAAATGGATGTTAGCCCACTGCTGTGCACTTACTGGTCTACCCCACAGCAACCTGGAAAACTTTCAACCCATCTGTGCTTGAATCTCCAAAGCTCATGTGAAAACACAATGTCCCCTCAGAGATTACTAAAGTACTGTATATCAGATCAGAATCAAAAGTCTTAGACAGGTAACACAGCTCATTCAAAAGAGAAAACTTATTGTCTATTCCTGATGATTTATGAAACCTGTTATGGATCTAAATAAAGGGGGCTTCTGGAATCTTCACATGGATGGCTCCCCTATGGCAGGGCTCCCCTGTTACATTCTGAAAGGCCACAGTGGCTGTTGACCTCCACTTCAGTCAGTCTCGTAATCTGAACCTGTTTATTTACTGCATGTTTCTTTGGGCTTAGATTTAGTTAACTTGTTTGTTATTATTCAGACCTCTTAACTGCCTGCTACATTTAAGTTTTAATTGTTGTTCATTTTTTTAACCAGCCTTCAGTTAATAAAGAGGTGCAGATGATAAAGGAGCCAGCAGCTCCATTTAATCCTGTGTATATGCATCATTACGTATCTGTGTTAATGCAAGGTTTTGAAATAAATGATAGAAAAGGGAAGGCCCAAGAGGGACAAATCTCATATGATTAATGTTCTCAGAAAACAAAAATCTACAACATGAAAAAGATTTGTCTTGGAAGAATGAAACCACTAACAGGTCATATAATTAAATTACAGAATTGGTTGGAATGAAAATCCACACCCACTGCAGACTTCTGGGACTAAAACTGAGAACCCCCCTGGCCTATGGTGTCACTCTGAAGAACCACTTTGGCACCTTTATCTTTATTTTTAAAGATTTACACCCTTAAAGGTGTTAAAGTAGAGCTACAAAGTGATCGCGCAAAGGTTACAGAAATATCCTTTTATTAAGATCTGTAACAGGCTCCACGAATCGATGCTAACAGATTTGTGAAACACCAATGGGTTCAGAATTCTAAAAGGACTCAAGTTTAGGTTTAGCATCCTGCTGGGTATCTCACTATACTTTAAAGATTTCCATTATGTATATATTTTAGAAACCTTTTCAAAGTTCAAAAAACCAATTTTACACACAAAGAGTCCTTCTCAAAATAAAATGGGGTCCTGTGGGGAACCACACAACCCAGTAAAGGACCATTAAAGGACCAGTATTTTTAAGAGTGGGTTGTAGTTTTCCAAGTAGTATCTGTACTTTCTCACATTGACTTGGTCAGTTTGCCTCTCAGATGCCAAATACATGCAAGTCTGCTTGGATGGCAAGAGATTTTAGGGTACTCGTGTGTTATAACCCAGAAAGCGCTTCACCATTCACTCGAACCTCCAACAGTGATGACCCATTCGACTTTTTACTTAACAACATCAGAAACTTTGCAACAGAAGTAATGTTTCAAAAGGAATTCAAAAATCAAATTTTATGTATAGTGTGGTCCAGATCGAATTATGCAATTTTAATTACGCTATAACTTAAGTTTATTACATAGAAAATCACTTGAAAAATCCTGGACTATCGAGAAATGTGTGAACTGACAACATGAAGAATCATCTTCGCGCTGAACTGGAATCGTCCCAGCATAAATCAAAGTCATCCAGACGATCTGGATCTGCAGAATTAGATCTGGACCACCCTATATTGTTTTTGTTTTCTAAATAAATGAATGTAAAAGACAAGGACGCTGCCTGTGCCTGGGTTATAACACGAGTACCAATTTTAATATTTAACAGTTTTTGGTAAAATAAAATGAGACATTTCCAATATAAAACACAACTATTTGCAATGCACATAATAAAGTGCAATTCTTAGTAGGACAACAGTAAATGTAGACTTTATTACACAGGGGGCTCAGTCAACGGCATGAGGGGGGTCTCATTTAAATGCGGACATCTTTACGGGTCAGGCGAGCGCCACCTTCAGGGCTCTTTCTTCATCGTCAAGTTGGTCTTGCAGACTCCAATTAATCGGGCGTTAATTAATACCCGGCCCCTATAACAAAGACAATGAAACCGAGACGCTCCATCTTCTCATTATAACCTGACGTTCAGTAGATTTTGTTTTCCGAGTACCTTTAACCTTCTTTTAAATTAAAAAAAAAAGAAGAAGAAACGACTACTTTATTAATGGCTGGCTTCAAGCGCGTGACTTACCCGCTTAAATAAATCACTCGATTCAGAGCCACTGGGTTTCCATTTTAAAACTTGTCATCACATAAATCCTCCACTTCAAAACTTCAATCTGTTTTCCTTTATAATCAAAAGTATTCACATTCACATTATGCAATTAAAAATGAATCACTTACTGCGACTCCTTTATGTCAAGGCCTTCTACAAATGGTGTAGTTTTTGTCTTACCTTCTGCTCCTGAGGGTTCAGATTTGGGGTCCTGACCGGTGCGTGCGGTACCCTGCTATCCCTTCCTCTGTTTGGGGGCAGGGGATTGACCGGCAATCCTGCGCACAACTCTTTTAGGGTACACATTTTGTATCGGTGGTATTAGTGGTCGGCCAATATAAATGAGAAAAATCTCAGCCAGGAGGAGATCCTGCTCTCCGGTTAAAAGTGCACCAGCGCGCACTCCCCCTGACGCGATTGGCCCAAAGCGACCCCCAAAATTAATTATTACACTGGAGTGGCAACTTCGTTGACATTTCAATTGACCATTGACTCTAGTAACTTACTTCATGAAGGAACGCTACACTGTCGCTCCCCGATCTCCGGCTGTGATCTCCTGCGCACGCGCGCGGATTTTCTCCAAAGGCTCGGCGGCCACTTCGATTCGCGACACTTAACGGGACATTCGTGAGCGCAGAGATAGACCGGCTGGCCGATACAGGTCGAGGCTCGAGTCACTTTGCATTAGGAGAGTAAAACGAAGTGCTCTGGTTCGGTGATGATGCAGGTTCTTTTCGCTGCCCAATTATTTAATTAGAAGGCAAACATTGGTGATAATAAAGCTTATTTAATCGTAATGCGTGTTAGTGGCTTTATTCTGCCGTGTCGGGTCATTCTTACATTGCAGATTTTTTCTTTTCCGACGATTTCTTCGAAGTTATTGTTTCTCAGTAATATACTATTTTTTGCTCTTTCAGTTCTGTCCTAACCCTTTATTAAAATATGGACTGAACACATAAGAGGCCAGGTTAGATGGTGAGTTGCCAGTCCCTTTGTTGTTGGCATCTCATTGTCAATTGGCAGTGCTCTCTTCAACAACAACATTTATTTATATAGCACATTTTCATACAAACAGTAGCTCAAAGTGCTTTACATATTAAAGAATAGAAAAATGAAAGACACAATTATAAAACAAAATAAATCAACATTAATTAACATCGAATAAGAGTAAGGTTCAATGGCCAGGGGGGACAGAAAAAACAAAAAAACTCCAGACGGCTGGAGAAAAAATAAAATCTGTAGGGATCTTACTAATAAAGTGGTTGTTCAGAGCAATGCCATCTACAAGAAGGTTCCAAACAGAATTTTTATTTAGTAAGATGTGTAACGGGCTCCATAAATAGATAACAGATTTCTGAGACACCACTGGGTTCCGGATTTTAAATGGACTCTTGCTGCATACAATAATACAGGATAAGTTGTGGCTTTCTTGATCTGTTAGTATCCTGTGCTGAATTAATAGACACCTAACTAAATTTTTCAAACTAGATTGCAGAATTATAGAAAGGCAGATGGTTTCACAGCAGCAGCTGGCTTAAGACAACAGCCCACCATGGACAGGTTGGCAGTCCATCACAGAGCACACTCATGGGCACACACACACGGACAGGGCCAGTGGAGAGCTGGCAATTATGACATTTGACTTTGGGGGTGCCAATGTTACCGAACTTTGGAGCTAACAACTGAAACCTGCGACAGATGTGTTGACATAACAGTAGATTGACACAAATCCTTCCTCATTTCATATTTCCTTCTCCATCCAGCTCCTCTTCCAAAATGTCACTTGTTCTGTCTCAGTTTCTTAATGACCTGCTTGGTAGGATGAGGCCTGCTATACTGTATACTGGGCTCCATCCCCACCACACTTCTCAAATCCTAGCTGCTTTCCTCCCATATTCCTGAGAATAAAAAATATACCGCTAGACACGGCTCTGTATGAGACCCTCTCAAAACTGTTCTGTGGCCCTAATGTGAAAAAGTCTGTTCTTGATACTGAGAGCGTGAACAGTTTTCTGTCCGTCTCCTACTTACCTTGACTGTCTGAAGTTCTCAGGCATGTTGTGGCCTCTATGGAGCAACAGGAGATCAGTCGACTCAATTCATTCTTTAAAAATACAACTTCAAAATCATTTTGTCCAGGAAGACATTTAATTGACATTCTGACCCTTCTTGTCCACAGGATGATATGTGCTTGTTTCACAAATTCTGTTATTTATGCAAGGTTTTGTTGTAATATTTGTATTTTTGTGTTTTATTCTGGTTTATTATATGTTCTATTTCAATGCTTTGTATGTCCTGTATTGTTATTAACTGTTTATATGGTGATTATTTCTATCCATTATTGTATATGAACTGCTGTTCTTTCTGAATTTCTGTGAAGCACTTTGAGCATGTTAAAGGTGTTATATACTGTAAATTAAATGCATTATTATTATCCATCCATTATCCAATCTGCTATATCATAATTACAGGGTCACGGGTCTGCTGTAGCCAATCCCAGCCAACACAAGGCGCAAGACAGGAAACAAACCCTGGGCAGGGTGCCAGCCCACCACAGGGCACAATTTAGGATCGCCAATAACCTGCATGTCTTTGGACTGTGGGAGAAAACCCACGCAGAAACGGGGAGAGCATGCAAACTGCACGCAGGGAGGACCCGGGAAGCGCTACCCACTGCGCCACCACGCCGCCCATTATTATTATTGTTGTTGTTGTTGTTGTTATTCATTGAGTGGGAGTTTCATGTTCAACGGATTCTTGGGGCCAGGGCATCGATACAACGGGGAGTTCTTTAAATACGAAAAGTTCGTACACAAAAACAAGGTTTAACTTAAATTCCTGGACGGCATAATTCAAACTTAAAAGCAATTTTGTGTTCACGTATGAATGTTTTGAACTCACTTCAGGTTGTTTTTTTATTCTTTTTTGTTTGGCACCTCCTGACTCACTGATTCTAGGAAACTCCCACATATGACATACCATTCGACTCCTCTTCCATCCATCCATTATCCAACCCGCTATATCCCAACTACAGTGTCACGGGGGTCCGCCGGAGCCAATCCCAGCCAACACAGCGCGCAAGGCAGGAAACAAACCGACTCCTCTTGATGTTTAGTTATATAAGACATCGAGCTTTTTGGGATTGCCGCCTATTTTATCTCTCTGGACCCAAAATTCTCTCAAGTTTAGGGCATTTTGGGACCAGATTTAGTGCAGAAAATTACACCATTATGATAAAGAGTAAACCAGTAGGTGTCTCCAGCAGCAATGATATGAGAGACTTGAAGCTGTGCATACAAAACCCCGATGACAGCTCAGCACTAGCACTCTGCCAGCGTTAAAGCAGCTGCACTAAACGTAATAAACGTTAAGCTGAAGAAAACTAAACATGTACCTCTACCTTCTTGAGCTCTTGTCATTTAACTGCATGCGACATGCCTGCTTAATCTCTCTGTCAGTAGCTGCCATTAGACGACCAAAGCTCGGGCGTTCACGATATTACTGGCAGAAGCAGGCAAAAGCTTAACTTAATAATGCAACATTTACTGCGAAGTAACTCGATACTTTTGCGAAGCAACGCAGTTCTTTTGCGAATTAAGCAATACATTTCCGAAATATCACTTTTTTTATATGATTGGTGGGAATAATCTTGTAGAGGCCCTTATTCGAGACGACATACAGAGGCGTGATAGTGACGAGTGGCACATCACCGAGTTAGGTGACACGATCTTCGGTCCTAAACCATACAGGTGATGTAACCTGCAGCATATTACACAATTAAACCCGTCGCTCATACATGTTATGTAAACGTTTCTATATTACAGAGTAAAGTCGGGGACCGGATCATATCTCAACAGTAGCGGGTACAAAGTAGGGACGGGTCGCCTGCTCATGGCATCACGTGCTAAAAGAGCTACGGGCCAATTAAAAGTCAACAGTTACCGTAATGTGTCCGTCATTAGGAATAGATGGGTCCTTGGTTGGTTTCGGATTCGGTCGTGTAACCGATGAAAGCATAAAACAATGCAGGATGTGCTTACAAAATGATAAATCTGCGTTCGCACTAATGAGGCAGATGTACTTACCGATGTCGTCAATAGGCGTATATAAAATAAATCAGTAAGTGAAAAATGAAAAAAATGTCTTATATATGGTATTTTATTTTATAGTATTTTGTTTCTGCTTCTCCAGGTTGGAATTCCTTGTCACAGCATAAGAGGTCCTACTCTACCTCCTCTTTTGACTATTAATAGAGATTTCTCTTAAATGGCAGCAGATGCCAAGATTGCCCACGACCTGGATGCAGATTTAATTGTATTAGAATTTGCGGGCTAGTGCTGGTCGAAGCCTTTTTAGAGTCCTAGCTGGTGGGGGGCGCCCCTCGGTGTCCATTGAGGGTAGCCTGTAGTAGACTTCGACGACGGGGGAAATCCGGAGCGCGCACTCTTTAAGGTGTAAAAGACGATGGATGTTCTTTTCTCTCGATTACCACCGAAGAGCACACGTTCTTCCGCCTATCTGTGAGTACTTACTATACAGTACTTAGATTACTTTGGTAACGATCGCAAATTCTTGCCTTGCCATTTCAATTTCTGCGGAGCTCTTTATTCCTTTCTACTTGCATTCCCTTCGTCACCCGCAGTGACATCAGTGTCCACCAGGCGGCGCTGCCCGGGAGGGAGGAGCTGATGATCGGTTCGCTTTTTCAAGGCTCAAATTCCCAAACAAGAGGCTGACAGCTGAATGCTGACTGGCGAGACGCAGGACGAAGCTCGTCCCGGTCATACCGATATCACGTCAGATGCATGCTTTTCACCGCTGAGAGGAGGAGAGTGGGCACTGCTCTTGATTGGCAGCCGCGAGCTGCTCATGGGTGACTGGATTTGAACGTGCGCGTGAAAGGAAGCCAAAGGACGTGCGCAGCTCGAGCTCTGTATAGTGGTGTAGAGCAGACCCTGCGTATCTTGTTCATTGTGTTGTATTTCCTCCACAATACACGTATTTGCAGGTCTTCGTTGGAATCTGACTGATACCCAAGTTTGGCCTGATTGAAATCGACAATACGCTGTATAATTAACTGGAATGCCATAGGTACTCTTTGAACCCTAAAAGAAATCGAAGAGCCATGTAGACCATGGAGGGTCATCCGCGATGAAAGCAACGGAGTCACAAGCCTGTCTGGCTGAAGGGGAAAAACAGGAGAAATTGATGTGAAATTCATCGGCTTTGACAGGAATAGCACAATCAGCTCAGCGGAGCGCATAATTTAGGGGTGATTCAGCCACCCATCATCCGTCTATCCGGTCAACTATCGCAGGATCCGACGAATGAGCGACAAAGAGATTTCCAGACGAATGCTTTGCTGGGGATGGGGTCCTATTGATTGCGCTTTGACAAGCAGCAGAGTGTGTACAGGGAGCCTGTGCTGCTCTGGGGCGCACATCAAAGGGGGTCCTGAATTTCAGCGGGCTTTCAGGGTGATGCAGATGCCCCCAGATCACTGTGCAAAACGTACATGAACACCCGACAGAGGATTGTCTGGAAGACAGTTAGTCAACTACGGCCGCCATGCACCTGATCTCGATATCTGCGCTGCTGGCCATTCTACTCGATGCAGCCTCAGGTAAGTCGATCCCGCTTTATAGGAGGAAGCTGAGCTGCTTAAAGCTTCACGATCACACGGTGTACGGTTTTCTTTTGTGCGGGAGTCCTGCACGCTTATTGGAGGGCGTCTTGTGAGGCACACCTTAGATTCATATGCAGTAGCTGCTATCTATGAACGCGAGGTCTTCAGGTCTATATCGCACGCCAGTCTGTATTCATTGTTAAGTATTGCGGCTTTTATAGAGTCCATCATCACAAGACTGCTTGCAGCGCACACATTTCGGAAGAAGCTAACGTGGGATGCGATCTGTCATCCGTCTTCACGAATTTGTTTCGTGAGGTGTTGGGCAAGTGTGTGCCCGCAGCATCTTCAAAACATAACCAGTGCTAGAGAGGGCGACACTCACAGCGGGCCAGTTTAACCCCGCTAGTCAAGCTAACCAGTAAGTCTTTGAATTGTGGGAGAGAAGCCATGTGAGCACAGGGAGAGCACGCAGCCTTCAACGCTGTCCCTGACCGGCCGGGCCAATGGACAGGTGCAGTACAGGTGTAAGGCACTATAAAGCACACGGCCATACATACGGAACGTAGGGAAAGAAAATGTGTCGAAAGTGCTAATAGCTGGAGTCAATATAAGGGCTGACAGGCGATGACTTTCACGATGAATGAACGAGTCCACCCGTTCATGTGTTTTAAGCGATAGCCACCCGAGCCTCGCCGTGGATTAAGCCCTGGACGAAATGCCGCCACGCAGTCACAGCACAGCGACATCAAGTGGACAGGCAGCCTGCAAGGTGTCTTTGTACCACGCGGCCCCGGAGCAAATCCGCGCGAGCTGAGGCCGGTTTGCTACCACATCGTGCCACAGAACCCCCTGTGACAGACCTGCGTTGGGCAGCGTACTGCCTGGCATGGAAAAAAGAAGTAACGAACGACGAACTAATTCACCTAGAAGTAAAGCAGTGCGGTTCCTCTAAAACGTTTGGGTAAATTTGGTCTACTTTTTATTAAGCCATCCGGCAAAATGACCATTGTAACCTGAACTCTTCACGTGTACCGTATGTATTGGTACTATGCCCATGAATTCAGTCACCGTAAGAAATGACTTAACACCTACGACATATAAAAGTGTTAAGAGAATTACAGATTTAAACGATTCGTGGCAAAAAATATTGAAAGAAAAAAAAACTCTGGAATTCTAACGAAAATATTAGTATAAAGAATTTCAGTCAGAATCTGGACTCAGCTTTGCATTCATATGGAGAGCAGTTCTATTATCATTAGCAGCTGTTATTCCATATACAGTACTTGTACATATACTGCGGTGGGCTGGCGCCCTGCCCGGGGTTTGTTTCCTGCCTTGCGCCCTGTGTTGGCTGGGATTGGCTCCAGCAGACCCGGTGACCCTGTAGTTAGGATATAGCGGGTTGGATAATGGATGGATGGATGTACAGTACAGTATATTATTATAACAGGTGGCCTTTTCCTTTTATTGCTGTTTTCAGTCTATAAATACATAAGTCTATTACAGACTCCCCCGGATTATTTATATCTCTAATAAGACTTTTTAACTTACTAGCGTTTATTTGAGTGGGTGAGGCACTGGAGAGCAAAGTCTAATGTTTAAAGTAAACACGGCAAGAAGGCATTTTAGTAGAATTATTATTAAGTGTTAAAGTGGAAATCTGCAGTTTGTGTTCTGTCTTGCAAAATTACTGCATACAGTAGTTCTTATACTTCAACAAATGTATTATTTTATTATTGCTTTCTGGTACAGTCATGCTGAAAGATCACAAATTACATTATAAAGATATGATGGAGCAGCAATTGAAAACAGTGTATTAAACAAAGGAGAAGGAAGCACGTTTTACATTAAACATTCAATTGTCTTCTCCCTGAAGCCACTTTTTTACGATAAAGTGAGCAAACCCACTGTAGAAGCCGGGCGATGGGACATGGGACCCTGGCTGACGCAACCAAATCCACCAGACCTCCAACAGAAGAGCACATTATACCAAATGGAGCCCCGATAGGACAGACAAGCTTAACTGAGCTGCTTATCCTCTAACGTGGGGATGACGTGGAAAATTAAGTAGTGCTCTCACTGGACTGTTCTTAATTGTGAGAGGAATGAGAACAGAAATAGTCATCAGAAGAAAGGGGAGCAGAGTAATCTAAAAATATTAAAAGGTATGTCCTAGATGGCATTTAACTGGGCTTTCCACTAATAGTGCTCTCACCAGGTATATGTCAGCCTGACTCATACAGTGCATCTATCTGTCTATCGATTATATAGTGCCTTTCATTATCTATCTATCTGTCTATCTATCTGGTATAGTGCCTTTCATTATCTATCTGTCTATCTATCATATAGTGCCTTTCATTATCTATCTATCTGGTATAGTGCCTTTCATTATCTCTGTCTACCTATCATATAGTGCCTTTCATTTTCTATCTCTCTATCTAGTATAGTGCCTTTCATTATCTATCTGTCTATCTATCATATAGTGCCTTTCATTATCTATCTATCTATCTAGTATAGTGCCTTTCATTATCTCTGTCTACCTATCATATAGTGCCTTTCATTATCTATCTATCTATCTATCTAGTATAGTGCCTTTTATTATCTATCTATCTATCTATCATATAGTGCCTTTCATTATCAATCTAATCTATCTAACCTTCTGATTCTTCTTCGCGATCCCACTCGTGATCGAGCCTCACCCAACACCCCTTCCATTTTTTACTACAGTAGGTAGAAGCAGCATGCGCCATTGCCTGGGTAAGTCATGTTAAGCTTTGGTCATTTTGTCTGCTAGTTTGGCGTCAGTCTGTTCAGGTGTTTCACTTGCGCCAAGTCAGCATGTGCCACTGGCGTGCAAGCTTTAACATACAGGAAGAAAATATATAAATAAATAAACCTGACTCCCAGGGTCAACGTTTGGGATCCCAAAGTAGCCTCTCTTGTCTGTATGGTCCTAGAGAGCAGCTCTGCCACATTTGGTCCAAGGGTGTAGGGTTGTATAGGGAACACATACACAGACCCTGTATTTTATATTTCTAGATAAATTATGAATGCCATCATCATTTATGACTTTATCTGGTGTGTTTCAGGCTTTTTAATTTGTGTCTTGTATTGGGGTCACCTTAACTCAACCCCTCTATGCCAGTCAGGAGGCTGTCATGAGGTTTTCTCTAGTTGGCTGGTAACCCTTTTGCATTCTTCCTTCATTCCCTCATTCTTATCCCTCCAGGTTTAAAAGGACCCCACGCCTCTCGATGTGATGGCCGCTCCTGCAACCCACCAATTGGTAATCTCGCTGTGGGCAGAGTTGTGTCCACGCTGAGCACCTGCGGACAAAATGGCACAGAGCTCTACTGTTCCTTCCCAGATCCTCTTCAGGAGTATTCACTTAGTGAGGACTGCCAAGGGCCCAAATGTGCCAAGTGTAACAGCCGACACCCTGACCTTGCACACTTGCCCTTCCACATGACAGACAATGCCTTCCTGCATCCGAGGACATGGTGGCAGTCCAGCCAGGGCCTCTCCAGGGAGGAGATCAGGCTAGACCTGGAGACTGACTTCTACCTGACGCATGTCATTGTACTCTTCAAGTCCCCACGGCCTGCAGCCATGCTGCTGGAGAGATCTCAGGACTACGGCCGGACATGGAGACCCTATAAGTATTACGCCACAAACTGTACTGAGACCTTTGGGATGCCGGATGACCTTACTGAAGAAGGAGCCCTGTGTACATCTCGTTACTCAAACGCAGCGCCTTGCACCAAAGGAGAGGTATGACAAACAAAGGTTGGCTAATGGGTAAATATAGGCAAAGTGGGTGGAAAGATTAATGGATGGGCATGAGGCTCTTACTAGAGGGTGTGAGGATTTGTCCGATGTTGACACTAAATAGATGTTGGAGAAGGAAACCTGCATTCCATTAGTTTAGTCATCACGAGGAAAGCATTACAGGCTTTTGCATTTTATACGTACATTAAGTGAAGCAAGAATGTCTTATTAAAGAACTAAAGGGTATATAAGATGGCATCCTGCATGAGTCTCTTTATATCGGGGGCCTAATGAATTTAAACTGCAAGAAATGTCGCTACCCAGTCCAAGGTCCTAACATCATCAGAGATAAGAGAAGATCCTTCCCCTAACATTGCTTTATTTGTGTTCAAAATGACTTAAAAATCAAAACTTTCCATATTTCTCTACGGGAAGAACTGGCAAGTGAAGTGCTTCACTCACAGTCGCACAGTGCCTGAGATTGAACTGGCAAGCCTTATGGCTTACAGTCCGGCACTTTCGCTGCTAATATGAAGAGTGCATCATGGATGTCCATCTTTTTGCCCTCTTTTCTTACTGCCTTACAGATTTTTGAGTGTAGGGTTCATCTCTTTTTGTGCACTTAAAGTTATGAAATGTGCCACCTGTCCTTTTTATGGGCTGACTCAGGACTGGTCTGAAGAAAAGGCTGACTTACGGTGGTATAAATCAGATTTCACAGTCCAACCCAATTTATATTGTGCAGCTTTGATGACGTAGCCTGGCCTTTTTATCTGCTTTTGAGCACTGGGGGGAAAACAGGAACGTTATGATGTTGGCAAATATTACATGTCTCAGGTGGCACACCCCAAATATTACATGTCTCAGGTGGCATACCCCAAATATTACATGTCTCAGGTGGCATACCCAAGTGCGTATGGCCTGGCACCTCTGCGGTTTTCAAGTCCTGTAATGTGGAGATTATTATTAATTATACCCAGGTTGACCGGTTTCTTCCTTGGTTAAACCCTGAGTGAAATATGCAGGCCTGTTTATTTCTGTAGCTCTTCCTCATGGAAGTTACAATCCCTAAAACTGGTTACATTGCCCTTTAATTATATTTGCTATTATTAGAATAATATAGAAGTTTTTAAATTTTTCTCTTTGTTTTAGAAATCACTGTAATCATATTGCCTTTCACATTTTTTCTTTGTAGTTTACTCTTCAGTGAGTATGCAAAGTGAGTATCTTTCTTAAGAATCACAACATGCAGATTCTTGGAAGGCATTTACATATCATCCTTTTACGTCTCCTTCATATTTTTGTTTCTTTTTAGTGCTCACATTTGCTTTTCTATTAAGGTGACACTCATCCATTTGGTCCATGCTGTATCATTTTTCGACTTATGTCCTTTTATTGTTAAATGCATTTTGCATAACAGAGCAAGATGCAGAGGACAGGAAGATATGGAAAAAGATGATTCGCTGTGGCAACCCCTAATGGGAGGAGCCGAAAGCAGAAGATGTTAAATGCATTTTGAAATCAAAGCAGAATGAGTGAGCAGTGCTGCTGCCTATTATTTTAATGAGGAAAGATGCCTCTATAATCTCATTAGGATTGTTTTCTGTAGTTATTTCATGCAGAACAATCTCAGCTTTTTGCATGTCATATGTGTATAATATACTGTATATAAACTAGCTGAAACACCTGGCGTTGCCCTGGTAGAAATAAACAAGGAAAAACTGCTTTTTGGAAATTCAATATGGCTAACTCACAAAGAGACAAAATGACGTACTCTTAAACAAAAGCTGCATTCCAGCATGCCAATAAAATTGTTATCTAAATTAGCTGAGTAGAAAATGCTGTTCCTGCAGTCTTTGAGGAGACCCTACTTTGGCAGCTACAAAACTGTGTGCACTCTGATTAAGCCATCCTCCCATCTGCCCCAGTATACTCCTGCTGCCTGATGGGAAATGTAGTCTCTGCAATGGCACTGGTTTTGGGGTTTTTCCCCCTCCATTACAATCTCCCCATCCAATATGCCACATAACCTGAAACTGGACCAACAGCAATGCAAATGCAAAATTTCAAGAAAGACTTCTGCATTCCCTGTGTGGAGTTTGCAGGTTTTCCCAGTGTCTGTGTGGGTTTCCTCCCACAGTCCAAAGACATGCAGGTTAGGTGGACTGGCGATCCTAAATTGTCCCTAGTGTGTGCTTGGTGTATGGGTGTGTGTGTGTGTGCCCTGCCCGGGGTTTGTTTCCTGCCTTGCGCCCTGTGTTGGCTGGGATTGGCTTCAGCAGACCCCGTGACCCTGTAGTTAGGACATAGAGGGTTGGATAATGGATGGATGGACTTCTGCATTTAATGGAAAGTCACTATACTGTGTATATATATATATATATATCTATCTATTCTTTTTAAACAAGAGAACTACTTACGGTTTTTTTGTATAATTTGCTTGGACATTCCAGTTTATTTTTGTGACTTCTCTCATCACACTAAATATCATAGTTCAGTTGTAGCACTGATTTATTCGTGCAAATCCGAGAGACAGGCTGCAGGCCGAGGGGAGGCAGAGGCGGGTCCTCGGGAGTAGAGAGCTGGGCAGAGCCATTCCCACTCACACGCCAGCCTCCGTTCACGTCACTCCACCTCTCACCATGTGTTGGACAGAGATCTCAGCTACAGTACATGGGTTTTAGAGGGCAGCTGCTGATTGCCAGAGATATCACAGCCATGTGCTCTACTTCCCTCATGGGGGACGCTCTCCCATCAATGCTGAACATGATCAGATACAGTGCTAACATTTGACATTGGACCAGAGCTACCTTCTGCTTGGCCACAGATACCTTGTCAACTTTTTACATTTTTGGCAAAGAGATCACAGCTACATTCTCACCTCTGATAGCAAAACCAAAAATATTGTATATCAAGAGGCCCTTAGATACAAAAGCTATCAATATAAATTCTTCTCAATACAAATTTTTTTTTTTTTTGTTTTAATTGATTTTTAAAATTTGTCCTGTTTCACTACAACACAGGTGGAGCCGTGGTGGATGGCTACTACATAGATATACTGACATATACAGAATATACTGTAATGTAGTGGGGTGAATGAGGAGGCTGGACAAAGACCAAATGCTTCTGCAGCCATCTAGGTAAAATTCTGTTTAACTGAAACAGAAAAATAAGAAAATCTAACAAAAATATACACCTCAATGAGCTGTTTAGAAAATACCGTCTTCTCTCAGGAATGACTAGGTTACAGGCTCTGGCTTGGGTCTGCACAGAAGCAAGATCAGCATTGGAATGAGATGTCGCCTTCTGGGAGCATTCTGTTTCTACATCGGGGGGATTGGGAGAGACGGGACTTCCTTTGCTTCATGGCTGTCACAGGGTGGTTTCTCAAGGCTATGAGGGGGAGAAAGGAAACATGACTGTTAGCGACAGTGCCCCTTTTTGTCCTGTGGCGGTACTACTTACTTTAGGTGAACTTGGAAGGTGACCCTCTGGCGCATACGTGTGACAATATATAGTAAATAACAACAGAAGAGATGATAAACAGTTCGAGCACCATGGTGATCCCTGTATAATTAATCATTGAACCACAGAAAACAAAAGTAAACGTAGCACACAAGTGGTCACCTCTTTTCAGATGTGAGTAAGTGGTTGGCTGACTCAAAATGGTGACAGAGGCATTCAATGGTGGCGGAGTTTTCCTGGAGAATAGGAAGAAACAGGTTCAGGCAGTCAGGGAATAGATGTAATGTCATCGGTGGCGCAACTGACTGTCACTTGTTCTGCAGAGGGAGGAAGAGAAAAGGCATTAGGTGACAGTGCCAACCCCTGGCTGAAAATGTCATTAATTTTAGATGAGCCCTGAAGTTGTCTCCATTCTTTCGAATATATATATATATATATATATATATATATATATAGTGAACATTTTTGAACAGCCTACAAACATGGAAGAAACACGCTCTCCAATAACTAAGATTTACTGGTGCAGAATCAGCTGTAGACTTATCGCACGGCAAATGGTACCAGAAGTGGGGTGTTGTGCAAAAATGTAGGCAAGAAAGAACTTGGCAAAGAAAACATTATTTTTGCACTTGAAAGATCAGTGTATGGGTTTAATTCAATATTAGAGCTTCTATTCTAAATGCAAAGCAAACATGCCAACTTCCTAGTTGTTGTGTCTTATTCCAGTGATCACCCTTCAGATTAAAAGAACTCGAGGGGCTTCTTCCTCAGGAGTGTTCAGCTGAAGAGGCACATGAGCAGTGGCTGAGAAGGACAGAGAGAGAGCATGACATGGCTTTAAAGCATCCAAACCACAAGTGATAAGTGCCGCGCACCACCATCGTCTGCTGATCCTGCGCCAGTAAACCTTAGTTAATGGAGAGTGTGCTTCTTTTATATTTGAAAGCTGTTTGAAAGTGTGTTTTCTCTGTGAATAACCCAGCCCTCGAGAAGGAAGGCACAGTGCGATCAGTCACACTATAAAGTATATGTACTATATATATAAAATCCTAAGCCTAAAAGTGCAATGATTTTGTGCAACAATTTTATGTCACGTGTTTGTCACGCCTTAAATTGGACTTATTTTAAAACCTACATACAGTATATATGTTTGGTATCATTCTTTTCAGAATTTATTGAACTTTAATGCAAGGTTAGATTTTCAGATTCTTATTCCATTTTTAAATTATAAATTAAAAAATATCAAAAACTCGCATCCCGTGAGACAAGACTTTGTGCCAAAAGATTTAATCATGCCTGGTGCTGGAAATAAAAGACAAAGAGTAGGACAGCTGCTGTACAGGCTTTTAAAAGTTCGAAGCACAGCGCGAGATGCAGATCACATGGCACGTCAGCAGCAGCAAGCTAGCAGCTGATCGAGCAAAGAAGAGGTAAAATAAAAATACAACTGTTTGTTTCCATTGTATCACTGTTTAAGAGGGGGTTTCGGAGGAGCAACCGCATCTCCTTGGGGTGCATTCAGCCCACCCCTTCACAACGCGAGTGGCAGAGACGCAAAGTGGCTGGCGAGTAAGCTGTACTCTAAGACTCATGGATTTTATCTGTTATAAATTGTGTAGTTCATCCATGTATCCAAAACTAGTTTAACACAATAATTGTTAGTTTTGTACTTATTCAATTTTAATATACTGTATTGTCAGAAGTTTAAAAATACAACAGGATAAATAAAAAAGAAAAGTAATTTTTGTGCTAAATTCATTAGTACTCCTGAGCTGATGGTGCCTCCTCCTCCATTGGTCCTGTGCCATCAGTGTCTTATTCTTAAACTACAGTATATACAGTATCAAGATACAATCATTTTGACATCTGTTTCTCGATGCAGTCAATGCACAGTGTGATTTAAAATTGTTGGTTTTTAATCATCCACTTCATATTTTTGTTTTTTTCAATGTTTTGTTCTTCAAGGATTTTTCATCCATCCATCCATTATCCAACCCGCTATATCCTAAATACAGGGTCACAGGGGTCTGATGGAGCCAATCCCATTTATCCATTTGGCCCACACTGTATCACTACTCAGGGGCGTTTTGCAGTTAAAGTCATATCAGGTCTTGTCATTTTCCAACTTGCTTAATGCAGTCCAGGGTCACAGGAGTGCTGGAGTCTATCCCACCTAACATAGGGCATAAAGCAGGAATAAACCCTGGGAAGGGTGCCAGTCCATTGTAGAGTAAACATACACACACACACACGCACATCAGGGACAATTTAGAATTTAGCGTTGCCAATCTACCTTACCTGCAAGGGAAGAAACTGGAACACCCGGTGGAAAATAAGCAAACTCCACACAGGGAGGTCCTGGGATTGTGAATCGTGGTCTCCTTACTGCGAGGCAGTAGGACTGCTGCCCTGCAGTTAAAGCAGAATGAGTTAACAGGGCTGATGACTCTTATTAAGAAAGGAGGTCTCTTTCGTCTCTCACTGTGGATATTTCTCCAGGAGTTGTTTGTATTAGAACAAGCTCACTCTTTTGATAATTCATAATCAAGGTGTATCATAATTTTACTGATAAATAAAAAGAGTATGCCAAGAATTTACCATACTGTAACTTGGATAGTCCATCCATGCATTCATTTTGTAAACCTGCTTATCCAATACAGAATTGCAGGGACACATCTAATTTAACATAATCAATGTTGCTTTTCATCATTAGCATATTTCTGGAGCTTTAAAAATGAGACATGATAAATCAAAAAAGCAAAGCAACTAGTGTGTTAAACTCATTCTCCTCCAAGATAATCATGCCTACTATGCTATCTCATCAAAACACTTACCGTGTAGTCAAAACACAGTCATTTTGGCACCTCTTCGCACAGACATCATTAGTGAATAATGTGCTGTCAGCTTTTGTTTTCTTTGTTTTTACTATTGCTGTATATTTTAACCCATTTTTAACAATCAATAATTTTAGGATTCTTTCATCACCTTGTCACTCAGTGGTCAACCAATAGCTAGAAAAGTTATCCCAATATGGAACAATTAACACCCAAAAGAAAGCTTTAAACAGGATCTCACTCAGGCTACTAATAATATTGATGATATTCACCGGGTTTAGGTTAACTAGAGACTCTAAATTGGTCCGGTGTCAGCTAGTGGGCATTGTGATGGACAGTCCTCCTCTCCAGAATTAACTGCTGCCTTGTGCTCAGATCTAGTAGGATTGGATCCTGTCCACGACAGCCCTGAGTTGGATTAAGCAGATCTGAGAATGCTATGTGATGCAACCATCATCATCATCATCATCTATACAGAAATTTAACTTGGTGCTAGCATTCAAAGCAACAAACTCATATCTCTCCCAGCTTTCTTTTTCAGATCCCTTTCCATTTACTTGGAGCCCCTTTCATTCTTTCTTGTTCTTTTGCCAGGAGCGGGTTTATCCACACTTCTCTCCTGATAACGTGACTGTGCCAGCAATCATTTGTCATGGGAGTAATTTCCAATGACTTTTCCTGTTGCGAGTGAGCTACATTAGCCAAATTTCAGAAGATGATGAGATTAACATGCTTCAGGCCTTTCATATTTAGTTCCCTGTACAATTTACCACAAAGGTAGACTCGTGTCCATATCATTTTCCAACCAGCATTTTCAAAATAATTTTGGCTGCCATTTTGCATATTCCTTTATTTAACATTCTCAGGAGAACAAGTAACTAGTAAAGAGAGAATATTGTACACGATATGAATGCATTACATTTAACGATAGAAATCAAAGTGGGAAAGGTAAAATACATCGACCTTTGTTTTCAAACGTCCATCCTTCTCTCTCTGTAATACCTCGTCTTGGTCAGGGTCCCAGCATGGTGTCAGCCCTGGTTGTCTGTCAGTCCACTTTACCTGTATATCTGACTTTCTCGAACGAGATTCTGCTCTTTGCACTATTTTAATTAGCCGCTCACAACAGTCACGCTACACTTACATGTGTTCCTTCTTATCCTCTCCTGTCTTTTTCTGATAAGTAGATTTTCTAGCACTGCTTTCATAAAGACAGGTGTCAATGAATCCCGTTATTTTTTTCCATTTTCAAGTAGTGTAAGGGAATCTGTGTATCCTTCAGTGAGGGGAAGTCACTTATGGGCATATTTTGTCATTAGATTTGAATGTTTAATTGGCACCAGGAAATCCTGCTGTTGCGAAAATGTGGATTTGGGAATTTCCTTCTTTGAGACTAGAGAAAAGCCAAGCAAAATGACACCTTTTATTGACTAACTAAAATGATTACAATATGCAAGCTTTTGAGGCAACTCAGGTCCCTTCTTCAGGCAAGATGTAATGAGGGAATTTGGGTGTATGTATAGAGACATATGCAATGACACATTATGGAATTTGGGAAAGTACATCAGAGAACATAGACCTTCTTATCATGGGATGCCAGAAGTATCCCTAGGCAGTGTGTGGGGCCTTAATAGAGGATACTAGAAACCTCAGGTTTAAGTCCAAGTTTATATAGGAATCTCATCAAGAGCTATGGGAAGCATCATTTGGAGGGGATGGAAAACTCATCATTGAACATGGGGCTCTTTATAATGCGCAACAGTAAAGTTTATCTTGAGCCAAGAGCAGCTCAAGTTATAGCATTCATTTGGAAAAAGGAAAGGTACTTTATGGCACAGAGTGAACATGACAAATGTGCCATGCAAACATCTCCCTAAGTGACACAGAAAGAAGACTGTCTGTGTGGATCTCCTGGTCTGTGCAAGATTACAAGATGTTGTATAAAAAGCTCAGCTGAGCAGACGAGGTTTAGTTAGGTGGTCCATTGCCCTCATGTGCCATATGCAAGGGGAGCTCTAGGGAGGCATTTGCATAAGTGAGAATTTACAATACTTGAACTGAAGCACCAGTTTATGTCCCCTACCCCTTCACCATGTGACTACTGCACAATAAGCGTTGCATAGCAACAGACTTGGATAGGCGGGGCCAAAGGCAAATTCCAATGCATGGAAGCACCATCCATCCATCCATTTTCTAACCCGCAGAATCCGAATACAGGGTCACGGGGGTCTGCCGGAGCCAATCCCAGCCAATACAGGGCACAAGGCAGGAACCAATCCTGGGCAGGGTGCCAACCCACCGCAGGACACACACAAACACACCCACACACCAAGCACACTCTAGGGCCAATTTAGAATCGCCAATCCACCTAACCTGCATGTCTTTGGATTGTGGGAGGAAACTGGAGCGCCCGGAGGAAACCCATGCAGACACGGGGAGAACATGCAAACTCCACGCAGGGAACCCGGGTCTCCTAACTGCGAGGCAGCAGCGCTACCACTGCGCCACCGTGGAAGCACCATCCCACTCGTAATAATTAATATACACATTCACTTCGGTGTGACATATTATATTTAGTTTTAGTCCGGCTGGACTAGTAATTTTTTTTCTTTTCGGTATGTAGCACAAAAATAGAACAATTATCTTGCTGGTGAGTTATCTAGCCAAGAGACAGAGTGACCAGTTTGAATCCATCCATCCATCCATTTTCTAACCCGCTGAATCCAAATAGGGTCACGGGGGTCTGCCGAAGCCAATCCCAGCCAACACAGGGCACAAGGCAGGAACCAATCCTGGGCAGGGTGCCAACCCACCGCAGGACACACATAAACACACCCACACACCAAGCACACACTAGGGCCAATTCAGAATCGCCAATCCACCTAACCTGCATGTCTTTGGATTGTGGGAGGAAACCGGAGTGCCCGGAGGGGAGAACATGCAAACTCCACGCAGGGAGGACCCGGGAAGCGAACCCGGGTCCCCTAACTGCGAGGCAGCAGTGCTACCACTGCGCCACCGTGCCGCCCGACCAGTTTGAATCAGATATTTAAAATGAATATTGATCATGGCACTTTCTAACAAAGACAATTAGCAAGACACTGTGGGGCTGCTCAACTTAGTGGTCTATACCAGGGGTTCAGGGCCCGCTCTGAACCTGGAGAGCCACAGCGGCTACAGGTTTTCATTCCAATAATTTTCTTAATTAGTGACTAGTTTTTGCTATTGATTAACTTCATTTAATTTATTTGCTATTTAAGACTCAGACCCTTTAAGTCAGGGCTGAGCACGATCGGTCCTGGAGGCTTTTGTTCCAACCCAATTACTTCATGAGAAATCATACATTGCTGATGAAGCATTTATTGCTCAAGTCACATTTTTCCATCTCACTTGTTAAGATTTTGAGCCCTTAATTTCTTATCTTAGTCTTAAACGTCTGTATTCATTGTTTTAACTGCTCCTTATTAGCAATAAGATGGAAATGACAATCATCTAGTATATCTCTATATGTTCCTGTGTGTATTCATCACTCACTATTTGGTTTAATTGCGAAACTAACGAGAAAGGGAAGAAATGAAAATTACTCACCCATTTTAGACTTCAAATCACTTGTATCATTAGAAAGAAAAATAAAATCTATGATTCAAGAATGAACTGGCATGGTTGAGTTAAACACACACACAAGCCATGAAATGAAATTAGATCTACTATTGGTGAATATTGGCTTCTTATTAAGCAACTGGGTTGGAACAAAAACCTGTAGCCACTGCGGCCCTCCAGGATCGGCGTTGGTTACCCCTGGTCTATACCCTTGGCAAACCTTCTAGGAATTCTTTTAAAACATCAAAAATGAACATTACTGTAGACAACCTTTTTTCCATGTTTTTTCCTGAATATTGTAGATGTGTGGTTATCTGGACCACCAGTAATAGCTTCATAACCATAAGGTGCACATGCAGGGTCTGGAATGTCAGAGAGCTGTAGTCAGTTATGGATTTTATTTGAATTATACCAGGTAACCACGGAATAGGAAAACCAGATGGACATATGAGGTTAAGGGGGCTGATGAAGTTTTTTTTTTTTACTCAACTCCTCTGTGTATTTTTCTTTCCACTTTTTTATTGGCTTTGGCCCAGTAATCTATTTTGCAGATCTCAACTATTTTCAAGAACCTTAAACTGCAAGTCACTTTGGAAATGTCACTTCCTAACTGGTTCTAAAGAGAGACCCCAGAGTATCAACAAGGACAAGCAGTTTTTAACTTTATGGAGCTCATCTCAGTAAGAATCATTACTTTGTATTTTATTTATTTATCTTATTTCCCTGCAGGTGATCTTCCGAGCCTTGTCTTTTGGCAGCAGAATTGACGACCCCTATAGTGCCCATGTTCAGGATCAACTGAAGCTAACCAGTCTGAGGATCCAGCTGTTGAAGCAGCAAGAGTGTTCCTGCCAAAGAGGGGCTGAAAACACAGAAAAACCTCAGCGCTTTGCTTACTACGCCATTTACGATCTAATTGTACGAGGCAGCTGCTACTGTAATGGGCATGCAGAACAGTGCCAGCCAATCCCCGGTGCCAGTTCAACAGGGAAGAGGGTCACTGACATGGTGAGGGTATCTTTAAACTGACACTTCTAAAAATGTTTCTGTCTTCCTGTATGATTATTATTCAGAGTCAACTGCAGAATTGGAGGACTCTGTAGACTTTGTCCAGATCTCTTTTCGTTAGTATCCTCTTTATGATCCTTATTGTTCGTCACCGATAATTAAACAGAAGGCAGCTCAGTTGTCCTTCACATATCTCTGTCTCACCTACTCCTCTTCTATTGCTGGACAGAAACCTCCTAGACTCTTCTTTCCCATCTCTGCTCCAAATTGCCTCTTTGTCCATGTTCTTCACAACTTAAACCTTCTCAGTCTTACTACAAGTTTATTTCTGAAAAGAGGAGACCCTCATAACAATCCTCCCTATCCAGAATTAACACCAAGAAGACAAAAACAGGGCATTTTTACAGCATCAATAACTACTATAGGGGTGCACAAAGGGAGACCACAAAGTAAAATAAATAATGAAGTAACCAATAAAATCTGAGGCCCCCTTGATCCTAACTAACAAAACATGAACTGGTGCTTATCTGCTAGATTTGGCTCACCCAGTAACTTCCCACAATCCCACATTAAAACATTCAGTTTCTGCCCTTCCATCTCTCTCCGTCTCTGTCCTCGACCCTCTGTATCTCCTGCCAGCTGAGCTTCAACTCTGCCTGCCATATGCCTCTTGGTGCCCCTGTAGCCTTGAGTGCTCAGTTGTTCTTGAAGAGTTGGGGTTTTAAGGTTACTCTCACTTCTCCTTGCTCTTTCTTGGGAAAGCTTTGCCCCCTGTGTGCTCTCCTAAGACTTTGTTTCCTTTAGTAGGAGGCATTGCCAGTTGTGGCAATTGCTCTTTATCTTTATAAGGAGAGTATTAGGTATCCCAGACCATCATCCTGAGGTTCTTGGGGCGAGACTGCATGGTTTCAACAAAGCTATCTCTCTCTTCTCTCTCATATCTGCTGACACCCAGCCTAATGCCCATCTGGGGTAAGTAGGTGAGTCATACACAGAACTTACCACCCCTTAATATACTCCTGCACTTCCACTCTAATTAATGCAGCACCCTCCACTCTGCCTCTATGGCTGCTGGGTTTCTTGCCTGGAAGCTTCTTGAGGGACCTAACCCATCCTTTAGGCACCTTTATTGCCTAGCAAACCCCCTTCACCCCGGGCTTTCTTTTAGTGTCATCCTCATCCTCACTTGTAACTTCAAGGTATACGTTTGTTCAGTTATTCTCATGACTTCCCTGCTCCTCCTCTCCATCACTCCTCAGTAAGCGGTTTCAAGGCTTGACTTCATGCCATCAGGTTTCTCCTCTTCATTATTCACCCTTATATCAGATTAATCAGAAATCACATAAGGGATTGATGACTCTGCAAGTATAGTTACTTGACTATACAGAACTGATAAGTACACACCTTAGATAAATACAAGACATACAATGTAGACATATGCATACAAAGGGCAAGACAGTGCAGGAAATGCTGAAATTAATACATCTTAACTAAATGTAAGAATATTGTGAGATACTTGGTGCCAATATTAAGCAATTAGAGCCGAATGAACCATTCGTGAGCTTGATGGCCTGTTTAGTCTATAATGCCTGGCAGATGGGAGAAGATTCTGGCCAGGATGTAAGGGGTCAGTGATGATTTTCCTCACCCGCTTACAGGTCCTGTAGGGTGGGAAGATAGGTGTCAATGATCTTTTCTGCAGACCTGACTATCACGTGACCTGCCTGTGCTCCAATTGGAAAACCAAAACAGACATGTAACCAATTGTGTCACAGTCGCCTTGGATTAAGGTGTCAGCCAAATAAGTAAATGTAAACGATCCCAGCAATGGCAGTCATTAAGCCTAACATACCCTACGACTAGAAGTCGCATTGTGTGACGTCGGCTTTAATTGTTTTAGTACAAATGAGTGAGAGTGTATGTGAATGTGCACTATGAAGCACTAGTGCCACAGCTGTTTAGATCCATCAATAAAACATAGCAGTTTAAAACAATGCATGTCTATGGTAATTGGTGTGGAGGATTTAAAGATATTAGGCAGAATCAGTCAGACAGTGTAAAAACTAAACCATAATATTTGTTTGTCTTACACATTCATATGGGGCCAATTTAGTGTCACCGATTAAAGTAACACACAGATTTTTGAGACAACCAGCTATGGAATTCAAACCCAGAATGCTGGATTGTTTTACAATTTTGAAATGCTTCATTCTTTAAACCTTCAAGAGTAATTTGTTTACTGATGTTATGATAATTGCCTTCTTATTTAAGGGGAAAGCTTATGATGTCACACATCAAGACATACAATAAATCCCAGGGAGCAAGTGACATCACACGTGTGTGGTTCTTGAACAGCAAAATGTAAACAGAAAAGCAAAAAAATTAATTTACAAACAACTAATAAATTTAAATTCAAATCAGTAGCATAAAAATGGTCAGTAATGTCCAGAACCTGACAAACTGGCATTTGCTTTTCACTCAGTTCTAACAGAGTAGCATGCAGCTTCTTATTGCTCAAAAAGTATATTCAGATGTACAAAGGACAAGTGTTTAGGGTGGCACTGCAGTTGGCATCAGTATTATCATCTGGGTTTGTGCTGATAAGGACTCTCTGAGTGAATGTCGGTGTGTGTTTGAATGCGATAGACTGGCATCAGATTCTGGGTTGATTCCAGTGTCATTGCATTTATTTTTTAATTGCACGGCTGCAAAGTGCAGGAGCCCATCTACATTTCGCTATCTTAGTCACGGGAGTCTCCAAGTTTGCTGGACAAAGTGACATTCTTGGATATATCCAGGACTGTCAGTCTGTGTCAGCTCTGCTGGATCACTTTTTCCTTTAACGTGACTTGAAGCTGTTCTCAGGTGTGGAGTTAGTGAGCTGGTTTAAACTTGTTTACGCCGTGACCGCTTTATCTAATGTCACCCCCATTCAGCTCTTCTTATTATCCCAGGCTGAAGAATTCATTATAAAGTCACCCAAAGTCATGTCACACTGACACAAGTATTCAGACCCTTTACTCAGTAACCCATGGCGTAAAAGAAGAAGTATGCTTTCTCTATACCCACAGCCTGACAGACTGTCTTATTAGCTTCCCGAGCTTCTCAGAGTCAGAAAGAAGAATAATTTGGGATCTGAATGAGGTCAGGTAGGCACACTGACCTGAGATTTGCCTCTAAAGCAAGTTGACAGAACTAGGCCAGGTCCAATCACTTTCTGCTACATTACTTCCGCCTTTTAACAGCTCTAACCTGAGAGCTGTCAAATGCTGTCAGGCCAGTGGACCAGACACCTTGGTGGCAGCAACCCACTGACTGCAGTTCACTCTTCAGGCCAAGGAGAATAAATAAGTGTAGGAGGAGGAAGAGGAATACAGGATTCTAGTAAAGATTGAAGAAAGCTTAAAAACTTGCCCTAAATCTTCAAAATAAAATTCTAGCAGTGTGATAGAGAACAAACCAAAATCATACACACGTGCAAAAGACTTCAACTGAAAGAACAATACAGAAGCACAGTAGGAAAACAAAGGCAGTTGCACCTTTGGAAAAGCAATAGATATCAGTAATAAGAAGGGAAGGCAAAAGGAAGCACACTTTTGTCCAGCCTCATACATTATGTACCTCAAAGACCCCCTCCCATGTAAGTCACCCCCCTATCTGCTGGGAAAGGACAGGCCTATTGTGGCTTAAATCCAACCACAAAGCCTCCAAGAAGAGATTTCAGAAAATGCATGGTGGTCACATGTCTGTTGTAAAACACAGGATTTAGCCACACTGTAATGTCTAATTCCTTTCCTGTGATCAAAAAAAAAATGTAGTTTGTGGAGTACAATGAAACTCTTGGCACCTGTCCCAGGTCACATTTTGTTATGTCATAGTTTTTTGCTGCAATCATCTCATTTCATCTTTTCCTTCATCAGGCAGCACCTAATACCCGAGAGTGAAAATAGGAGTTCAGAATTTTTTGCAAATTTATTAAAAATAAAAACTGAATTATCACATTGGCACAAGTGCTCAGACATTTGACTCAGTACTTAGCTCAAGCACCTTTGGCAGCGACTCTAGCTGGGCATCTTCTTGGGTATGAGACAACAAGCTTCGTACATCTGGATTTGGGGATTTTTTGGCATTTGTCTCTGCAGATCCTCTTACACTCTGTCAGGTTGGTTGGACAATGTGGGTGGACGGCTACTTTCAAGTCTCTTCAGAGATGTTCAATTGGGTTCAAGTCCAAGGTTTGGCTGAGCAACTCAAAGACATTCCCAAAGCTCACCCTAAGGTGCTCCTGTGATGTCTTTCAAGTGTGCTTAGGGTCACTATTCTGAACTCATTCTGAGGTCCACAGCACTCTGGAATAGGCTTTCATGAAGAAGATCTTAGTACTTTGCTCCCTTCAGCTTTTCCTCAACCCTGACTAGTCTACCAGCACCTGTTGGTGGAAAACAACTCCACAACATGATGCTGCCACCATCATGCTTCACTGTTGGATTGGTATTGAACAGGTGATGAATGGTGCCTGGTTTCCTTGAGACATGACACAACTCTTGGTTTTATCAGCCTAGAGACTCTAATATCTCCCTATCTGAGAGTCCTTTAGGTGCCTTCAAGCCAACTGCCATGTGTATTTTACTGTGGAGAGGCTTCTGTTTGGCACGTTGTCATGAAGCCCAGGTTGGTGGAGTTGTTGCAGTGGTGGTTGTCCTCCTGGAAGTTTCTACAATCTCCACACAGGTTCTCTGGAGCTCTCCAACATTGACCATGGTACTTGGTACCAAGGCCTTTCTCTCACGATTGCTCAGTTGGTCAAGTGACCAACTCTAGGAAGAGCCGGGGTTGATCCAAACTTCCTCCATTTAAAAATTATGATGGCAACTGTTCTCTTGGAAATCTTCAGCGCTGCAGGATTTTTTTTTTAGCCTTCGCCAGATCTGTGCCTTGACACCATTACTTTAGTACATTTACAAAAATGTTTCCAAATCCTTTATGTACTTTGTGATTTTGGGGTATTGAGAGTTGCTTTATGTGAGGAAAGTATGAATTTAAATGATTTTTGCACAAGGCTGCAATATAACAAAATGTGAGGCTGCAATATAACAAAATGTGAAACAAGTGAAGGGTCGTAAATACTTTTGGAGTCCACTGTATGTGCTTCATCTCTATTTAGATCATTTCCACTGAGGCTTATATGCCAGTTTCCCCATCCTAAGTTCACTGCACTCCTCCTAACCTCACACCCATATGACTAAGGAAGGTTGCCGGTTCGAGCCCCGTAAATGCCAAAAGGGACTCTGCTCTGTTGGACCCTTGAGCAAGACCCTTAACCTGCAATTGCTGAGCACTTTGAGTAGTGAGAAAAGCGCTATACAAATGCAAAGAATTATTATTATTATTATTATCATCATCTCTGGTTGACTCCTGTTCTCCACCTCCTCCTCCTCCTGCTATCACATCCATGACTAACTATCTCCACCTGAATTTGAACTTATGATTCCCTCACTGATGTTTTCTCCAAACCCAAAACCTTTGTATGCCAGCACAGCTTGATTTCTAACTTTCTGTTGTAACATATTGTCCTCCACCTCTGGTGGACTCATACCTGTATGCACAAGGCCTCATGGCCAAAGCCCTCCAAATCCCTCAGTCCTACCTGATCAATGTCTTTTAGGCCTTGCATGAGAGTTTCTCATTTCTGCCTAACAGTTCTCCCCAGCTTGGTCTTCACCAAGCCTCACACACCAATTTCCCAACTTCTACCGGTCTATGCTCCTCCCAGCATTATAGTACATATACTGTAGCAGCTCTGCCTTGCCTGTCTCCTCTTGCTCTCACTCTCATGTCACTTAACTTTTTGGGACTATCTACACCCAACTTCACATCCTGCATTTCTGGTTCTTCCAATCTTTCTGACTTATCTGTTTCTTGCCTCACACTTGAGCTTGACATTTCCTCTTGAACAGTCTCATTTTGATGTCACAGCCCACATGTCCATGCCCTCCTTCAGTTTTCCCCTGCTTTTCAGCCCTTCCTAGATCACCTCCATCAGCTCACACACTGCCAGTCACTGGCCATGTCTGGCTGCTCTCTCCCTCTCATTCTACTACAGTGACCCAAAGTTCTGAATGACCATTCTTTACCAACTTTCACATCCCACTTATTCAAGCCCACAGAACACTCTCCTGTTGGTTCCAATCTACATCTGGATTTCTGCTTCAATAGCCTCATCTTCACCTGACTGTCTCCATTGTGTTTCACAATCATAACCCTTCAGCCCAGCCCAGTCAGTGTCCTCAAGACCTCACTCCTCAAATCTCCATACAACACCACACATCACATCCTGACAAGCCAGACTCCTTTCATCTGAAGCTAGCGATACTGTGGATGCCATCCTCAGAGAAAGAAAGCAATTAAGGAGATTCCTGATGTTGGCTCCAGCTCTATCCTCAGATAGATTGACAATTATGTGCTCGATTTTTACAGCACAGTTTTTCAATGAGAGCCAATCCCTTATTTGCTTCTTGAGCATGATGTCCACAAGCTTTTAATGTTCCACCAGTTGTCTATGCTATACAATGCTAGTATGGACCAAAACCTGTAAAGTACAGGGAATGGATGTACAGAATGGGGGCTGGGGGGGGATTTGATTGGACATGAGGGAAGGCTTTGTTAAGTTGTGTCATTTTCAGCTTAATGCAATCTTTTCACCAAAAAACAAGAAGAGTATACAATACAGTACATTAAAACATTTTAACAATAAAAATGTCAGTTAACTAATGACAGTTTATGAAGAAAATTTTCTTACCTTGAGAAGACAAAACGCAGGAGGAGTGATGAGCAGGATTGTCACAGTTTTTATCATCTGTTCCTGAAAAACTTCAAGTACTTCTTGTAGAGCTTTACCAACAGATGAACAGGGCAGAGCAGAACCAACTTAGGAGATCTGTGTAAAACAAGCACGCTGGGTCAGATGCTTGAGATTCATTCAGATTGGCCTGTTTAACTTTTAACTGTACAGTACTCTGTAATTTAATTTAGATGTTTCCCTTTTTTTTGTCATTACCATTCCCAGCCTCACATACTATCGATGTGTGGAAATTTTCACTACATAACCTTGAATCAAAGTGGATATCATTTCCACAGATCTCTGCTCAGTGGTCCAAATTAATTACAAATAGAAAAACAAAATTAAGGTTTTCACCTCCTTCAAGTCAGTGTTTAGTACATGATAGCCACCTGTGTGTGCAGGTCTCTATAACTTTGCACATCTGCACATTGTATTTTCCCCATTCTTATTTGCAGAACTGCTGAATCTCAGCAGGTTTCATGGGCCTTTGTCAAGACCTACCACAAATTCTCACTTGGATTGAGGTCTACACTCTTGACTGGGCCACTCCAGGTCATTCACATTGTTGTTTTGAATGTACTCCTGTGTAGCTTTGTCTTTATGCTTGGAGTTGTTGTCTTGCTGGAAAACAAATCTTCTCCCAAAGTGCAAATTTCTTGCAGACTGCATCAGGTCTTCTTCAAGGATTTCCCCATGTTTTGCTGCATTCACTTTCCCTTCATAAGCCTCCCAGGGTCTGCTGCACAGAAGCATTCCCACAGCATGATCCTGCCACCACCATCTTAACGGTGAGGGTGGTGTGTTTTTGATAATGTGCAGTGTTCAGCTTGCTCCAAACTTGGTCTGATGGGCAAAAAGCCCAATTTTGGAGTTATTAGACCATACAGATATTCTTCCAGCTGACGTCAGAGTCTTCTATGTGTCTTCTGGGAAACTCTAGCTGAGCTGTCACATACATTTGTAACAGTCTTTCTCTATGTTACTCTACACTAAAGATGTGACTGGCAAAGCACAGAAGTAACCGTTGTTGTCTGTATAGACGCTCTGGTCCCAGCTGCTGTAGCCTGTAATTTCTTCAGAGTTCTCTTAGCTCTTTTGGTGGCCTCCTTTACTAGTCAATGTCTTCTTGTTCGATCACTTAGTGTTTGTGGACTGCCTGATCTGGGCAGATTTCCAGCAGTGCCGTACTCTTTCCATTTCTTAATGACTGATTTAACTGAACTTCAAGGGATATTCAGTGACTTGGATATTCTTCTAGTCTCCATCCTCTGATGTGTGCTTTTCAATCAGCTTTTTAGAGAGTTGCATGGAGTGGTCTTATGTCAGTACCGTGTAGGTCAGGCCACCAGTGTAACTCACCACAAGTTGAACCTTCCAGATCAGGAGCATTTAGACTACAATTCAGTGAAACCCCAGACAGGTGACCAGTGGGCTACACCAGTGCCGAGTTAGGGCTGTCATATTAAAGGGGGTGAATACTTACATGATCAGTTATTGGCGTTATACATTGGTAATTCATTCAGATCACTTTGTAGAGATGTGTTTTCATTTTGACATAGAGCAGTGTCAGAAAAGCTCAATTAAAGTCAATTTGATTCCGTTTTGTATAACAATAACATATGAAAACTCCCAAAGGAGAGAATACATTTTATAGGCACTACATTGATGTGGCGGCACGGTGGCGCAGTGGTAGCGCTGCTGCCTCGCAGTTAGGAGACCCGGGTTCGCTTCCCGGGTCCTCCCTGCGTGGAGTTTGCATGTTCTCCCCGTGTCTGCGTGGGTTTCCTCCGGGCGCTCCCCTTTCTCCCACAGTCCAAAGACATGCAGGTTAGGTGGACTGGCGATTCTAAATTGGCCCTAGTGTGTGCTTGGTGTGTGGGTGTGTTTGTGTGTGTCCTGCGGTCGGTTGGCACCCTGCCCGGGATTGGTTCCTGCCTTGTGCCCGGTGTTGGCTGCGATGGGCTCCAGCAGACCCCCCGTGACCCTGTATTCGGATTCAGCGGGTTAGAAAATGGATGGATGGATGGACATTGATGTATTTTTAATTTTATATTCGAGGAAAAAAAAATCTGTCCTACTACAAGAATTTTCCATTTTTTACAGTGTCAGTAATGTATCAGCAGTTAAAAAAAAAAGTTGCATAGTGAGGTGTTTTGGCCAGCAAACAGCTGACAGGGTTTTAATAAAGGGCATCAAACTGTGAACTAAGGGGCTTTGCTTTAAAATGGACACTAGATAATGCCTTATGAGATTCAAGATGGACCACCCGTTTACTGATGAGTAAAACTGTCCACAAGTAGAGATTTGAGCACACAGGGGCTTGTCTGACAGTCTGTCTGACACGAGCACCTGACTCAGCGGCCGCAGGCAGTCAATGGACTCTGCAGGAAATTACAGATCTGCTAACGATAAAGCACGGAGTGCAGGCCAGGGCCCCACACCAGCAAGGTGACTTGTTAACCAAGAGCATTTGTTAGATATTTCATCTCACTCTTCTTATAGACTGAGGCCCAGCGTGTGCATAACAAAGTCTTTATTTACTTGTGCATATATAAATATATACAACCTGTGCAACCCGACTAAGATGGCTTGAAATCTAAGTAATCAACGCAGACCTCATATTTTTATTTGATACATGGGATGTCTATTCAGTCTGGTATAAGAATACACACCTAATCTCTTTCCCTCATGTCAGCCTTTTCCATTTTGGATAGAGCCACCTGTTTTCACTGCTCATCAAACTCACCACTCTTATAGTCCCAGTGTTTTGCTGGAATAATGTGGGCAATGGTCGCTACTGCATTGGCCAGATTTAGCAACTCTAGTCTACTCATCACTGGGCTTCAGTTTTCTAGCATACACGTCAATTTATCATTATTCTAAAACATAAACTACCCACCATGTGAAATTATCAATCATTAGCATTGCAGCTATAAACTTAATTCACATGGAACTGCTGAACAACAGAATAGGTCAATAAGATTTTTAGACTCCTATTGGCTATTTTTATTATCGTTTCTGATTTTTTATCCTTTCTCTACACGTTTTTCCTATTTCTAAAATTTTCTTCCTAACCCTAGCAACCAGACAGACACACACAAACAGACAACTTTTATCTTATTAAGTTGTATAAATATATGTATGGAGAAGTTCAGTCAAAAAAATATTAATCCCATATAACAATCGGATTAGCTACAGTACAAGAAGATACTTATATATATATATATATATATATATATATATATATATATATATATATAGGTCTCATCACAATCTGAGATTTGGGTGGGTACCTACCAGGTAATGCTTCGGTTGGTCAGCCAGTCAGCAGATATCCTCCATGTGTCCAAGATTCGATCCCTGCAAAGGCAAGCAAAAGTGCATACACCTGATGAGCCCCAATTATATATATATATATATACGCTGTGAGTGGAAAAAAAACACACCAAAATGTTTTTCATCACATCTTCAACAATAGTCGGCCGATTTTGATAAAATTTGGAACACTATATAAACTTGTGAGTAATTAATACAACTGTTGTTGGAAAACATATTACATACACTTTGTATCAAACATTAAGTAAATCAGCCGACTATTGTTGAAGATGTGATGAAAAACATTTTGGTGTGTTTTTTTTCCCCACTCACAGTGTATATATATATATATATATATATAATTTTTTTGTGGTTTTGGCTGATATATTCTTATAGAACTAACTGGCTTATGTCATTTTTTGGGAATCGGTGCTATTTAATGCGATCTACAAATAAACCTCTGTTGTCCTGGGAAAGAGTGGAGACTGGTTTCTCAGAATCATTTTGAAGACACTCAAGAAGGGCAATAGCGTACAATAATTTATTAGGCATTTTTATTAACTCTAAACACTTAGCTGATTTATCTTGAAACTGGGCTACAGTGCCTCGCTGTTCACCAGATGGTTACACTTAGCAGGTGGAAGGCGTGCCTAGTGTTGTTATAGGGGCCACTTATTGGCTAAATGAATGAATGTACAGACAAAGACCCTAATCCGTTATCTTTACTCTCCTCTCTTATCACTTTTCCCCATTGTAAACATTAACCCCCTAGTCATAAAGAATTGCACAACCATTCATTGTAAACAGACAGCATTTCTCTACTTTGGTTGGATTGTAACTTTTCTCCCCTATAGTTTATAGAAAATAAACACTGGGATTATGATTAGAATAAGCAGTGCACCTTGTATCCTACTCCCCCTGTCATCAGCTTTACGTATCCAGTAGTTACCTGCTAGTGGTGGTTAAGGAATCAGGATGTCTTTTAATATTCTGGTATCTGTTGCTTATTCTTTCTGTTTGTGATCACTCATTATGCAGGTTCATGGCAAGTGTATCTGTCAGCACAACACAGCAGGAGACCACTGTGAAAAGTGTGCTCCGTTATACAATGACCTTCCCTGGAGACCAGGAAATGGAAAAACGGGTGCGCCCAACGAATGCAGAAGTGAGTCTCTTTTTGAAATCAGTCGTATCCTTCGTTTATGTAATTTTCATGCCCACCAACTCACTGCAACTAGTCCACAACTCGCCCTGCTAAATTCACAGAAGGCACCATTAAATGACCACTTTGTGTTGGTTAGAGATATGGCTACATATTAAGGGGCTAAAATCGCTTTTTGATGGGATGCCCCACAGGCTGAGGTTCTATAAATTACAGAGAGTGTGGGAGAAGCTTAATGCTGGTCCCCTTTACTGGCAGTGGTGGGTTGAAGGTTACCTGAAACTAACAAATTTCTCACTCCATAGTGTGAATATCAGCGTGGTTATGAGAATGTGACAGGAACCTCACAGATGTATGAAATTTTGATAAGAACAAGTCATTCAGCCCAACAATGCTTGTCAGTTCAATACACCTAATTTCTCTGAAATGAGAGGATCTGCTTCTCCAGAGTTAAGCTGAAGAATTTTGAATTCTGATATCAAGTTACAATGCAAGGGAGATACAGGGTATGGAAGTCTTTCTACATCATACTTCACAATGCCAGCAATTTTGAGTTACATATTTCATTTAAAAATCTGAGTGAGCCAGAGGCAGTCATGGTGCACTTCTGTAGTGTGAAGTAACCAGGAAGCAGATTTGATTTTGCCTTCATTCACAGGGGTAGGCTTGTGTGTGTGAAAGATCTCACAATCACTGAGCGCTCAGCTGACCATACAATGATAATGAAGGAACAATATAAGAAATAAGGCATGCAGATGTTTTGAACCTTAAAACAGAAGAGAGATTTGACTTTTTGATAGGTCATGTTTTATGTATCATGGCAGAATGGAATAAAAAGAAAAATGGGCCGAGATCGCAGCTGAATTCCATGAAGTTGTATTAGGCTATCAGAAAAAGAGGAGAGGGGTTAGGGTTACAAAACGTTGGAAATGTGAAACTGGAAAATCATCACACAATCAAATGATATGATATTCACATTCAAAGATGTGAAAATGGCTCATTGATATGTTTTTGTATGGATGAATCTGATCCATTTGAATATAGCTGCAAGAGACCAAACTGGAACTCACACTTGGAGGCATCATTGCCAAGGGTTGAAATCTCACATGATCTCACTTCTAGGAGCATGTTGGCAGAATTCCTATACGTGAAAAATCTGATTCTGAAAACTGAAACCAAGAAATATAAAAGATCTATAACAACGACGTCCTATGGGTAAAGCTGTAGGAGTCAGCTGTCTAACTAGATCTTAGGTGTAAACTACCACCAGATCTGATCCCTACATGTTAGTCTCCAGCACAGTAAAACATGAATGGAGCAGACTCTAGTAGATTCAACTCCAGGGCAAGGACATATATGGATGTAATTTCTAGAGGTATGGTCACTGAATATGTAAGCCTGCCTGGTATAGAGATGCAGGATTTAAAGATGAGAAGGAAGAAGAAGATTCCTCAAGGTGAACCTACGAGGCAGTAATTTCTTAAAGGACTTGATTCAAATGAACAAAGTTACAGAATATAAAGATGTGATTGGACAAGACACCTAGAGATATCACTACAGGATCTTAAGACCTTCTTGCCTTAGGCTGTACCTTTTGAAACTGCTAGATATTGAGATCTGGAATTGATAGCATCTTTGGGGTACTTCCACTCTATACTTACACATTAAAATTAGACGATAAGAAAGATCCAAATCTTGGGGGGGCAAGTAGCATCATACAGAGATTTGACTGTAGAAGTCTCTTAGATCTAAAACTGCAGCACAGTAAGGAATAAAGCTGTAGGACAGTGTGAAATGACTGGATCAGCCTCTATGGGGTGCGACTACAAAATAGTGAAATCTGATTGAACCAGATTTACAGGATGAAGATAAAACTCTTAAATGTAAAGCTGCAGTATATTGAGGGTCTGAAGTATTCCCTTCCTATGAAAACAAAGCACAATGAGATCTGTTTGAATTCATCTGCAGGACTACAACCATAAGACCATTAAATCTGACTGGTTCAGACACCAGAAGGGCTCAGTGCGGGATACGTGAATCTATCAAGACCTCCTAGCTGAAAACCAAAGCATTGCACGGTTAGAACCCTAGGACTATATCCACAACATACTGAGACCAGAAAAATTGGATTCCACAAATTATAGATTTGAAAACATCCGGTTGCATTGTTTAAAACTGCAAGATACAGAGATTTTGCTGAATAAGACACTGAAGTGTAAAGTTGTGCTACAGTAAGATCTTTTGGAATCTGGTTTCTGGAGATAAAGCTACATAATACTGAAGACGGAATTTGTTTTTGCAAGAGGTACAACTGCAAGACAGTGAGATCTTATTGTATGAAACATCTATAGATAGTGCTGCAAGATACTGAGATCTGTAATAGTCCACTTTCTAGGACTTAAGCTAAAGGAAAGTGAGATATGAATTGTGAAACCACAAGATCTGATTGGATCAATTACTTGGAGATATTGATGCACCACGTACATATTTGTTAGGTGTAAGGTTGAAGGATAGTAAGATCTAAGGGTCCACTTCCTCTGGGTCAAGGTCCAGGACAGTGAAATATGTAAGAGAGGGTTTTGCAGGGGCAAAGCTTCATGACAGGGAGATCTGACTGAATTCTCCTATGGAGTGTATAGCTGTAATTTGAATAATGTCAGATTTCTAAGTGTATTAAGGCACAACAGCATATTCGGATTCAGATGTCGCAGGACTAGGCGTCTCTCTAGATTAAAATCTGTGAAGGTTAGAAAGCTGATCTTGAGATTTAGTTTCTCAACTGATACTTTCACAAATGAAATTTCATTTTTGTAGAGGTCGAGATAAATGGGCACACATTCTACTGAATGACTTTAAATGGTGATTGGGTTAAACAACTTTCTTAAAATCAGTGCCTCTTTAGTATTTATGTCATGTTGTCCCTCTGATAGAATGCCAATGCCATGGTCATGCTGACAGCTGCCACTTTGACCCCACCACTTGGCAAGCCTCAGGGAAACGCACGGGAGGAGTCTGTGATGGCTGTAAACACAACACTGATGGGAAGCGATGCCAACGATGTCGAGCTGGGTACTACCGGGACCAGGCGCAGCCTCTGTCCTCTCCCAGCATCTGCAAGCGTGAGTTGAAGAAGCTTTTCACTTCTGGATGCAAGCCAATCGGGCAGTAGGGTTCATAAATTAGGTCTCCGAGTCAGTGTTTGAATGCTTACTTCTTGCCCTATCATATTACACAACTTTTCTAGTGATTTTCAGTCTCGGACTTCCTGTAAATAATCTTAGCAAGTAATAAGCTCCTGTGAAATATCATTGAGAAAACGTCTTCAGAAAAAGCATGCAGAGTCTCCAGATAGGCAGTCAGAATAGACTTTACTGTGCAGCATAGCGTAGAAAACCATTGCAGTGCACACAAAGCCTGTCTCAGTTCAATGAAGTGAGCTCCGTGTTCTGGGCGAGCCTCATATTTATTACAATTCTTATCTCAAAATATCCCCGCTTCACACTGTTTCTCATCACCTGCTTCACATGCCTTTTCTCATAACAATCACCCCATCTTGTAGACTTTATCATATCACTAACATTGCCTTGTAGACTTCTCCAAATAACACAACAAACTATATCCCAGTAGACCTTCTCATAGCAATTTTTTTCCCAATCTACACTTTCTCATAACAGCCATTCTGGCTTGAAGGATGCATTTGCCAACTTGGAGTTGAGCATAACCCAATTACACCTCCCTTCATTCTCACGTTCCTAATCCTGGGCTGTTAAGGATTGATGGCCTTTTGATTAATCAGTTCTCATCATTAAGTTGGAATCGAGGACCCCACATGTGAATTACTGGACCACTTATTTAATAATTACTTGCTGTACCTACACCCTTAAGGCTAAAATTACAGGCAGTTGGGTCGGTAAGTGACAACATGCAGCCTCACTGATAAGGACTAAGCTGCGGATGGCCTTGAGCAGACAAGCATGGTGCTTTCTGGTGCTATTATAATGATTCAAAAAGAAGCATTGACATATAAGCTTAAATGTTGTCTAAAATATATAATATGCGTGCTAATGTGGAAACCAGCAAATATAGGTAGCTGTGCAGTTAGGCAGTGGCACACAGCCGCACACTGTCTCTGACTTGCCAGCACAGGGGCTGAGCTGCTGGGAATGGAAGCAGGCAGGCCTTGGGCTCACAGGCATCCGCTTTAAACAGAGAAAAAACTTAGCCTTTAATAATCAACTCTTAAACTCTTATATAGCTCACGCTGGCTAACACAATGTGGTTTGCTTTAACGTGATCGCCTAAGGTATTGATAAGCCTTAATATATAAATGTAAATGCCATCTAAAATGTTTATATGTTTCGGTACTAACATGAGAGCTTGCTTAGCTTTCTAAAAAGCTAAATGTCTGTGAATAGTTGCGGAAGCTTATTAATCTTCTGTTTAGTTTTCTGTCTGTCAGCAGCCATGTTCTCAAAACAAAAATCAGCTCAGCTCACTCAGCTCCTTTAGAGAACACAACATCCTTAACTCATAGAAGTTCAAAACAAAGCAAGTGAAAAAACAGGCAGGCCAGCGACCCTTATGGGAAAATAAACTGTGACCTTTTAAGCTGCTTCAGGCATGAGCTTTTAATAGCTAATAGCACTAAAACTAATAATAAGGCACACTGATCCTTAATCTATATTCTCAGTATGCTCCCTGTCATGTAGTCTGACATACCCAGATTTTGTCTGATGTCTTATGGCAGGCTTGTGTGTATGAGAGAACTGATAACCAATGGCGTTCACTCAGGCGTACAATGCATATAATGCAGCAATAAGTCTATTTTTGGAGTCGTCTTTTTAAAGTGTGACTCCATAGGCTGACTTAAACCACACCATGCAACCAATACTAAAATGTGATGAAATGGGCACTGAAAGTGAATGGTTAGGATAGAAAATGGTAGTGAATGTTCATTTCACAAAGTGTTACTTAAAACCCACCTAAGAAACTTCTTTAAATAAAGACAGGTGTTAAAACTTTACCATGAACATTCAAGACTATGTCACATTAGATGATATTTCCAGTAATTTTCAGTGGTATCCTTCATGTATGTAATTTTCATGCCCACCAACTCACTGCAACTAGTCCACAACTTGCCCTGATAAATTCACAGAAGGCACCATTAAATGACCACTTTGTGTTGGTTAGAGATATGGCTACATGTTAAGGGGCTAAAATCGCATTTTGATGGGATGCCCCCCACAGGCTAAGGGATGGGAAGCCCTTTTCATTTCACATATTTAATTTTGGAAAGTGTCAAATTAAATAAGGATTCCATAGCAAATCAGAGACGGTTAAGAAAGAGATGGGCAGTATGTTCAGACTTTAAATTGATTTTCTTTAACTCTCCCTGGTATCAAGGGGTTCTGAGGCATACTGGATTGTCACCTAAAACCTTTCTTTCTCTATTCCCAGCCTGTTCCTGCCACCCAGTGGGCTCCATCAACAGCTCTTCCTCCAAGAGGAGCAGATGCCATCCTAAGAGTGGGTTCTGTTACTGCAAGCCAGGAGTAGCTGGCCCACACTGTACCCAGTGCATGATGGGGTACTGGGGGTTTGGTGAAGCTGGCTGCAAGCCATGTGAATGTGCCCGTGACTGTGACCATCACACAGGAGAATGTCTGGACAGGTGAGGCTTCTTTTGAAAAAATGGCATAAAGCAGTGTGCACCAGAGGTGACACTATGTGGCAGGTTAATTTTCTTTTTTTTTAATATTGACAGTTTTGACCACAAGCCTTTTGACATCATTCCTTTTAGGGATAAAATCTCTACCCTCAATCATTTAGTGACCAATGACAGCATTGAGGAATACACATGGGAAGATGAGCAAGGATTCTCAGCCTTAAGACACCCAGGTACATATGCCACATGTCTCAACTGTAGCAAATGTTTGTCTCCAGGGAAGGGCTGCTGTCTTTGGAAGTGCTTCCGAATTGTATTGCTTCTTTGACCAAACTTGCACTTCCAGGCGTGTGCCATAGAGGGAGCAGAGTCTTACAGTTTCCACTCCAGCAGATGTACGCAGTTGTATTATTTACTTATTCAATGCCATTGGCGTTAACCCTGAGTGTCTCTTGAGCTTGGAATTCTATGTAAAAACGGTTATTTCCAGGTTTGGAGTGACTTGGAACTATCCGCTTTACAGTGTTAAGCCTCATTAACAATTGGGAAAATATTCTGTTGCCATCTAGTGGATGAAATAGCATCATGCTTGAAAAAAAAAATCAATATCCCCTATGCATTTTACTACTCTGTGGTAACTCATCAATATTCATGAGTGGGACGGAGCCTTCAGTTAAAACACACAATGGCATGTAAATGAGAAGCTGTAAAGCCAGATTTAGAACAAACTTATACTGGACCATTGATTCAATCAAGCTATAGTGAAGACAATGTGCGTTGGTCACCAGACACTGACACGGATAGTTAAACTGATGCATATGGCACTGCACAACCGAACTGCTAATTAAGCACATTTTTAGATTGATGCAAAATACTAAATGTTGGTCAGAACACTGTCATGGCAGTTAATGCTGCTGGTCTGGCTTTGAGTCCCAAGCAGCTCATCATCTGCATGCAGTTAGCTGACTCTATCTACTTTTCCTCCCACATACTGAAGACATATATGTTCATTGGTGACCAGATTGGCCTGGCCCGGACCACGTTACAGCCTGATATTCCACACAGAGTCTAGTGCTGACAAAATAGGTCCGAGCTCTCTGTAACCTATCAACTGACTACCTGGTTTTCACAAACAAATGCAGAAACAGCTCCCCACTCCTGTCAAATAATTAGGGGCTGCTTGAAATAAACTGGGAACTGAGCTCTATCTTATATAAGAATAACCACCCAGTGATGATTCTCTCCTTTCTTCTCTCCTCCTGCTTACCTGACCTGACCTGAAAGAAAAATGCATCTGCAAGGAAAAGAGCCTTGGAGGGGTTTCAGATTTTTGCAAGATGAAATTTGCTTACGGTAAGCACCTTGGATTGTCCTGGACTCAGTTGTTTTGCTTTCTTGGCTTTTCCACCCATGTCCTATATGGTCCGGCATGTGACCTGATGCAGTGACATACATATTGTGAATAGAAAGTGATACAGTTGTAGCAGGTCCTGTTTTCAAAGATAAAAGAAGTTAAATTCATACCAGCAAAAAGTGATATTGACAACTCAGAATGTCCCCAATTAAAAACGATGACCTAACAAGCTAGTTTGGGGTCTGACTGTACACTAGTGGTGGAGCAGCTGGTTGATTCCCTCACAGGGGCTTTCATTTAGACAAGCAGATGGACAGACAGACATGACATTGACTACAGGTGCTTTTGAATTTTATACTAGCACACCTAAAATATCAAATAAAGTGACAGCATTGGCATGATTGCAAGTATCCTTTTATTATATGGAAAAAGCCACCAAGCTATCACACATTGAGTCACATTCACATCTACCACTTCACCTACCCACACCACCTGACAGTATGGCAGCGATGTTGGATCCCAGATCACAATCAAATGATATTAAAGGAAAAAAAAAAGAAAAGAAATTATAAAAAAGCATGAACAAAGGCTTAAGGTCAATCAAGTGGCAGTAAAACAAGACAATCTTAATATTCTAAAGCTGTGTTTCTCAACCGCTGGGTCACAACTTATTAATGTTAGTGGGTGGTGGGTCATGAGTGGGTTGCCACTCAACTTTCCAAGGGTATGCCCCTCTCCCCTTGGTGGGCCATGAAGATACTTATATGGGAAAAAGTGGGACACAACAGACTGCGAAGCACTGTCCGAATAATAGGTTATAATAACTGACAGATTTAGCCTGGCCCAGTGCTGTTGGAATCCCCACCATCCGGAGACTAAATGGATGGACCACAGTATATCATATGGATGACTTACTGTAACTAATGTAAGTGGTCTTGAGTTGTTAAACACCATGTGTTAGCATTTGCTTTGAACTGTGTTATGAAAATGATCAAAAAGGAATGGAAAGAAAATCTTATTTAACAAAACTGAGTAGGCACTGTGACCATTTTATAGCAAACCTCTTTCACCAACAACAGGTATTATTATAAAATACTTCCATTAATGTCCTTTAGCATATAGGGCTGGTGTCTCTTTATGGAATCCCTCACCTCAAATTTTTTTATGGCATCATGCAGTCAAATAATAAGATTAATTCAACTCAGCGAAACTCTCACTATTATTCCGGTTCAATTAAATACAGTAACATTCTCTAACCGTCAAGGGTATTATATACAGTAAAAGTACACTAAGTGGGACCCTGCTGCCCTAACTCACACTTGCACATGCCTTCTCTCACAGTTATCAAGGCTCGAGTGCTCTCCGCTCATGACAAAGGCACACATGCAGAGGTCATGGTAATGATCAAGAAGATCCTCAAGTCAGGCAAGCTGAAGATACTGCGAGGCAACAGACGCCTTTACCCTGAAGCTTGGACTAACCGAGGATGCACCTGTCCAGTCTTAAACCCAGGTATGTGCACTTCTTCTAAGATCAATGGCTCATTATGGTTAGGTCAGGTCAGGCTGGGGAGCATGCATTGGTACAGCTCGTTGCCGCTCCCAGCACACATTGAAACAGCTCGGGATCCTGGTTGGCAAACCCTCAGGCAGATGCACGGTCCGGTCCCACCCCCTAGAAATGACCATCTATCTGCCACAGCCAGGTCTTATGTGGGCATCCGCTTGGCTGGTTGGGCTGAAGCACCCTCGGGGAATCGCGCCACATGGCTGTAGTGCCGTAACTGATGCTCCCTCATAATGCAGGTAATGTGCCTCATTCGGGCACATAAAGTCAAACCAGCAGAGTCTCTGAAGAGAATCATTATGGGCCCTCAATAAATTGGCCATATTTATCAACAAACCAGAGGATGCTAAAACTTACCACGCTCAAATTTAGAGTCGTCTATGTTAATTTGATTGATTCATTTTCTAAGCACGTTTTTGTTAAAGTGGATGTTTGGGGAGTGAGGATTAGTGTGGTTTTTATATTTGTACTGTACTTATATCTGTATGAACATCACTCAATCAGAATCCACCTCACTGAAACTATTATGGCATTTTACATTATTTCTTTTAATCTCCTTGAGCTCCGTTTGGCAGATTTCATACAGTATCTGAATACAGCTTTCTGGGGTCGTAGAACTAAATTTGGCATCAGTTGTGTGACTGTAAATTGTTTTCTAATAGTTCTATATCTTTACCTCAGCTTTTAGGGTATTGTTATGTAACAACTCTCAGAGGTGCACGATTCTGATGTGTCGCTGCAATGAGATAAAAGGTTAGCACCGTGCACTCCCAGGCCATCTGAATTTGTGGATAAATTCACAGACTTTTGTTCACGATTGTTATTATTCATCATTAGCGATTTAGAGCCTGCTTCAACTTCAATTTTTGGTTTAGTGTTTAGGATTTAAGAAAGACAGCCCAGGTTCTCAGCAATCATTTTTCTCTTCTCCCTATCAGTTTGTGCTTTTCTTTGTAAGACATGACAGCAATTTAGTGTTGCCATATTTAAATGATTCTAAGAATGCACCGCTTCTTAGGCACACTGTAAATGTAGATATCTTTGGAAACAAAATACCCCCCTAAACACTGCAGTGTGCCAATTAGGCAAATATCTCCTCCTAACCACAAAGGATGTGCGTAGGGGCTCAGAAGGTACCACTCTCTTTGCAGCCATTTTTTTTATAAAATGCATTAATTCTTTTCAGGAATGAAGGAGAAACAGCTGTAAAATCTTTTTATAAAACCGATCAGAGTACTTACAGGATCAGGCGATCTCAAGCATATGGTAGAACTGCACAGCACCTGTCACCTAGAAGAAGGAGAAGAAGAAAAAAAAAAGACTTCACTAAGCTCTACAAAGCCGCAGCAACCACAAATATGGATGTTAAGGGCATTTCTTTTGTGTGAATCTCTACAGTTTTTGAAAACGCTCTGCTCCCTCACCTACCTGCCCCTTTGGTTCTTCACTATATTTTTGAGGCATCAAACAATATGTCAGTGAGGTTAGCATTACCCACTGGTGTGTTTCGTGCCAGTCAGAGTGCTGGCAGTAGGCATTGTGGCAACGCAGGTCTGAGTGCTAATGGACTGCAGTAAGCACTGACAGTTTATACAACTGAGCAGATTCTTCTTCCCGTATTTTTGGGTGCATCTTTTCTAATTGCAGTATTAGGATAACACGGCTCACATATACAACTCCACCAAACCTGGAGCCCATACAGGCGATGAGTGCAATTTAGAAATGAGATACGCAGTGAAACCAACAGCAAACCAATGAAACGTACTATCACGTTACATCTTCACATTCTGTCTACCAACTATCATTACTTTGTTTAAAATCAATTTGAAAACATTCAACATTGAAATATCTTATTTGAAAAAAATCAATACAGTATATATATAATACATTTAGTGAATATAAAGTGGCACTTCTCCTGAGACCCACTAGTCTCGTGACAGAACACTTTCTTCTACCCACTACAGATTTAACAGGAATCGTCCCTTCACAGTACTAACAACATCTCTGTTGACAGATAAACAACACTCCCCTTGAAATCAGCACCAAATTTTTAATTGCGACGGGTGGTCATGGCTATTACCTGGCCAGGACGCCAGCTGGATGGAAGGACCAGGGGTGAGAGCATCTACAAGTCACTACCTCCCCTGGGACACACCTCCTGGGCTGCTGTGATACCATGGATTCCCACAGTGCACACTGGGAGTTGGAGTTTGGCACAGCCTTGTTGGGTTCCATGGGGGTCACCAAGGGGAGCTGCATTCATCACAGCTGGGAGTTATTCCAGCCACCTGGAAAATGCATAGCATTTTGCAAGCACAAGACACGTATAAGTTGATTATTTAGCTGAGTGTCTTCCTTACCATTCACCCTCTTAAGACTCTTCATGTGGATCACCTTAGAGATTATTGGACTCCCAGGGTCAACATAAAAGGAGGTGCCTCACTCCACTCAAGGAGCAGGAGACTAGAGGAAGAGCGATGAAGCTTGACTGAGGAGGAGGAGGAGGAATGGAAGAGGAGGGACGGACCGTATATTTGGTGCTATGTGTACCGTGCTGTTGAGGGGAGTGAGAGAGATGTGGTTCCCCTTTTGTAAATAAACATATGCTGTGCTGGAACTTGCATCTCTGCCGGTCTGTGTTGGGGCAGCTGGGGTGCCCCTTGTTTCCACACCATCCATTTTCCAAATTTGCTATTTCGTTTCAGGGTCTCTGGGACCCAGAGCAGCATCAGGAATAAGGCAGGAATTCAAAGTGGTTGAGACGGCAGACCATCTCAGATCACACACTTGCACACAACCACAAGAACTGAGCCAGAATACCCAACCTTCACGAGTTTGACATCGACGTTGACACGAGGATGACATGTGGCTTTAAAATTGGACCCAGGCCTCTGGGGCTGTGAGGCAGCTTTCACATTCACCCACAGACTGGCAGTGTTGTTAGTGGGGCTTAGTCTTACCCCCCGCTCTTCCAAAGCACTGCCAGAAATGTTCCATTTCTTAAGTTAAAAAGCCTTCTTTTGTCCTGCTGTATTGTGGCACTCAGCAATGAAGTTTGATTTAAGTCCAGCTTTATTTATTATTATTTAAAGCAGTTACAATACCAACCAGTGCTGACTCACATGTCGAATGTGGGAAGCTGAACTTTTGCCCTTAGCAATGAACAAAAAAAAAAAAAAAAAATGAGCGTTTAAACATGAGAACAGCAAACATGAAGATGACAGTTACTCACTGAGGAGTTCTACTGGGTTCAGAGCGAGAGCAGCAGGACAGTAAAGACCTTTATTATCGCAGCCCTATAGATTTTGCTGTGGCCATTTGTCTAGTCCAGCGATTTTCAAGTTCAGACCGGGGGGAAATCGTCATGATTGCAGGCTTTTGTTCCAAAAATACTACACTTCCTTCTTAACTTTTAAATTGATCTTATTGTTGAGTTGTCTAGCCTACAAATATTTCTTAGAAATTCATAAATATTTGTATTTTTTGCTATAGCTTTATTTGCTTATGGCCCTCTCCCTTTTTTTTTTTCTTTTGAATTTGCCCTTTCCTGTAAAGTTTGCTTCCAGATACTCGCACTTAGCAATGCCACAGATGTAAATAACATGGGATGGTGAAGAGGTGCAAGAACTTCAGTGCCAAATTCACTTGTCTGCTCAGTAAGAGTGAACATGGCAGTGGAGTGGCTTAGCATTCACTGTTGCCTAGAACTATGTCTGCACTGCAGACAGCATTTGAATACAACTGAAGGAACAAACTCTTCAGAAAAGGGTGCATTCAAAAGAAAATGGCAAGAGAAATTAAGCATTTAAAGTTGTGGCAAACATACACATATTCCATAGTTTCTTACATTGAGGGGAAAAACAAAGGACAGCTCACTAAATAATGAGATCAATTCAAAGTACCAGTAAGGGAATGACTGCGAAACTGGTTAGAATAAGTCAGACATCCCCCAAAGGTGTATTACGTGTTTTGCTGATTTAGACAGTGTTTGTGCAAGCCTTTACAGTGGGGAAAAGTAAGTAAAGAAAATGTGTTAATAAATAAAGTTGCAAAATATGTGCCGGAGTCAGATACCATTGACCACACTGCTGGTGTTTACTTCAACTTACTAAAGGTGTAAAGAACGACTTTCTAGATCTCTTCCCTAACACTAAATTAATGATCCATCATTACAGCAGTAAAACAATTTTGAAATGCAAATCTGAAATGAAAGGACATTTCATATTTGAAAATATATGTGTTTAAACAAACTGCTTGGTAATCAATAAGGTAGCTCTACTTTTTTAGGATATATGAAATGGCTGTGAACTCATTTACTACTCAGTAACATAAAATATTTATTTGTTTCTTTGTGGATGTAAGACCAGGAACAGAATGACTAATTATATTTGAAATCTGAATGAGATTCGCATTAATGTGTGTTGGCTCTTACAAACAAATATTTCTTGATTGTAGTATGTAGTAGAAGGGTGTTGTACTCTGTTGGACATTGTGGATGCAATGAGAAGTCAAGCAAACTGACACCTTCATTGGCTAACTGACCCGATTACAATGTGTGTGCTTTCAAGGCAACTCAGGCCCCTTTTTCAGGCAGTTTGTTAGGGGCCTGAGCGGCCATGAAAGCTCACATATTATAATCTTTTTAGTTAGCCAATGAAAGGTGTCAGTTTGCTTGACTTCTCATTGATTGTAGTATGTATAAAAAATGAGCTAGGAAAGCAGGATATGCTGGAAGCAAGCAAATGCACTCTGAAATTTTTTAAACTGTTCTGTATGAATTAGTGAAGAGGAGGATGATCCAATAAGGCATTGCTAAAATTAGCCAAGTATTAAAAAAATTAATTAAAAGCAAAGCCATACTCAAAATCAACCCACTTGTGGCTATGCTGAATAATTAAATTGAGCCAATGGTGTTTTTTCCTTGACTTTAAATAGTAGGAACACTGGTAATGGCATTCAGAAATGCATTGTTACAAAGCTCAAAAATTAGTTATGAGATATACAAGTAAATTATTGCAATAGCATCAACAGAACAATAAAAAAAATTTGTAAATTTGTTTGAAGAGTTAAGCAAAACTAGTTAGGATGCAATAAAAACAGTGAAAAATGTAGGGCTTGCTTTTGATATATATTTTTTTAAACAAGAACATGGAAAACTATAGAGAAAATATAAAAAGAGATCAGAGAATCCAAAGAGAGTAGGCAGTTCCTGCCCAGTGCTTTCAGGAGAGGCGCTGAACTGTTTAAGCAACATGATAATGGATGGACACGAATATAATTACGTCACTGAAAATAAATACAAAAAGGAAAAACATGCTTAAATAAAAATACCCCTTATTAAATAAAATAATTTTGAAAAATATATATGTATACATCATCCCCAAATATTTACTAAGTAAATACCAAATGAATTCATTATGTATTTTAACATGAATTTTAACATTAAAAATACTGCCACACAGGCATTATACCCCATGCAGATGACTTGCGTTACTACCAACTGTCCAGTATTTCATGCTTAAAACAATTTTAAACTTCATGGCTCTGCTCTAACTGGTTTGCAAACAGTTACTTCTGTTTTTCTCCATTCAAAGGACAATTTCTCACTAAACAGAGAAACTACCTAAGTACTTTCCTAACCTACTACAAGCACATTTCATTGACAATGGGGAGCCATTTCAACCATCACCATCGTGTAGCTCACCTGGATGATGCAACAGGAGTCATTCTTGCACCAGCACATTCATCACACATAAGCCACTTGGTGGTGAAAGGGAGAGCCAATAAGCGACACAGCATAACTGGGAGTCCAGCATGAACAAACCGCAGTGGCCAGTTTAGTCTGAGGACTGGGAAACACCTTACTCTTTTCAAAAGATGCCAATACCATTGAGAATCAAGACCTCGGTTGTACCTCTCATACCAAAGGCGATGCCAATTTTTACAGCACTGTGGCTTTGGGATCCACACACAAACCACAAGGTACGCAGCCTCCGATTGCCAAACCAACTTCTCTTTGAAAAGCAACCTAAGCTTTTCCTGGATAGTCCCTCATTCAAGTACTGGCTGAGCCCAAACATGCTGAGATTCAAGTGGACCACCTATTCTGAAGTGCAGGTGGTATATATGATCACTATGCAAATAATTTCTCTGTCATAAAGGACAAAGTGCTGGAGGTGACTAACCTACAACTTTTCTTTTAACAGGTACAGATTATCTCATTGCTGGGCATGAAGAGTCTAGAACAGGCAAGCTCCTTGTGAATATGTCCAGCCTGGTGAAACCCTGGAAGCCTGCTCTAGGAAAGCTGATTACAGACATCCTTGTGTCTGGGTGTGAGAGAATATCTTGAGATAAGCTTCTGTACAGTGACAGGCCAATTTCATTATTCTTCTGCATTGACATGTACCCTCCTTGCCCAGTAGGACACTTGCAGTTGTTCCACTGCTGCCTGCTTTTCTTATGTTGACTTATTCCACTTCATGGGAAGTGCAAATGTCTTCTGACTTATCCCTGCTGGTTTCATTTTCCCTTCACCATTGTACATCACAAAAATGATGTTACTTGGACGCCACTGGCAGAAGGAAGAGAAGCTGCTTTTGATAAGGGAAGGAATATGTAGGCATTTCTAAAGTTTTCCATCCATTCAGCCTGGTTAAGCAACTTCTAGCATAGCAGGATTCCAGCAGCTTTTCTGTGTTTTTCAGCAGGAAGGAAGCAAGATTCTTGAAAAGGCTGTGGTCTATGAGAACTGCGGCTTCCACTGAGAAGTATTGTAAAGAAAAATAAACAGTATTCAACATGCAAAAAAAAAAAAAAAAAATCAAACTACAAAAAAATACTATCCTGTATGCATCTAGAAATCTAAGGTAATGCTAGAAAAATGATACAGTTTCTTGTAATACTCATTTCGTCCACATATTTTGTGCTGCACTTGAAACGAAACCATTCTTACATATTAATATGGAACTGAGACAGACCGGTGTAGAACATGTTTTTGTATAGTGTACTATAATAATGAAGCATAAAGGATTTCTTTCATTTTTAATATATTAAACTTACTCCTATTTACTAGTTTTGTGTGATACTCATTAACTTAAACAATATAGGAAATGATAGATGATGAATGTCTTGTTATATTGGCACTGATGTCAGCAAAACAACAAAATCATTAGATGTTTTTTTTTATTTCTCACTTTCCATGTTGAAGAAACATTTTTCCAGGTTTTCACTGAAGTTAGGAAAAAATGAAAATAAAACTAAAGCCTGGAATCCTTAAGGTACTGTAAATAAGGCAAAGAAAAACACAAACTGATAAATTTGTCAAGGATTTTGTGTTTTCATTTGATTGCTATAAGATTTTCTCATTTGCTGGTCAACAATATTCCCATTGCAGCAATTCCCCAACCAAAACCTTAAAAATATAAGCACATACAAAATTGCTTACTTCTTTACATGTGATAAAGCCCTGTTTGTGGTTAGCAGAGCTTACAATTAATCCCAGATCTACAGTAAATGGTAACAAAGGTGAAAGCAATTTAAAACAAAGATTCAAACAGAGTAACAATAAAATCTAAGGTAAATAAAGGGCCGTCCACACAAACAAGCGATCAGTGTCTTGACTACCGATAGTGTTAATAACATCCATGAAGCCTGAAACAAATATCAAGATGCCGGCCAGCAAGGATCTACAGGAACACTAAAAATGAAGAACAAGAGAATGGCTTCCACTTCATGTCCTCAATGGAATAACACCAAAAAAAAAAATACATGATCAGCTGACAAAGAAAATCAAAAAGTAAAAACCATAACAGTAAAATTAAACAGCAAAACCCAAACCAGACTCTCAACCGGATTGTTCTCCTTAGAGACCCATCAAGCAGCACACCTGAAAAAGATAAGTAGACATTTAGATTGACAGTGCTGAAGTAATTCAAGTGCAGCAACAACTGGGACCTCTCAACTCTGAACCTTTCTTCTTTATTAAAGTATGAAGCTTGATTTCTTTATATTGGAAAAATGATCAGACTGGTTACATTTCATTTTTCAGTTTTACACAGATCTGACAAAATGGGTAAAACCTTTTTGCTAAAACATCCAAAACTAACAACTTATGGAAATTTTCTTGAAATGTACAACTGTAAAAATAAATATAAAATGGCTGTGAGATTAAAAGTTACTCACTGAAAGCCTCGGTGAGAGAGTGAAATGAGAATTTTAACATAAGACCTGCTCTTTATGTAACAATGAGTGAGATAAATCTTCTGAAGCGTAACATGGATATTATAAAGTTGCCGAAAGGATACTGACAAAAATCTGTGGCTAGAGGTAGGATATGGCCACAAGGGTCTGGGAGGCTGATAAATTGCTTCTGCTTCATAGCAGGACAGACCACAATTTTAATGCCTAGAATGGGATAAAGCAAACAGTGGCATCATATGACTCAGGAGCTTCAACCCCCTATCCATCCCTAAACCCCTCACATTACCAAAGCTTAAAATTATCTAGGAATGTATCCCAATCAGAGTTTATAGAAAGGTCAGGACTGAAAGATTTCTCCAAAGTCTTTCCAAATCTCTGCAGTAAGTGGGCACTGAAGGCAAGTAGATTCAATCATTAACTGGCAGCAGTTTGCTGATCTGTGGGAAGGGTATCACTCGATGGTGTAACAGCATCTTTGCTCTGAGGATCTTCATCTTCCTCCTGAGGATATAGCTCAGGGAACCTCTGCATGCATTCCTGCATGGTTCTGAACTCCTCAATACAGTCTGATCCTTTCACTTCTTCCTTACTGTAGTGGAAACAGGAGAATGCCGACTTGAACTGCTCTCCACATGGCCCGCTAGCCATGCCGCCCAGACACGGACAGTTCCAGTTGATATCTCCATTTGGGAGAATTAATCCTTAGGAGCAAAAAAACACAGTATTAATTACTGTTGAAAATAATGAATATACTAAGATACCAGGCCAGTTGTGAAATAGCCAAAGGTAACTAATCATGTCCCCTTATCTTGCAAACTTTAATTTTTAAAAGGGTATCATTATGAGATTCTGCATCCCAACATGTAGTAATGACCTATACCTCTACAATTGCTATCTGTCTAGTACAAAGCAATGCTTTTAAAGTTCATATTTAGCACTGGAATGTATGTAGTAAATAATATATTCATCAAATACAATTCAGGGCTACGGGGGGTGGGACGGACCAGAGCTCATCCCAAAAACCTTAAGCACAAGGCAGGAACCAGCCCTGAACAGAGTGCCACCTCTTCACATGGCCCACTTATTCTTACACACACAAGGCTTTTACAGTATAATCAGCAATTAACCTCATGCAATGTGGGAGAAAAAGAGAAGTGTCATGAAATACAGGCATAGATTGGAAGAACATGCAAATACAACACTAGCAGCAAATGGCAGCTCCACTGACCACTGTGCCACCTCAAAAAATAAACATAATGAAATACTGCAACTCGACTACTACAGTGTGTAACTTTATTCGAAAATAATTCATCCTGCACGTTACTGCTACTTAAGGCTCCGTGTGTTATACTAAGTGCATGTAATAGAAGATCTTTGACCCCACAATACGTTATCCCATCATTTTGTCAATCCACTTATATAAATTTGGCACTTAAAATATGAGATAAAAATATGACCCAAAGAATAAGAAAAAAGCTGTTACAAATCTGAATCAGCCATATACAAACAAGTGAAGAAGCCTGATGCAGAGAGGTCATCACAAATGGCCTCTGTGTTTTTGGTTTTTTTTTGTTTTGTTTTTTTTTTTAACTCCCATACCCATGGAGAATGCAAAACCTAAATAATAAAAAACACAGTAGGAAGGAACATTTTGGACATGTGGTTATATAAATTAAAAAAAATACCCATGAGTTCGAATGCAGAGCACTTTGAAGTGCACAGACTTTGATTAGTGTTATTATTTCCTCTGAATAGTCCAGTTTTATAGTACCCACAATCCAACTGCCCTTTTCTTAACAATCACAAAAAAGGTGAGGAAAACAAATCTTCTGTAATCCACACTATAAAACTGACCAACCCAGCAACACACATTTCTGCACCATAATAGTGCACAGTGAATCTTTGCCAACATGTGTGCTTTTGTGGTGCAGGGACACAGGTTTTATTCAGTATTTGTGGACTGTTCCTCATTCACCCTTTCCATTGGCTCTTACAAGATTTCCAGTGCCTGCCACTGAAATGCCATAAAATAATGCTATTTACAAGAGCAATTTCTAGCTGGTGTACAATGTTCTATGTGGCTTTAAATAAACCCCACTTTCACTTTAATCTTAACTGAGCACATCCCTTTCTGACACATCCCTGCAAGATACTCTGCATAGCATTTTGCAAACACATGAGAAGTATATGTTGACTTATTTAGCTTGGTGTCTTCCTTACCACACTTCATGTGGAAGACCTTAAGAGATTATTGGACCATTCACATACATTTCAACAGTAAGGAGACCAGTGTTCACATCCTGTGTTTTTCCAGCATGGAGTTAGTTTCCCATTCTCCCCATGTCTCTGTGAGTTTCCTCCAGTTTCCTTCCACTGTCCAAAGACATTGAAAGTTCTCTAGTGCCTTCAACACCATCCAACCTCTGCTCCTTGGGGACAAGCTGACACAGTTGGGAGTTGATTTATACCTGGTTGCATGATCTTATAGACAGACCTCAGTATGTGCATCTCGGGAACTGCAGGTCTGACATTGTGGTCAGCAACACAGGAGCGCTGCAGGGGACTGTACTTTCTCCGGTGCTGTTCAGCCTATACATAGGGTGGTCCAGATCAAATTATGCAATTTTCATTAAGCTAGAACTTATTAAGATCATTACATAGAAAATCACCCGAAAAATCCAGGACCAACGAAAAGTATGCAAACTGATGACATTAAGAATCGTCTTCAAGCCGAACTGGAATCGTCCCTACATAAATCAAAGTCATCCAGATGATCTGGATCTGCATAATTAGATCTGGACCACCCTGTACAACTCGAAGTCCTGCCACGTGCAAAGTTCGCATCAGGAGTGGGCAGGAGGAGGAGTAAAGGAACCTAATCAAGGACTTTGTTAAATGGTGCGACTCAAACCACTTACACCTGAACACCAGAAAAAACAAGGAGCTGGTGGTGGATTTTAGGAGGCCCAGGCCCCTCATGGACCCCATGATCATCAGAGGTGACTGTGTGCAGAGGGTACAGACCTATAAATACCTGGGAGTGCAGGTGGATGACAAATTGGACTGGACTGCCAATATTGATGCTCTGTGCAAGAGAGGTCAGAGCCGACTATACTTCCTTAGAAGGCTGGCGTCTTTCAACATCTGCAATAAGGTGCTGCAGATGTTCTATCAGACGGTTGTGGCGAGCGCCCTCTTCTACGCAGTAGTGTGCTGGGGAGACAGCATAAAGAAGAGGGACGCCTCACACCTGGACAAACTGGTGAGGAAGGCAGGCTCTATTGAAGGCACAGAGCTGGACAGTTTGACATCTGTGGCAGAGCGACGGACGCTGAGCAGGGTCCTGTCAGTCATGGGGAATCCACTGCATCCACTGAATAGTATCATCTCCAGACAGAGGAGCAGCACTTGGTAAACATTAACATTATACAAAGTTATTGTCTGTTATACCTGCATTTATATCACTCTTTAATTTAATATTGTTTTTTTATCAGTATGCTGCTGCTAGAGTATGTGAATTTTCCCTTGGAATTAATAAAGTATCTATTTATCTGTCCATCTATCTATTCCCGCTTGTAAATCAAACATGATTGTCAGACCTTTTCCCTTCTAGAGGGATTGTCAGAAAGCATCCTCCTTGGTAAATCGAGCCCGATTGTCAGAACATGATTATCCCCTTTGGTGAATCGCCAATAGTTGGGGAATTGAGTATGACACACTGCATAGCCTTGTGACCCACCACCAATATAAACAATAGCAACCCACAACCTGACCCAGTGGTTGAGAAATACTGCTTTAAAGGCGCCCTAATGGAGAAGGCTCTTTACAATAAAACATAAATGAGGGCATTTTCAAGGAACTCTTATTTACTGGGCTTAAACCGAAGATTGTATTATAAGCCTAAATGGCAATGTCTATGTATTAACTTCTATATTACAGTTTTCACAGGTTCTCCACAGAACTAATGTAATTGTTTGCATCATTCCACAAAAAGTGCACTAACAGAATAAGTGACTTATTCTAAGTCACTGAGTCAATGAAGAAGACTAAATCAGTAAGCTTGTTTTTCACAATTCAATTCAGTAAATTAACAGGCTATATGTATAGCATTCCTAAAACTGAGAACACCATTATTGCAGAATTAATTTCTTGACAGCATCTCAGATAGGTAAACTCAGTATAAAACAGTAAACTGTGCAGACTGTTTTAAATATTAGCAGTGGCTAGGGTAACAACTATATTTGGATAAAATACAAAAAGGCAAAAAACAATAGAAGCAAGAGTTAAAATCACAGCTTAAAATCCAATGGTAAAGATGTGAACAGGGTTTTGAAATTTGGTAAAAAGATTCTTCTTCAACACCCTTAACCCACACATTCACAATGACTTAACAGCGAAGAGTCCCTTCATTTCTGACGGGTACAATACTTAATCAACAGCAATAGGGACACTGCCTTTTAAAATTGAGAAAATATGCATTCTGGGACTATATGGACGTGGAGAATGTGACTACAAATAAATGTAATCAAAATTACAAGTCTGAATAAAACTATTACATTTTTATGGACAGACAACACAACACACTACAAAAATCCTTAGTCAGTTAAAATCAGTTCAGTTTCTGCAGCTGAAAGATCCCTGGCTTCCTGTTTTTATTCTACCAGAACTTCAGCCAGTAAAACCAACCCAAATGCATATACAAAGGTGCCAGTGCACATCAAGCACAGCACTAGAGAAAACT